>NC_142391.1:9773206-10505706 GCF_059441095.1 Idiotropiscis lumnitzeri | reverse complement strand
TGAGGAATTATGCCTTTGCAACAATTAATCACCTATTTATTTTATTTATTCTATTTTTTTCGAAAACCGTTGCAAAAATGCTGCCTGTGTTTCTAATATTTTGTGTTTGAGTATCCAAATGTTGGATAAGAAACTTGTAAATTGGACAAAAGTGGACAACACACAGTGCAACCATTTGATTTATCCCAGTTGGAAAAAAAATAAGGACAATTTAAGTTTTTGATAATATAAGATGAAAGAGAGAGGTCATGATTTGAAATATATTGAAAATTTGAAAAAAGAAAAGGGTGCTCAGGTTTATAATTGGCCTACTCATATTGTACAGAAATTTAATTGGACAGCTGTGTAATGGGAAATACATGAAATATTAATGCAAATAATATGTGCATGGTTTCAATTTCTTCAGCAAAATATTCAATAATTAAAGTAAAATAATAATTAGAAATGGTGGTCAGTTTGCTATGAAATATTATTAATATTATTACAATAATAATAATAATAATTATTATTATTATTACTTATCATTATTATTATTAATAATAATTATTATTATTATTACTTATCATTATTATTATTATTATTAATATTATTATTATTATTATTAATATTATTATTATTATTATTATTATTGCAGCTGCACATCCCATAGTAATGGCACAACAGCGGGCCACCACCATACACATCTTTAAAAATGTCAAAATAATATAATACTGTTACAGAGTGTCGAGCTGATAAATGCTTAGTGATGACATTATTTCAGAAACAATAATTTCGTATCGTATAACGTTTTGTATGTCTTGTAGTCAGGGAACAAAAAGCTGTATGGCGTGTATGTGTGTGTGTGTTTGTGTGTCCTTCCTGTCTGTGTGTTGTTGCACCTGTGCTCTCTGTCATGATGTTATCATATCCTAAACACCTGCTCCACTGTCTAAGGTCACCGACTACACAAACCAGCCGGGCATCTGAAAATAGGTGTGTGTTTTGTGTGTATGCATGCGTGTGTACTGAGGCAATTGAAATGCAGCACATCACTCACAAAGTGCCATGCAACCAAAAGAAATCAAATAAAAATTGATGTTGCCATGTCACTTGATATGTCCCGTCTGCATTAAGATGTACAGTTCATTTTGTGCTCTTTTTGTAGTCGGTTGAGATTTTAAGATTGCTGAACGGGATAGCACTTCAGTATGAGGTATGAGTCAACGTGGTTTCTTCTTCCTTAATGATGGGCGCAATAATTGATAATTTGATTGTTAAGAATTATATTGATTGCGTGGAATTGATTGATGAATCGTGTCTAAAACCATTTGTGGCAAAATGGGGTACACTACTCGGCGGCCACCACCAGAGGTGCTGTTTAGCTCGTTTCAACTAGTTTGCCCTCAAACGAAGAACACAGCATGACATCAGCATTGTGAAGCTGAGGTAGTTACATTCGCACCACACATGCCTGGATCCAACTTGAGAATCAATCCATCCATTTTCTAGCAGGTGAGCTGGGAGTTATCCCAGCTCAGTTTGGTCGAGAGGTATTATTAATCTGCATATACAGATTGACGATGTTCCTTTTCCCTGATCCTGTAAATGTGTATGTATACGGCATCGGTGGCATGATGGTGTGGGGAGTGGGGGACTTCTACTGGCGAATGAAATAACTGGCTCAGAAATACACCGGCCGTTCGTGAAAATCAACATATTTTTCCGAAATTCCTGATGGCAACCCCACTGGTCAGAGACTGTGGTTGGGGCTGGCGGGGTTTACCTTGCCCAGATCTACTCTAAGTACTTGCATAACCAATATTCTTGAAATGACTTTTTTTCATTATATTAATTCAATGAACCTAAATGTTATGTTTATGGAATATGGGACGACCCTGAGAAAACCAAGCATAAGCAAGCACATGCACTTCACAGAAGAAACCCATCATGCCACCGCCGTTATTTTCAATGCCACTTATCCTCACTTTGAGCGAGAGCCGGGTACACCCAGGACTTGTCGTCGGCCAATTTAGAACATAATGCTTCACATTTCTGTAGTGGAGTTATACCACTGTAGTATCTCCCATTATATTTGTCTGCAAATAAATCAATCAAATGAATCCAACAAGATGTTCATGTTCCTCTGTGAATAAACAACAAATGTGGCAATATTAAGCCAAAAGTAGTTATCAGACAATTAAGTTGTGAAGCGCGGCAATAACAGAATGACAACCTCCAGGCTGCCAACAAAACAAGAGAAAAACACATTTTGAGAAAGGTTTGTGAATGAGACTGCAGGACATCACTACACTGGTTGGATTACTGTGTGGGAGAAAAAAAAATGCAATACAATGTTATGCCTGTTGGTGCTTTTGCAACACTTTCTTCTCTTTATAACAAACAGAAAAGCTTTTCTGATTGAAGACAATTCCAGCTCTTCAAGCCATAACAAGAATCCCAACAAGGTTTTTTTTTTTTTTTAATTTTACCAAAAGGAAGACATTTCATACACTGGGAGCCTTTTTGATATTTGCTCTCACTCCCTCTCTCTGCCTGTCTCTTTCCTTTGTGTGCGTAAATCATCTCTTCCCTGCGGCCTGTCTGTGATCATGTTGATGGGAAACAAAGAAATCATCTTGAATGGCACATTAATTTCCTCCGTTCTCCCAATGCCCTCCGCTTAATGAAATCCCCTCTGCCACAGGGCTTGACGAGCCACACTGGCAAGTCGTCACCAGCCAGTAAATATGTTTACCTTGGAGCGCGACGCTAATGGACTGTTTACTAGGGGGAGGCAGCGAGGGCCGTTACAGAGATCAGACAAGCTCCGGGCCGGGGGTGCGAGTTCCTCAGACCAAATAACGACACCTCTTCCGCTTCCCATTTTTTTCATTCCCAATGCTGGGCCCTAGTTACTCGAGTCGAAAATATTCCACCCTGAGTTGCTGTTGGGTCGTTTTCCTCACCCATTCCCTGGATAGCCGGTTGGGTTACGTTTGCCCAAGTTTGGTTTAATTATGTTGAGCTGAGGTTGGACGTGTTGTTTTGTACAGAGAAAGTTTAATGTCACATTTTTGGAAATGTTGGAGTTCAAATCCCTGTCAAGGCAAACTTTGATATCCAACCTTAAGCACTTTATGTCATATGCTGATTCCCGGCCACTGCCGGTCCCAAACATGGATATAAATCAGGCGTAAAAACTGTGCTGAACGTATCATTTGCATTACTCGCTATGAAAAGGAAGCTTATTAATTCTTCTTAGAAAATGGTGTAATTAAGATTTGATGAAGTAACATTTTTAACCACTGCTATACCAATAACCTGGTAACCCATTTATTCATAGCTCTTCATAGCAAAGAAAAAGGTGGCACTATAAACTACAACTCGTAGGGTATTTAGGGCAGTTATAAGACAGAGGAAATTTGCTTCATATCACAACTGTCCGTGTTGGCACGGGTGACCTCCGTAAATCTTCAAATGCTTCTTAGTGAGGCCTCAGAGGATAAGCAACTGTTTTGTTTTGGTTTGTTTTGAGCCAGTGATGACAAAAAGAAAAAAGGGAATGACAACCATTCATTTTATGATTTCATACTTCGGAAAAAAAAAAGATGATATGCGAACGAATCAGAAGTCGCAAAGCAGCTAAAAAACGGATTATGCTCGACTTATAAAAGTTTGCGTTTAAATCTCCAAACTGATTTTTCAGTTACAACAATTCTTAAGAGAGTGAATCTATAGTCACTGGAAATATAATGGTATAGTAAGAAAATGGGTTCAGAAAAAGAAAATCATAAGTAATTTTAGAACAAATTTTAATAAACGAGTGTATATATTGATGATGCTAAACTACATGTACTCAGTTTCTACAAACATGAAAAATACACTCGTTATTTTGATACAGCTGGCAATTGAGGAAGAACCTGCTACCTGAGCTTGTGTGTAAAAGCGTTTTTGTTTAGTATCATGCATTATTTGCATGTATGGAAGCATGCAAATGTGCTTGTGTTTAGAAGACATCTAAGGGCAACGGCAATAGCCGTCTGTGATAACGCTTGCTGTCTCATCTATGGGTGTCTGGCGCCTGGCAGCACTATCAGCGACTGTGCCTGGACGTGGCCCACACACACACACCCCCACGCACACACACGCACGCACAATCACAGGACCCTGCAGCTGGTGACAGGCTGCATCTCTCAGTGTGCTGCCAGTCTGTCCAACACAAAGCTCTCAATCCAGCTCTTATCTGCAGTGATTTCCTCCCCTGCCTTCAAACTTAGATACGTAGTCTGTACAAAGAGGGCGGCTGCAGGGTTTGGGTCCTGGGAACACAGCACCTCTCCCCAACATGGGTGGTAAGCCCAAAAATGAATGTGACTGCATCTGCGGAAACTCTCCCCATTTTTTTCCGGGCAGCATTTTGTTCACATCCACACACATTTGCTGTCCCATTACCTGTGATTCGTCTCTATTCATTCTCTTTTTTAATCCAACCCTCCCCCTTCCCCGTTGCACCCAGACACACACTCCCTTTATTCCGACAGATTCCATCGATTGCTTTCCCCTCACTGTGACACATTTGGTGCAGCCGCATGTGGCCTATTAATTATATCCACAGCAGACTGTCGTCACGCTCTTCTTTTTCCCCAACAATGTAAGCCCTCATGCGCAAACGCTGCCGCACGTCGACATACATCTGCCTCCAAGCGGATAACCTCTTGTATGCGCAGCCCAGCACATCAGGCCTCACCCACTGGGAGATAGAGGGATGAACCTCGAGTATGTTTGAGGCAAGCAGACGTCCGTGGTGAGGTGGGCTCCTGTAGTGTGTAATCTGGCTAGCACCTGCTAGCTGCGTGGCTCCACTACAAGTCGTACAAGAGCCTGAGGTGGCTGATGGTAGACTTGAAGAGCCTGCTCTCAACATTCAAGGCAGACATATTCAGTTATCCAAAAATAGGACGCTTGCAGGGAGATGACATTTAACTTTAATGCATTTATGATCCTTAAGATATCAGTGCCAGAAACAAAACGTGTTATAAATGATGACTAACTTACTTTGAACTTTCCACTGTACTTTTGTATATGCACTTATATACACACACACACACACACACATGTGTATATATATTTATATATATTTATATATACATATAATTTAAAAAAAATAATAATAATTAAATCATGCAAGCCATACTGTATTCTAACCCTAAATGGCCATCCTACCGTATACTTTAAGGGTAGGGAAGACACTTTAAATATGACAGGTGATGTTCAAAGACAATCCACGGTGATGAAAACAAGCAGGCACGGCAAACAGCTGCTGTTGAGAATATTGTTCAAAAAAGGCACGGTGCGGGAGGGGTGGAACGCACCGATTTAGAACAGATTACAGAGCCTTTTCCTCCAGGGCCTCCATATTCCAGATTGACAGTGTGGCGGATTGTGAGCTCAACCTGCAGATTTTCATATGAAAAGATGTTTTCCATCAGAGATTAACGGCTGTTATTATTCATTAACTTTATCGAGCAACCCCCCACTTGTCCCTCCATCCTCTATTGAAAATCTTTGTATAGGAATGAGACAATCCCGACACCGAGTATGCGGGCAGCGAGGAAGGAACACATTGAGACGTTTCTTGGCGTGAAGGCGAAACACTCGGGGCCGAGCTTTACATCATACCATAAACAAAGGCTGGGGCTCATGCATTATTCATTGGCAATATTTTTGAAGGGCGCATACATAGAGCGGATATATTAATCATATGATCATCTGGAGTTTACATTTGCTCATACTGTAGCTGTTGGTTTGTTTGTATACATTTGGTGATTATTTGTTTGATCGCTGCTGCTGGGGTGGCCCGGACAATTTTGTGTGGGATGATGCAAATGCAAACGTTGTTTTTTTTTTTTATTTGCTTGGGGGTTTCCTTTCGAGGCATGATTTATAAGTCTGGTTTGGAGTGATGTGGAATGATGATTTTGGGGGAGGCATCTTAATTTAGATCAGCTTGTTAGTCCAATTTAATTTTTTGTAAGCAGCTCTTTATTTTGCTCGCAACTGATTGTAACGTTAACATAATGCTCGTTTTTAACCTGAAATTTATTCTTGAACTCAAAGGGATTCCACAAAACAGATTATGTGAAACCACAGAGGAAGGTCTGATCTATCTGTTTATGCTTCCACCATATAGACCATGCGCGTAACCCCCTATGAATTTAAAGAGAAGCCGCTTCCATTGGCCAAGACGCAATTTAGTGTTGTTCACTCCCACAACGGAGCAATGCGTCCATCTACAGAAATACCAAAAGAACGAAAACGCCATCAATGTACACATTTCGCTCGGCATGAAAATCACCTGTGACCCTGAACAATATAATTGGTGGGTGTGGGTATATAAAATAAGTACATGTTTGGATGTTAATTTATTCTACCAGTGCTTGAATCTTTTTTTCTGCAGGTACTCGAGCTTCCTTCCACATTACAAAAATATGCACGTGACATTTTTTTTTTGTCTGTCTCGTTAGGTAATTGTATCCACCTGTGCTTCTCAACCCGGTCCCTTGAGTTTACCAATTAGCTTCCTCGGCCACTTGTGTTTTGTCCAGGTGTTTCTCGTTTTCTCATCGGTTGCTTGTATTTAAGTTTTGTTTCTGTCTTTGTCTGCTCATTGTTCGTGTTTGCCGTCAGTTGTCATGTTCCCTAAGTCAAGTCGTATCCCCGTATTTGTTTGGAACTTTGAATGTTCTTTTTGGATTTGGTTGATTTTGATGATTTTTTTTCTTATTCCGTGTGCCTTCTTTTCTTCCCTTTTTATTCTTTTTGAGGTTAATTTCCCGTTTTACTTGCTTTTCTACGTTTTGCTCCTCAATCATGCATAACCTTCACAACTTATTAGGTGCATTCAACACTGTAAATTTTCCATATACTGCAGTATGTCTTCATTAATCCAGCATGCACTCCACCAAATGCTCATTTCTTACTGTGGCCATCTACTAAAATTCCAAAACAAAGAATACGCCACTCATCTGTATAGTTAGACTACATTTTGCGCCAGACATGAAAATAGGGCTGTGCACGCACACATGTATGTGTACTGGCATCGGACAAAGACTTTATTATCCCGAGGGGTGACTGGCTCAGGTGATTTTCCACCTTGGATGCCTTCAGCCACTGGGCTACCATAATGCTGGCTCAAGGCCATCCTCAGTTTCTGTGGAAGGTGGTGGTTGCCCTCCCACAGTTTTCTGGGCCCCTTCCTTCTTTCTATTGGCTGAATAGAACTCACATGTTTATCTTTTTATATTAAGTCCACAAAGACATGACACAAATATGTAAATTATTCCGAAAAATATTAGAATAAAAAAATCTAATTGAGTTCCTCAGCAAAATATGCCTTATCTGTTCGAACAGTGTTTCCATATTTCATTTTTACCAGCTTCCAGTTACCTTTCTCTGACAAATTGCATCTAAATGAAAATCAGATGTTTTTTGAAATTTGCGTAAATATGAACTGAGTGCATTTATTATTTTTTTGTTTGTTTTCTCAAACACATTGGACTGCTTTATAATAAGAGAACATAAAAAATAAAAATACTATAAATAAAAAATATGAACACCCAGGAAGCATTCCCAGTGCCATTGCAAATGTGTTTGTGCACGTGCACAATACTGGATGAATGCATGTGCACGTGCTGGTGTGTGTTCACAGATGATCCCTTGCCAAAAAGGGGGAGAAAAAAAAATCCCACAGGGTGAATCAATAGATGAGGCTGGATAATGGAGGCCTGCTCGGACAGCTGTGCTCTGGTTCCCCGTGTGCCCGACAGCCTGGAGGACTGACTGAGTGACTGAGTGAGTGGATGACTAGCTGGCTAACAGGCCGGCTGTGGGTCTTCACTTAGCCCACATGCTGCAACGCACCTGCTACAGGTGTGGTACTTTACCCACTCGTTAATGGACAACATCTGAACATGACTCACTTGACAAAATAACACGCCAATTGAGGAGGTGTTGTTTTATATTATCATGAATGATGAAAAAGGCAAAGATAATGGGCGCAATGTCCTTGTGTGAACTTTGCAACATTTCCACAGTTACTGCTACTACACAAGCAGAAGTGCTATTTTCAAATACACTCCCCCCAAATTTTACTTTTTGCACTATACGTTATACATGGCATTTTAATTAGATTTTTTCATTTAAAACTGTCATGCAAAATGCAATTCATCAGGAACAATTACATGACTATGTCTGAGCTTCCTTTTCTTTCTCGTTCTCTCTGACGGTGGTACAAATCCATCTTCCAATTCATTTCCTTAAGTGCAGCAGTCATTGATCTGGGGTTTACTAGATCACAAAATGTCCAATGAATATCAACAGGCCCTCGGCCTTGATGGAACTTTTATTATAGTTTTAAATCAAAACCCTCAATGATGAATTTTGCCAGGCGAGTGCAGTATGATTGCAAAGTTTTATTGTCAAAAAAGCTTCCAATTAAAAACAATATTATTCACACGCGCAGGCTCAGTGATATTTTTTTTTCTCTCTGACTAACTACCTCATCGTGGTGGATTCAATGACAACTAATTTCAGAAATCCCCTGAATTTATTTATTTATTCATTCATTTTAAAACTGCTACATGTTGTCATACTTTATTAGCTCTAACTGACATTACAGAGATTAAAATTTTTGGGTGAAACATGACAAGGGAAAAAAAATAAATGTGTTCTTTGAAAGTAAGTGTTGTGTAGAAATCCCTCAAAAGAGATCCAAATCGATTCTTCACCTTCATTTGAAATTAATCACGTCCGTCAATAACGTTCCATATTAGTCACATATCTATGTGAATAAAGTGCTCTGATAAATGCTGCGAATTAATATCGACATGTCATTAACCGTTAAAAAAAGTAAAAACTGGACCCAATTTCCACTGAAATGGATGAATGTTGTTGCTCACGTTCGGGCTTTGTGCTTCATGTGGAATATTGCTGCATTTTAAACTTGTGGTATCGCTACACATATACAGTATTGGTATAAAAAAAAAAGACAATCCATCTGTGTGACCTTGAAGGAAGACACAGGACACTACATGGGATGACAACCTGATCCTGCTCACTGGGTCACTGTCCAAACAGGTCAGCAAAGCTGCATGAGCAAACAAGTCACATTAGAAGCGCTGTGTGCGTATGCATGTGTGCACAGCTTAATGGGACACCACTGAAGCATGTCACCGAGGCGATCGATGGACTTAGACATCTGCTCAGTGATGGTATGCAAAAAGAGTGTCCGTGCGTGTGTGCGCGTGTTGTCCTATGAGTCATGTAACAGTGCACTGCCTCCGTAATGGAAGAGGAGAGTTCCTGTACTCATTTATTGATGGCGACATCTAAGACACATTTGAATATGTGTGTCAAAAATATTCGATATCAAGCCTCGATGTGGACTGTCTTGCATGTTATCTCAAAGTTTTGATGAGGATACGGAGCAGAACCGCTAAATGTCGAGTGGGCACACTTCTATGCAACTAATGTACACTGTCTGGGCAACATATTTTTGAATAATATAAACAATTTTGTATAGATTTGTCAAATAATTTTTCACCAGTGAATAATTAAAAACATGCCAAGTTAAAGCAATGTTTCAAAATATAATTTTGGGAGGTTGGACATGTATGGAAGAGGATGAGGGCCATGAATGAAAAAAAAAAAGGTTGGAAGGATTCTGACTTCATTCTCAGACTTTAAAGTCAGAATTCCCACTTTAAAAAGTCAAAATTCTGACTTTAAAATGGGAATTTTGACTTTCTGAGATTAAAGTCAGAATTCTCACTTTAAAGTCCTAATTCTGAGAATAAAGTCAGAATCCTTCCAACCTTTTTTTTTTCATTCATGTCCCTTATCCTCTTCCGTAGACATGCATAGAGCGTTGCAATAGTCACACAAAATGTTTTATTTTTTTTATTTTTTTGCCTTGCAATAGTACTTCTGCTGCCATTAAAATGTTCCTATTGAGGGGTGGCTCTAGATCTCTAGAGTTTCTTTTTCGACATAGCTCTCAACATTCTCACATACGTATTAAAAACCACAAGAAAAAAGACCAAAAAAATGCAGTTTATCTACGCTCCTCCTTACCTGTCCAAAAGGCAATATTACATTCTATTTTTACCCACAAAAAAAAAAAAGAAAACATAAAAAGGAAAGTGAGACTGCCTGAGAGACAAACAGACAGACAGAAGCAGAAAGCTGAGTGCTAGTGTGAATAGGAGGGAGAGAGAGAGTATGCTGAATCCCACTCAGACCACCTGCTCATCAGTTCCTCTGGCACAACAGATACTGTCATTGTCCACACACACACACATAACTCTCAAATATAAAAATCTCCCGGTGCGCTCACAGAAAGCCTTTCCCAGTCCCTCCCACATCAGATGCTGGGCACACAGGCTTGATTTAAAACTGTTAGGTGCCATTCAATATGGGCTTGGTGAGCTGCCAACCTTCGGACATTTCCCTGCTCACTTACCTGCTCTCTCTTTTTTTTCTTTTTTTTTTTTTTTTGTTCTCGTCTGCTTCAGAGTAATGTGAGAAGCCCCCTCTTCATCTGACTCAATGTTGGATGTTAATGAGTAACAATTATAAAGTTTAATTTAGGCTTCATTTGAAAGGTTGGTTCTCATTGGGAACAAACAAAAAAACAACAACAAATGGGCCCATGAAGAGCAGTTAATGTGAATGTCATGGCAGCAGAAGTGCCTGTCAAGTCGCCAGGCTAACAGAACAACGGCTGGACACTTTGTTTCATTACCTCTACCAAGGAGCTAATCTTTTTGGCTGGTTTGTCATATTAAAACAGATCCTAATAAGTCAAAGGCCCGCGCATAAGCCCATATAATTCTGAACTTGAACATTTCCAGAAACAAAATGCACCTTATTTGAAGGATTTAGTGTGGGTACAGATTTTGCTTTTTTGGAACGCTAATTCCAAAGGAACGAACAAAAACAAAGTGTGTTAAGTAAAGGAAGATGTAAAAAGAGGAGAAGAAAATATGAAGTGGATGTGACATAGACACACTAAAATAAATGCATAAAATTATTTAAAAAAAATTAAATAAAAAATTCAAGACTCTGGTGCCACACATTGTTACTTGTTATGAAATCAGTGTATTTTTTTATAGGCAGGGTTTAACTTCTGTCAGATTCTTATTATTTACAGCTAATTAATTTTGGGCCATACGGCGCACTTGTACATAAGCCGCAGTAACTTCCCTTCGGGGAAAAACAAAACCAAAAACTTGATATATATGCCGCACTAGGCTATTACTGGATGTACAGAACGATTTTGTGTTGTGAATGCACATATAGGTACATAAACAGATTAAAACAGTGCCTTTTAGCACGGCAACAATTTTGCCAATTAAAACAGAACAGACCCAAGAGAAAAAGAAAAAAAAATCAAGATTTATTTAGCGTATTTTCTGAACTATAGGGCGCCCCATACCGGTGAAAGAAAAATCCACAGAAAAGCCGCACCGCCGTGTTAGCCGCATGGTTCAAAATCTTGGGAAAGAGTAGCGGCTTATAGTCCGGAAAATACAGTATTTAAATTGTTCATTGAATTACTTTTAAGAAGAATTTTAGCATAACTAAATGCCTGTTCAGAATTGCGCTTGCACAGTTTTCGAATATACTGTATATTCAAAATATTCAAGCACACCAAGTTGTTCTGTCAAATATCCGCCACCTAACATACAAATACCATATACGAGCTAACGAAAATTAGCAACATGGAAGAGCTAAAAAAGATCATCCCACAACACATACGGGTATATATAAAAAAAAATAACATACTCTATTTCACAAAAAAGTGTCTGCATCTTCTTGCCGTTTATTACTCTGCATGTTGCCAACATGGTACTACGCTGAAGGTCCACCACTCTAAATTCAGACATTCCTGTATACTTTAACTGTACCCCCCCCAAAAAAAATAAAAAGATCAATCGTTTAAAATTTTGTGAGTCATAAAAACTAGAACAATCTAAAAACTGCAGAAACTCTTCTGCAGTATTTCAACATGGTCAGTCAGTCTCTTGCATTGCTCCCATTCAAAGCCACCTCCCAAATCTATTATTCACTACGGCGGGGATTCCATTGAAGGGACAGGTGCAGCTATGCATCCCCCCCACCCCCCTCTCAGTGAAAAGCACAATCCACAGTGTAAACTCGCACGTGCACACATCAAATCAAACAATTCATAATACACAAGTGCGGCTGTTCAATGGCCATCCGTCTCCAATGTGATGTGTATTGTTTGTTCAGAGTGGTGGTGTTGCACACTCAGGTAGCCAAAGTAATGGCACCTGGGGTTATTCAGGCCTAAATGGCAGCTCTGGCTACACAAAGTGCCTGTGCGAGCACAGCAGGGGCTAATGCGCCTGTGCCTACAATGTCCTCGCCTGACTACAAAGGACAGGTGTGTGCGTCCCCAAATTCCCCCCCCTGTTGTCCGGGCCTCGCCAAGTGGTGGGCCTCGTCCATTAGCCGCAATTTGGGCAGGATGATCCGGGTGCTTGAAGCAGGCCACATCAAACAGGTCTGCAGAATCCCAGGTGCCCGTTGGAAACGCACACATCAGCAATAAGCGAGCCCACTTACGGGCCTAATGTATTCGGTGAGGGAAATGAAGATGTTGCTCTTTTGTTGTGCGGCGGACACACACGAGGGATTGTTTGCAAGTTCACATGGTGTCTGCTTGATGACAGCAGCGAGAGCAATTATACCCATAGATGCATATTAATATTTGACTAATGGAAAGATGCTGCTGCGGTTAAGGGAAAGTAATCATGGACAGGACATGGAGTGTAGAGCACAAAAGATCATTTTTAGTACAAAGGCAACGCAAAGTCTCTGATCTTGCACTATGTATGACATGGATGTGAATCAGATCATTAATATTGTTATGTTGATGGCTATTTAAACACAATTGTGATTTCAGAGGAGAATGTGACTAGTCAAAACTGAATAATTAATCTAATTAATCAGCGGCTTTATAAATAATTAATTTGTATTCAGTCAAATTATATTTTCACACAATGTGTCATGTCTTCAATATATATATGTATGTCTATAAATGGTAAATGTTTATGGAAACTAAATCAACAAAAAAACTGTGTGCCAGGAATTAGGACACTAGAAATAGAAAAATGCCAATGTTTTTTTTTTTTTATAAACTGTATTTATTATTAAAAAAATATAAAAAATATTATTTTTATGTAGTTAAACAAAAGAAATAAACATGTTCTACATTTATGTGCATATTACTACTTGTCACCTTTAGCGCTGGACAATGAAATAAATGAACCGCAAACCTATTTATTTCCCAAATTTTGATTAAAAAAAAGAAAGATTTTGTTTTTTTAATATTTCTTTTCACAGGTCAGCAATGGTACTTGCTATCTAACTAAATGCACCTTTATCTAATTACTTTAAACGGTGAGAGTAATGTTCCATGTCATTGTACTCCATTAAATGGTCAAGGTTTTAGTCATTACTTGATTACATTTTTTGTCAAAATTCCATTGCTAAAGGATGATTTGGCGCTGACGAAATATTTTATAGTTCTGTGAGTATCACCTCAAGAGAATACTGAAGCTAGTGTATAATTCCTCCTCTTCATTATAGGACAAAGCCTAACGGGTGAAATTTTGAACCAAAGGACACTCTATCCCAAGTTACCTCGTTGATTTATGACTGAAATGATGCCCCTGTGGTGACCCTTCTGGGTGTCACCCAAACCGGGATGCGGCAGTCTGGCACAGATGACAAAGTTTCCCCCTTCAAAGGTCACGCTCTACCCCGCAGCAACAGTACACTCTTTGAAACTCATCACAAACCCTGGACACACTTCTCCTAATGCATCAAGTTCATCTGCGAAAAGGGAAGCCTCGGGCCCAAGGACTTTGACGCCACAGCAAAAACGCCGGCTAGATGAAATCATTCAAGCTGGTACTATAAGTAGAAGTACAAGGTGTACAGCCATTTGACAGTTCTCATTGTTATTAGTCCTAATAATAATTATTATCATTAATGACGTCTTTAATCATTTGAATCGGTACCAATGCTGAAAATTTGCAGCAGTCTGAGGAAGATGAAAATTGAAAAGCTGAAAGTCTGTAGCGGTTAGGTGGAAATTGAAAACGCAGAGCGAGAAGACCCGCACCATTCAAATGAAGCCTCTTCGCCATTATTTTTGGCTTTTGTGGAAATTTCAAAGCATTTGGAATTTAAAAGAAAATGTGATTCTCTGAAGATTTCCCAAGCCTGGCATTTTAGTATTTTTTTTCTGCTCTGCAACTGGCTGATGCATTTGTTGATAGGAGGGCGGGTTGTGAGGGGGAATAAGTCAGGCAGGTTATCGTTATATTCCTGCGACTTTGCAAACACGAGCAAAAATAGACGCCCCCCCCCACACCCTTAGGCAAGGCAAGAACATGCTTTGAACCAATTTTTTTTAAATAAATACTTGGTAGACTAAAGTAAAAAAAAAAAAAAACTGACGTAAATATGCCAATTTTAAATAAAACATAAAGTTTTTACATCTTGTGTTGACTTGACTTCCCCTTTAAATGTACATTGAATGGACTCCAGCGATTTCTTCTGGAGTGTCAGTTGTGCTCCCTCCCACAACGGCGCAAACATCCCTTTCCCCCTCCGCCCATCTACCAAAACACCAAAAGAAAGAAGACGCAACACTTGCGGTAAAACTGCACTTGCGCCTGGCACAAAAATAGTGCCCAAAAACACCCATGAACTTCCTAACGAAGTGGGTGACAACTACTGTGCCGGGTTCAAATATACAGTACAGTATATAGTTATACCTCTGTACTTTCACTGACAGTTATGTTTCTCCAAGGATACCCGCTCAAGAGTCACCATGGTAACGCACAGCTGTAGCCTGCTTGCATTGGCATCCCCCATCATCAAAGGAGGTGGGGTGAACACTGGCTCATTTGCATGAGACAGAAAAAAGAGTAGATATATATATATATATATATATATATATATATATGTATGTGTGTGTGTATATATATTTCTCTTTCAGTGTGGCTGAATTAACGACTGTTGCATTAAAAGAAATAACAATCATTTTCTCTTCAAGACACTTTCTGAGAAGAATGCTCTATATTTTGTCACCTCTGTGTGCAACCAGCCTGTCCTCGTCAATGTTCGTCCGCAATATTTTCAGATGAATTCTTAAATTTCAACATTTCTCGAAAGTCAATGTCACGCTGTCTTCTTGCGTAATACTCAGCAAATGCCGAAGACGTTTCCCATTTCTCCACAGCCTCCTCTGAGAGTCTCATTATTTGTAAAGCACCTAATCCCCCCTCGTGCCTATAATAAATGACGACAGACTCTTCGACCACCTGTAAATACAAAGGTTTGTCCTCTAATTTGCAATCCTGATAGTGAAGCTCGCCTTGCCAAGGACATGTTGCCTTCAAATGCTTCTGATGGCATAATCAGTTCAGTGGAATGTTTTTTTTTTTGTTTTTTTTTTGATAATACCCCTGCCAAACCCAAGAGACTTCCATTTGACTATGCAGACACTGAGAAAACTTCAAGGTCAACATAATGCAGCATTTCGTTGAGTATTTTAAACGAGTTAGCGCTAGAGGCGGGAGATGAGCTCAACTGTCCATCCCATCAAACCTTCAACATCTCTGACACAGGCGGCGGCTTTTGGGTCGTTATGTCCATAATGTGAGCAGAGTCTCCATTTGTAAATGAAGCTGCTTGAGACACTCAACCAAAGCAGCTCTGGTCATCATGCATCAGCATTATCCATGCGTGTGTAGCTCGTGAACAAGCACTAAGTCTAGTGCACTTCGTCGTCCATTTAATCTCCCAAATTAATTTTAATTTTTATTTTTCAAAAAACATTTCCCCGCATCTTTAACATCATAAGTGGAATATCTTATTTCAGACCATTGACTGGATATGACTTTATTCTATTAGTTTCAAAATAAATGTTTATTCTATTTAAAATGTATTCAATTATTATCATGAAATCATGAAGTTATCAAATTCCTGTAATCCTAGACGAAATATAAACTTTTTACCGCAGCAAATGGCATACATTTGTGAAGTATTCCGTGTCCCCGCCTGCCCGCTGCCTGTTCGCCATTCAGCTCCCCATATGCCGCTCCCCCTGCGCTCCTCTCATCCAGCCAATGGGGGCTTGATTAAGCCTGACTTGTCACCAAATTATACACACAAAGTTTACATGCATTCCCCGGCTCTCCAGCTGTTGCAGATTTGTTGCAAAGAATAAATCTTGAAGCAGTTGACTGAGCAGGTCTGCTGCCTCACTGATAGGGAGCGACGGTGAATGTGTGTTGGGGGGGAATGGGGGGGGGGGGGGGTGAGTATGTGTCACTTTAGGAATTTATTCTGGAATATCAATCAGTTTAGAGGACAAGCTGAACGGCTGAAGGTGTTCACAGTAGTTATCAGATTGGATTTGCATGAGACATGAAAATCATTTTCAAAGTTCACCATCATTTCTAAACAACAGAAAGTGTGGAAATATTGTAATGAGAATCAATTCCACACCTTTGTAATATTTTTACAAGCAATGATTTAAGTAACATTGTTACAAGGGATGGGCAGTTTATCCTATTCCAAAGTGCATCTTCCGAGACCTGGGCACCCCTCCCATCATCGTTCCTTATTCATAAAATAATCGTCCTCCGTCTCTGTCTGTACTCATCCTTTTAAAGCTTTTAGTTATTTATTTTATTTCAAAGGATAACTTTAAAATATAAGTGAATGCAGAAGACAAAGGCCTGATTTTTATCAAGATGAGACTCTGTTAAAAGCTATGCTTTCAACATTCACTGACTAGTGGCTAGAATAATCAAATGTGCAAACAGATTTCTCCTGACATAAGGTCCATCCGCTAAACATTTTTTTTCCCAACAGCTAATGACATTTTTCTTGTTTCTCCTCCATATTTTTATGATTATGATTCTCTCTTCGATCACCAGAGCGACCGTGGCAGTTATCAGTGTGCAGGCACCATTACCCCACAAGGCATGAATGAGCCATAGTAATGAGCAAAAAGCCCCGCAGCTCTCTCGACCGTTGATCAATACCATTAAACAATGTGCATTTTCAAGCGAGCTGCGTTGGAGAGCGCAGACACTTAAATGGATATTCCTCATAGCACTAATGGCTTTGAACTAGGCCTCCATTACCATGTATAAAATGTTGCTGATTAACATAATCAAATGTCTCTCAGTGGATTTTTTTTTTTTTTTTTTTTTGGTGTCAAAGATAATATAAAAAGACAGAAGGGTTGCTAATGTAATTAAGCGCATGCTATAATTAGGCAGCCAATCACATGACCTCCTAACAAAGCTGAATAAATAGTATCATTATACTGACGAGTGCATTGTGGTTTTATACATTCTCTCATGTTTTAATGTAAAACGTAATATTTTGGATGTTAACATGCTAAAAAAAAAAAGATGTAACATTTATTTCTTCTCATGTTAACAAAACATGGGATTCTATTTAAGCTGAGTCAGGAGCACTGCTGCATTATGATCAGTAGTTTTAATTAAAATTTGTTTAATTTGCATCTCGGGGCTCTCCTCATCACATACATCTTGGCGAGCGGCGCCATTTTCCCCCCATATGCCCAATAAATAAATAAAAATTTGAGGGCCTGACGAATTATTATCCTTATTTCACATACAATTAGCAGGATGCTAATGGCTACAGTATTGATTGCTTAGCGCATTTAGAACAAGGTTATATTAAAATGTAATCAAAAAGCGGAGGTTTGCAAGTATTTGTGCACAGCATCGGAAAAAAAAAACAACTTTCCGGTCGTGCGCAAACACTTGCAAACATCACTGCTTTATCTTAAAAAGCAGACTATAAACCCTAAGAGCATCTGTCCCCCCAAACTGCCCAACCCCCGGCTACCACTTTGGATTAATCCTCACGTTTTTTCTGAAGACAGATAGACAAAGTTTTTCCTTGTAGCAACTTGCTACTAGCAAGATAGCGAGGGGGAATTTTGAAAAGAAAGAAGGCAGGTGAGAAAGAAATGGGTGGTGGAGAGAAAATAAAGCAAATGCTTCCGGAAAGTGCAGCCAAACGTGATCCACATAGAACAGAGAATGTATTTAAAAAAAAAAAAAAAAATCCTATGCTTTTCATTCTTATCCTCACACGTGTTCAAGTTATTAATCGCGTCGTCACTATTCCACATCTATTGTGTTTCACAATCTTTAGTAAGATGTTGTTGCAAAGCAAAGCGCTAATTGAGTGACTGATGGTGAGGTTGGCTAATTGATCGGTGAAATTGTGTCAGCGGGGGCGCGATTAATGGCTCAATGATGAGCTGCTTGGAATCAAACATCATCAGCATCGTAAATAACCACATCGCACTGCGAGCATTTGCTGTCACTCAAAGCAATTTCCTCAACTCAAATGCGAAAACTGCTCAATAATTCATTCAGGTGGGAGGTCTTTCCAAAGGATTGATAAGTATTCAAGATTTGCGATGCTTAAGTTTGTATCCCTCTGGACGTCAAAGGTTTGTTCGTGCTTGCCAAGTCAGCGAATGTTGATTTTTTTTTTTTATGTAGAAGTTTTACAACAGTTTTAATGGTGGCAAACAGTTTTTCTTGTTGCCAATAAACTTTCACCGCTTTATATGGACAACGGCTTTTAAAGAATATTATAATTGATTAAGGGCACATAATAAGAGCTAAAAAAAAAAAATCAACGCATGTTCTTCGAAAAAAAGAGCAAGTACCTTTAAATTTCACATTTTTTCGTTTCTTATTCATAAAACATTTTTTATTTGAGGCTTAAAAAAATATTTAGCTTTGAAAAATGTCAGGCTTTTCTTCATTACGTGATCACATTAAGGCAACACGATTAGTCCGCAATCACCAGAATGTGAGCAATTAAAAAAATAATTAATTTATTTATTGGTATTTAAGATGTTATTTCCATTTTAGTCTTCAACTAACCTCACATTTCCTGTCCATTTAAGCAATTTCACAATTCAAACACAAAATCTGCTAGATAATTCATTCAGTCGGGAGCGACATTCCAATTACGCCGTGACATTTATGTACAGCCAGTGTACAGTCAAGTAAAGAAGATATTATTTCCTGTAGGTAGAAATAAATGACTAAGGGCACATAAAAAAAATGCTTTTCAGTTCAAGTAATGCTCATTTCATGCCTGCAGACATCATCCAGCATATCCCAGGAACCTATGTATGTTTAGCAATGACTCCGCACGGCGCCTGGGAAGATATCGCCACACGTCCGCCCCCCCCCCCCAAAAAAAAAAATAAAAATTCCTCATCAGTGGCGGCTCAACTCCTCCGCAGCAACTCTCTGATAGGTTAATCCCTGTATCACACTTCAACACCAGTTCACTAAGCGGCTTAAAAGGACACATTAGAACAGTGACAATGACCTGCTAATGGTGTTACATTTCTCTGAAGCATTATGAGTTATCTTTGACACCTTTATCGCATAATGAGATCTGTCAATTTGGGGGAGGGGGGGGGGGAGATCCCACGTGGCGGCGGCCAAGGACGTTGATGTTTTACATAATAAATAATGACCTAGAAAGAGGCAAGAAGTAAACCTTGATCCTTTTTTGCCCCGCTCTGTTTGCAGTGCAGGCGAGAGAGAGGGCCCTTGGGGGACCTTGAAGCTCAGCGTCGCCATTTAGATTGCTCTGAGCCACCACATCCCAGTACCTGACCCACTGTATTTGACGGATGAAGGCCACATCCAATGTCCGTAAACAAATTTTTTTCTTAAAGTAATGCGGACCCTCGAGAAACATGGTGTTTATCACTCCATTGTCCACAAACAAAATGAATCCAGATCGAGTTTTATGCTTTCAAGGTGCAAAGAAAATCTCATTTAATTAAGGTCTGAATCTCTGAGCCCAGTGGCATCTATAAAAGTAATTTCAATATAACAACAGTCTGTTTTATTTGATATGTGATTGGTTTTCTCCGTAGCTTCTATCAAACTTTTTCTTTCATTGGTTGCACCATTTGTCACCGTTCGCTTTCATCTGTTCAAAAGGTATTTCAAATCCGGCTTTGGTGCCCTGCCAAGCAGGCGGCTATTTACATTTGATGTTTCAAAGTTGGAGTGCATTAATTATTACACTGCATTTAACATCAGATACGACTCACTCCTGCGAATCCGAGAAATGCTTTCAATTTGAAGGTGAATAAACCTTTATTGCCTTCTTTACACCGCATGGATGTCATAAACATTTCATTTCAGGTGATTTGTCAAAGACGTACTTGCGCTTCTAGTCAGTTGCTGTAAAGTTGAACAATTTTGGTTGATTTAAAGAATAGACTTAGGTTCACTTTGGAAAAACTGAAACTTTGAAACCTGTTTTTCAATGGCAAGAGTTAATTGCTTGTATCTTTTGATAAATAAAAAAAAAACACAACACACATCTGCACTGTTTGTCATTCCTTCGTTGGTGTTTGTATAGGTTGAATATTTAGATTTGTGTGAGACGCAGAAGCTCACTACATTTTACGTTTGGTTATGAACTCATGCAGGCTTGTACTTGGCGACCAATACGTCTTTTTGTGCATTGGAAGAAATGATGAAGGTATTTTTGAAATGTTCCCTTTTGGGCTGTTCATCTTGAATCTGGGTTGGCAAATGCCTTTTCATCCCAGGCCATATCGTAGTGGTGGTTTCCTTCAAATGGCCGTTATGAAATGACGTCAAATCACACCTTTTTATTTGATTGTGAACTTCCATATTTGTTTCAACAAATTCAATTTGAAATCAGAAGTCGTCTAGAAATAGAGGTGTCCAAATATGTCAGTATATAATTATTTTTCAAAAGTTGGATCCTGTACTTAAAGCTAAGAAGGCATTTGATGGTGAAAAAAAAACCATTCTATGCCTGTAAAAAGTGAAGAAAATATTTTTTTTTTTGTTACTTTGGTCTGCCAAAATGAAAAGAATAAATCCATTATAAGAGAAACATAAGAAGGTGCACTTAATTTTCCTCATTTGCCAATGAAGAGTGATGGAGTGACTTGTGGTTTGGATCTTCAAATGGCCCAAATTTTATTGTGTTGAAAAACTGTGAACTTTTTTCAGGCTTTTGTGCAGCACACTGCTGTCACACAATTGAAGGTGGCCCAAAATGGGGAAAAAAAACCCTTCGTTTGAATTTGATAGTCTCCTTTTTTATTGTCGCACCCCGTCAAAGAAACATAAACAAAGACACTAACCCAGACAGTAATGTTGTTGTCGTCAAGCGCACTAATCCAAAAAGCGCTAAGCACTATTACTTTTAATTATCCCTGACAGCCACTTGCTTTCGTCGACACAAAGCACATGCAAACGAGCTGTTCGACTCTGTCACCGAGAAACAGAAGATGACGGCACAGTGCCCGCCTGCCTGCTGAGAGGGCCTTTTCTGCGCATGACATGGACATGGGCTCCGGTGACCCGACTGGTTGCTCGCCTACGTCTCCTGGGCGGCTGAACGCTCCGGAGCCCGCCATGTGGCATCTGCTGCTATCATGCTGAGGGGGGGCTGGCCCTCTGTTTGCCGGGCTTGTCTATGGAGCGGCGGCGCATTTCTAGCGTTACCTACCAAACCGCTTTCTGAACAGGAAGTGGCAAGGTCACCCTGCACTCGGTTTGAAAGACCCCCACCTGCCACATTCTGCTCGGCTGTCACACTCCACCCCGAAAGGTGTGTGGGGGGGGGGACAGAACGAGGGGTCCATGTGAATGTCGATTGTATTTTTTTTTTTTTTTAAGACTTGCAGGGAATAACCTGACATCTGAAATTTCAAAAGATGAGAATAATTCTATAGTTTCATCCAGAAATAATAATAATTTCAACATATTTTATGATGGAAGCCAGAGAGGGCAAAAGGTGGGGGTGGTTGCGTTCACCCCAGAAGGTTACTTGTAATTCCTTGCATAGTTTATTCAAATCGTGCCCTAACCATAGTCTCCAGGATTTTTCCCTTACAGCAAGAAAAGCATGACCTTTACATTTGACGCTTGACAGTTCTTCACAATCGCCCAAGCAGAACAGATGAATGCATATTTATGTGTTTGTCACCCGGCAATGGATGCTCTTTATCTCCTGGAGAACAAAAGAGTGAAAGAACGACAGCTCTTTGCAAGACATCCACACACATACTTGATGATTCCTTTGAGGTTTCTTTTCATGTTTTTTTTTATTTATTTATTTATTTTTTTTGCAGCACCAATAATAAAAATATACAACAATCGGACTCAATATGATTTAAGAACTCGAGTCCAAATGCAAGTGTGTTTAGCATGTAGACTTACACTAAGTGTTAGAAATTTGTCTAAAAATACTGGTAGGTGCTGTCAAATAAAAAAAAATAAAAAAAAAAGACTCAATCCGAATGATTAATGCTCCTGATCCAGCATGCACACAGCAAATTCACTTCATTTCACAATCAACATGGATGCCGATAGACTGTTTCTGAATGTCAAACGGGATTTTATGTCACGCACAGTCTGGATTACATTCGAACACAAATTGGTTTCAGATTCACATCATAAATGTGATACAAGCGCCTAAACACATTTAAAGGGATTTTTCGTGTTGTTGTTTTTTTTTTCAAGTCCAGATAGATGGAATGGTTGCATCAGAAAAGGCATTTGGTATTAAAACGTGATGAATAAAGTACAATACACAAGTATGACAAAAAAGAAATCTAAGAACGGACAAACGTACTGGTCCAAATGTTTATTTTTTCCTTTGGCAAGAATCCAAAAAGGTTTATGTTTCAGCATCTTTCTTTTTTTTTTAAATACACATTCCCTGGTTTAAATCTGTGAATTTCTGAAATATTTTTATGTAACTGCTTTTCCTGTCACACAGTATTAAGAATATTAAGTGAAACGAGATGAAAATAGGCGCATCGACTGCTCTAAATTAATATCATTGCATTTAAGCGTAGCGGAAAATAACGGCGATATCCTTTTGTTTTTTTTCAGCCTACGCGATGTTCTATTTAAGAACGGATTTATAATTGCATTTGTGTGCATGCAGCCTCGCTATTCATGCTGTGTGCATGTGTGTGTGTGTGTGCGTAAGAGGGAGCAAACGTGACACGGTGTTCGCTGGCTCACGCTCACCAACGTGCACATTCAAGGTTGCCTGAGTAAGGGGCCAAGGAAACAAGGTGCAGTGCGCAAAACAGAAGCACTATCAAGGTCTTGGTTGAGAAGCAGCACAGAATTACATACGTAACCTTACGACCGCCATATACAGCTGGAATCATCCCTTTTTGAAGCATTTCCAATGGTCTATGCTTTCCTGCGACATCATTACACACACAGTAACTAATTGGACAACCACACCTCGGTGCTGCAGAACTTGTGCGCTGCGCCATTAAAAGGTCCTGACTCACCTTGTTTCAAGTGCAAAGCCTAATTGCCAGCTTCCAGCAGCTGGCAGCAGGATGCGTCGACTGTGAAGGCCGATAACAAGCACAAGGGAGGGAAAAAAAAAAAAAAAACGGACCAAAGCACAAAAAAAATAAATAAATAAATAAATAAAAAATATCAGTGACTTGCTCTATTCTGAGATATAGCAGGAGACAGATCGGCCCACGATGCCCTCTGTGACTTCTCGCCATACGTTTGACTCATAAATGCAGCTATTATTCTGGCACCCTCCCGGTCAATCTTAAGTGTCTTCTATAAAAAGGAGTCATTATTCAGAATGCGGCGCCCAAGTCATTTAGCGCTGTAAAACGAAGCGGTCTTTGGACATCGGCAGTTCACCCGAGACTCATTCTGACAAATTGTTCAAATCAGTGATGAATAGTGGTTGTGTTCACCAGGTGATGCATTGGTGCTGTTAAAGGTTAATAACCACCATGGAACTTGCTTACGGCAAACCAAACAAGAGAAGATTACAGCATTGTACTCTTTTGAGTATTTTTGCCTCACTGCAAGTTCGATGCGGTTGGATGAAGAGATTCATCGAGAGAAATAAAAAATTCTCATGTTGTTCTATTTGTATTCTCTGATCTTTAGAATTTTTGTGTTTGTTACCAATGAAAAAGTCCCAAAAAAGCTGAACGCCTAAAGAGCATTGATGTCAAAGTTGCAAGACCCAGGTGCTAGATCCGGTCCTATCATGCAAAAAAAAAGATTTTCTTTAATTTTGGTTAAAACACTATTATCACAATATTACTTGATGCAAAATATCATTGGCGTTATTTTATATCATTTTATTAAATTTTTACCTGAAATTTGGTCTTATTCTAAATTGCACCATCAATTTCAGAGGTTCCACTGTGCTCGGCTAACCCTCTTGGGAATGTGCAAATTGCCTCCAAGATTTTTAGCCCACAATTTATAGTGGATGCTCCTATGGGGCACACTTGACCACATGCGTGTCAAGATGGGGGGCGGGGAGTTTGGGGGCGCCGCTAAACACATCACACTGTAGCCTTTCTTTCACAACTAACCTCAAGTTGAGGAGGGAAAATAGCAGGGACGTAGTTGGGCGCATGACTCCGATGGTAGCGGCTTAGTTTGCAACAAACCAGCATGGATGTATCTTAAACAAGATTTCAGCATCAATGGCAAAATTAGACACTTGCAATAAATGAATTATGCGTTCTCAGGATTAGCATGTGGGTGTGCCAACCCGTTCGATTCGTTTTTCTTCAGCTTCATTAAAATTGGATCCTGGGGTTGCTGAGAGCATGCAAACTTGAAGACTGGTGACAATTTGGCCCATGTGGAAATAAAATGATGGTCAAATAGACCATGTCAGGAAATAATGAAAAAAAAAAAACCTTGATATCAAAATGTATTGACATATCACTTTTTGACCATCCGTCCTGAATTCTTTATTCAGATATATAAAAAGGCTAATTAATCGTTTCCATTAGGCATAACAATGCAATGGTGTATCTAGTTCCGTGAATCAAAAATAGGCCTTGCTCAAGCTCTGGGAAAGATCCTGGTCTGGGTTGAAATAAGCGCTGCTGTTTATGTTCACACTTTCGGTGTCACCTCTCCAGTTGACACAGTGACAGAACCAACAACGCCAATAGTGTGAAGAGAGAAACTAAGCACAGGCAGTGAAGAAATTGTTTGGAAAAATTGCTTACGCTTTTTTTGTTTTGTCTGAATTACATTTCTGTCATATTGCACCAATGCGGAAAAAAAAATCAAGATAGATTAAAGTCAACCTGCACATGCCGTTTAACAGGGAAAATGCTGAGACTTTGTCCAGCTGGCCTTGTACAAGTCATGGACACTGGTGAGGGCCAGGGCAACACTATTTGTCATCACGTCAACAAATTCAGCAATTAATGGTCCGTAGCCTATCACTGCCACCCGCTCCCCCTTTCCCACCCCAGTTTATGCTGCAAAATCCGTTCTCTGTCCCCTGTGCTCTGGAAGTGTAGGCAGACGCTTAGGTCCTCCATAAATGTTTAATCCCTCATCATTAAAACAGTCATTTGCTTGCAGTGACAAATGTGCCCGCCGTGGAGCCCCATGAAGCTTCTGTCAAAAAGTTAACAACTTCCATTAGCGCATCTATAAACAAGCTACACATTTGCCCAAAAAATAAATAAATATATATATATATATATATATATATATATATATATAATTTTATAATATAATAATCATATTATAATAATATATAGAATAATTGTCTTTATTTATGCATATATAATTTTATAATATAATAATTATATTCGAATAATAATTAGAATAATTATACATATATATACACACATATATATATATATATATATATATATATATATATTTATTTATTTTATTTATTTTTTTAATCCAAAATGGTATTCAAGCATCAGAGTGTTTGCAAACGTCCATGAAAATGTGCATGCATCTGTGCATGTGTGAGCTCATGTTTGCCTGAATTTGATTTGATCAGCTGGAGCCTGCTCAGTGTTTAAAAGGCCCAGGGAACAATGACAGTGTGTGATCAGGGTCAGCCCGGCCAATACGGGCCTGTCCCAAACACAGCTGGCACCAGTGGGCTGGCATTTGAGCTTGGGAACCGCGCACGTTCCTTTTTGATTAATGTGAGAGCGAGTCTATGGGAGACTGGCAAGTCCTGCTCCCATGTTCCACCAAAAGAGGGAAACGGGGAAGAGAAAGGGCCCGCCCAAATACTGGTCAGTGTGTGCGAGTTGGGATACTGCTCACAATGGAGAGGAAATGTGTTTATGTTTAATTCGAGCTTCTGTCGCGTGACCTTTCATTCCTGACAGCAGTAGACAATTAAAAAGGAACATGCTACTATGCGGACACCAATGCACTTTCAGTTGTTTCTTGAACGGAACACAAAGTCAAGCGCATTCGCACGGATTGACATAGTCTCCAGAGCCTGATTGATTATGTCACGCTGCTTAAAGGCACAGAAATAATATAGAGCAGTAATTAGCCTTTATTAAACCAGGTTATTTCTTTACATTGACTTGTATTATTTTTAATTTTCTCAAAATTCAACAGTGCGCCATATACTCAGGCGGGTCTTATGTCTGGATGTCAAATTGCAGTTAAAGTTTGACTCATTTGCTGGAGTGATTTGTAATCCTTTAATGTACAATAATTCACCTTATAACCCGGTGCACCTTTTCAAGAACACTCAAAATATAGGGGTCTAATTGAAATTGATCAATCAATATTTTTTTTAATGGTCTCACTTCCTTGATTTTGTGGTATAATATTGTATAAATCAATGGGTTAAACGTCTTAATTAGAATGTATTAAAATGTGATTGCACATTCTCAGTTTCAATTGAATGCAGTCATTCATTTTTTTGGAAGATCCCCCCCCCAATAAATTCACAACACATTGGATCAATTCGCGCTAATAGTTAGTCGAACTACAGTATTGCCCTGACTCTTGTATCATCTATTGCTTCATTGTACTGTACTAAAGTGAGGGAGAAATAAAATCTGTAGGACTATATTTCCATGCCTAGTATGAGTGTTGGAAAAGACACAGTTTTAATATGTGCAGTTAAAAAAAGGATGTTTTGAAACATAGCCAAGTCCTGCAAATCAAAGCGACTCCTTTCATTTGCTTTAAAATTGACGCGCGAGAGGCGCGGTGTTTGACGTGGCAGGAGTAGAAACTGAATCCATGGAGGTCAAAGTGTGAAAAGAATCACGGATCTGTGAAGTCGGCACTTGGAGATCTGGCGTTTGCAACAAAATGTTTTGTGTCCATGTGTGACAACAGCAGTCTTCCAAATTCCCAAACAGGCAATACAAGGCTTGCAAAGGCACGAAAATCAAGACGTGGTCGTTTTTATGTTGAAGCGCTGCTGTGTCCTCTACAAATATAGAGCCGTTCGACGTATTTTGAAAAGTAGGACTCAACACATGCACTCAAGGGTTGGGACAACATTCCCATGATCAACGTAGTAATTACAGTGTATTACATATTTGCACAAATGATGGCAGACCCTCGACCAGACAATTAGTCCCGTGTGCATCATCCACTTAAGACAAATAAATGCCTCACTTTGATACACTTGTTTCGTGTAAATGCAGACTACCGAGCACATTTGAACAATATTGTTCACCAAAACAGCAGCACCCATGGATGCACAGAAACAATCTCAAAGACGAATTCAAGAGTGACATAACAAGCTCTTTGTGCAACGCCCTGGATGATTAAATATGTTATCTAATTGATTATAATTAGCATTTCCGTGAACGTGATGGCGGCAACTTTTGGTTATTTTTCAGGGGAGCTACGTGACTCATTTGTTCCATCAATTTGACCTTTCCCAGAATAGTGATTTTTAATCATGCTTTGAAGTCCACTTTGACATGCATTTTAATATATCATTAATTTTGTTTCATTCAAATGAAAATACTTCGACCAGCATCTGCAGGAGATTATATTAATAATCCACATCATTATTATTGACACAAAGTATTGGTACTCATGGCCTTTCTTTGTCCATTTGTCCAACACAATCCTCAAGCGTGTGGCGAATATTGTGGTCCTATCGCCTGGTGTGAAAATGTCAACCCTTCCTTCTGACATTTAGCCTTACACCACATGCGGTTTACCTTTAAAGTGCATTATATCAACAGCAACACACCACGCCATTTTCGTGTCAGGCCAGAAATACGAATAATGCTGCTCTGACGTCTAGTAAAATCCCAAATCTTTTTAAGACATGCGTCAGCGCACGGGACGAGGCATTACATGGGATGCGGTATCTAAGAGACAGCGTTCCTCTCCCCGCATCCGTCCAACCTCTTTTTTTCTCTTCATCATCTCCTCCTCCACCTCTTCCTCTTCCACCCATCACCCGCTTCCCCAGGTGGCTGTGAGGCCCGGCCTGTCTGAAATGTGATAGGCATAATCCCATTTAGCCTAATTGCATCTGCGGGAGAGCAGCCCTACGTGTCCCACCGCGTGCCGAGCAAACCCCCTCAGAAGACATTATATGTGCACCCACGGCACATAGGAAGCTCCCGAAAACACAGCAGCGCATGTTGTTGTTGTGCACCATATGCACTGCAAAGTCTCTGTGCATTTCTTTGTTTGCCTCCCAAAAGTAAAACACTAGCTTTCGTGCGCATTGGTGGGGGGAGGCGGGCGGTGGGGGGGGGGGAGTACACCCAGCCTGCATTAGCACAGATGAGACAGAGCAGTCAGACAACCATGTTAAGAGAAGCGTGCTGCGGCAAATGGCCTAATGGAAAGGCTGAGGGGTGTAATGTGTGCATGCGTGTGTTTGTGTGTGCATGCATCCTTCCGAGGGGGGGTGGGGGGAGTGTGTGATGCAGTGGGTGTCGCCACGGGGAGGCCCGGGGAGTGGTCCACTGCGATTGAGGTCGTAATGACACTCCCAGGCTACAGCTCACATTTTATTCACACTAGACTGGAAAGGCCATTAGGCATGGGGGGCAGCGGCATAGCGGCAACTAATCATGATGCTAGAATCCAAACTAAAGCTGCCCTTGCATCAAAGCGCTATTAAGAAACCTCAGCAACATTCATTCTATGATGTGCATACTGTTACTATCGATGTTCCATTTTTGTACTGCAGCTGCTTTGTATCAAGATCTTGTAGACAGTGGCATACTGAGCTCTACCAGGCCGCAGATCAATCAGCAGCACAAAAGAAAATCAATGTCCGAGACCTCAGTTACTCCCTCTCTGAGTGCAAATCATTAGCTTCGGATTTGAACAGAAGAACAAAGCAAAAAATGTCATGTGATGGAATTTAGCAAGCAAAGCATCGCCACATTTGTATTGCAAAGGCCTTCTTCTATGTATGATCTTGGTTGCAATATAGGATTTATTTAACTCATTTACTACCATTGACGGCTAAAGACGTCAAAGATCCATTTTTTTTTTTTTTTTACTCTGCTGGTAGCAAATGAGTTAATAGCTCATATAGAATCCAGATTTGAAAATGGTGTCAATGTTGCTTCATTTTAGAATAGCAATTACAATCATGATAAATGCTTGTTGCAATGATCTTTTTGAGAGTGAGCAGATGACATAAAATAGGATCATCAAAAAGTATTTCACCCGTTTCCAAAATAGAAATTGAGGAACGTGAACAAATTGACGCTGTACGGCGGAGCGAGTGTCCATTTCAATTGCCATTGTCTTCATTTTGGTCTTGGTTGAGTTGAAGCCGGCTGACTGTGGGTGAGAAGCGGCGGACAATTGCAGGGCACATGCAACCATACACACTCACAATAACACCCATGGACAATTTAGCTTGCACTGGACTTAATATGAATATATTGTAAAGATAAAGTATATTTCTAAATAATTATATAAAAGTTGGTAGATCATTTGGACTTGGTCATTTTATAAGTAGCTAGCATGCTGGGTTAATTGTTTTTTTTTCAGCATAAGCATCCCTTAAAGTCTGTATCTCACTGAGCGGTGAGGTTTGGTGAGTGTTTACGGTGCAAATGTTGAATAATTAAAAAAAAAAAAAATTGTATATATATTTTTTTTAACCGGGGTCCGTTCAAGATCGCAAACGGTCGCAAAGACGCGCGTCAAAAGTTATATGGGTCACAAATAGCGTTTCTTGTCGGCAGAAATTTTTTAACTTGTTCAAGATTTCGTAGCGGCAAAAAAAAAGAAAAAAACGTAACTGTTGGCGAACATCTCCGATCGTTTACGTCCACAATGTAACATTCACTACGTGCGCAAACTTCGTGAAATTCGGGCTTGGTAGTAATGCAATTTGGGTGATGCCTTCAACAGATATCAATAGGACAATGTTAGTCCTCGTGCAATTGTTTTCCCCTTAAGCTAATGACAAAAAAATTACAGTACAACTTTCTTTCCATGAAATTGCACAAACATAAATCATAATCTGTGAACAGAAATGATCATAATGATAATAAATAGCCCGCCTGTGTATGATGCAATAATGCACATATATAAGTGCATTTTGCGGCTTCATATTCAAATGTGCTCCATATGGCCTCATTGTTTTGGAGACGGGGACAAGAGAACGCTCCATCACCTGTTCTTTGTGCGCGAGGATAAAACTGCAATACCGTTTTTTTCAAAACCAGACAGCTTGCATGTACCTCTCTCGTATAAGAATCGCCATTACATCACAGAATCTCCAGCTGTTCCTTTATCCCCCCCTCTCAATCCAGTCATTAAAACTTTCACATCTTTTTCAAGCAATTGTGGAGAAAGCTGCCAAAGCACACTCTGTGAGCATGCGGCAGGAAGACGGCATGGAGAAAATTAGTTCCGTGACAAGTTCTGGCTTTGCCTGATGACTTTAAAACATTTGCATTTTGCAGTTGTTTCAGAGCGGCCACATAGGCGGTATTACGCCGTATAAATAGCGCGGCTCCACATGCGGCCGAGCCCTCTAGGCCCTCAACTCAAGGTGTGTGTGGGTGAAAATTCGATTACACTCACGTTAAAGCAATTTCCTGTGGAAATTCACTTCTTGTCCCCCGTTGCAGGTGAGCTCCCCGCGGACACGAGTGTCTTCTCAAAGAAATGAAGCATCTATAAACACAAGCCTTAAAGCAGGAAAGTAGAGCCAAAATGCAATTAATATGCAAATTCAAGGGTGAAACTTAATGGGGAGCCTTAACAAACATTCGTGTGTTGGGAGATAAGGCTCTTCTCACATTGTTTTCCTCTAACCTCTGCCTGTCCAAAGTCAAAGCCTTCGGGAGCTGCAGCTCTCGCGTGGATCTCGCCGCTAATTGATTATCGCACTGGGAGAAGTGGGACAGTATAGGGCTAAGTTTGTCATCGCGTTGAAACAAGTCATCTGTCCTCCTTTTATGTTGTTCTGTGTCATTCTACCGCAGGTGAGAGGTTCACCCGGCGAGCTCACCGTGGCTGTCGGGAATGTAGTCACGAAGGAGAGAATGGAGGGCGAGGAAGAGAGGTAGAATTGGTCGCCCGAGGCGAGAGAGGGAGGACAGCAGAGAGGCTAGGAGTAGGCACTCAGACTGGGAATTCATTTGCCATTCCCGCGTCGAGTCATACTTCAAGGGGCTTAGAAGAGAGGAGAGAGGAGGCCTCTGATGGAATGACACGCCTGATGAGAGAGTGAGAGGAGAGCGATAGCAACAGACGCGGAATAAAAAAAAGACGGACAGACTGCCGTTGGATTCCTGAGGGTCGATGCTGCAGTCGATGGATCGAAGTCACCGAAGGGGCGCATACCTTTCTCTGCCCCTTTTTACCACCATTCTAATGATTCATCCGTCGCCTGCGGCATCCCTCGCTTCTCCGCCATGATTTACACCCACTCCCCGAGCTAAATGATCGCCGCCGTCCCTGGGAGAGTTCCATCACTCTCCCTCCATCTTCGGTTATCATCAAACAAGTATATGAGCTGAGACCACAGCTTGATTGCGTTGAGGAGCCCAGCTCAGCAGTTTTTACGAGACCATGCTCACATACACACACATATATGCACACACACACGCACACACACACATGGCGAGCCTTGATGGCATTTTTGCAGGAGGAGATCTCCATCTTAAAATGCTTGAGTGTTTACAAGTGATGATGCAGAGGCGATTTAGTGGAGGGCAGCGTAATTCCACTGGCAGGACACTATAAATGTTGATTAGATGAAGGTTGAGTGGAATATTTAATCACCCCAGGCTCATTTGGTATTCTCGTCACTCTTTCATCACGTTACCTCTGGTGGGGGGTCGGGATCACGGCAACGGCAACGGTTCACACACAGTGATGACAACACAGACTTCAGTCCACCGTTATGTGATCACATGTTGGATGATGACGAGAGGAAAATGAAGGCCAGAGCACCGTGAAATACCCAAAGGTTTGATTTTAACGACTTACTTTTAGGAATCCGTGCAGGTATTATGTAATTACGGCGGTACCGTGACTTACGAATTAACCCTTTACTGTACATCAACTAAATTTTCCCTTTGAAAAATAATTTAAATGACATTTACATTCTTGTGCTTTTCCCCCCATCCATCTCTTTTCTATACTCCTTGTCCTCATTAGGGTCACAGGTCTGCCGTAGCCAATTACAAAGCACATCCAGACAAATAATCCTTCATATTCTCACAGCCTCAGTTAAGAGTCTTCAATTAAATTAATGTGCATGTTTTTTGGGAATGTGGGAGGAAACCAGAGTGCCGAGACAACGACACACGCAAATTCCATACAGGAAGGCCAGGGACCGAACACGATGCTTATTCTCTAGGTTGCACATAAGTGGTGCGCTGGTGTGCAAGAATACCAGAAATTGAATATTGCGCTCAAATTCAAGTCCTTCACCGTGCTTATGTCCACTAAGAATAGGTCACAAAAGCCATAACGAGAGTTTCAGAGGACTAATTTCAAAATAAAAGCCAAGTAGAGCATTGGTATCTATGTAAAATTTGATTTTTTGCGCTTTTTCTTTTAGTTGCTCATTGAAGCGTATTGCATAGTAGCCTTTGAACTAACGTTCTGGCTTCTGGCTTGACGTGACCGGATTCTCGCTAATGACCATATTTGAGGAGGCAGTGGCCGAACGTGTTCATAGGAGGGCTGCGGCATCGGTCGTCCGTCAAAATATGATCTTACATGAACGCGGCCCATGTTGCAAAAAAAAAAAAAAAAGTGTGGCTGGAAACTCAGTTGCACAAAGTGCTGATTCCGTTTATTCGGGGAAAATTGTACATTAATTGACGAGGCCTTAATATTGAATACATCAATTTGTATTATATAAGAGACATTTGAACCTCTTTGTCTATCCATGTTGAGGTTTTTATTTTTTCTATTTGAAGAAATACGCCATCTATAGCCATCTGATATTGTTCTGCAACGTTAGCTCAGTTCTGCTCATAATCTGGGCCAAAAAAAATGAAATCAAGTGGTATGACTACGACAGGTGGGCGACAAAAAAAACAAAAAACGGAACCCAGCGTTGATTTTGTGTGACATTTAGTGGCATCAAAAACACATCCTTGATCGCCCACCCGTGCAGTCAGCATCATGGTCACACACCAGTACAGAGAGAACGATCTGGAATGTACTGGCCCCGTGATTCGAGCGCGTAGAGATCACCTGCCCAAGTCCAATCAGCGGCTCTGCTGATTGCAACAGCTTGCCGCAGAGAAGAAATGGGAGACTTTTGTCGATGGGGAGGCAGGGCGGCAGCTCCGTCACCGGCAAAGCCACGGTGGGGCAGTGGAAAGCCGCGGGAAGCTGCGGCCCTTGGGAGGACGCAGCCTTTCTCTACCCCTCTCTGGCCAGACGGGGTGAATCAATCATCTCCAAAGATGTCAGCATCTGCCCAAGCAATTTCAGATTGGAATAAATGGCAGATGGGGATGTTGTTCCCTCTGTTTAATCAGTTCCACCAAATGTGGTTTTATCTCTTATAAAATGAAACCATCTGTAGCACGTAGGTGTAAGGATCAAGTGAGGGAGGACGCAGGGAGAAGTGTGTGCGTGTGTGCGTGTGTGCATGATTTTGAATGTGAGCATTTCAAGTAAGTGCATGTGTGGGTGCGCGTGTGTGTGTGTGTGTGTGCGTTGAAGGAAGGCAGTGAGAAAAATGGAACACAGCTAAACAGAAGCGCAATAGTGGGAGTGACACAAGGGGGAAAAGAGAAGATAGATGCACGCGTATCCATTAAAAATGAGGGAAAATGTAATCTTACTGCAAGCTCACACCTCCACTCTCATCTCTTCTCTCTGGCTCTCAGGAGTACCACCCAGGGGCCATCGCTATTATATCTAGAACCATCTATTTCCTCCTCCACCTTCCCCAAGCAGACACTCGGGCTGTAATATGGTCCCCCCCCCCAAAAAAACAAAAAAACAAAACGGAGGCAGACATTGGCACTCATCAGAAATACTTTTGTCTTTAACAGAGTAACACTACTCCTTTTGCTGGAGGGGGCTTCTTAAAGTTTATTTTAGAAAAGATTATGCAAAAAAAAAAAAAAAAAAAACTGAGGCTGATTTCACATGTGTAGAGGTGTTTTTTTATACATTATTATTCTGGGGCAGGTTTTCATTGCCAAGATAAAAAATGGAGCGCTTTATTTTTCTTTTTCCCCCCGCCGATTTGTTCTTTAGCAGGAATTTTCTTTTTCACGAAGAATGATGTAAGAGGTTGGTAAGAGCCAACTAGGACTTGAACATTGTCAGTAGAAACAGTTCTGTAATAAATAAAAGAGCAAATGGACAAAATTAAAAACTGCATTCACATTTTCACCAGGATTTGCCCCGATATGGAATCGACATATTTTTTAAAGTTATGTTGTTTTTAGCTTTGATCATAAACATCATCCAACAAATGACACTCCAAAAAAGATATTGTATCAATCAGAAATGCAAGGAAAAAGTAATAAATTGTTGAACTAAATATATATATGTATATATATAAGGAGGCACTTTTTAAAGTCAACTTTTTTAATTAATTTTTTTTTAATTTATATACAGACAGAAAGAGAGCGAGAGTGACTTTCACATGCAGTATAAATGATTTTACATTAGATTATTTGAATAAATAAAGGCCTCACCCCTATTTGCAGTTAAGTGCCGTAAATATTTCAGTAAAGTACTTTGGCAGCATTCATGTGATGATGTGTGCCGTAGTGTATTCCGTGTTTTGTTTTCTTTAGTAAATTTAATAAAAATGATTGGCAGCAACCTCAACATATGCCAAACAAACAGTGACGTGCGCATACCTGCTCTGAGTAGTCGCAGGAGAAGGCATGAGAGATGACTACGAAGGCTGGTTGAGACGGGTGGGAAAAAGGTAAGAGAGTTTCCATGTCCCTGCTATGCACGTGTTGTTCACGTTGTGGCTCATCGCGGTTATTTGTGCCAGTCTGGCAGCAAAATCCGCTGGAGACACGAAAGCAGGAAAACTCAACACCTCCGGCAAGAAATCATCACTCTTCTATCAGTTCGATCGAAAAGAGGGAGACACGTCGACAGCAGTAAATGTAACATAGTCGCACATCTAATAGGTAACCATTAATGTGAAAGAAACAATTATATTTGACAGTATGACAAAATGGGGATTTTTTTTTTTTGCCTTGTCTCTTGTTCCTTTCTTTTTTTTTTTTTCTTTTTTTTTTTTAAAGGGACATTTATTTCCCCGAGACTGGAAGGCAGTCAGCTCCTTCTCGCCTGCCAACAATACGAGCCAACTACAAGTGATGGGCAAACTGTTCCTGGATCATTTTGTCTGCCAATCATCACGACTTATTTTTCCTCTTGACAGAGACAAAAAAAAAGAAATGTTGACTGTTTTGGATGAATTAGAATTACATCAATTAAAGCATTTATTGACATGATAAAATAAATTAAAAAGAATACATTAAAAAAAATATTGTTCCATTTTAGACACCAAGAAGGGACAAAGTAATTTATATTATTCCCTATATATTTTTATGAAATATGCTTTTGTCTTAGATATGTTGAGCAATGTTTATACAGTATGTATGAATAGTAAGTCACATTCTTTCATCTCCATGACAGTATAGTGTTTTTTCTTTTGAATTATTTAGATGTTTCCAATGGCATTGTTTTGACACGATAGAGTGAAATGTTTCCGAATCAAATATTCATAATCTAAACACAGCCTCTAGGCTAAACCGCTGTTTACCAAACCTTCAAGCATTATCCAAGATAGGGAATATTTAATTGCAAATACATGTTCATACATTTCACTTTTTTTAATGCCTGTGAATATTTTGTTCAGGATTTAATTAAAGACAAGAAACAACTGGTTCAAGGTCAGTATTGTGCCAATTCTGTAGAGGCTCTGAAAACACATTTTATGAGACTTGAAAATAAACTATATTTTTCTAATAATAATAATAATAATAAAATAATATTTTTCATAAATAATCATATTTTCTAATAAATAATGAAGCTACCAAGGAAAGGAAGTCCTTCCTAATTAAATTTTCTGCTTGATTTCAAAAGGCTACGCTCTGGCCCTTCCTCCATCCTGCAGTGACCGGCAGTGTGCCACATAGCATCATGTGATCACAGTAATAGTGACAGGATGAGGCTGTCAGAGGCACGCCTGACTTCTTACAAGCGCTTTGCCTCACGGACACTTGTGAGATGGAGACGGGCTATATGTGGACGGAATTTCAAATTCATGCTCTTGCTTTATGAATTTTTAATATTGAAATAGGCCCCAATTTCTCCCATCTGTAGAAAGACAAAGAGACTATCAGAAAGTGAATTTTTCAGCCATTTAACCTCCTAATCACACTATTTTTAACTCAGCAAAGAGAGATGGACGCATTCGAGCACCAACGCTTGGATCCATTGTGGCGGAGAGACATTACGAAGTGAGTGTATGGCCCACTTTTATCGCCCCCTTTATTCCAGCACCAAGAAGCCTAGCAGATTTATTTTGTTAATTAGATTGGCGCGACAACTTTGCTCGGTCCAGCTGGCCAATTGGAGATTGTGGAGAATGAGTGCACGTGGCTATCAAAAGGTTATCAAGCCCATCAGACGGGAGAAAGTCAGCTCCTGATGTACTGGACAGTGAGCAAGCGGTGAGGAATAAAAACATAAGCCATCCATTGAAGTGCAACTATTATATTCACATCACAAGGCTGGGATAATTGGGAAACTTTTTCAGCCAATTTCCTTCAACGTTGGAACCTCCAAAGTTGAACACAATGTGCTTGTAGTTCCTGTGAATCCGTACTGTTCAAGTTTAACTCATTATTGTGAGGGTCGGCCTCCCTGAAAATCGAACAACGCAACGTAAAATGCATTTTCATGACCTAATTCTTTTTGCATTTTTTGAGGCATTTTTTATATATATATATATATTTTTTTTTTCATGTTTTCTAAAACACCAAAGACCTTGATATTTTTTATTTATTTATATATTTGTATATTATATTATTTTTTTCCTATGTCGCACTAATTTACATTTTCGGGTTCTTTTCCTCTTTGCTATCACTGATACCTGTCAGAGGTGCCCTCACAAAAAAAAAAAAATTGCAGCCAGAATACGTAAAAACAAATACTTTCGAGCCTAAATAGAGTAGTGCCTTTAAGAGGAGGAGCTTGGTGGAGTGGTGTGTGACATTGGTGACTTTGTGAGCGAGTGTCTGGCCGTGAGCTGTGTGGCCTACAGCAGTCTCTGTGTGAGTCTTCTCCTTCCCTCCAATTTGTTTTGTTGTTCTCCTGTTGTGCAATAAAAACCGAAAATTCCATTTTCAAAGAGAAAAACTCGTTTTCAGAAGGTTGAACCCCTAAATAGGGGTGATGGACATTTTGGGTCTGATCATTTCAAAAGGGCTAAGTAGCCTGTTAGGCAGCATGACATGCTAATCAGCCATGTGCTGATAAAGCGCACCAACTGCTCTGAAAGTTCCAAATAAAGCCTATTAGCTGCAGCTCCACATCCAGATGCACAGTGCAAATAATCACCTTGTAAAACCATCGGGCTTGTCCTCCGTGTGCGAGCGTCTTGGCAGTCGGAGAGGCAGCAGCCAGCCATACATACATATGGATCGGGAGCGGTAATGGCCTCCCTCAGGAATCCAAAAACCAGTGGCACAGGCCAGAGAGGAGCTCCTGGGGGAAATCAGAGGAGCAGCAAGCATTCAGGTCAGCTTGTTCGTTGTCCCCCTGCACGTTAACATCTCCATTCCGTGGCCGCGTCTCCGACCTGATTTATACACTTGTATTATGTATTGAGTAGCGCAACAGCAACACAATAGACTTTCTGTGCAAAAATGAAATATGCTTCGGCTGAAAGGGTTGATGATTTTTGAAGAGGTGCGCCTGTGCATTAAACTAGAAGAGTGGGGGAGTTTGTATATGACTTTTCTCCATTGGAAAAGATGGGAAACGGGTGTTTCGAAGTGCAAAAAATATGATTAAATTCGTCTTTTGGTATGGAGTAGGTAGTTTGCACTGTTTCACAAATTCAAATTACCATTAAGTCAATTTTTTAAAATTCTATGCTTTCAGACTTTTCCATTTTTCCAGACTATTCCATTTTTTTTTTATTGTACTCTATTGTACAAAGCAAAAGTGTACTTCAAACCCAAAGCAAATGGTCAAAAATTCCTATACAGACATGTTTTCTAGCATTTCTCTTCCTACAACTTTTGGGAAGTAATAAAAAAAAAAAAATCTAACTAAAAGGACATTAGTTTTCCAAAAGTTGGTTGAATGTGTAGTTGGTGCTTAAAAGGCATTTTTGTAATAAACAAACACCAGATGCTGACGTGGGAGACATCTTGTCCAATGCTCATAGCATCACAGTTGCTTAGGACAAAGATGATGTCTTTCAAGCGTTAATGAAACGAACCAAACATCAACACAAATTAATTTAGAAGACAGATGTATCTTATTTTGGAAGGTGACGAGTATCCACAGCCCAAAAAAAAAAAAAAAAGAGTGCTGTCTTCAAGTCATCACGCTTCAATGCTGCATAAATATAATGAACAAAAATAGTTCAATAAGCTACATAACAAAAGAAACAAAAACACTTGCAGCGTTTCATTTGGAGGAATGGCCGTAATATTGATTCGGTGATCGTTAAACCTATAAATTGAAAATTTTATATTGATGCAAATGAGGAAAAACAAAGTGCACTAATTGGCTGAAACCAGCTGATGTGCTATTGATTCAGTCTTCTAGCTTGTGGTCTAAATTTAAGAACATGGCGTCAGAAGTACCTCATTACAACTCTTCTTGACAGATTTATTCAGTAAAATGCAACATTGACGTGGAAACAGGAGTTCAGAACTTTCTGCCATGATCGGTTATGATACTTTAGGTTTTTTAGGTTTTGCCTTGTGTTCCTTTGTGTCTTGTCTGTCCCGTTATGCTTATTGTGTCCACCTGTGTTCGCTTACCCAAGCCCTTGTGTTGACCAATCAGCTCCCTCCAACCGGTTGTGTCTTGCCCAGGTGTTCCTTTGTTTGTATTTAGTTCCCTGGTTCCTTTCACTTCTTGTCGGGTCATTGTCCATGTCAATTGTCTGTCGGCCGGTCCTCGGCGGGTTTCACTTTTCTTCATTGTAGTCACAGTTCTTTAGTTCATTTCAAGTCCTTGTGTTTTGTTGATCCCTGGTATTTTGCACTTTGGTTTTTTTTTTGTTTATCTGAGTAATTTTGCTATTTTTAATTTCAATTAAATACCCCTTTGAACTACTCACAGCTTTGCTTCCCTGCATTTGGGTCTTCCTCCTCACCAACCAAAATTCTGACACTTTCAAGATTCAACCATCCCATTAAAAATATCACATTAAGTGACTGTTCATTTTATTAATCCAATTCTTCTGCAATTATTATGGGCTGTTTGTATAAATTCACATTCACTTTATTTGGATATTTGGAGCATATCCCAGCTGACCGTGTGAGTGGTTATGTACCCGCTTTAGTCTTCAATTAACCTAATTTTACAAGCAGGTTTTGGAATGTGTGTGTGCGCGCTTCCCTAGAGAACAAAAACACATTCCACTTCGATTTTACTCACAAGAAATGCGTGCCTTACCACAGAACAATCGTCTTTATCTGAGCTTGTTGAAGAATGCTAACAATGCGTCTGTCATCACCAGGACATGTGACCTTGCTCAAGTGCCGCTGCCTTCCCCGAAAACATCTTCTCAATAGCGCCTGTGTCCTCATCGTTCAATTTCGAGATGTGACCAAAGATAAGACAATTGGTGGCGAAGAAATGCTTGATCAGGAATCTTCCACACAGCGGTGAAAAATCGTACAGTAATTCTATTAGCATTTCCTCCAAAGCGATAAAAAGCCCTTCTAATTCGAGGTTGCGGAATAGCGATGCTTTGCTGCCGCGTGTTATTGGCACAAGGCATCCTTTTGTGTCTGTATAGGACACAGCATGTTATCACTTTGAGTGGCGCCAGTTCGACTTTGTGCTTAATCTCCCAGCTTTCTCAAACACTTAGTTCCAATTCATGCCAAAGTCAAAAGGCAAAAACTGATTATTTGATGTCATGGAATAAGACCATCTATGCGCCTTCGCTCTTCTAAACATGTTATTCTGATTAATATTGCGTTTGTGGAATATGAGTTAAGCATCAACATCACTTCTGTTGACTGAAAATGACATCACGGTTGCTCAGGGCTCAGGCAACGAACGAATCATGGCTCCGCTTCAGAAAACAAGTGAGACAGATCAGGTTGTGATCTGAGCCCTGAGGAACTGTGATGTCATTTTCAAAATGGCCGCCCCCGCAGATGGATAAAAATGTGTGGATTTTACTGCTTAACTCGTATTTCACAAGCACAATATTAATCATAATGCCAGTCTGGACTAGTGGGCCTGCATAATATTTTGGGGGTGACCTCCCATTAAAGTGTTTTCTTCATTGACTGTCGCAATTACAGGGGAACAGAAATCGTTGCATGATGGGAATAAACTTGTGATTTTTTTTCAGAGTAGTTGGAAAATGTTTGCAGGGTCACAAGAGCCATCACAAATCGTTGTTTACTTTGAATTTCAGTGCAATTTTCACATTCTTAAAAATCATAAAAATAGTGCAAAAAACACACAAAAAACAGAAAGTGAAGATATAGTGCTGCTCCTTTGAATTCACATCACTTTAAGCCTATTCTTTATTCATAGTAATTGAAAGTAGCCATTTTGCTTTATTGCAGCACGTGTGGCTAAAAAAAAAAAAAAAAAAGGTGTCGGTACACTTTCATTACTCACTGAACTGAGATCTATCAAGGTATGATAAATGATGCCAGCACAAAGAGGCTTGCAACTTACTTTACAATTTTGGTGCTCAGATTATATTATTTATTTATTTATTTATTTATTTATTTATTTATTTATTTATTTATATTTTTATTTTATTTTTAAATTTTTTTATTTATTTATTTATATAGCCCTATGACTTCAGGCATTTTCAGCTGTACATTTAAGATGATTCAAGGCTAATTAACGTACATTGCATGTACAGCAATTGCCCAAAATGTTTAGTCAAAGCATCACAGGTCAACTTGTATCTCCTTTTTTGTAGACGATTTGAATTACAACAATGGCTAAACATGAATTGTTTTCGTAATGGGAGATTCGCCCCTCACGGCATTGAAAGTGTTGTGTGATTGTTTAGGTGTGTGTGTGTGCGTGTGTGTCCACAACTCAACACCTCACACTGATAGACTCCAACGAGTTCACTCTCCATCCATCCACCCAGTTCCATCATCATGCATCTTCGCGCAGTCCGCTGCGTGTGTGTGTGCATGCGTGTATATGTGTCAGGCATGGTTGTGCCTCCACACAGCAGCAGCCGCAGCCGCTGCCTGTGGAAACAAAGGTTGGGTGATTTATAGCCCCACACTGAGAGCATAAATCACACCTGCAGCGCTGCGCCTTTAAACGCCCTGCGTCCTGACAGCATTTACCTTTTATAAATGATTGGGCTGCACCTCCCATGAAGCCCGAGCCCACAAAGCGCTCTCATTCCGCATCAGACTCTTCCTTTGTTTCACCTCTCCCTCTGCCTCATTTCAATATTCTCTCGCTATCTCCCTGGCACGCCATCACTCTGCTTCAGCCATTTCACCCTCCTCAGTCTTTTCTAGCTCATCCTAATCGCTCCATATCGCGGCCCTTTCCCTTTCTGTTTGCGGGGGCATGATGAGATGCCTCATAGGCGCCTTGCTCTGCATTCACCCAACGTCCAAATTTGTTCGGGGATAAATAACTAAAGCTGCTTAAAAAGGAGGCAGCGCTGCATCCGAGCCTGTTAAGGAAATGAATGTGTCAGTCTCGGCCCTATCTGCCTTCCTCATGGCCACTTTTGTGAAAGACATAAGGGGGGAGGTGGAGGATAAATAGTGCATGCGCACACGCACACATTCATAGTGTACATATAATACCACACCTGTGCATCACGGAGGGAGTGTGTGGCTGGAAATCCACAGCTTCAGCGGCAGGAGTGTGGCTAAAGATAAAGGTGACGTCTTGAGGCCATTACTTATCCAGCACAGCGGAAAAGGTTTGCCGATATTATACCTGCTGTCCCCGCATAATAGCTCCGGGTTGGGGGCCGCGCACGTACACACACACACACACGCACGATATGGGCACAAACAACAAGGCGCACAATAAATTCCAGCAGGCCCATTTATGCACATCTTCTCACACACACTGCTCATCTGACTGAGTTAAAGTAGATAAAATAGCTGGTAAATTCGATGTGACTCGGCAGTTTACAATGCAGCTCCGCAGAGCATCAGTAGAACAAAACGGCAATATTTTTCAGAAGGTGCCAGAGTAAATATCAGAGCGAGGACATCCACAAGGCTTTCCTTTAAGATGCTGTTTTTCCAGATCATTCTTGAATTTTATACCGGATTAGATGGTGCTAATCACCTGTAAACGAGCCATAGAGATGTTACAATTTGTTTTTAAATTCTTCATAATTTTTTTGAAGATAATTGCTGAAAACAAGGGAAAAGACTAAGAACTGTGTAGATCTCAGTTGCAATGATGGAAAGCTCAGTTTATGCGTGCCATAAATATAAAGAGGTGAGTTAGACCTGGTGTTGGTAATTTTTGCAGACGAGTACACGCAGGTGGAACTGAAAGAGGGAGGTCTGCACTACTGCGAGTGTGGCCACAATTTATATGAAAATAGAAATGCTGTCATTCTTCAACACTTTCTCTTTGTGATGTAAGAAGCCAAAATAAAGCCTTTTATAATTGATTTTCAATGAAATCAGTCTCGTATTAATGGCCCTTACGACAACGGGCTCTATTTTCACACACAAAATGCGGCGCAAAGTGATTTGGTCTTAGATCCTGATAGGTGCTGGTGAATTTGATCGAGGTTCAGGCAGACACATTGTGAGCTCCGCGGATATGTCTGGTGGATGTGATCATTTTTTTCATTCATGTCCACAACTGCACATAAAAAATATCTGAGAATACTGTAGCATCAAAACAGAGTACGAAACAAGAAGAAACTTATATCTGGAAAAAGGACAATGATAACGACGGCCAATCAAGGAAAACGAATGTATATAGTATATTCAACCAAGTTATTCTGTAAGAATCACCCGAAAAAAATGACATTACTCTTTGGGAATTTTTTGATAAAGTTTAACGATGAAGGCGACAGCCAACTTCGGCGTTCTGGTCACGTGAGTCGACTGCCAGTAGCATAGAGCACGCAAAGTGGATTCATACTATCCATGCATTAGCGTTCCATTTATTCACAATTCCATCTGTTAAATCCTTACGCACTTGATCTTCTCCCTCTAGCGTGGGGGTTCTCATACAGTTCCAACTTTTCATGGCAGCGAATAAAAAAGAGGGACCCTGACAGACAAGATGAATGGAAACCCAGCCAGTCATTTCAGCTCGAGTTTTGAATGTGACAGTTGTTCTTTGTATTTGCGTTGGACCCTCTACAGTGGAATGGAGAGATACCCTGCAAATGTGCGTGTTTCTGCTGCCAGCACGCCGCTTGTTCTACTGTAACCGAGCAGGAGCCCGCCTGTGTGTTTTGTGTGTGTGTGTGAGTGTGCGTGCGTGGAAAATAAACACCAGCAGCCTTGCATTGAATAAAGCTTTACACATATCCTCGAGGTCTGAAAAGATTTTTTTTTTTTTTTATTTGTTGACAATTATATGTTTATTGCAAGAGACAGTAAACGGCAATGCTTTATGAATTAGCAAAAACATGGTTAGGGCTTTATGTTGTTGGCAGAAAGCGTGGCTTATCCGTTAGAGAACTTTTATTCTTACTGTCATTATTTCAGGGCATTCACTTTGTTGCATATGGAAATTAGGAATGGTTTTTGGTTTGCTACCTGAACACTGCTCAAACTACATTTCTGAAAAGACTTTCGAGAGGGTACAAACCCTTCTCTAGAAAAAAAAACTGAGGAATTACGGAGTATAATAAATTGGCGTGAAGTAAAATAAAATTGTAAATTACATAGTAAAATATTCTGAAATTAAGTATACAAGGTTCACCACCTACTGTATATTATACTGAATATGAATAATTTTATCTCACACAAAATATCAATATTACAAGGTCTCATGTGATGGAAATCAACAGATCCTGTACACGTGCACCTATAATTAGGTCTGTGATCGCCAAATCAGCCTTTCAGAGGCGATATCACAAATCCTAATTAAATAACTAAAAAAAGAAAACGCTTTCTCATCCTACTTAAAATGCTATTGGTCTCCTAAATACTCGACATTTCGTAGAAAATCCCACTAAATTCTTGCGAGAACAGGCTCCAAAACAATATTCCCAGAGACATTCCTTTCTTGTGAGAGGAGGTCAGCAGCTCCATGGGGGGATAAGAGGCTAATGTTTGGCTGCTATTAGTATGCCCTCAGTTAGTGCTGCGGAGAGGCCTGGCGTGTTGCAGTCCTGACCTCGATGTTGGAAAACACTGCGGCACAGAGTCGGGTGCCATCTCCTCTGAACTCAACCGTGCTCTTGTGAGGCATTGAATTAGTAGGGCTGCACACACACACACACACACACACACACACACTGCTTTGGGCCCTGGGTTAATTGGTTTGATTGTTGCCCCGGGCTCTGACTAATTCAGTGGGGGACTTCAAGTCGTGTGATGGTGAGGGCATATAAAGCATTCAGATGGTATTAATTAGCTATTCATAGGAGTATAGCTGCTGCCAGTGGTATGTGTTTACCTCATCTTCATCACCTCCGCAAATATTCCCTTTTATAGTTAGTTCAAGATGAACGTTTCTACCTCCATGAGTACAGGTTAAAGCTATGAGGTCACGGCAGCCTTGCCAGCTATTGGAATAGTTGAAGGATTTTTGCCAGGGATCTCACTTGACCTGAGGAAACAATGAAAATGTGGGGAACAAAATAAAAGAACAGGAAAAAAAGGTGTACAAGTTCAACTCTTTTGAAAGTACAGTGGGAGAATAGCCGTGACTATCATTTAATGAGACGCTTCACCTTGAGATTAAACCAGAAAAAAGAATATTAAGTACAGTTTGACCTGGGCCAGCTAAGCCCAGTGTGTGCTGATCAGTAATAAATTCCTCATGTACAAAAGGAGTGACTTGTCTTAAATCACACAAGTTTCTGGTCTACTAGGCAGGAGGCAATAAAAGGTGAAGGTGCCCTCCATCAAACGTATCCTTCAGTGCTAGTTGAAGTGTAAAACAAGGCCAAAGCATATCAGCAGCCAAGGCCGGATAAACTCGGCTGTGCCATGCCGTGCTGATCTGTAGATAACAGCAAGGTGCACATTGAAATGTCAGGTCACATTAACTTGCCATGTGTCAAACTTGAAAGCACATAGAAATAGACAGTGATGGAATGTGCTTTTTTTTTTTTTATTTATTCTTTTTTTTGTCTTATGGTTTTACGTATATTTGTGAAGTGTTATTTAATAAACTTAAATCTAAAAATAATGACAAAACAACGTCCCAAACAAGGATAGCAGAAATTGAAGAGGCTTTCATCATAAACTAGTGTGTTTGCATCACATTATTATGTGTTTGGTATTTTGTGTGTGCTTAGTGTTGGGTAAAATTATTGAGTGTACTACTTAGTTACAGAGTTGAACCACCATATATATAAAAAAAAATATATATATATATATATATATATATATATATATATATAAACTGGTATTAAAGGGGCAGTCAAGACGAAACTATTTTTCGCAAGAATATGTTCTATGCAGGCCAACAAGTCAAAACGTGTCATTCCGATGAATATTTCATTTGCAGAATATGATTTAAGCGGCAAAATCCACTGTTTCTAGCCGCCATCTCAGGGGTGGCCATTTTGTCACTTCTGTAGAGATTGAAAATGACATCATGGTTGCTCCGGGCTCAGATAACGACCAATCATGGACTTTGGACAACCTGGATTGGTGACCAGTTAATCACAGGATCACATGTTTTTTGGAATGTGGGGGGAAATTTAGTAACCGGAAGAAGCCAAGTGAGCACAGGGACAACATCCAAACTCAACAGAGGAAGGTCTTAGTAAAGATTTGAACCAGAACGTCAATACAAGTGTAGAGTATACTACGCGAACTGAGTCTTATTGTCGTCGCCATTAATCCATACAGATATAAATGCACCACATGGACATCATGAGTTTGTGGAAACCTATCATTTGAAACACAGTGTTACAATCTGAGAGGAACTGAAAAAATATTTTTTTTAAAAATCAGTTAGTCACAGAGAGACATTATTTCGTTAGGGACAAAAGTTAGGAGTACAAGCTAGATGGACGATTCTGCTAAATCCACCTAATGGCAGTCATTTCGGCTTTATTTGAATGAAATGTGCTCCTGTAAAACAGGGTTCTTTTTGCTCCTGGAGTGGGATGACACATTTTTATAGGATAGCGACGATGTACTCAAATAGCCGCAGCGCAGGAGCGCAATGTGTCGATAAAGGTGCTGGTTGTTTACTCCAAGTTTCCTTCTCTTCACTGTGGAGCTGCACCTGCTCAAGCCTCCTCCTCTATGGCCTGCATACATTTTGAGGCTCAACATGATGGTGGGGGGAAGAAATATATAAATAAATATAAACACTGGCTCCGGAGCATGTTTTCTCCCTCCCCCTCGCCTCCCTCCTGGCCCCTACACTGAGAAGTAATGAGGGGCTACCTGTAATTACAAGCAGCTGCTGTCTTCCCTGACGAACGCTAATTGCCAATAATGATTTTGGAGAGCTGTAAAAATTCACCGGCTGACGCTCGTCTCCCTCTCGTTCGTCTCCATGCCCGAGCTTTGTCGAAAAGGAGGACGCGAGAGGGAGGGGAGACAAGGAAAGGAGAGGCGGCCTTTTTTTTTTTGTCTTTTCCTTGCTGTGTTGCCGTCGGAAGCGCCGTTAGCTAATTTCTGCTGCTGACGTATCAGAAGCCGAAGCCTTCGCAGGCCTTTTTGGCAGTCCCTTCCATTCCGACGCTCTCAAGCCTGTTTGCTGTCTTCTTCACGGGCTGATAGCGGCTTTATTAGCGCCATAATGTGCAGGTGGAGGTTTAAAGGTCCCGTGCGAACCGCAGCACAGGAAGGAATTGGAGGGGAGCGGAGCGAGGAAGACTTGGGTGAATGGCGGAGGTGACTAATAAGCCACATGCATAATTAAAAGACAACGAGGCCGCTAATTAATGAATGCTTATGTTTGGCAGTGCGTTGTAATGGAAGCAGCATCAGCGTGCGAGAGAGGCTCAGTTTGACACAAATTGAATTAGGCCCAAAATAAGAGAGGGGAAAAATGGGAGGTGATTCACACAACTTGCATTATGTGAGATGTCACACTCTGTTTTTGCCGCATGGAATACTTTTGAAGGTGCAAATAAATAAATACTATCTGATACATTGAAAAATAAATTTTTTTTTAATTAATTATATAAATTTAGTTCCAACATCCAATCAGATTTGAGCTTTTTCTGCGGCCATGTCAATCGCATCTGCCCAAAGGTCTTTAAAATCATTGGAGCTGGCCAATGCAAATATTTTTTATATATTTATTTTTTTTATCAGTGGCCAACTAGTGTCTACTTGTTTTTCACCAATGGAAATTTGAACAGTGCTGCATTATCACCGGAGCAACTTCCATTAAAAAGTATTGCAATATGTTGTTTGTAGTTCAATTAAATTGTAAGACGTGAAACCTCAAAATGTTGTTTCGCAATAAGTTCATTAAGGGTCTCAGTTTTTCCATTGCAGCAAGTTGACATGTGTGCCAGGTGTGCAATTTTTCAGATCAACTGCATTTGGCCAAATTACTGCATGTACTGTGATCAGAAAACTATAGTAGGACAGTTTCTTTAATCAATCAATTTTCCTCACATGAGCTGCAAGCTGGCCCACAATAACACACCGTTTCCTACCTTTCATTAGTTGATCAGAGCAAAACTTTTCCGGCCAAACTTGGCTAAAAATAACACGTCCATAGTGCTCGGCACCCATTAATAGATTTACTTCATTTCTTTTTGGTCATTCTGTCAATTTGACTTTGAATTCAGATTTCAGATTCAGATCGCATGTTCTCAAACTGATTTTGGCAGAGTAGGAGTTTTGGACTCATTGCAAAGAAAATGTCAGTTGGTGAGTCTAAATGCCTGTCACGCAAATGTTTCGAAATAAGGTTGTGTCTGTATTTTAAGAAACACGAGGTAAACTTTCTCAAATACGCTGACCTTGATAATGAGAGAGCGTCCCTTACTTTGAAACAGGAAGCAAAAAAAAAATTAAAAATCTCGTCTCCTCTTGTATTGCATTGCATTATCGCCTCCGGTGTTGACATCTTGTCCTGCGGATAACTGCAATAAAACGGTGAACAAACTCATTGCTCGAGTGGCAAAGATGCATAAAGTCTTTACTTGAAAGCTTTGCCGACCCTTTCACAGCGGACAAACCCACCCGTGGATGTTGTCAGAACCATAAAACTGGGAGCAACTTTTTTTTTTTTAATCACACCCTGTGTGAATCAAGCAAGTTTCAGCTGACTCACTTTTAAATTGGATCAGAGTTAGTAAAATTTTCCAAACGGCGATTGGGCAAAGTAAATGGACAGCTGATGGATTTCATTTTAAGGGTGCACGTATGTGACTTACTTTGAGTTTTGGACAAAGATCAAAATCTAATTAAGAGCAGGACATTATATTCCATTAGGATTAGAATTCCAAAAGTCATCTTCTTGATTCGTTTTGACTGTTGACGAGAGTAGCGTGTCAGCATTCCGGTCATGGCCATCAGTCGCTTTGTCTTGTTCATTTTCATTTATTGTTGCTCATACAGCAAGTTTGAGACTCTATATTCTGCTCTCAGATTTTCATGTTGGTTAAAACCTGTAACGGAAGTAAATGTAATCTTCACAGGCAAGAGTCAAATCTGAAAGTGACCGTAAACATTCAGCACTATAAAGTGTTAAAATAACCAATTTATTTGGACGTACTTCTGAAACCAACATGCCCGTCAATCACATTTTGAAATGCTTAGGTTTGAATGAAAAATGGGAGGATCTAAACATGATTCTTTATTTTGTGTTTCAAAGACAGGAAAATAAAGCTGATATTGATCGCTCATAATAATTGTGATAATAATATATTCTATTTAAAGCTACTATTCAAAGTAAGCAAATTGAAAAGTAAAAAACAGGTAAAAAGAAATTACAAATAGAAGAAACAATTTGAGTGGTTCACATTCGCATGTTGATTTTAAACATATTTTCACTGTGCATCAAACTTCTAATAAATTTTGGAGGCGATTGAAAAATTTGAGCTAACTTGAGTTATCCTAACATTTTCTAAATTCTAAATTTAAAAACTATATCATGGTAAACTTGGTCTTTCATCATGTGAGAGAGTGCCCTTTTTTTAAAATGAAAAACCCAAAAATATTGAGCAAAGAATGCCCATTTTTTTCAACTCAATTTTACATTTGAATCTGAAAAATTCATAAAATTAGAAATAAAAATGAAAAAAAAAAAATCTATTTTACTTTTGTCATTTAAGCTCCACTCATTGTCACTTATTCAGCTTCTTCATCCGTCCAGTTAACATTAAACCGCAACATATATATTTTTTATTCTTAGATTTGAAAATCTCTCGAACACTTATTTTAAGTCCAAATTTCGAGGAAGAATGTGATGAAAAGAAAGCACAGCAACATGTTTTTGCTCCCTACCCACAGTTAAATCAACCTGAATTTCAACATTCATTTTTCTTGTGCAGGTATAATTGAAGAAGATTTAAGAAGGAATTTAATGAGCTGTAGTTCATCCATGACCCCTTTTTATTATACTCTGCGCTTGTCATCAAGAGGTGCTGATTTTTATGGACGACAGACCTTTGAACAACCTGAACTGTGGGAACCGTGGGCAGTAAAAGATGTTTAAACACCACCTTATCTCCACCGGCTTGAATAGTTTACGCATTTATTGTTATGTGTTCATCATTCTCAAAGTGTTATATTACTCTGAGCTGAGTCGCTGTGGGAAAACCGTCAGGGCATTGACTTTAATTGACGCCGAGATTTTTATGTCGAATAGAATATTACTCTGAGCTTTGGGAGGCAGTAAAACCATGTGCTATGACTTTTTTATTGTATTTGTTTTTCTGTCGTCTTGCTTTTTTTTTTTTTTTTTTAAAGGAAATCAGACCTGGAGAGGCTGCCTGGAATGATCTCATTGTTTGGCGAGACTGGCCCGATTCACTCCTTTGAATCCAGTGATGTCATGACAGCTCCCGATACAAAAACCTAGCGAGAAGCGCTATCAAGTGACCTTTTAGTATTCTCCGTTTTCATGCCAACACGCGTCGTCTCAACAAATTACAGCAACCCTCTGTTCTGCGCTGACAAAGATATACAGTAGATGTGAAGATTAAATGCAGCGATAAGGAAATTAGCAGAATGAAATTGAGGACATATGGAAATGCAGGCAAAAAAAAAAAGACTAAAATTACCATTCAAAGCAATTTCCCCGTGGACATTTATCTGTACACACTGCTGCTCTTAACAGGCTCGACCAGTTTAGGCATATCCCTCCCAGCCAGATACTCTGGATTTGAATACGGCGCCTGATATTTGGTATGTAATAAGAGGCCTGGAGCCTTTCCCTCTCAGTGAGCAGCAAGGGCCTGTCTTCCCGATAATACCATGCATGGATAACCGAGTGAGACGCCATCAGATACTGAAACCGGCGGGCTTAAGGGAAATGAAATTTATTTGGAGGCAGCGGGCGAGGGCGGCGAGGATAATTGAAACGGGGAGCGTTCAGTTGGGGAGAGGAATTGAGATGTTGTCACCGCGTCCTCCTTATCGTCATTGGGGCCACTTTGCAAAAGCAATTAAAGAGTCAAAAAGAATATCTGCGCTTGTGCGGGGCGCAAGAGAGCAGAACGCAAGTCAACTAAGGTGCCCCCCGACTGTGTGACACACACACACACACACACATCCGCACACCCCCACGCGTACGCTTTTGAAAGAGTGGGTCCATCCTTTGATCATTAATAGTCTCTTCTGGCACTCGTGTGAAATGTTTAAAAAGCAACTCATGCATGCTTCTGCGACAGATATTTGCATCGCAAAGCTCACAATGTGAATTCATGTTTAAAAATAATAGTTTGCTGATTGGAAATATGTGCTTAACGATATACGATGGCCGTGTGCTGTATGCCAAATAATTGTGGGAACATGCAATCCTCTGCAGGTGCAGTTTTTGCCTCTCATATCTCAGTTGGAAGACTAATTATAATTTCCTTTCATCAAGATGAGTATGCACAAATGCGAACAATGAAGTAACGGCCGCCTGGTTAGAAAGTTCCTCAATATGGTGCAGATCATGTTTCAGATTGGCTAAACAAATGATCAAAAAGGCAAATGAAGTTCTAGCGGGGATTACTCAGCTCGTTGGCAAACGGCAACAAAAAGGAGCCATGCTTATACAAGCTCACTTTTTTTTTTCTCCAGTCTAAACTCAATCTTGTTATGTCTTTTCTCCAAATTGAATTTCTAATGGGATTCAAATGGGACAAGTACCATCGATGCCATGGGCGAGAACAATCAAATTACTGACAATGTGCAGGTGGAGAAAAAAAAAGGGGGCGGAATGCAGACAAGAGGATGCGTGAGGCTGGAAAACAGACGCACTTTCACTGACGATAGACAATTTGCAACGTGAACTCCAATTTATTCTACGCGTGTACGCCAATGCAATACAATGTAGACAAATGAAAGAAAAAAGACAAAGTGAATTCCTGTTTTGATGTTGGATTGCAGCAAAGTAGAGTCCTCCATTTTGCCTCAATAGCTTCACCGCAAAACGGTATCAACAATCTTTTCCAAACAATTAACTCGTTCACGACCAGCACAGGTAAAATAAATGCACTTTTTGGTTTCTATACCCGTCAATGGCAGTGAATGAGTTTTAAGGTCAGTTCATCAACGATTTTTGTGCCAATATGACTTTTATCTCTCTTCATGATTTGACCTGACCTGTTTTGCTTTATTATCCCTTCAATCGAATAAATAAATTAATTAATTAAAAAAAAAAAAACATTCCGAGGAGCTGGCTGCGCTGCAGTCTGAAAACGTAAACGTGACAGCAAGCGTGAGATGAGGGCGTAATCGCCGGCGTATCAAAGACAGAACTGGAACGAGCAGTGACAGACAGAGCGAGGACCAGGCGAGCTTGAATGGGGAAGGTGAGGGGGGGGGATCTCAGAGTGGGGGACCCGTAGTAATGAACAGGTGGTGGGAGGAAGAGAAGGTTAAGCCTGTTTCTGTGGGTGTCACTGGAACCCGCCCCGTGCTGTGTGGACAGATGTGTGGACGGACCACTATCTACTCTATCCCCCCCTCCTCACATAGTTGGTCCTGCCAAAGCTCACTAGCCTGTGCTGGAAACCTCACTTGTTTATCTACCTTTGTTGTTTTTTGTTATTTTTGGAGAAGAAAATCATCTCTTGTCTCAGCAGAATATTGCATTTCGCTAGAACGGCACTCAGGAGAGCGCCACCAAGGCGGAGCAATAATGGCAGATAGCGTTGGAGCCACGTGATTTGGAAGAGGTTGATCGCTGAGAATAGGATACCTTGATGTCACACTGAGTTTGTTTGCGTATTGTCATATTTGGATGTCAAAGTTTCTCCATTTAAGACAGTGTATGATGCAACTTGAACTCAAGTTTGTTTTGATTTAAACTTGGGCATACTCCTTTTAGTCAGGGAGCGCCACACTGGTTATTTGCATGATGTTCAGCACAGTTCTTACACCAGATGACCTTCCGAACGCAACCTCTCGAAACAGTGGCTGGCAAACGGCAAATAGCCTAAAGCAGGGGTGGGCAAACATTTTGATTGGCGGGCCACAATGGGTTGTAAAATTTGCCAGCGAGGCCCGACCACGAGCAGATGGATGGAGTGTTTTGGTCACCTCACCTCATCGGAGAAAAGAAATACATTCAATTTTAAATGAAAGACAATCTATTACAACAATATATATATCTTTGAAAAAAAACACAGCATTTAGAAAATAAAACATGAACAAGGTTAATTCATTGAATTTTTTTCAAGTTTAAAACGTTTAATGAGCCGCATGTGGCCCCCGGGCCGTAGTTTGCTCACACCTGGCCTAAAGGGTCTTGCCGAGGGATGCAAGTAGATGCTACCGTTCACCATGACTGACTGATTCATCCAGTGGTAGCTTTAACTCAAAAAGAGACCAAAAATCTACTCAAATCTGCTGACAAATACCAAACCAGGTGATACAGGTCACATGATCAGAACATTTTGCCAGCCTATTGTGATAAGGATTCAGGTTTGTATCGCGAGTTCATTTCAAAGCGACGTGACTGGTCGCTGGGATTTACATGTTTTTTCCGTCTCGAATCGAAATCTCAGCGAACAAACAGCATTCTAAATAGCTACATGCTGCTTTGAAATCCCGCATCTGGCAGGACCAAGCGCTAGTGACTGGCACATCTGCGTCACTTTCGAGAGTATCTGGGTTTGAGTTCCATGTTCTTCCCTTGCTTGCATGGCTTTTCTCCAGTGACTCTTGCTTCCTCCCACATTCCAAAATCATGCATGTACGATTAATTAAAGACTTCCAGTAAATTGTCCATAAATGTGAGTGTGAATGGTTTTTAGGGTGCACTCAAAACTCGTAGCATTCAACCCCAATGAAAGTGTTCCCACACCTTCCTACCGTTGCTCAGGGTCTGTTGACAGGCAAGAAACAGGATGTTGTCATTAGGCGCTTCCACTGAGCGTGTGCGCGAGTCGTTTGACTGAGGGCTGTATGAGACAGGTGTTTCCTTGTTTGCCTCCGACTGGTTATACGTACGTACGTTTGTTTTTTGTTTTTACGAAACATTTCCAGTCAGCAAGGATGTAATATGGAATATGATTTATGTCATCAAAGCACTTCTCGTGCATGAAAATCACCTGTGATGGCACAGCGGACAATGCGCGTTTCCACTGCACCTGTTGTCTCTCGCTCAAGCACACACATCCATACGAAAAGCAGATAAAATCAACTGATAGCACGGCCAGCTTCATCAGATGGGCCCACTCCTGCTCCGTTCATTAACGTCCAATCGAAGGCTGGCTGGCCCGCGGCCCGCCGTTAGTCCCACTCGGATAAACAGCACAAAGCAAACACGTGGAGAAAGACACAGATGCCGGCGAGAAACAAAAGGTAGCAAAAATGAATTTAAGAGGGTAAGGAAACGCAGCTGGCGAGACAAAGAGCAAGATAGGACTTCCAAAGAGAGGCGATGGCAAGCTCAGGCGTAGCCTTGGTTTCGGGGAGGTCAGCTGGGAATTTTGGATTGGCGTCGCCTGTGTGACGCCCACGCGCTCGGCCCGCTCTCCCTGGGACGCCGGCGCCACCTGCTTCCATGGTGGATGGCAGCTTTGGAGCCCAGCAGGAGGGCTGGACGGACGGACTGACAGACAACATGTTTCAGCGAGTTTGTTTGGAAACCTGTGCCCGCCCAGCCAGAGAGAGGAAAACTTTGGAAGAGAGAGGTGAGACAAACAGACATCGAGATTTTTTTTTTTTTTTTTTCAAGAGTCGACGGTCTTTGCTGTGTCTGACACAAAAAAAAAACACAAAGCAGAAACAATGATCCATAGTGGTTAGTATGTGCTTGTTTGCTTCTTAAATATTTTTTTTTAGATTTGGTGAGGCTCATTTCACAAGACAACTGTGGCATTTTGCCATTTTGACATCTTGCCATTTTTTCCTCAATCATGCAAAACCAGCATTATTCCTCCTGAAACAACAGAATAGAATCACACAAACGTGAGTGCCTGGAAAAGAGACTTTTCTCTTCATGACATTAAGAAATCATTTTACAAACACTTTTACAAAATCATCAATACAACATAATACAACAAGTGGGCCAAGGACCAAAAGCTTTTTCTCTTCACGGTGGCATTAAGAAATCATTTTAGGAAGACTTTTACAAAGTCATCACAACATTACTCAACAAGTGGGACAAGGACAAAGCCATTTCTAGAGGAAATTGTTCGTTTTTTGTCAAACTGAGCACCACGCACCTTACATCAGGGGTGGGCAAACTTTTTGATTGGCGGGCCACAATGGGTTCCAAAATTTGACAGAGGGGCCGGACCAGGAGCAGATGGATGGAGTGTTTTGGTAACCTCAGCTCATCGGAGAAAAAAATATATATTTAATTTTAAATGAAAGTGAACAAAAGCATTACAACAATATATATGTATTGGAAAAAAACAGTATTTACAAAATAGAACATTAAGGTTTATTCATTACATTTTTTTCAAGTTTGGCGGGCCGGATTAAAACGTTTAACGGGCCACATGTGGCCCCCAGGCCATAGTTTGCCCACGCCTGCCTTGCATCATGTGACTTCTCTCTGCCTATCAGTGAAGAAAGACAAAACTGGCAATTAAAGAATTAAATATAGGCTATATTATACATATTCGAGGAAGAGGTGGCCAACTCGATGAACACAAAGCGACGACAAACTGACCCACATTGTCGCAAAAAGCCACACAAAAAATGTAAACTGACAGAACCACAGCAACAATAATTTAAATCATACATACCTTGTATAATCCAATTATGAAGTCATTATTTTAAGATGTATTCACACATATAATCACTCATGTAATTTAATGTAATAACGTTAAAAAATAATTGGGTTGGTGGTCGCGAGACAATCGCAGCACGCATACGAATGAACCATTCACACATACATTCACACGTATGGACAATTTGGAGTCTCGGACAGTCAATAATGGATCCCTGAAAGTACACCCATGAATTATTTTTATAAAACCATATTGATATTCAGTATCTAAATCCATTGGCGAGAATTTGCTCACATGCAACCCCCTCTTTGTTTCAGGTAATACAAATGCTGCATCAATGCTGTCAAAAATCAACTTCAAGCATCATCTTCCTCGGGTGAGGAGTAATCCTACAAATTCACTGGGGGGTGTTTTTTCTTTTCTTTATTTTTTTGTTTTGTTTGTTTGTGTGTGAAGGAATTATTTGAGGACAGCAGTTTGTATTTCACCTGAGGTGAAGGTATGGTGCCAGAAAAGAATTATGGGAAGATACCTGTGTATGGGGAGGAGAACACAGAGGTCACAAAAGACAAAAGATCAAGGCTCCCTTTCCAAGATGCTCCATAAAGGTAAAAGAATCTCAATAGCATCTGGTCTCAAAAGAACCAGAGCTGGCACTTTATACTTTCTTAAAGCTCAGTCTAAATAAAGACCAAGAAGCAAAAAGCACTGAAGTATTATTCTAGTCCCTCAAACCAATCTAGTTAAAGATTCCTTTGTTTTGTTTTATTAACAAACTAGAATTTACTCCTGTAGCCTCAAACGATCACCAAATGGCTATATGTGTTTAATTACTATTAATTTTGAGATGGCTCTTGGTTCAAATGTTTATTGTTACCATGAAAGTAGCTCGGGATCCTTTCAGTTAGGCAGGCGGACTTAATTTAGGAGGAATTGTATTAATTTTATTAGTGAAATTATCCAAACCAATGTCATTTTGTCAAGCACTTATTTTTAACTTTTTTTCCAAACTTGTTCCAAACATATAAACATCAAGATGCTCAACACAAGCCAACATGTACATTTTAATTAAATATTAAAGATGGCCATATTATTAAACTGGTGAAGACTGAATGGCAAAATAAAATGCATTTGTAAAATAAATAGCCTTTTAGTAACAACAGGTAGTAGAAACTCAGGTGTTCTATCAATTATATTTTTGTTTTGGTTTTTTTTATAAAAATGAGAGCCCCATTGTTTGTAGTAATTACTTCTCAAATCTATTTGCGGTAGCTCAGCTCAGCAGGTCAAATTAGTTGCCACATGCTTTTTGCGCCATTATTCCACAACACTATTGATTTTTTAATGCTTTCAAACAGGAAAAACAGGTTAGTACTTTCTTTGATTAAATTCAAAAACCTATTCTGTCCCACAGCCTAACAAAAAAACGGAAAGATAAAAGATGAATAAAAATAAACTGACGATCTGACAGGGTGAGAAATCCACATCATGTCGACTACATCAAGTCATCTTCCAGTCAATCATAAGCCTACGCTTATTCCTGCGTTCTGAATCTCATTTGCTGTCTCGGCTGCTGCCTTACGGGTGAGATGTGAAAGTGGGAATGTGGGAATAGCGAGCGTTATTAATTTTATCCAGTGCAACTCGTGCAGTCAATAATGGCGCGACATCGGGAACGTTATTGTTCCCACCTGCTGCCATTGCAGGGATGAAACATTTCTTGTTGACTTAATGACAGCAATCACTTCCCGTACACCCCGCACTCAATAACTGTGCAGGGCCCGCCCAGTCCTGGAAGGTGCAGCGATAAGTCTTCTTCATCATCTTTATTGGATTCCTTCTCCAAAGCAAATCATGGAAAACATACTAATATATATATATATATATATATATATATATATATATATATATATATATATTAGGGCTGGTAAAATTAAAGCATTAACTCAGGGTGATTAATCGCAAAATTTTTAACTCAGTTAAATATTTTAACTCAATTAACTCAGTTTGATTTACTTCAAAAATAATCAGCATACTTTGCAAATATTGCCCCATATTAGCTGTACATCTTTAGCACGCCTCAGAACAAAACATCGGGTTCAAGTTACCACTGGGCCTTGCAAATCAACACTGCTGGTCTCTGGCGCTTGTGGGGATGTTTGAGAAATGTTTCGATGAAAAATGGTTGTAAAGATGTCTCCATTTTGATCAAATTCAAGAATCAAAGAAAGCTATTAGAACAGTCTTTGAATTAAATATACTTCATATTTGGTGATTTTGCATCAATTCCAAGATATTATTCAAGTAAATATCTGTTACAAGCTTCGCAAAAGATTGTAGTTGAAAAATGTGATTAATCGTGATTAATCATGGATTTTTTTGTGATTAATTAGTTCATAAAAATTAATCACTTGACTGAAATAATATAAATATATATATATATATATTGACTGAGCTGCTACAATTGTTGATCATCAATTTGATGAGGTGTTCCTGGCCGACTCCACCATAACTGCCATTGAACCGTCTCGATCAATGTTGAGGAATCAGTATCTTGTTGCCTCACTCCATCGCTCCTCCCACCCAGTTGCTATTCCCACTCCCTGTGTGGCTGTCAAACAGGTGAATGCCCTGAAGACAATGCTGCAACTGGCCGACTGTATTGTCTGAAGGTGTTGTGGAATTGGCAGGAGCTTCACAGGTATGACGCTGAAGGGAGAGAAAGAAAAAAAGAAAAAAAAGAAAACAAGGAAAAGATCTGAGGGAGACAGCCAGGTTGTGGTTACGTGTTGAACCGTTTGCAGGCTACTTTTACCGCAAGCTGCTGAGATACATTCCCTCCGGTTTGACTTTCTTCTTGTCAGTGCAAAAGAATCTTTTTTGGGTGCTTTTATTTATGGCATTGTACAAGTAGACTGCTGAAATGAATCTGAAGCCGCATGCATTCAAGGTTGCCGCCTAAAGGACAAATAATCACCTGCATTTAATTATCTGCATGTTACTCGCAGAAACTGGCACCAATCATGGAGAAACTTGATGACATCATTTCCACTATATGAGTTAATATGTCACTTTGGAATGTTTAATAAAGAAATGATTCTAGTCCAAGATGTGAACCAGGGGCTTCGCCACTCGGGCCAGCTGGAAGAACAGCACCAGCACTCTCTGTGGCGGCTGAACAGCGCGGAATGCTGCAGTAAAATTTGCAAATTTTCTGAGGGGAGTCTGGACTCCGTTTTTTTTTTTTTTTGTAATTATTATCAAGATGAAATAAAAAGTTCTTTCTGTCAGGATCATTTCTCTTGACATTTGACTAATTACTGTAAGGTGCAAAATGTGTTACATTTGAGCAGAACATTAATGCTTGAATCTAGCTGTAGTCCACGCACTTGGCTATTTTAAAATCTTACAAAATGAAATATTATACATACCGGCTGCAATAGCGCAACCCAATGAGTTCTAATAAAACAAAACATGACACATTTTCGGTCTGTCAATGCGAGAAAAGGAATGAATAATTAAACGAAAATTATACGAACAAAATTGTGTGGATCCATGACTTTGTTTTTGGTGGGCAAACAGGAAATTTGCATGACATGAAAATGAATATTAAAAATCAATTTGTGCGGTTTAAATCCATATCCTCCTCCCAGAAATTTTTCCCAGTGGCAGTCGCTCCATACAGGTTGTCCAGTGTCAGTGTCGACGAAAAATTTCCATGGTCAGCAACAGAAAATATTTGGCAAAAATCACACAGATCACTTTCTTCCTTGTGTTTGTGTTGAAATGTTTTGAACAGGACAGAACTGCTTTCCCTTTGCCAAATGTTCGTCACGTCGGGATTACGTCTAGTCCCGAGAAAGCTAACAGTTGAGTTGCATCTGTCCGAGAATGAGGGGTTATTATGTCATTCTTCATCAAATAGAAGCTAGCCTTAATACCAAATGAACAGAATGAATTCTGTCACATAAAGGAAATCTTGCCCAGAACTGAAAAAAACTGTCTTCTACTTGTTGCATGCTAGCATACAAACAAACGATCAGCTGTCACTCTTGCTAACAGTTAAAGTGTGTTGTATTCCAATATTCCACCAATCTAACTAATCTGCAAATAATTTATTTTTGTTCTTCTCATATACTTTCCAGCATATTCCCAATTGTTCTTTCCTAACTTTACCTTTTGATCTTAGCCACGGGTGATCAGCGCAGCCCACTGCCCAGCCACTGAGCACCCACGTGCGGGGCGTAAAGAGAATTATTCATTGTTTTCACGCAACAACAAAAGTGTTGGCGCTCAAAGAGCAGATGCCCTCCCATAGTTAATTCAACATCGGGCACTAAGCCACGCTGACTAATCAGAGGTGCCCTATCCATTCCCACTGTAGTGCAGGCCGTGCTTATTAAAAATACATGGGGGTGGAATTTGCCCAAAGCATCTGAAATCAGATCAAAACACATCTGGACACTTAAAAATGCAACCGAGCAATACAATAGTGGCTTTCACAAGTCCAAACAGGGTGTCTGCTGCTTTTGCTAAGTCAGATTTGTGACTTCTTTTTGTCATTTTAGACCGCACATGAGGGGTCTGCAATCCTGTTCCTCGAAGACCGTTGTCCTGCTTGTTTTCCTTCTCTCCCTGCTGCAACACACCTGATTCAAATGATCAGGATCGTTATCCAGCTTCTGCAGACATTGCTGATTATCCGATCATTTGAACCAGGTGTGTTGCCGCAGGGAGAGATGGAGAAACAGACAGGGCAGCCCTCAAGGAACAGGATTGAGAACCCCTTACATTAGCAAGAATGTAAATTTCATACTAAAATGGAGTCTTCGCCCAACTTTCTTACATAACCAAATTCATGTTGCGATTTCAGTCTGATTTCATTTATTCTAAATTTATCATTTGAAATTGGTCAAATTGGAATTGGAAATATAAATAATAATCTGCTAGTGGCATTTATAAGACAGAAAAATTAATTACAAATTTCCTGTTTTATTTTTTAGAATAATTAAGGCCTTCGTTTTGGAAAATCACAATTTAAGTTTGTGGACCATGAAATATAGATTTTAAGACTTTCTATGGATGGATGAAGTTATTTTTACATATTTAACGCTGTATTTTTTTTCAGCCAATATCAAGAATGTTCCATTTTCAAAGCCATTTCTTGAACAGTCTCTCCAGCATGCCATCGAGAGCAGCCCTAATTGAGACAGAACAGAGAGGAGCTGATCCGAGTTGTCATTCCTGCAGTTCGCCACCGAGGACATAAGAGCCTGTGCCAGATCACCTCACGCATCAATGATTGCATCGACTTGGCCCGATCGCGGTCTGGATTGGACTTCCACTTTTGTGTCCCAACACACCACCCAGTATCTGCTGCCACAAGCACATAAGTGGTTGCCCAGTGCCCAGCCCAGCAGTGCAGCAGGCTTCCGCCCAGTACAGCAGCGATGTTTGAGCCAATGGTTAAAGATGCGTAGTGGTGTGCACCATCAGCTGAATGAAGTGGTCATCAACTTCACATTAACAGAGATGTGACCAGCTGCAGGCAGCAGCTATTGGCGAACTGGTCTTCACCAAACAAGAGAAACTAAATGAACTGGTTAAATGCTGGACAGAACACCTGCGGTGATCGTATTTACCTCATGAGAAGCCAACAAATGTTTAAAAATGTAGTATGGCAAGTGACATTTTTAAAGATACTTTACAAGCTTGTTTGGGGTATTGTACATTCACCTTTAATAGTTCGATAAAAAAAAAAAACTAAATTGGAAAACAGCAATGTAATATTAATAGCAGTCGTCTGTAGACCAGCACCAAAGCTGCACTATGAAAACTCCGAACATTATTTGAGTTGCTTCTTCAGTCCGTGTATCAGCTGGCCACTTCCGGGTTCTTGTGGCATAACTATATAATTATCAATATGGCTCAAGAGGAACGGTTCAATTTTGACTAAAAAGGCAAAAAGAGAAAAATTGTTTTTCTAAAAAAATCAAATAAAAAAAAAAAATCAGAAAAGACAACATTGAAAACACTTCCATGGTGCATGTTTATTCAGATTGTTTTGTGTTTTTCATCCTATGTGATGTCAATCAATCAATGGTTGCTACTTTGGCATACGAACCACTTTGAAGTTGCGCAGATTGTACACAAAATAAAGGAATCAAAATAATAACAATATAAATATGAATTATTTAAAAAAATTATGCTTTGGTGTTTTATTCAGAATTCATTTAAGTGTGCCGCACTAAAACATATTCTAATGCATATCAGCAACAGAATCCTGGGTCAAATCCAGAGCATGACCAAAAAAAATAAATAATGCCCTTATGCTCGCACTGAAGCTAAATGTTTCAGGTGAAAATAAAACCATGAAATGTCTCATAAATATCTCCTATTGGAAGCTAGATGAAGTGGCCGGGGAATGCATAACGCTAATTATTCATGCTGTGAGGTGGAATACGAGCCACTTCAGCCTATTCAAGTGCACCAATCAGTTGCTCAAGCTGTCAGAGAGTCTGCAGGTAACACAGTCCCACGGAGGTAGCATCTTGTACCTTTGCTTCTTATTCTGTTCCGCTGCCAAATTCCCTCCTGAGCCAAACTGGAAAATGAGAATCTCTCTCAACCCAGTACACGGAACAGAAGTTGTGTGAGTTGACAGATAAGGCCGAGTGTGCCAAATATTGAATTTTCCCGTTTCTGCCATCCCATCAAACTTCAGATCAATCCTCAAGTGAGTCGCCACGCTCGTGTCCACGAGCCGTTTCCAATCATCTGGCAAGTGAATGGCCAGGTTAATTATCCAGACAACTGCATTTGAAGAATATTACAATCAGAGCCAAGTACAATTTATCAGAGTTATTCTCAATTTTCTATCTCGGAGAAATGTGTCAATAAAGACATGCTTCATTTGTATTGTGAAAATCAATCAGCGGCGTTTTATAAAACGAGAATCCAACAATCCAACAAATGACTATCCATCTAAAAATTGATTGCATGGATAATGCAATGTGTCATCTTCATTTGAAAGAAAGTACAGCAAACAAAGGATCCAAAGAAATGAGCATTATATGAGTCACAAATTCATTTCCACGCACAGTGTGCTGTGATGCCTCCATTATTCACAACCAGCTCCATCCTACGCTGCCTGTCACACTCGCATCAAACCGCTGTTGTATCCTTTAATCTTTACTGGATCCCGTTAGCTTATGCAACATGCAACTATAATCTTCATGGGGTCTGACATCATCAATCGCGCCGTTCATCTCTATAAATCTGCAGTAAAAGCCATTTTTGCGACGGTGCAAGAATGTCGCGTGAGTTTCCACTTTGAAACAGTCATTCATGCCTTCGTCACATCTCTGATGGACGACTATAACGCACTTCATTTTGGAAACAGTCAATCCTCCATCAAGTGCCTCCAGTCGCTCCAAAATGCTGCTGCAAAAACGTTCGCCTCTTGACTGATATTCGAGCACATAACTTCTAAACTGGCGTCCCTTCACTGGCTTCCTGTATACTTTAGAGTTCTTTTTGAGATTATTTTGTTTTCAAACCATGAAATGGTCTTGCTCACCTTACCTTTCTGAGCTCCTCCACCCTTACGCACCTGCACGGTGCCTCAGGTCTGCAGACCGCTCACTATTAGAGGCACCAAGGACCAGACGAAGGCTCAGAGGGGATGATTGAGCCCTTTCAGATGCCAGTCGCTCTCTTTGGAATGACCTCCCACTAAATGTTAGACAAGCCCCCTCGCTTCCCATTTTCAAAATTTGTCTTAAAACTCATTTTTATTCTTTGGCTATTGGCTCGGCGTGAAACTTGTTTTTTTGGTTTTTTTTACCGTTTTTGTGCTTTTTCTTTCTTCATTTTTAATTTGTTTGTTGTTTTAAATACTGTTGAGTTGACTAGTAACAACAAGTCCAACCACCACATGCCCCTTAGTCTATAAGCATTTGCTCCACATGTATTCATGTTCAGCAAGTCAGTAATTCTCCATTTTTCCAGGCCCATGTCAGGTCTTTATGGATGACTCTTACCACTGGAAACGGTTCCAAAAACCAGAAGACTATGGATCAGAGAAAAATCAGATGGTGTAACAGGCATATACCCTTGTATCTTCTTTTGCACCCTTCGGTTTGGACAAACTCCCCTTTTGCCAGGCTTGGTGCTTCACAGGGAATTATCTTGACGATGAAAAAGGGTGTCAAGCAGGATTAGGGAAGCGTTGATTGCCCCAACGATTGAGGAATGCTCGCATGCCTCAATCAAGGACATGCTCAAACACTCCAGAATCCAGTTGGTCTTACGCGCACACAAAAAAAAAGGCCAGAAACAACTGCAAGGATGCTGCTTTAAAGCCTCATGTGAAAATATTCACATTCAAGTAATTTGGAACTAAATGCTGCAGCGATTTAGAGATGGTCCTGGTATAAAAAGCGACCTTGTTGTAATCCCACACTGTACTAAAGTAAAACCGTCAGTGTGTAACGACTATCATGGTCATGGAAAAGTGTCACAAGACAAAGTCATGTGGCATGATGACTGTACTCTTTTTTGAAGCTCACCATTATCCTACCTTTAGACTACGATTGGCAACAGTAAGCATGACCCTGCGTTCTTCGCCAAACTCATTAAAATGCCAAAAGGCAAGGAATGCTAATTTCAGCCTAGATCTTGAAGAAGTAGAAAAAAAGACAACAAAAAAGGGTCTTCATTAAAAAGAGCATGCATTATTCAAAGAGCAGTAGGCCAGAAGAATGGCTTAAGGCCAATTACGCACTACTGGAATCTTGCGCTGGCTGGCTGCTCGGCCCCGCTCCCTTTTCTGCCGTCAATATTCATATAGATTAAAAAGGAAAGAAAGGGGGGAAAATATGAAAAGTAATGAAATATTAACCAGTTTTGGAGAGTTGCGTCAAGGTCTTAAAAAGTGACCCATTTGTGGTGACGGCAACTTTTAATCATTATTTTACTCAATCCAACTGGACACAATGACTCGAGAAGAAATAGTCTTCAGTTTATGAATAATTTCTATTCCTGTCTCATGTCTTTTATGGCAACATATAAAATTATCTACAGATGGCTAAAAGACTGAATATTTGCCAATTTCATCAGTTTTATTTATATTTATATTCACTATGAAAACTTTCTAATTTAAATATGAGTGACGATCCGTGACAAACCGGACGAACTCAACATCAACATGAATGAAGACTCATCAATGTCACAACCAGAGACGATGTTTTCATAATCCAAGTGCCAAAAACCTTTTGATGTTGTACATAATTATAATAACAATAATTTTAACTGCCAAAATATTATTTGTCATTTAATTTATTATAATGTTATTCATCAAACAATTGGCTCGTTGATTTTATTGATAACTTGTGCAAAGTTGTCATGCAAGTTTTCTTTTTCGATTTGTGAATCGTTTGTACATGGAACAATAGTAAATTAATCACATTGTTTGTTGCACCGGGGACGTGTTTGAGACTTGCACTGCTCAGACTCATGCACTCTTTACGTGACAAAGTAAAGTGCCGTCGGACATTGTTAACAAGCTAAATTTTGTTTGTCGGCCGAATAAGAAGTTTCTGAAGTGACTTTTCTGCCAACATTTGAAGCTCATTCCCCTCAGGATTATTGTGCGGTCATCAAGGTATGTTTTGCTGCTAACAAATATGTTTACTGTTTGCTGTACTTTTCTTTTCATTATCTTTGTAAATACTGTATATTGCAGTTGTGTATTTTCTATTCCTATTGTTGTATGTTTTATGGTTTGACGGTGACAAATTAATAAATATCAGCTGTGTAAGAAGATTCGAGACTGTGATGATTATAATAACATAATTATAACAATTGTACATATGTTATACCAATAATAATTGTCATTACGTTAATTACAGAAAAGTGGTCTCCAACCTTGTTTCCGGTTTGTACAACTCCGTAACTTTTGCGGCCCAGCAACGCGGTGGTCTAGTGCTGGCCTCATGGTGTGACGAGCGTGCGTCATACGTGCTTTTGTTACTTATTGTGCCAGCTTGTATGTTTAATATCATTACATTTTCACGTACGACAACTGCAATTTTTTTTCATCCATTCAGCCTGCCACGGCCTGGTCCAAAGTAGCCCGCGGACCATTAACAGGCCGCGGCTGGGTGGTTGGGGACCACTGACATCATATACTGTATGCATACTCAACCTGCACACCCAAACTGTATCCCTCCACTTCTCTTCCAGTAACCAGTTGACATCACAGAGCACGCACACTACGCATGAGATGTGACACTTGGATGGCAGGTTAGCACATGGACAGGAAGTAGAAGAGAAACAGGAAGGAGGAGAGTCAACGGCTTACTGGACGTCATTGTCGGATCAGATCACACAGCAGACGGCGGCTGCAGTTGAAGCAAACAGCTGCTGGCACACATTTTATTAACACTGAAATATAGGGAAGTGTTTGTGTGTGTGCGTGTGTGTGTGTGTGTGTGTGTGGAGAGAGAGCGAGAGGAAGTCATGTGGCAACAGCATGTCCCTCTGTCACTCATCCTGTCACAAGACTTCCACAGTGTGTCCCAGTGTGGTCATACATGTGTGTGCGTTCATCCATTGACCTCCTTCATTTGCGGCAGCTTTTCCAAGAGAAACTGATTATCCCCGCAAGACCTTTTATGTGTACATGTTTGATTATGTAGTTTTGTGGCGTATGTGTGCAAGTGTGTGTGGCCTGGGCTAACTCCTGGTCCTGCACAGTAATAAGAGCAGACAGTGAATGGGCAACAGAACCCCAGACCGGTCTACTCCATTTGAGATTTATGGGACAACCGAGCACCTGAACTCTTGTTGACACATGCACAGGCACAGAAACAAAACACAAACCGCATAATTGTGTGATTAAAAAAATAGTAATGATTGCAAGCCATCTCAAGTCGTGTTATTGATCAAATATAAAATAGCGACAATACTGCGCAGTGCGTGGAAGCCACACATGAAACAATACACAGCTCGCGACCATCTTGCGCCTCATCCTTGAGCAATCAATAACAATCATTACTACATAATTACTTGGGTGAGTACTGTTCCCAGAAGTTTCCGTCTCTGCTTCCTCGCAGACTCAAATTTAATTCATCATACATAATGAAAATGTGTCTTTGTTCACACGTGGATACTTGCTCGGTGCTGACTTTGAGCGCCTCTCGAAATGAATATACAATCTTGGAGGCGACTGTGACCTTGGCCCGGTGCTCCTGTAGGCTTTAAAGCCGCTGCCACTAACACCTTTGGCCTCTCGCTCCCCTCTAACGCGATGTCGTAATTCCAGGGCCCAGACATACGACGATGCTTGACTGTTTGTTTGTTTGTGGTCCCATGGTGGTTGGAGTCTAACCTGCTTTGCCACTCTCTGCTCGGAAGTGCGATGTGATCAGTGTCACGTCGAACCCACTTTCGTCTCCGTTGGATGGGGAGCTTGTCTCCAGAGGCGATAGGGGTTCACCGTGGGGGCACTGCTAAAAGGCCGGCCGCTCTTTTTTTAAGTTACTATATTCACAAATGGGGGGGGGGGGTTTCAGGAAAGGAAGCCCAAAAATTAGCGCGCAGATACTTTCTCTAAAACGGGCTTTTGGTGAGAAAGTAGATGGAGTGTAATGGTGACTTTGTTGGTAAGGCTAAATTTCAAATTTCGACATTCAAGTCATTATTGGGGGCTTATTGTACTGAAATGGATCGAGAATAAAAAGAGAGGCAGGACATACAGTGCGCGGGCCTAAGTTAAAGGATTTCGTCATCGCCTGAACACTGCATTGCATAGAGCGTGTGAGAATTTGGAATGTGCCCTGTCAAAAAAAATTGAAACTGTGCTATGATTGCAAAACTTAGCATTGCGAGTTTTGTCAAGGGAAATTGATCCTAGCATTGACTCCTTTCCTCCACTCACCTTTGCAAGCTACATTTTCCAGCCCTTTTGTCATGGAAAATAAAGTTTCAGAGCTGAGCGATGTTATCGTTATATCTAATAGGAAGAAATCTTCAAGAATGTGTCAGAAATTGTTAAAAACTTAATACATAATTCATTCATAACACCAATTAAATCCATTTCCAGCACTTCAAACACGTAAAAAAATGAACTCACAAAAAAAAAAAAAAGCCTTGCAATAGTGCACTACATCCTCCGGGCTGCTCCTTCACCAATTAGTCCTTAAGTCACAAGTGATCAGATTTGAAATATGAGAGTCAGACTTCCCTTCACAATCTTTCACTTCAAGACAATTTTCAGCCAAATCTGCAAATGACAATTAAGTCGGATTATTATTTAGTCTACAGTGAGTTTTAGCGACACCAATGTCCCGCGCTACAGTGAGGGAGAGGTGTCAGGGGGGCTTGGAGAATGTGTATGAAAGCGAGGGGACGAGAGACATTGACAGACACAAAGAGCAGAGAGGAGAGCGAGGGTTGGTTCCAACTGAGCCCTTAATTAGCCGGGCTAATTGAGCTGTTAATTGATCTGTTGTCTTAATTAAACATCTCCCGACGCTTCTTTGCTCCTTGTTGTTGGAAATATGAGGGAATTATGTGTGTGTGTGTGTGTGCGTGTGTGTGTGAGATAGAGAGAGAGAGAGAGATGTATCGCTTAAGTAGCCAGCCTAAAAAAAAAAAAAAAAGATGATTATCTGAGAGGCCTGATGACTCCATTAGACACTTTGGCTTGTTTGATTTCGGGGCTAAAACCATCATCACAGATTTGCTAGCGGTTAAAGTGCTCGGGAAATGCATTTAAAGCCAAAATCTGATTAAAACTAATCTACAATGTTACTCTGATAGAGCTGCCAATTTCCGCAAAGTCGGGTGATTGACGGCGCAAGCATTTCCAAATATCAGACCTTTTTCTTTGGATGTGAGGTAGGGGTTTTAATATAGTTGTACCTTAACTTACAAGTGCCCCAACTTACTTCTTTTTCTAGAAACCAGACGTCATAAAAAAATTGCCTCGCGAGTGTGATTCTGCCACTCTACCAATAAAGTGAATTGACAAAAAATGAGCAATTAATGAGAATCTTTAGAATCTCCGATCACTAATAAATTGGTTTACACGGAACATTTTCTTTTTTTTTTTGCCTCACTCGAATAAACTGTAATTACACATCCACTGCAGTAGGTGGCAGTGTGGCTCTCATTGTAAGTTAATGTTCATAAAAAATATTCAACAAATATTTTTGTTTTCATTAAATGTGAATAAGGATACCAAGTGATGCAGAGTGTGCACTTGAAGCAATTTTATATCCAAATGATCTTAATAGCTTTGGCAGAGTTGGGGGCTAAAAATATTTTCTTCTTCTTAGGTGGGTGTAACAGAAAATAATTGAGATGCACTGAGTTAGTCCAATGCAATTAAACTTAAGGCACTTTGGTACCTTTACTGTCACGAATGACTGGCGTCATATGCGTGCAACAAGAAAACCTCCTGTGACACAAGGAAACAAACCAGGGAGAAGAAAAGAAAGGCGTCATTTAATTCCTATACAGGCCAAGTGAATGATTTATTGAGAATTGTAATGGTTAACCAGCGTGGAGAGATTTGGTCTTGTTGGCAAGATTGCGTTGCTTAACACAAGTGCTTCACTCAGTTGACCCTCGTGCTCAGTGAAAGGTGGTGAGTCAGTAAACCCAGGTCTGGTTTGTGTTTTCACCGTGGGGTGACTTGGCTTTGCAAGTAAATGGAGTATGTCAAGAAAAGCATCAAAGTAGAAACTTGCAAAAATGGAGAAATCCGAGATGTAACAGCGATGTGGCCCAACACAAAAAGCTCAACCTCGCGCGATATTGCCACCACTGTGTGCACTTTCCTACGACGACGCATAAAATCAGATAAACTACGGCCCGGGGGAATTATGTGGCCCGCCGAACTTGAAAAAAAATTAAATTAATTAAATGAAAAATTAAATACATTTTATTTTCGAAATACTGTGGTTTTTCAAATACATATATATTGTTGTAATGCTTTTGTTCACTTTCATTTAAAATTAAATATTAAATATTTTTTCTCCGATGAGGTGAGGTTACCAAAACACTCCATCCATCTGTTCCTGGTCCGGCCCCTCTGTCAAATTTTAGAACCCATGGTGGCCCGCCAATCAAAAACTTTGCTCACCCCTGATCTAATGCATAAAAACATCAGTGATAGCATCTGATGTAGTGTTAATAACAATTTATCTTTTACCATAGTTTTAATCAAGCAAGCCAAACAGGTCTGTCATCCATCCATCCATCCATCCATTATCCGTACCGCTTCTCCTCACAAGAGTCGCGTGGGGTGCTGGAGCCTATCCCAGCTGTCTTCGGGCAGTAGGCGGGGTACACCCTGAACTGGTTGCCAGCCAATCGCAGGGCACACAGACGAACTACCATCCGCGCTCACACTAGGTCTGTCATCTAAAAAAGCAATAAAAGATTATTACCACTATACCACAAGTGATCTTTGTTTTCCAGTGGCTACTAATCATACTATGCCTAGACACACGAGAAAGAGCTACTGAAGGTTTTCTCTTAAAATGGAAGCATTTGTCAAAGCATGGCTGTCTGGCTCATTAGGCTACATGGCCAAAAACCAGTGGTTGAAAAGTTGTCCGACGACACTGTGAGCTACTGTAACACAGATGGTTAAATGCAACAAAGAAAACTTGATTTGATTTGTCTTGCATGAGTTACAATGACAGGCCAAATTCTGAATTTCTACATGTGCAAAGATAAAAACCAGATGACAGGCACGCCACAGAGCTGTTGAATTAATGGCGACATTTACACTGCATTTGCCAAGGAAATCCAGTTCTTTACACTCACTTTAAAAGAACAACCTTCTCCAACACAACAAAAGCTGAATAAGTTTCCTAAAATAAATAAATAAATATCGCAACCCATCTGCTCAAAATATTCGATTTACAATCCAATGAGTCATTAAATCTAAATGACAGCCATCGGCTTGCTTCTTCAGCATGTTGCGTCTTCGAACACGCACCGCGCCGTGATGTTCAAACGTTATTAGTGGCAATGCAAAGTTGTTTCCAACTGTTGTTCATTGCCTTATGGTTCCTATCTGAGATGTTACAAATAGCAAATATCAACATGTCAGCAATATATCTCCATGTTGTACATAACATAACTCATCGTGAAAGCCTGCATCGTTGTCTCATGGCCCGATATCAGCTGTCCTCTCATTACAGAGTTCATGCTCAGGCATTCTTCACACTTAATGTAAACAGATTAGCTCGGTAGAAGATCCAAGTGTACTCCTGCAACACATGAAGCATGTCAAAATAAGGCCCGCTTAAAAGCTTTTCCAGCGCAGTTGCTCTGCGTGGATACGCGATAGTGTGGATGCGCCTGCAGGACTTGTGGAGAGAAAGAAAAGATTAGATTAAAGAGGCGGGGAGAGTTAATGGGACACTGAGTGATCAATACATTTGAAGGCGAGGTCGCATAAAGTTCATGCCCACACTCAAAGAACTTGATGAGATTGTACGCAAGCGAGATTAATCGTACGTGACATTTGCGATGTATAACCTTAGTCTCATGCCCGGTGTATGATGATGGCGCTGCTCCACAAAGGTCAGCTTTGACCTATGCGTGGGATGCAGGAAGCAGAGGACGCAGGAGGTAATTATGTACCTTACTTCCTACAGCTGCTTTAACACCTACATGACCACATGGAGTGAGGGGATGTAGTCACTAATAAACTCGAAATTAAAAAAGAGTTCCTCGCTTCAAGATGGATCGGTTTATTGTAGTCCAAAACTACGATTAGAGTCCAGTGTTGCATGTATGGGTTCGTAGATTTCTTTTTGTCCTGTTGTAGTTGAATTTTATTATTATTTTTATTTATTTATTTATTTTTTTTGCCCGAATGAAAACTTTGACAGCCCGCTGTCTTTGTTCTGAAGTTCAGACAGTGAAGCAGATGGCTCTTCTCAGTGTGACTCAGCAAGCTAGTTAGCTATAGTGTGTAACTATCGCCTCCGGTGGTTGGCACGAATGTCAATGTATGGAAAAGACCACAATTATTCAAAATGAAAAAGGAACAATTCAAAAGTATTAAAATTCTCAAGAACCCGCTGACAAAAATAATGATCATTTGGAAAGCTAAAACATGTTCACGGTTCATAAAATTTAAAAACATTTCTCATTTCCAACTATGAAATCTCAATCAAAGGCTGGTTCCATACTGAAAACACCCGCTGCTTTGCTGACATGTTCAAAAGCAAACTTAACAAACCATGTCACCAGAAATTTGTCGCGCTCATAAAAATCAATTTGCATCCAAAAATCGGTCAAGGTTGTCCTCATTTCATAAAGCACATGACTGGTCAGCTGATTTATCGCCCTCAGAGGGTCAAACAGAAGCGCAGCGTTCCAATAAAGAAAACCGAACTAAACCAAGGTGCTGCAATCCTTTCTCCTTTTATTAATTTTTTTTCCTCACTTCCACTCCTTTCACAAGATGTCTGGTCTTTAATGTATTTCAGAGAACATCTGCTAACTATCACTGAACCTCATGGGATTTCCATTTAGCCCAGTTAATTACTCTATCAAGCCAGGTTCATTATCATATCCCTCCTCTTAAAAAAATGCATGCGACACTTTGTGACTGCGCGTGTCAGTGTGTACGCATAAGTGTAAGTAGGCTACACGCGTACACTCTCAGATGTGTATGTGTGCCTTAAACACATTACTAATTGCAAGTGGTTGCGCTATTATACTCGCATTAATGAACCATAGCGGTCCATAGGAGTCGTCACTGAGAGTCAAGGAATGGATGTGTTAGGTTGTTTCTCGCGGGAGAACAAGAAGCTGGTATTAATCTAAATGAACAGCAGCCCTCTGACTTCGCCCTGTCTTTGTCATTCCCCACTGAGGTTTTTTTTTTTTTCAGGTGACTGATGGCACACCCTCACTCACATGGGTATATGATGTCATGACAAAATATGACACCAGCTCGTAAAGGGGATGTGTTGTTTATTTATTTATTTATTTTTTTGTAGTTCCCAGGTGTCGTAATAACATGACTGCAATGGATGTGGTGCAAGGATGAAGAATTACAGCATACTTTACACACCCTGATTTTTGTCTTGCTCATGCAAACGAGCTCGCCATCAAGGGGCCAATGGTAGGTCTGGATTCAGGATGACTCTCAGAGACCCAAATCCACCAACAAATTACGCCAAACTGCGGAGTCCAACCAAGTGCAAAGACGTGAGCAGTCATTTTTGTTTTCCCTGATCGATGCAGCACTTCATCCCCAATCTGCTGAATTGTCAAATAGTGAACCGCTGAAATGTGACCTCCGCCACATCGACAACTTGCTCCAAATTTCCTTGCGACAAACAACAAGACTAAAACTGTTTGCGCACATTTGGCGAATGTTGGTGACCTTGAATGAACCCTGATGTGAACGTGCATTCGCTAACCTTCGCCAACAGTCGCAAATGTTCACCCCTCAGTGGGATCGGGGCTTTGTTAACTTAGTTAGCAAAAGGTAATCGTCTATCTAATCTTCTATGATGTCGCCCTTCGTTTGGAAAAACTGTGATTAAAAAGCCAAATAAAAGCAAAGTGTCAACTAGCTAGCTGAAGCAAGTTCAAGTCTGCTTTATGAGAGTTGCTGTCAGTCCGGAAAATGTTCAATTTCAGAATCCTACTACCTCTGGACTGTTTGAATTTCGAGGTACCGCTATATTCAGAAAGTTTACTGCTGGCAGACTTTTGGCAAAAAACAGAGAGATTCACTATATGATGCGTAGCAAATGAGAAGCCATTTGTCACCCACAGGGTCAGCGTTCCCCTTCAGGGATACAATAACATAAAAATAATCATCAACAAAAGATTGCCTCTCTCAGTATGCAGACAAAGTACTTGAAGATTCCATAATTAATTTCTTGTCATAATTTAAAATGCCTTAAAGTGACTATTGTTGTGTTCCTAGAGGTCATGGGATTTAAAGCATCGCCAGCTGTTGTACTAAACAGCGACGAGAAGACGGACGAATAATCACAGATTCATCTTCTAAAACGCATGAGCCAGAAGGGTTGGCAGGATCAGGGAAGCTATTTAAAAGTAATAGAGCTGCTTGCTTGAAAAGCTCCGACCTCGACGCTGTACCAATACTTTGAACCAGACTTGCAATGATGAATTGTGTGCATTAAAGTAAAGACACTGAAAGCGCGGTAGAGTACACGTCTCCACTGAGAAACAACCATTCACCTTAATCGAATCAATAAACCATCCATAGCGACTTCATAATTTAAAATGAATAGGTCAGAGAAGGCCGGCTACAGTGAGATGGCAACAAAGCAGATGAACCAGCGCTCTCGATTGGGAGAAAATGGTTGATAAAAGCAACTTTGAAATCATTCTTAAATCTACCGGTCTGAGATGTAAGGTTTGCCTATTTATTTTTATTAAAGATGCATTAATCAACAATTGTGGGTAAAGTAGATGTTTTTCCAATGACATTGTCCTTTCCTTCAAGAAATCGTACATTACCACCTACATCAAAATCGATAACCAAATGTGTTCTATTGTCGAGACAGTTATAGCACAATTAAGTTTCGCGGCAAACATAAAACCCACGCGCTGGTGTCGACTGAGTGGAGGTCAAGAACAGCCTGTCTAGACCTGGCAATGCTGCATAAATAATTTATGAGCAAGCACGTTTTAATTAATAAAATTAGCTGTTTGTCTGCGACAGGTTCATATTTTCTATTATGATCCATGTTTAGTGATTACAACAACTGAGACAATGGCTTTATTGGCATCAATGCAACTTTTATGATAGAAAAAGAACAAAGATCTTTGGTTGGATTTGCTCCATTAGCGCCGATATGGCAAGGTGGGGACTGGCGATTTACTCGAATTCAAGGAAGTAAACCAAAGATGATCTTATTTTCGAAAATGTAGGTAAACCACAATACACATTTGAAAAAGTATGTTGACTGAGTCACGATAATGTAAAGCATAGCACCCACATAAATGGGAGGGGCTGAAAACATCTCGGGCGGTAAATATTTTTTTTGGTTCAGCGAAATGAGTAGTCACAGTTTGGTATACCAATATCAAAATAGCAATATTTTGAAATGTAGATCTATTGCGATATTTTGATGACATCACTCACGTTGAAAATGTGGATCTGACCTTGCCATTTCCGGTGATGAACGCTGTCAAAATTTAATTTTAATTACAATTGGTGGATATCCAGTTTCATGCACGGTGCTATTACCCACAGCCGAGCTACGTAGGAGTGAAATAAATGTAATAAATGTGTAGTTACTCCAGTCTGAATGTCTGTTATTACGATTACTACATTTAGTAGTAATGGGAAATCTGCTTATTAATAAGATAAATAAAACTTCCCAGCACAGTATGACCACATATTGAGATCTAGGTGTGTTTGTCGCGTGCCGAGCAGCAAAGTCTTCTCTTTGATGAGATTAGCTGAGTGCTGTTCTTGAAATAACCTTTCATGCGCCGCCATTATTGTATTAATCTATTCTAAAACAATTTGGTTGAATTAATTAGGCCTTACATATTTCAGCGCCGCTCACAGGCTGCCTGGAAACAGATGGCGGCGAGGACGATCCGCTCTCTCCGACGGATGTGTAGGGCTAGGGAGTAAAATGGTAGGAGGAGGAGGATTTGGAACGACAAAGAATGGACGAAAAGCGGGATCTGAGGGGCGCGCTGTGCACCTGACGGACTGACAAAAGAGGAGGAATTAGTCCGAGATTGAGCCACGAGAGGGAGAAAGTTGCTCGAGAGGCATTAGGTCTTGGTCTTAATCAGTTCCTGTGCTGCTGACAAGAGATTGGTAGCATAACAACATTTGGGTGAAGGAGGCTATTATCTCAATCCTACAGTGTTGCGGTTCAACCTTGAACAGCTTGTAGATGATGAGCCTATCCATATGGTGTTTAAATCGCTCAGCCTTTCCTGAGCCATTAACCTTCAGGACACCTTGTACTGCTCCTACACTTTGACTGACAGCCCGCCGTAGATTTCATGAAACAGTCTCTCAACTGGGTGCACTTTTTTCGGAGCAAATACAGACGGACAACAAAACGACGTCAGTCACTCAACTCGAGACTCATATTGTTGATTACTGAAGATATTTTCCCTATTGGTTCAGTTTGATACTGGTTTTTATCCGACCAATCAATGATTCACACTCACACCATAATTGTTTTTGATATGTGAAAGGGAAGCGGGGTAATCAAAAGTTTACAGGGAGAACAACGTGCAAACTCAGCATGGGAAGGCCTGAGAACAAAATTTGAGCCTGTCACCTAAACAGCCGGGCACCGTGATATCAATCTCATAATTACCAAAAAACATCAAACCTCATTTTTAGGCAACATTCTCTATTAAGGTATCAAACCAAGCAGTAGAGAACCAAAAAAGTGAGACATAATATTGCTGATATGGACTTTTCAAAGGAGAATTTTTACTTCTGAGCAACATCTTTAACGTCTTCTCCTAGGAGGAAGGCGACAACAAGTACTGGCAATCCACTATTGTTGCCGAGCACGATGTCGCAACACACATTGCGCCCTATTTTCATTCCGGACGCGAGTTGACACAAAGGGCAATAGAAATGCGCCTTTAGGGAATGGGTTTGCACCTTTGGGATGGAACGTCGTGTTTTTCGGCCATCCTTGATTTGTATCTAAATCAGGGCAGTACACCGTACTTGGTTTTGCGGAAAGATAAGTTAGACATGCTGGAATTCGTGCATGACATTGGCATGTAAACTGCAAGATCTTCCTTTCCGGATTATGTTGTCGGCCGTGTGTGTGGAAGTTGGAGACCGCCTTGCACCTCCCGATCATGCGGCCGTGTGAGGGCCGCCCCTCACCCCCTAATAGTGATTGGATGCTGTTAAAAATTCATTCAATGGATTGATTAAGATTAAGGGGGATTTTCATATTTGTGAATGACCAAGCACTTCCGTGGAGCGCCAAATCTGTCTGATGAAATGCAAAAAAAATTGCGTTAGACCAGCTGCGCTGCAAAAATGTTGTCGACTTTTTGTCACCAAATTGCGAGATGCGCTGGGGGGTGCGGAAATAAGACCCAGTGAAGCGTAGCACATTTACTAAATTCCCCCACGCGCTGAACTAGACCATTGCACGCGCCAAAAATGACATTTTTACGTTGACCGGCAAACACGCTAGACTAGACTTGCGCTGAAAATGAAGATACGGCCATTTTTACATCGAGCGCTAGGGTGCCCGTTAAACAAAATAGTGCATATTGAAGAGAAAGCCAGACCAGAGTCCTATAATTTAGAGATCGGAGATGAATTAATCTACTTTCTGAAACAGTATTTTGTTGTTGGGATCATCTAAATTCTTAATCACACCATTATTTGGTAGGAAGTGAAAACATGAAGTTTATGAAGAATATATTCACTTTCAATTCCCCTGCAAATGGTGAGGACGGTCAAAATGTTTTACAGCAGACTCAAGAGTTGAAAAGCACGCGTGCCGAAGCATTTACAAGCCACATCATGAAGGACAAGTTAATGGCTGGAAGAGAAGCGGCGGATCATAATGCACTTGGTGGCACGGCTCCAGCAGACTCTTTTACGTTTTCAGATGATCACGATACCATCGGCGAGGAGAGAGAACAAGGGCAGGAAAGTGGATGGGCGGGAGGGAAAGGAATGACTTGGCAGAAAGGTTGCAAGAACGATGATGCAGACGTTCAGGGACTTGCTAATGTCAGCTCAGTGGAACGACACTCATATTAAATGAAGCATGAACTGTAGGCCTCTAACCTCTGGCACGTCACCTGACAGAGTGAAATTATTTTTTATATTTTATATATATATATTTTTTAAATATATATATATTTTTTTTAATTAATTTAAATATTTTAACTCAGTTACCTCGGTTTTATTTCTTTCAAACATTAATTTGCATAACTTGGAAAGCCAAATTCCAGATTTGCTGTACATCTTTAGCACATGATCTCAGAACAAAACACCTTGCTTAAGTTACCACTGGGCCTTGCAAAACAACACTGCTGGAGTGTGGTGCTAACAACTAAATGTAGTGTATAAGTTTTGAGAAAATTTTCTGAAAAATTCCTGTAAAGATGACTCAGCCACACAAAAATAGTAATAGAAAAAATGCGATTAATCACAGATTTTTTGCGATTAAATAGTTTAAAAAATTAATCGCATGACAGCACTAAGTCTTTACAGTGAAAGTGATATCACCTTCTTCTAGAACTGGGCAATAATTCAATATTGATTGAAAATGTACTAAATGTATGTACTATGTATAATATGGATGAAAATAAAAATCAAGAATTAAACCTCGACCACGGCATTCAGTTGTAGTTAGAGGTAAAATATGACCTTAGATTTGCATTGCAATAAGAAGTACCAAAAAATTGCACAGGCGCAAGTCAGTGTGTTGCATACATACGTTGATTAAAAGCGTCTTAAACTTAACTTAAAAAAGAGCAGTCACCACAATGCAACTCTTGAAATAAGATTTTATTGTTCATAATTACACGATCAAACACTAAAAGACTCGCCTGCTCCGGTGTTCACCACCGCCGACCCGCTCAACGTTGCACTTCACAGGCAGGTAAAAAAAAAATGTCTATGACATAATGAGCCAGCTAAAAATATGAAGTAGTCCTGAAACGGATGATCAACTGTAATGCATGCGCTCCACAAATAAGCAATTATGGTGCACTGCTGGCGGAGCATGCATGTTAACAACATTGCACGGAACACTAACATTACAATATAGACAAGTGCTGAAAATGTGTTTTACTAGCAGATATTCTAAGTGGTATTTTTTAATTTGACGTCAGACTGCCTCAACCAATTTAAGTTTAAGAACACATCATGAAAGTTTGAAGACCAATTAAGTCCTGTAATTCCTGGCGACAAATCTTTATAGACGTGGCGTGACCAAAGCCAAATGTAGTCCTTTGGCATTGTTGGAACTACAACTCCCACCTTGCATTGCTCTAACGGCCCCTCTGTTTCCCTGGCACTGTGGTATCGCCATCTCTCTCCAGTCAGGCAAAGTCATCCCTCGAGTCTCGCTTTTATTACCTTGTTGACACCAGCTGCTACTTTTAAGCACTTTTAAATGCTGAGTCGGAGCGGAGGCTCAAATCACAGAATTAATGCCGTTATTCCTGCCCAGCTTTCATTTTGGCAGTGCTTTTAAGCCCCGGACTTAACAACAAGCCTGGGTTTTATTCATTTAGACAGCTGGTGGGAATAACGTGGTTGCCAGTGGCATAGAACTGCGTGTGGGACTTAAAGTGTGCTCGACACGTGTGGGAGGGCATCTGAATATTCAAGTGTTCTTTTAAGAGTTGCTCATCCGCTGTCCAAATATTAAAAACAGGCATGATGGTCATTTTCTGTAAACAAAGATTGAGCTGTCATTCTCAGCAATTTTTTGGCATGAAGAAGGTGATTAAAATGAAATGTGGTGGGAATGTGACATAACCAAATGTTGCAGATTCCTCCATCCTTCTTCGCCAGGGTGACACTCTACTTGCCACATTGCCGCTACGCCTGCGTGAAGTCAATCGCCTCCTCGCGTATTCAAGCACACGCACGCTTTCGCTCACTTCACACACAGCAACTAAGCAATGCCATCGAGCAGCTGTACCTCTCCCTATGTGCAGAGTGTTGATCTCAGTTCTTCTCTCACACACACTGAGCATATGTCAGTCACAAACAAGACACACTCGACGCTCATTCTTTTAAATGTGAAGTTTGGCCTTAATTTCAATTTGGAGAGGCTGCGTCTGTGGCGACTGATGACACCCTCAGCGTTGCAATGATTTTGTGTGCGTCATTGGAACATTATAGGTTCACATTGGACACCAGAGAAGGAACTGACACACATTTCTGGGATGGAGGATGGAGGACAAGAAGATCCTAAAAACAGGATGGACTCAGCAAGGACGGAAGTGGGTTTCGTCCATCCCTCAACGCGTGTATAGAATTGAAATATTTGATCTCAAAATGAAATCTTGTACTGGCCCTTTAACTTGAGTGTTCAAGTGAGTGATCAAGAGCGCGACAGCAAGTGTGTAAAAACACGGAAGCGATATGCACTGATGTGTGAAGAAGCAATTCAGAGGCAAAATAAGTGTATTACACCTAAAAAGGGATTAACTAGTAATGTTTATTCAATTTGAATCATTATTTGTTTATATTGTACTTTTGACTAACATGTTTTTTGTTTTGAAACTGGATTTTTTTGGTAAAGAAACCGGAAGTAGTGCTCTGCAATACTCACTGTAGCTTAACGCTAGTACTTATCGCTAGTATGATCGAGCATTATCTTATAAAAAGGTATGCAAACTTGGTTGTTTTTCTTTGACATTTAACATCTATTTGTTCATAAGGTGAACCCATGTAATTGTCACTGTAGAAGTTCGAGAATCGTCGAGGTAGCAATTATTGGCTGGCTTTTCTGGTAAACTAGTTCTGAAAAGTTTTCTGTGATGGTGTGTGATAAAAACACCACGATGTGAATGAGGAAGCCCATAAGAGTTGTGCACACATAAATTGTTTGCATATTTTGTAAAACTAAAAGGTCACATTTTTTCAACTTTAAACTCATGTCGTTGCGTAAGCATTTTAAGTTGCGTTTAATTTGAGCAAATTGATCCAATGCAATTAATACAGCAATCTCTACAGTCCGTGCTCATCTGTGAATGTGCTTCGTGTGACAACGAGAGTCTGAGAAATCTCCTGGTATGCTCTGTAACTATGGCGGCGTTTTTTGGGAGTGGGTCAAAACCGTCTCCCTGTCTTTATAATATAGATAATACCCCATTTAATGACATGAAAGCCCACAGGTATTGCTCTGAAGTGGCTAATGTTTGTACAAATCAGCTTTATGACTACATTTAGCCATTGCGCCTTTTAATCAGGTGTGTTTTGTAGTCCGGAAATTACGGTACGTGGACGTGAAAAGGAAATTAGCCGGGTAATGAGTTTTAAATTATGTTTATGTATGAATTATGAAACATCCGCCGTTAGCTTCTCCCCCATGGCATCAGCATGCATGGATGCATTTTTTATTTCTTTATTAACTTATTTATTTGAGCTGGGGTGGACAGATGAAATGCATGCACGGAAGCGCTTAAAAGGACAAAGATGGAGGACGATTATTTTTATGAATAAGGACTGAGGGGCAACGATGGAAAGGTGCGTTTACGGGTAGGATAGGGTAAAATGCCCATCTGTGCGGGACAAACTCGCAACATAAGATGTTAAAACTCATTGGAACCAGCACTTATCGCTCGAAAAAACAGACCAATGCAGGTCGGTACGTTTTCATGTTTCCACATACACATGCCATCCATTCGCAACATCATACAAATTTAAATGAAGCACAAATAAAGTGAACTAGCTAGTGGATTAGGCCAACTATTTTGGAGCTGCATGTAAAAATAAGTTCATTTCTCCATGTGAATCATGCATAATTATTGTAAATGATTTATGAAACAATGAACGTAAACCTGCATTTAAAACAATTGTAAAAAGTCGTGCCTGATGAAAATAGAAATAATCACGGAAGTTATTTTTATTTCCCCTTACAGTTGAAATATTGACAAGTGAAAGTGAATTGGAAGCTAACACTTTCATTTTAATGAAACATTTCTGATAAAAAAAAAAACTTGCAATTAATTACTTAGCAAAAAAGGCATTGTAACGGCAATCCAAATATAATCATGGATGATGATGAATACTAGACTAACTAAACAAATTAAGTTGTTTATGCTTTAAAGGCTCAGAATTTCAGTGGCCACATGAGGAGAGAAAATAGCCTGAAGGTCCGAAGGAAAACCACTCTGACTGGTTCAGCTAAAACAGTCAAATGAGGACAGAAATCGGCAACGACACCTGTGTGGATGATGTCATGCTCTCACTGCTATCCCATTCTCGCCCGAGGCGGAATTTGGTTTTTAACCTTGTTCTTAACCTCTCCCTGCACTCGCCGAATGAAACCTTACTCTTCCTGTTCAACCACCACCAGTAAACTGGCTAAAAGACGCTGTGCCAACACTTCCTCAGACGTGTTTATTTTGTCATCTGTACGGACAAGTCTTTCTTGTAGAGACACAGAAAGTGATACCAAAGACGGAGAGGCCACGAGGGGGTCAGCTGGAAAAAAGTGACAGTGACAGCGAGATATTTGTGATTACTTTAATCAAGATGAAAGTGAAGGCGGATACATAGAATGCAAACAAACATTTGGTATTATTTTAAAGACTTCCTCAGCAGAATTCCTCAAGTTGTATGGTTTAGTTCAGGGGTGGGCAAACTTTTTGATTGGCGGGCCACAATGGGTTCTAAAATTTGACAGAGGGGCCGAACCAGGAGCAGATGGATGGAGTGTTTTGATAACATCACCTCATCAGAGAAAAAAATATATATTTAATTTTAAATGAAAGTGAATAAAAGCATTAGAACAATATATTTGTCTTTGAAAAACCACAGTATTTCGAAAATAAAATATTCACAAGGTTTATTCATTTCATTTTTTTCAAGTTCGGCGGGCTGGATTAGAACGTTTAACGGGGCCGCACGTGGCCCCCGGGCCATAGTTTAGTGGGAATGCCATTTTCACAATAATTTACCAGTAAAATCATGTCATGTCATGTCATTATCGACAACACTTATCACGGGAGGGTGCTGGAGCCTATCCCAGTTGACTATAGGCGAAAGGCGCACTACACCGTGAACTGGTCGCCAGCCAGTCACAGGGCAAACATAGACTTCGTTACTGAGTGGGAACCGAACCCATGCTGCCCGCACACAAGCCAGGCGAATGTACCACGACATCATCAGTGACACTCAGTAAAATAATAATAATAACAGAAAATATACATACGTACCTGTATATACCTTACATATTTTTTTTAAATCACTTCTAGGACTTCCATCCATCGATTCTCTTTACCACTCTTGGTCTCCAGGTTCCCGAGTGCACTAGACCCTGCACATGGTGACTTAAGGCGAGATATACCATGAAATGGATTCCAGCCAATCGCAGAGCACAAATAGATAAATAAGCATTCACCCTCACATTCACATATTCGGACAATTTAGTCTTTAATGAATCCACCATGCATGCTTATTAGGTTGCAGGTGCAAGTACGTGCTAACCAGTCATCCACCGTGCTACCCCAGGAGCAATATATTGTTCCGATGCTGAGCAAACTAGTTCATTGTACACGGTTCATAATCTCAAATAAATATTTATTGGTACCATTGTAAAGCGATCAGGTTTCTGTCCCCACCGGATGGTGAAAATAATGTAAAGAGCTTCTTTGCAGTGCAATCCTTTAAGGACTGGTGAGAATTGGAGTGTGAATGATAGTCTGACGAATTGTGATTTACCAATCCAGTGAACTGGATGTGCTTGTGCTTCCCAGTGACCCTGAACAGGATAAGAAAAGCTCGTATGTCATTGAGCGACGAATACCGATATGGTCCGATATAGGACGCCAACTTTTGCAACAAGAGGTCAACAATGAAGGGGATTAACCATAAAGCGGGTTTACATGTTTTGTTATTCCGATTGAAATCCTCCTGACTGAAGATCTCCAATCAACTGTTAACATGCGACATGAGCTATTCCGTTGACATGCAACGCTACATTAGAACGGCTGTTTTTACAACCGTGTGACATGCGCAGATTGATGCCAACATCCCGTAGTAGATCCAACTGGATGTCACTCCTCTTTGTAGCAGAGTAGTTTTGATTGTTTTTAACACCTAGCGTTTCCCTTCTGGTGCGCCTTTCAAAATGAATTGCGTATCTCACAAAACGGTACCAAACTCTGCTATTCGGTTTAGAAAAGGTTCACGCTTTTAATTGAAGATTGGGAGCGTTTCATAAACACAATGACACGTAACTGTGCTCTCAGACCACAACCAGCAGGATAGAGAGAGCAGCAGCTGTGTGTCGCACTCATGACTTCCGATTGAGGTAGACTTGTGCAGGCTGGTGGGCAGACACAGATGTACAGAGCTGGGAACGGGACAAAAGAGGAAGGTCACCCCTCTCACAATGGAACGGTGGCAGCAAGGTCAACCACACTCAATCGCTGCGAGACCGAAGCGACTGTACCAAGCAAATGCCCAGAAAACTCTGTCATGGTTGATTCGGGGCAGTGGCTTGTGTCACTTAAAAATAAAAATCCAGTTTGTGACCGTTTCAAATCTGTCATTTCCACCATAAAAGTATCTCAAGCCGAAAATGATTTCCTGCTGACATGATCTCACATTAAAACCTACGCCTACACACTTTCACTTTCTGTTTCTGACAAAACAAAGAACCATGGTAATGAAAGCTAATGTTTATTTGTTATTGTAACAATGAGTACAAAAACACGAAACATTTCTAAAGGCTCAACTCTAACCAGAAAATGTTGGTAAAATTGGTCAAAGGATTTGAGTGATCACACATAAGGAACTCTAACCCTAGATCAGGTACAAACTCCAAAGTTCCCATGAGCAATTAACAAATAATCATGTTTGGTGGAGAGTGAACCTGGGGAACTTCACCTGCCCACACTTCATGTGACACACACCTACACACACGCACACAAGCTTTGTCAGCAACTGTTACCTCCCCCGGGGTTGATTCCCCACCTGGGAGCTCCATTCTGTCATTGCACATTAGCTCAGTTACCCTTTCATCCTCTCCTGTTACACTTGTTCCCAGAGTTTTCTCCCCTGGACCAGGGTCCCTATTATCCCTGTCCACAATTGGAGGCACTAAAGAGGGTAGCGGCATGGCATTGTAATGAGGGATTATTCTTTTTATCTTGAGGAGGGGAATTGACAGTTCACCACCAAACATGAGTAAAGAGGTCTTGACATTACATCTTTGATTAGCTCTCTGTTGATAAGGTGTCAAACTGACTTAGTTTAAGAGGGTCAAAGCATAAACATGTATTTTCAAAATGGAAAGATTTGCCCAGTGTTTACTCATAAAAAAAATATATATATCCACCTAAACCAGTATAAAAGTCTAGTTCACAGGAAAGAGCCTTGGCAGACTTTCAAGTGCTTGGCAGGGCAAAAGGTGACACGAGAACTCGATCTATCTATCTACCTATCTATCGCTAGCTAGCTTGCTAGATAGCTAGCTTGCTAGCAACCAAGAAAGGACACACGTACGTTAGCTGGCTATCTCAGATTGTTTTTTTTTACCGGGCATTCCTTGTAAAAGCTAAGTGAAACAGACCAGATGTCCAGATTTTAAACCTAACTTCCTAACTGTAACAATTACATGTCATGCAGCATTATTGCTTTAGCACTCGTTCCAGGGTTGACAGTGGATGGTCCTTATTCAAATGAAATGTTATAGGTTAGTGGTTTGTAATTCCCTTCATCTAAATTCTTTCAAAGCCTTTTTGACTTCGGCTGTCCCTCTCAGCAGTTTCCCTCGAACTTTACACAAGAAAAGAACACATGCTTGTGTTTTCTTAGAAAGCAAGATGCTCTACAGCGAACTTCATGAACTCCCACACGAGGCCCTGTTTTGTGTGGGTGTTTTTGTGCTAAATCCCTCTATTGCAATGTGCTGCCATGCTCTATGTCACTGGAATATAATATCTGGTATTGTAGTTTGTTTGAGATTGTCGGACCACACCCTGGCTTGCTTCTACCCGAAGTACTTCAACTGTTCCTTGGCTTATTTGGACTTTTCCTGTTCTTTAAGGCACAAATAAACCATTGTTATGAGTCAGAACCTTTATAAATAAATGGAAACTGTTTGTGATAGTGAGAGCTTAAGGACCTTTCGCCTTCAGGCTCCTGTAATGTCTAACCAGTCTAAGGTAAACATTTACCTGCAGTCGTGATCTGGAATTAATGAGTGATCACCGCCTGGGGTGAAACCAGCGCTGTACTTCCTGACTTAACATACTAATAAGTTGTCCAGGTGTGTGTGTGCGTGCACTGCAGGAGGTAGCAGTGAAAGAACATGGAATTAACAGCGAAGCACAAGGTGAACTCAAAGACCAGATAAGTCTGAGACCATTTTTTTGCAAGTGTAAAAAGGCAAAATGTAGTGATGGAAAGCTGCAGTTTGCTTTTCAAACCAGACAGGTTGAACGCAATATGAAAAGTACTTAGTCATTTCTTTTTAAATGCTTGTGGTAAATGTAGCAAAATTGAAGATTGGAAAGGTGACCTCCAGGATTCGGCAAGGGCAAGGCAGAGCAAGCTAACTTAATGTGCTTCAGAGCCATAATACTACTTTCAGAGGAAACATTTTCTGTCCATGAGCTACAGAAATGGAGAAACTTGTTGGTACTTTTTCATTAAAGAAACACACACAATCAAGGCTGTAACTATTTGAAATTGAGGTATCCTGCCTTTAAAAAAAAATCTAATCATGACTAAAATAATATAAACAAGAAAAGAGAATTTTGTTGTCTAGGTACAGACAAAAACTACTTTTTAAGGTTGATTTGGGAAAATCGGATTATACATGGGTGCGTTTTATACGCAGGATTTTATGATATTCCTCACTTGATTCCACCATCACCTTGAAAAACCAAGCAAGCGCTGAGAAACCACAGAGGCCCACAACATATTGTCATTTAGGGTTGTTCGTGTTGCGGGACATCAATGCTATTAATTCTATCTGAGCTTCATTAATCCACATTTTTCCGTCCGGCTTGAGCGTCCTTAATCATCCTTTCAGCTTTTGCCAGCGTGGCCTCCGGTGGCCAAATGTAACCAGGGTCACAGCGCGTTCCATGGGCCTCAAGGGAGCTTGTGGGCATGTCCACGTGCATACAAAAACACAGATTATTAAACAGATCATCCATCTCAATCACTGTTGTTGGAGCCATGTCAGTGCCCATCTCCACTGGGTTTAAACTGCATAGACTGACTTTGTCCTGTTGAGTACTCCTGAGTTGAAAGTCACTTATATCCGCGGTTGTCATCCTGGGACCCGCATTTCCCTATTGCTGCCAAGTCACAACCCACTTTTATTGAAGTTAAGAACAAAGAAATTGTGATAATTAAAAATATCCTATGAAAACGCACGTTTAATATAATCCGTCATGAGCATGGATGTGATGTTCACGTCGATTAGACGCCATTTGAAATTAGTTTGATACACTGCTAAAAGCAACTTGCTAGCCGTAACGTTAGCTCGCCAGAGTTTGAGCTGCAGTGTATTTGTTTATAGTGTAAATTAGTCGCTAGAGGGCGTGGCAGTTACGCTTCCTGCCCCTTACCTAATATGGTCTGGGCGGGAGCTCGGTATACCTTTGTTACGTATGAAAAAATCTGAATGCAAATAGATATGTGGTTAATTTTTTGTATACTGTAATACCTCGCTACTTCGCGGTTCACCTTTCGCGGGTTCAGTGCATCGCGGGTCTAAAAAATATTCAAAAATTAAAAACTTTTTTGCCGGGCACGATCGGGGCTCTCCATTCGCTCCGCTCCGCGGGGGCATTGTAGTTTCGCCGAGCGGCACGACGGGGCGCTGGAGCGGTTACACGGCCGGCGTGCGCCGAAGAAGTGCGTGGGCGAAGAGGAGAGTGGACGAAGAAGAGCACGTTCCCCGGGGCACGATCGGGGGCGCCGTTTTGCGCGGTTCGGACCGTACCAGAGCTCCGGCCGGCGTGCGTGGCAGTTAAGCCGAAGAGGAGCACCTCTTCCGCCCGGGCACGAGCGGAGCGGGAGGCTGTCAGTTATGAATGAATAAATAAATAAATGAAGAATGCCACCTTTCATTTCACAGGGCACACCGGACGGCGTACCAGCAGGTAAAAGTCGAAGTAATTAAATAAATACAAAAAGAAGTAATTGAATAAATACAAAAATAATGGCTGGGGAATAAAAAAATAATAAGTTTTAATAATTTGTTTTTTTTTTTGTTATAACATGAATTTCACTCTCTCTCTCTCTCTACCTGTATTCTATATGGTGTACTGTATACAGGGGGGTATACAGTATACCTGTATAGGTTTTTTTAAGCATTTTTGAAGGTGCGCCGCTACTTTGCGGATTTTCAGTTTTCGCGGGTGGTCTCGGTCCCCATTAACCGCGATAACCGGGGTATTACAGTATTATTTGCTAATTCTATGTGACGCTGCCACCATATAGGCTTCATATCTCAAGGTTACGCTGGCAATTCAAAGCCAAAAAATTGTAAAATGATTTTGTTGCGTATGAAAAAAATCTGAATGCAAATAGATGTACTGTCAATTTTGTGTTTAATTTCTTTCTAATAATATTTGCTAATCCTATGCGACACAACCACCATACAGGCTTCATTTCTGAAGTTTATGCTGGCAATTCAAAGCCAAAAAATTTTAAAAAAATAAATAAATTAAAAATAAATAAATAAATCAGTCAAATGTTGGCTTGCAACAGAAAAAAAACTCATCTCTCAATACACCAATGTAGTCTGGAACAGTGCATGCTTCCAATTGTGTCATATATGCCAACCAGCTCAATATTTTCTTCGATTTTAGTCCTCGTAGATTTAATTACCTTTATTTTTATTCTAAAAAAAAACTAACCACTATAAAAACAGTATTTCGTCGGACTATGCGCTAACCAGGTGGCCAATCAGTTTTCAATGGTTTCTTGTTGGAGCAGACCTGAGCTGTTTACCATTATCCAGATTCCAAAAGGTTACAATTTGTGGAATGAATAGAGGGTGGAATACCACAGCGAAGGTCGACACACACACAATGGAAACTGGAGAGGGCAATGTGCTGAAGATCTCTCCCTGGTCGTTAAAGGTTAACATGCTTTACTATCTGTCAGGTGGATGAAGACATAAGAGGACTCCCACTTCCGTACTTTTGCTTCATGCAAGTCTATATTCTTTGTGTTTTGAAGATGAGACAAGACTCAACATCATTTTTAACCAAGGACGATTCCAATCGCCATGGTTTCCATCTTTTTGTGATCAAATGTGCGTATCTCACCACCAATGTATGGCACCCAAAACCCCATATTGGATTTTTTCAGGAACAGAAACTTGGTATCCTGGCCTGAGGTGGTCACATGACTGCACAAATTTGAGTATATGCCAGCTAAAAGAGTGCCCAAAATGAATAATCAGACATATTTTTAACTCATTTACTGTCAGCCCAGGTAAAATGAATGTACTTTTTGACGTCTATACCCGTCAATGGCAGTGAATGAGTTAAGTGAGGCTTCCGGCAAAATGGGGAGCGGTTGCATTTAATTGAAGACTCCAAATTGAATGTTAATATGGTTGTCGTTGATTGATTGTCGAAATGTATCCAGGCGGGTTGGAAATGGATGGCGAGATGGATGCCTATCTGTTCCTTACATTTCGCCTTTTTTGGGTGGATGTGATGGTGGCGCTGCAAGAACCAACACGGGCGCTGTATGTTCGCGATATAATACGATTAATTTCAATGATTAGCTAATATTATATGTAATTGCACTATATTATATAATATAACTTTTGTGTATTTACATTTCTTTCTTTTTTTCATTTTCAGTATTTTTTATGAGAAAATGTGAATATTTTACATTTAATGAACATTTTATTATATGTTCAAGCAATATGGAAATCCTTATGGAAGGATTTTTTTTTTTTTTAAATATGTGTCCGCGGGGTAAAAAGTCAGATGATTGATGACGAATACAATACCATACAACTTTATTTATATCGCGCATTTCACTACAGCTGGAGCTGTAACGAAGCGCTTTCCTTAAGGTGTGATATAAATTAGCATGAAATTAAAAGGGGGATAAAACTAACAAAATATTGAATCTAAAATATTAAAAAAGCAATAACATGATAATTGAAAAAATAAATAAATAAAAAAACATTGCTTTGATGACATTGTTTGGAGATACACGATGTTGTTCCTTTATTCAAGAGCTCATGGAAAAAATAAATGTATGCTTCGACGTTTCAAATGATCATGTATTTTAATTGGAGAGCATGAGAGACAGATTTGTTTTTGATGCTTTTTTTTTTATTGTTCCTAAAAAAATGAAATGGGATGTAGAGATTTGTAAAAGGCAATATAGTGTTATAGGGGTGGGCTAGGAGGGGGTTTTGGTTCTGTCTATCCATATGAGTGTAAACACATCGAATAATTGTCGCCGAGTGCAGGATTGTGACTGAGCAGATGTTAAGAGTAATGACAGTGGAGATTACCCAATAATTGTAGCGGTGTAAATCATTTTTGAGGGGGGATCAGGGGGGCGAAGACGAGGGGAAAGAGGATTGATTTGAACAAAGGCGGGTGACTGAAGCCCACAGCAGACAAAAGTGCCAATGTCTACATTTAAAAAAAAAATAAATAAAACTTTTATTGAAAATCAAAAAGTGAAAGCGTATACTGATATTTTTTGGGTTTGTTTTTAAATCCGACACCCCAAAAAAAAAAAAAACGATTTTAAGATTTCAGAAAAATGGGCCACAGAACTGCGTTTTAATAATTCATTTGTCGTGTTTACGCGACCTACAAGTTAATGAAGAAAAGCGAAAACCTTGTTGTCCGTTTGAAGCAGTCATAGCGAGGCGAATAAACCGTGATGGCGAGGTGGGGGTCTGTCGTGAACGGGATCATGGCGATTATGACAATGTGGCTGCTGGTGTTATTGTCTACATTTGGGAGCTAATCGCCGGGACGCAAGCTGCCGCCTGAGGCCCGGGATCAGAGACAGAGAGGCCCCTCCATCTGAGGATGCCGTGACACATTTCTCTGTGATGTCCCACAACAACACGACGCACCCCTCACCCCGTGCCCCCGCATGCAAGGGTCAACTAAAAGCAAGCGTGTGCGCGGCTGTGTATATGCCCGAGTGCTTGTGTGTGTCTGACTGGCTCCGTTGTCACCTTGATTGTGTAATAAACTTGATTCAGTTAAGCGTGAATTATTGTTAATTGAACTAAAAAGTAATTTTCTTAATTGAAAGCCAGGGGGGATGGGCAGAGCAGATTAACGACATAAAGGAACGTTTCCTTCAATTGCATTCTGCCAGCATCTTGACAATTTTATCTCGTCTAATTCCTTTTTCCCCGTTACCGCTCATGTCATTATTTTTATTCTCCATCCTGCGACTATTGTAAAAGACGGTAATGTAATTAGCTGTAAAAGTAGACACGCTTTTTACCTGAACTGCTTTGCCCTCCAAAACGCAATTTAGCAAAAGCATGCGTCTTGTGATTGCACGTTTTCACTGGCATCTTTTTAGATTTAAAAATGCAACTTTTTTTTAATTCTTGATAGTTCATTGTATTGAAATGCATTACTTCAAGAACAAGTCAGGATCCAGGTACAGGAAAAGAAAATTCCAAAAGCATCATGTTATATAGGTTCGTGGCAATAATTTGTACGTATGTTTTAATGACGCAAAAAGCAGTTAGTGCTAATGTTGCTATGACAATCGTCTCAAAACTGATTACGCATAGCAGCAGTAGCCACTAAATGGCAATATAAAGTCAACGATGCGGTCGATCTATTCCACCATGCAACTACGTGTCTGCCATCTTGTCCAAATGTCATTGTTAAAGACATACATGCAACACAACATCGCTTTCACTTCAGCTGGCTGTAACTTTAATGTGAAATGACTTAAAATATAAGTTCTCCGAAAAAAATAAAACACTGGATGAACTAAAAAAAAAAAATGATAATAATCAATCCCACCTAATGCCTAATACGTCATGAAAACATTTTTTTCCCTTTCACATTTCAAGTGGTCCAGAACAAATTTAAAAAGTTGGCTTTATTACGTAATGCAAAGTCCTTTCACCTGAAAGTTCTGAGCGAGAACATGCAAACTCCACACAAGAAGGACAGAGATTGGATTCAAACCCGCAACCTCTGAACTTTCAGCCAGATTTCCTAACTACTTATCCACCATTCTACCAGTTCACTATACATAAAACTAAATGAAATTAAAAATAAAATAAATGCATTCTGACCATACATTATAAATATTCTAATGAATTCAAATAAAAAAATGTCAATTTAATTAAATTAATTATTAAAAAAAATATATATAAATAAATAAAGCTCATTGATTTTTTTTTTTTCTCAATTTTCTATACAAAAAGCGGTGCTACGGTTGAGACTTTCAATGCATTTGGTAAAAATATGTTTGAAGCATTTTTATTTAATTCAATTGTATACGAGCTGAATTTATAATTGTAAATGTTTGTACAGCTTCGATTTAACCTTGAAATGGGTGCACCCAGCAGGAAAACTTTTTCCTTCTGTAAATAGAGTTTTCCACCGAGGAATTTACACATGACATATAGCGAATGTAAAAATGGTTTTCCAGGAATGATGGTCATCATGTGCCTGCAGATTTCCACATCTATTCTTTTCTTCAAAGAGCAAACGAGGCCACGCTGAAGGCAGCAATGTTTTGGAATCCAAATCCACATACCAGAGCTGCTGGTGAGCTTCAGGAAACACACACACCACATTCCAGTAAACACATGTGGAATTACCAAGGAATAGCGCTCCTGGTTGCAAGCCTAGTCAAATATTATCACGCACAGAACAATATCAGAGGACCCTCAAGACAGCAGCGATTTGCTGAGGGGGGAGACGAAATGATGTCGTCATCCGTCCGATTCTTTACTGCAGTTCAGCACATTTGTCAAGGAGATTTGAGTTTTCTTATCGTTAAAATGCAATTCATTTGCATTTAATCTTTTGCTTTTCAAATATTTATTTAGGTAAAATTTTAATTTGACTTAAGTGCAATACATTTGAATTAAGTAGAGGTTTCCTCCCTGCTTTTCAGTGAAGTGTAGATGTTAAAAAGTAGGGGTATAACAAAAACAATTTGAATTTAAAAAAATTACAGTTTTTCTCAGCTGCTTTGGTACATTTGTCAGATAACCATTTAAATTCAAAGCAGTAAGTGCGTTTTTCAAACAAATTTTTACAAATAGCAAAATATCAAGGTTGTCCTCTAAAAGCCGTGTTCTTGAACACAATCTTGACCTCATCTCCCGAAAGTAAATATCTGTGCCATCAGAATGACAAGTCTGTGACATTGTGTAGGCATAGCTCAGTCAAATTACTTCGTCATGTTGCCAATATAAGAGTGTACTCTGGAGGGATGTTGTGATCTGCACTTTGGCTAAAAAAATTTGGACAATTATTCCAAATTGAATTTCGTCTTTTTCATGAAGAATTGGTGTTCAAGAGTTAACATTTCATTGTTCAGCTGCAACCCGTCATTTTGGCATACATGATTCGCGCGCAATCTTTATTCATTGTGCACCCCGAATTACTTTTCATCAAGCTCCTGTTGCACAACAGCCACGGCAAATGACACTCGTGCTATCATTGTAATCTTCTCCTAAAATGATTAGTGCACGTAATAAAAGCAAACACTGCAGCTCCTGTTAATTAAAAAGAACATTATGCATCCATTCGTACTCATCTTCCTTCATCATAACGCACGACCTTTAGAGCACAGACATTCCAACAATGCCATCCCATAATACGTTATGGCTCCACAGCGTGTGTGTGTGTGTGTGTGGAGGGGGCTACATTGAACCTTGTCAATCATAAAACTGCGCTATGGGGAGGAGGGACTAAGAGGAGGGCCATTACCTGCATCTTCCCGGGGTAAATAATTAGACATCTGACATGTAGTGAATGGGTTGGGACATTATCGCAAGCATCCTCTGTAGCCCCTCCTCCCAATACACAGACCCGCTCACGCACATTAGGGCCCCTCTGAATGATTTAAGGGCTCCGTTAATAATGTAAAGGCTCCTGGAGCTAATTAGGTGAGTAGCGGAGGGCGCCGGCTGTGACGCATCGTCTCACTGATAGGAGCTGTAAAGGAATGAAGCACACACACACACACACACGTGCACACACACGGTTTGGTTTAGGTTTCCCTGCACATACACTATCATGAATAAGAGCCGTTCTCAAAAGGGACAGCTTATGAATTTCTTGTATTATTGATCATGGTTGAAAATGGAAAATGGGGGGGCCTGCATATGAGTCCACTACTCTTTTTGCTTCTTTTATTCATGATGCTGCATTAAAAAGTCAATAAGGAGTGAGGAGTGCTCGAGGCTAAGTATGGGCTTTTTAAACGTCTCCTAAATTTAATCATTGTAAAATAATAATAACTGATTAATCACTTAGCATATCACTCGATTAAAGGCCGCAGCCAAGTCCCGCATCTTCTGGTTGTAGAAAGTCGCAAAGTACAAATACTTTGTGACAGTAAACGAATTAAATACAAATGTCAGGTATCTGCAATAGACTTTACTTTATACTTTTTGATCCTTCCACTTAAAAACTGTACTGTTACAACGTACGATTGACAACCTCCGCCGATGATGATGATTTGACTTAAATGAAAACAGATAAAGTCAACCACAGACGAGATCTTGATCACTTGAGCTCTTGTGGTTTCAGAAGGCGTGAAAAACAGGGATGGCAACGACATGGAGGAACGCAAACCAAGGAGCATTCACTACAAAGGCATTTGGTTCATGGTTGGGGAATAGCTCGCTTCCCTTGAACCAAAGATAACACAATTATGATTGCCACCTGCAAAATAGCCACGTGAGCGACTCAACTTCTCACCTCAATCCTGCCTCTTGAAATGATTTAAAAAAATAATAATGAAAAAAATAAATAAATGATAATAAAAAAAAAATGTTTTGTGCAAGTTATTGGTAACATGAATGGTTGAATACGTTTTGACACAATTTATTAATATTTGATTCATTTTTATATTTCTTAATATCACAAAAAACCTGGCATTTGAACCAGGGTGTGTAGACTTTTTATATCTACTAGAGGTGTGCATCGCGCTTCGAAAGACGATTCGATACATTTGTCGATATATGATATACGATTCAGGTTTGTTACGATGTTATATTGATTCAATTTTGTTTGATTCAGTGGAATTACGAAGGGATTCGATACAGATTCTTTACGGCTCATGTTTATTATAATGCAACAGAATGAGTTTGGAAGAAACAACAAAGTATCAGCAATTGATCACTTCAAATTCATATATATCTCGCATAAAAGCCAATTCGATACATGGGGTGCGATACGATTCAAGGACGCAATGACTTTAAAATGAAACAATTCCATTAGGTTTGTCACTACAAAGGAGCAGTGTAAGTTGAATTTCCCTGAACATGATGTTAAAAAAATAAAATAAATGCTCCAAACAAATGAGCAATAGGTGTTTAAAAGCAAGTTAAATTATTAAAATAAGTAGCACAGCCTGTGGGTGGTACATTCAAATAATCAAGCCAACTGTAAAAAAACAAAGTCCAGCCTAATTTTCATTTTATTGTTTATATTCACAACCTACAAGTATTTTTTATTCAAATACTGACGGTAATATTAACGTTACCTGCACGTTAGAATAGGTACGGCAAGTTATGAAAAAAAATTCAAGTTAAAAAACAGTTAGGGGGCACAGCTAATGTTTAAATTCAAATTTGGGACCTCCTTTATTTCATATGGCACTGGAAAATACATTTAAAGAAACAACCAAAAAAAATAAAAAGACAGAATAACGCCTATCAATTGTAAAATAAACATGTTAGTGGAGCCTCAGAAAGGTTAAAAGGTGAAATAAAGAAAAAAAAAATCAATAAAGTGATTATCTTGAGAAGGAACAAGTGAGGAGCCAAGGTGGGCCTTGTCACATGTACAATGTCTCCCTCCCCACTCTCGCTGGCGCCATAGCTGTCAGCCCAGTAAGTGCAGTGTCAGGCTGATTAGAGAGCAGCGCAGCCCAGACGGAGAGCAGCCAACCTCCAGACGAGCCCTCCGGAGACGCCGCGCCACAACAAACCCCGGCCCGGGGTCAAGACTCGCTTGTCAGCCTCCCCGCTTTCAAGATGGGCCACTTCAGTGCGCAGCTCGCAACCGTTTTGCACGGCAGACAGCAGGGTCAAGATTTATGGCTATGTTTTATGAAAGTATCTCCATTACCAAAAAATCAAGTATACAGTTTTTTCCTCATTCCTCCTATCCTTCTGTTAAAGATTAACGAGTTATTTTGGCCTTCAATGCAGAAACATAAAAAAAAAAAAAGCATTTCACCGGATAATTACATTAGCGTGCATGAAAGTATGCTGAAGTTGATAAGAGAGTTTGTTACATCCTGCAAATTTTAATGAAGACCTCTTGTTGACCGCTTGCATTTCTTTTTAAATAACGGACAAGTACTATGGCGTGATAAGACCATTTCATACTGTGTCCAATAGCTCGACGAAAGAAAATTATATTAAATCTGAAAAAAAAAATCACAAAGTTAGCAAGTGATTTAAATGTGGTGTCACAGCCACTTACTCAGCATCCACCTCCATCCAGCCTCCTACTGTCTTTTAACACTGCTACCATTATTACGGTATATAGCCGGACACATTTGCATATTGCTGTCATTATATAATCTGAAACAAAGCAGTTAGTCACTATATTGTATAATTTGTATAACTGGGACACTAAGAAGAGTTGAGGCTATCTTGGCTAGATGGAAAAAATATATACGGCAATTTCTCTGGCGGCAACTGACAAAGGCTCTAATAGTGATTGGCATTATAATCCATTAATGTATCGTTACGTATTTTGTTCATGAGGCCTTGAAGGAATTTAGTCAAAATAAAAGTGCCCTAAAAAACGTGATGTCTTGGGATTTGGTTGGCAACTCCTCCAGGAAGCATTATTTCGCTCAGTATGATACGGGCCTGACAACAACACAATGTTGCTCTTTTCAAACTAATTGTACCGCTCCCAGTACTGGGTGGAGAAAAGATATTTTTATCTATCCATTTATTTTCTATAGGGCTTGCCGTCATCAGGGTCATGGGTGAGCTGAAGTCTATCCCAGCTAGGCAAGAGGTAGGGTGAGTCAAGGACTCGTCGGCAGCCAATGACGGGACCAAATACTCACATTTACAAAATTTAGTCTTATGTATGTTTTTGGGAATGTGGAAGGAAGTAACTGGGGAAAACCCACACAAGCATCCATTATCTGTATCGCTTCTCCTCACTAAGGTCGCGGGGAGTGCCGGAGCCTATACCAGCTGTCTTCGGGCACGAGACGGCGGACACCCTGAACTGGTTGCCAGGCGATCGCAGGGCACACAGAGACGAACAACCATCCGCGATCACAATCAGACCTAGGTGCAATTTCGAGTGCCCAATCAACCTGTCACGCACGTTTTTGGAATGTGGGAGGAAACCGGAGTACCCGGAGGAAACCCACGCAGGCTCGGGGAGAACATGCAAACTCCACACAGGAAGGCCGGAGCCGGAATCGAACCCACGACCTTTGTATTGTGAGGCCGTCGGGCTAACCGGTCGGGCCACCGTGCCCCCACGCAAGCAAGGAAACAAATTTCGAACCGGAAAGCTTCGAACTTTGAGGTCGACTAGTCGACTAGTCAACTAGTCTACCATGCTGCCAGTAGATGTTCTGTTGTAGAAGTTCTGCATATTTCTTGTCACGTGTTTAACATTGTCCGCGAGTTGACCAGTTTCGTCACATTCCTCGGGAACATTTTAAGCTTGAGTGAGTTCTACCTGTGCGTGTGTGCGTGCATGCATATATGTGTGTGTGTGTCGCTGTAGCTGGAGGGCTGACAGTATCTAATCACACCCGGGGAAGTTGAGCGGAGGAGAGGTTGTAGACAAGGTGGCACCACATGGAATTACCTTACTATCATGAGCAGGATCAAAAGTATTTCTGGCAAATGCCGTATTGTTTGCTACAAATAAGCCATTACACATACTGTCGAGTAGAACTTTGCTAAAAGAAGTTGAAGTCATTTGACCTCTGCTTCACCTGAAGGGAGCTGAGCCACGTCAGGCATAAACATCGTAAACAGGGGGCAGGGGATACCCCCCCATCCCATCCCCCATACCTCCTTTAGGGTATAGTCAAGTCGAGAGGAGTGGGAGGAGGAGGTGTCAGCGTCTCTACAAAGTCTTCTTATCCACGAGATATCAAAGACGTCCTCCCTGCGTGAGATCTTGTCAGGACGTTGTGACTCACGCAGAGGGATGGCGTCCATTGCAAAGTAAATCCACAAAAGGAGACGAGGCCAGAAAACGGCACAAAAGCAGGAGCAGATTTGCATGAAGATTTGGCAGCGTGCGTAAGCTACCTCACAAAAGATGTTTTTTTGATGGAAACAAAGAAAAGTATTGTATCTGAGGCCTCTTCTTCAACTGAGGTGAGCTCAGTCCCAGATGACTCACTGTGTGAAATAGTGCTTGCAACATTTTGTTCAATCTACGAAGTTGGAGCCAACTTTTCTGACCCCATTTGATACTTTTCTTTCCTTTCAAATTTGTTTTCTAAAAGGCGACGTTGGCCAGATATGCAGTGCTATTGTTGGGTTGACAGAAAAAAATGACCTTGTGCATGTGTGTAATCAGACAGAGAGGGGGATTAGAGACCAGGCACCTGGCAGGTGGAAACAGTCTGTGCTCATCACATGCCCTCCTGTTTTTCTTGGACAGCGTTTGCGTGTCTCTGTACACACACGCACGCACAACTACAACTTGTCCTTTCGTCATCGCTGTCAGGACACCTCATGGCCACAAAGAAAAAAAAAAGAGGGACTTTACTGTGTTAAGTCACTATCTATCCCTCGACTTTTTATTCTGGTTATCCTGTTGATGTTGCAGTTGACTCGGAGTAAAGAGATCCTGGATTTTTTGCCTGGGCACATACAGAGACTGCTGAGTGGGAACTGAACCTGCTTGAAAGAAAATATCACCCCCCCCCCCATCTTTTAGAAATAAGGCATTCATTAGATCAGAGTCCTTTATATGTAAGTCCAATTGTAATTATTGTATTATTTCATTTGATGTATTATATATATATTCATATTAGTGCTGTCAAGTGATTAATTTTTTTAACTAATTAATCACAAAAAAATTCCATGATTAATTAATCGCGATTAATCACACCCCTCAACTACCACTTTTTGCGACGCTTGGAACAGATATTTACTTGACTAATATCTTGGAATTGATGCAAAATCACCCAATATGAAGTATATTTAATTAAAAAACGGTTCTAATAGCTTTCTTTGATTTTAAATATGTTCTTAAATAGCGACATCTTTTCAGGCATTTTTCTTTGAAACATTTCTCAAAACTGCCCACAAGTGCCACGCTCCAGCAGTGTTGGTTTGGAAGGCCCAGTGGTAACTTGAACATGTTCTGAGACGTGCTAAAGATGTACAGCTAATATGGCACAATATGGGCAAAGTATGCAAATAATTTTTTCCTAAATCTAACTGAGTTAAAATACTGAACTGAGTAAAAAAAATGTTGATCAATCACCTGAGTGAACGCTTTAATTTTGACAGCTCTAATTATTATATGAAGGGCTGTGAACTTTTTCACATGAGAGGAAACACAGTTATAGTTTTTGTTTTAGTTGTCTCCTTAAACGGCTTCATATCTTGGATGGGAAGTTTAGACCAGAATTCCTACTTTAAAAAAAAATATATTAATGAAAAAAGAAAAAAAAAAGACCGAGGCAAACTTAACTGTCATCAAACAGCTCAATGCCAACTCTTGTCGGCATTCCCAAAAGAACGCCAAGCACCCCATCTGTTGTGGCCCGCTCAAAGATAGTCGCTCAAGAAGAGCCATCAGTGTTAAGTTAAAACAAACACAGTAATTAGCCTGATTAAGATCTGGCAGATTCCTTGAGATTAATAGTAGTCTGCTTTCTTGAGATACTAGAGTTTACGTCAGGGGAGACCAAAGAAGATTAGGGGGGTCTGGGGGGGCGGAGGGACAAAAACTGCAAAGAAGGCAAAGAAAGTGATGCAATTCTGAAGAGAGAAGGTATAAAGTTGGACTCATATGAGGGTGTTGCTGTTTGGATGAGTGGAAGTAGAGAAAAGGGGAAATGAGAGCTAAGGGCCAGTCATGGAAGAGTTCTTTTTTTGGGCTTCACAGGGAGTAAATGTCTCTGTAGGCGCTTGTCACTCTGAGGGGCCAGCGTGGGACAATCAGTGATGATGACGGGGGCACGGACCTGTGTCAAGAAGCTGAACTCGGCTGTCATTCAAACCCCTCTGCCCTATGGGATGACAAGGATGGGCCATAATCTGCTGGGAGAGAGAGAGAGGGAGGGAGGGTGAGAGTGATGGAATGGAAGGGGGGTAAAATTAGACAGGAGGAAATGGGGAGTTGTTTTATGGGGGGCAAGAAGGACAAGTAGTTTGGAAGTATAATTCGTTCTCAGATAAGGAAGTTGTTCTGTATGCTTTTTGAGTGGGGCTGTCAATGCTTTTCGGGTGGGATGGCGTGTGTGCGCCTTGGCATGAGCTGGGGTAAGAAGCTTCTGCTGGCCTTCTACCACTCATCCATCGAGAGCCTGCTGACGTACTGCGACTCTACCTGGTACGGCGGCTGCACTGAGGCAGACCTAGTGAGGCTCCAGAGGACAGTCGAAACAGCGCAGAGGATTATGGGCTGCCCTCTCCCCTCCCTGTCGGACATCTACACCACCCGGTGCCTCAGCTGAGCTCTCAATAGCATTAAAGGCAATGCTCACTCGAGCTCACACCTGTTCGACCAGGCGCTACAGGTGCATCAAAACAAAGACTAACAGACTGAAAAACAGTTGCTTCCCGGGAGCCGTCTCCAAGCCGAACTCTCACACACACCTACCGTTCGTTACCTTGCAGCACAGCGACATAATGTGTTTTTATTGACTTTTTGACTTATTGGCGATTTAAATACCAAAAACAATGGGAGCAACTTCGAGCATGATTCATTTGAACGAATGGATGATTTTGTCACTGACGTTGGCAAAAATAGGAAGGTGTGGTTCGCACCTCATGGAACCAAGACAACAACGACAACACCTAACTCCATTTGTCATTAAAAATGATCATTCTCTCACCGTGATCGTGTGTTCTTTCCAGTTTGTAGACTCCTTCTTGAAGAGTCATCGCAACATTGATTTTTTTACAGCATCTCATCAGTAACGAGGCGCAAACTTGAAGTCTGCCGTTCGCAAATCTGTCTGACTGCTAATGAGCAGACGTTTTCTTCAATTAAATCTATTTTAGTTTGACTGCGTTTGAACGTCATCAAATCGCATTACGTCAATTAATAGTGAAAAGTTCCTTTCGAGGAGGAAATTGTATCCAACTGTTGTCCAAGTGCACGTTAACTTTGACATTGTTTGCAGTCGGAGACTGCGAGACTAGTTGGGGTTTGACTTTTCCAAGAGTGTGTCAAAAGAATATATTTTATGCAGATGTTCATGTCCAAATGGGACAATAAGGCACAAAAATGAGAAGTGAAAACTAAGAAAAACATTGTGGGCTGAGTTTTTTTGGATTGCGAATCGATCAATCAAATCACTTTACCTCTTCTTTAGCCCTCCCACATTGCAAGACTGAACTTTTTATCGGATATCATGGCAGGACACACGGCATCAAATGAACTTGACATGAGACGGGCCAGCAAGGCCCATGAGTGAGTCATCAACCAGCAATCTTGGACCGCAAGCTGGCGGGACTCCTGGGAACACAGACATAAGGACACAATAGTTGCAGAGGATGGGTCTTAAAGTCAGAATTTGCTGAAACTCCACCAAGCTGTTTTCAATTAGTCCTCCCTTCTTCTCGGTCTTGGTCCACCGCATCATTTTAAGTCAATTTAACTATAACAAGAAGCCACAATGTTTGGCTTTGCAAAAGGTTCTCTGGTCAGATAGCGCTGCCATAAAAATCCTTTTCACTCACGGTTGCATCTATTCTTCAGTCGGCGGCGTTTCGCCGTGATGTAATGCAATAACAGGTAATCCAAAACCAGCTATAAAGAAGGCGGCAGATAATAAGATAGCAATGCCAAAGCACAAAGCAAAATATGTCAGTGGTACGGTCGGATTGAAGCCATTGAAACAGAACACGACTTGAAAGATCGACAAGAGGGGTCACATTTATTCGGAATGCTGCTCGTCGGCTCAGACATATTCTTGGATGGCTTAGCCTAGCACCTGAGTTCTTGGTCTCCACCTCCTCAGGTTACGATGTCACCATCCTGACATGGCGCATTTCTCTACTTGGAGCATTTCAAAATCTATTCTACAGCTGACTGGGAGCCAGTGTAAAGTCTTTAGGACTGGAGTAATTTGTTCTGTTCAGAACCCAAGCTGCAGCTGTTTGATGCTCTTTTAATGGTGGCCAGTCATAAAACCATTGCAATTATCAAGTCTACTGGACATAAAAGCGTGGATAAGCTTCTCTTGGTCTGCTTGGATCATGCAATGCCTTAAACTGGAGATGTGGTTCAGATGGTCATGGGCTGTTTTGGAGTTTGATTTGATATGACTGCTAAAAGTCACGTGCGAGTCTACCAGCACGACGAGAATTTGGACTTTGTCTTTGGTTTCGAAATTCAGTGTCTCCTGGAAAACACTAACTTCAGTGTTGTTTCGGTTCAAATGACTGAAATGATAGTTCTTCTCGTTAATTTGATCTAGACTTTGACACGACGCATTAACTGAACTACTGTCATTTGGGGATATGCATAAATGTAGTGGCGTGTCATCTACATTGGCGTTCTGAAGCATTTGACCCAAAGGTAACATATACAGACTGAACAAAAAGGGGTCCAAGGACTGACCCTTGAGGGACCCTACATGTCAAGGCCATTCCATCCGATCTAAAAACTGAAGACCATACTGAGTATTGTTTCTAATATTTTGGCAGCGCTATTCAAAACTGAACGTTATGACTTTTGCATAGACAAAATTGTCATTCCATTGGACAGCATGAGTGAATGTCGAGTGTGTAAAACGTGCCACATTTGGAAAGAGGCACATCACAGTCACAAGTTGCATGACAGAGAGACAGGTGGCCAGAGTCGCGGCTGCGAGTCACGTCCCATGCGATTCGATGCACCAAAGAGAACCAGCCAATGATCTTTCATCGCCCAGATGTACGGCGTCCCGGAGGTGATCGAAGCCGTGACCTGACACTCCGATGTCCCAGCATGCTCGGCAGATGTGGGTCAACTGACATCTGTTTCTCAGCACAGCCCGGGCTCAGCTCGGCACAACCCAACCCTGATGCCATATTCATCCTAATAACCACTCCCATAATCACCAGGGATTATTCTAATATTAGTGTGCACACGCACTGGGACTGCTCTGATTAAGGTATAGTGAGTGCTCCATATGTTTTTTGGTTTTTTTGGGAGGGCTTTTTGGTGGGATTTGTATGTTTTCAGCCCCTCAGTGAAAAGCCATGAAAAAGCCAGCTTAGCGAGGACTAAAGAGAGTCACTGCATAAATAATATTGGAAAATAGCCTAGACATGAGGAAGAAGGGTACGGCGGAAGTGGTCCAACTCCAGTGAATGTCAGAATTCTTACACACTGTGCAAATGCAACAGTCGAAGCCCATCATCCAATCGCGTTACTTTCCACGCCACTCACAAATACTACAGTATGCTCAGAAATTCTAGTAAGAAAAATATTTTTTCTTGACTTTTCTGCTGCTTTATAAAATACAGTGCCATTATTGTTTTTTATCAAAACACCAAAATGGTGATTTTTTTTAATTTTTTTTTTACGGATTCGTGGCATTTCAATTCATTTCAGTGGAGGAAATTGATTGAATTTTTGCGTAATTACGGTTACAGTGAACAAACTCAAGAAAAACCTAAACTAGCAAGTCAAGGAATCTCAGTCATTTTTGTGCCCAGAAGAACATTTAGAGCAACTATGTGCAATATATTTTGATATAATTTTTTCTTGTGTCTTTTTATGCTGCATATGAAATCTTGTGCTTCCCATTTTACCCAAAGAGGTCTATTTGTGGAAGTCATGGCCTGCTGGTGTTTATGACTCTCTATGGGCCCCTACTGCTGGTCGCCAGCACACCTCCCAACGCACACACACACACACCCCCCGACACGCCCACCAAGAAAACCACACACACACACACGCACACACATAGAATTGGCCCTTAACTGCTGACACTCAGCTTCATTCCAAGATGCAGCTGCATCTGCCGTCACGTGGAGAAATTGTTTATTACTTAACCGCCCCCCCCCACCCACACACACACCCCCACACTCTTTCTCACTCACAAACACACGCAAGGATGCAGCGATGGCAATCTGCAATTTCCCCCGGTGTTTGAATTGGTGTTATAAGGCCCAACGGATCAGAACCCCCAGCAAGCCCGGGCCCATATGCACAAACACAGCGAGGCAGCAGTTGGCCTAAATGGATGCAGCACCGTCCGTGTATAAGCGGCACACTCCCTAATCATCTCCAGGCTGCTCTGGATAATGACATTTGTGCAGGCTTGGGCTGGACCTGAGCGAGTTAAGAGACAGGTATGTGTACCTTGCGTCTCACTTAGCAGTTCTGCAGAGAGAAACATTCAAAGGTAACATCGCATTATTTTCAATGTGTTGCTCCACACTTACAAAAAGGCCACAAATGAGTTTTCACGAGTGGTCGAGTGTATTATGCAACATGTGAGAGCCTGCTAATCTTGTTCAACAGCCTGCTCCTCCTGGCCATGTCGAGGCCACCGACGCACACATACACACACCTCCTGGCCGTCTTTGGAGCCATGCATGGCTACACACCCAGGTGGCCTTAATGGGTTTAAGAGTGAGTCCAGATCCCGACCTGAGCTCTTCGGTCTCCTGTCTCCGCATGTGACAGCACAGCGAGACTCGTGAGCGGTCATGGTGCCAATGAGATGGCCAAACTCATTGCAGTGCATGTAACATAAATGGAGCGTTACAATGCTTTTTTTGTTGTTGTTTTGTGAACCTCCACCAAGTTACTGTAACATGTGTGTTTGATTGAGAGCAGGATTAAGATAAAACTAATAGATTTGAGTGAGCAGAGCATGGACCAAGTAGGAGCCAAACCACTAATTTAGTGAAAATCCCAAATTGCTTCTGTTGCAGTAGAAATGCAAATAAATCCTTGGTTTAGTTTGTGTGGTCAGGTGAGAGGACTTAACCAATCAGGTGGGGACCAAATCTCTCAACCTCTGCTATCTTCAGATGTTTTAAAAAAAACAGTGATCTGACTTCCCAAATGGCCCAAATTGCAAATAAGTAAATTCTGTTTGTCCTTTTGAAGCATCATCATCAAGCTGTTAACATAAAAAACAATGTCTTTGGTTTACTTTAGCATGTCGTCATTTACAGAAATATTTTATGAATTTACTGTTCTGTTTATTAGATTGTTTCAAACTGTGCTAATACAACAAACCTGGATGTTTAAAGCAAACACACCAGGCATAAAGCAGACCTATCAACCGAAATTAGAGGTATGAAAGCATCCTTAACAACTACATCTAGGCATATGGAGGTATTTAAGGATGTGCTGTGAGTTTGAATTTGCTTGCAAGCAGGATTTTGCAAAAAAAAAAAAAAAAAAAAAAAAAAAAAAGTAATCACAATAGATATTAGTGTGGGAGTATGAGCCAAAAAAGAACTCATTACATTTTGGTCCAGGTCCATATAAAGGTGCAGATGCTGGATTTTTTTTTTTTCTTCACTTATATTGACATTCAGAGATTGAGCAGCACATTTTCATAGTGAATAAAGACTTATTGTTAGGCCACAATTAGATATAAGCGGGATAACAATTTCATGTGGTTCCAAATTATGATTGTTTGGCATGGCAGAGGTGCTTTAAATTGCTGACAGTTCAATAAAGAGAGATTTTAAGTTACAAGCAAATAATCGGACCCGTATTGATCGATTTGCCATTGAGCACTCGCGAGTGTTTGTTATGTCATATCTGAAATAAAGGTCATGAGGTGACCTGTCGGGTTGAGGCTCACTGCAGCAGGTGGCCTGAGGTGGCCAAGCCCACCCTTGACTGAACCGAATGGCCACTCATGTCTTGTTCACAACTATGTTTTTTTTTTCGAGAGCGTTTTCTCAAAAGCACACACACACACTTACCTTTTCCATGAATACACAGCAAGAAGCGCGTGAGAGTTCAAGGTGAGCTCCAGGACGATCGTCTGCCTTCCACTTTAACCGACTGAGCTCATCTGAAACCATCGATGAAGACTCTGAAATATTAACCATAATTTCAGATTAATTGCAAATCAGTACTGATAAAGATGAATAATGCTTGATAGCGCCAACAAGACCTCAACCACAATGAAACAAAAATTATTCCCGTAACATAAGCGTCAGCAACACTCCTCATGAACAAGCTTCTTGGTGGAGGTAAAATAATGTACGAGGGATTTAAAAAAAAATAATAAATAAAAAATACAACTAACCAAATCTTTGCCAGGGAAATTATTATGGTTATTGGATTGAATCATCCACATTCTTTGAGTTAATTCTGCCCTAGATTATGAGTCGCCACATTTAGACCAAATATCAAAGCTCATAATAAATTAGATTTCGTTACTATTATTAGTAATACATTTTCTAACACACTTTGTTTAAAATAATCCCATTTGAATTAAGTTCAAGCAGAATACCCAGTTGCAATTGGATGTAAACAGTGTCAATACCAAATTCAATTCCCATCTGATCCACATTATACATTTGAAACAGATTTAAAAAAAAAAAAAAATCACAATTTATGAAGAGGCACACGTATTTGTATCGAATGAGTTGGTTTTTCAGCCTTATGCGGAATCTGTGTTGAATTCTGTTTCATTCTGGATCTGGTGGAAAAACCTTCAAGGAACCAATATTGGGTGCTTGGTGGACGTCTGCGCTCCTCTCAAACCGTTTAGTCCATGCGTCTGTGACAGAAATGATGGCGCCTCCGCCGACGGCAGCCATGTTTCACAAAGCATACTTTGATAACAACAAAAACAAATAACACAGCCGTCCTCACAGGCAGCCCCTTGTCGGGGCTCGGTTCTGGACTCCTGAACCGAACAAAACAATTGGTTACAGATTGAGGCGGGCTTCTGTTTTCCCCAGGGGGATGGGTTAAATATATCGCAGGAGTGAACGAGAGCGCGGCAGCAATAACAGTGGAAATGGTGAGAAAGTATTTGAGAGAGGAGGAATGAGCGAAACGTGGAAGAAATGGTCAGTGTGGGAACATTTAAAGGGAGTGGATGGAGGAATCATTTGCGCATAATGGGAAAAAAATAACCATGATATGATGAGAAACTATTGAAATGATGATGTCAACGCAGCACTGACAGATGCACAAGAATCGATTCTGTGAAAAAAAAATCCTCACAGTTTTGTAATGTTCAACTGTAATGATGTGGTTGAAAAAGGATGAAGGAATTTAAAATCTTTGCTCGTCTGTGTACAAGAAGCCAGCAAAGCTCAGATGTTGAGGTGATTGAAGGGGACAATTTCAATTAACGATTCAAAAAAATCATCCTAAAAACCACAAATTGATACTTGTTGAAAAATATGCTCGGAAACATGCTGGGATGAACGATTCAAAAATTATCGTGGATCACTTTGTGGATTAGACGACAGTGTTCCCTCACTACTTTGTGGTTCGGTTATTGCGGCTTCAGTCTATTGCAGGTTTCCCTCGCTATTTTGAGAGGGGTTTTTTTTCTATTTTTCTTCTAAATCAGACCAGACCAAAAAAAAAAAAATTATTTTTTAATTTTTTTAGCGGAAATTGGTTTTACAAACACAGACACTATGAACATTCGAGCTCGTCCTTCCCCAAAGTTCCCACCGTGGGTACGTTAAGGAACGCTCCAAAGTGCCCCAAAAAAATGGAGCACTGGATTTTAAGCGCTTCCCCAGAATTTCATGTTGCGTTTTGTCCATCCTGGTCGGTTGAGAAAGCCATGACCACCGTTCTTCTTCGTCTTTGTCTTCTAAATGGAAGGCAAAGACGAAGAACAATAATAACAATGACAGAAGAAAAATGGAATGGAACGAAGTGTTCCAACTTCAGGCTCCGCTCCGTGTCACAAGGTTCGCCGTGCTTTCTCAAGTGTGCTTCATTCTTGAGAGTATGTACCGGAAAAGACCTGCAAAGGATTTGGATCAATTCCAGCTGCTGGCTCACACACCCACACACACACACGCACACACGCGCACCCCCACGCACACGCACACACATTTGCACCTACAAACAATATGGGGGGCACAATTTGTCCCAATCTTGAGAGATTACATAGTCTTTCAAAATCATTTAACACACTAAAGCGGTGAATCTGAAAACTAATTTGACTCAACATACACACGTACAAGGACACGGCACGCACACGCACACACAGACTCAAGGTAGGTAGGCAACGTGGAACAATGCATGAACAAACAAACCATGTCCAATCACAAGTCCAAATGGCGACAAGTGACAGTGATGTGACACGACAGGCATGAAGCATCAAACAATATGAACACCGAGGCTGGCGCACCATGCTGCATGTCAGCAATATCAGCCGCGTGACGGCTCAAGTCAGACATCGCCATGGCAACCGGCCAGCAACGACATCATCTGTCCACTGGGCCAATAAGAGAGGCTCTCCAAGAAGGTGTTGTCTTATTCATGTCAACAACCAAAGACAATTCTTGTGTCAAAATAATTTGAGAATTACCACAAAAAAAAAAACAATGCTACAACGATGCAAACAATATTTCATCAGAGTGTCATTGCTTTAAAAATAATATGATTTACAGTGAAACCTCAGTTTTTGTGATTCATCCGTTCCAAAGTTGGCCTAAAACTGAATGCTACAAAAACTAAAGTAATCTTTCACACAGGAACTAAAACTGGGGATGATTGTAGAGTTTATAAATCTGTGTGGGCCCTTGATTATCTATATATTTATTTTTTTAAGCGAATTTTAAGAAGCACATTTGTTATGGGGGTATTGTAAACATGATTTCTACTACAATGGACCCTCGTACTCACGCCTCGTCATCCACTGAGTCTCTTCTTTTTTTGTGATTTTTTTTAAGTATTGTTTTTTAATTTTGGGGGGAGGAAAAAAAAAGAAACCTTCTTTGACGGGGAAACTGTAAATTTGCGCTTGATCAGCGTTTTTGGGAGTTTACAAAAAAGAATATCACAGTACATTTTCATTTTCCTGTAAGCGGATTTTCGTGAATAGCAGGGTTCCACTGTATCGTTTTAAGTTGTCATATCACCATTCACCACCAGATGGCAGAAATGGTTTTGTTGCACTTGCAGTTTTATACAGCCCTACACTACAACGTCGGATTTTTTTGCAAATTTGATTGATGGGTTCTAACATACCGGACAAACATCATACCTGAATCATATTAATATTTTGAAAACAATGAGTTTTTGCAGTCAATGTTTATTTGCTGTTCAGCAATTTTTTGACGTCTTTGGATGGTAATTTTTATGCTTGAGAGTCCATTGCACAGGGAAGACAATCAAATCACAGTATGTCTTATTTTTTTGATCGTTAAGACCTTTTTCCTTTTTTGTTGAAGGCTGGATCTTTTATACAAACAATTGAAAAATGTAATATGAAAAATTAAATGTAGTAAGATACTTTGATTTAAAAAATAAATTAATAAATAAATTCTTTTGTCGATATTTAAAATGGCATTTAGTCGTATCATCTGGTTAGGAAGTGTATGGTTCTATGTGCCCCCCTCAGGGAACACCCAAACCTCGCCTTGACAACCCTAACTAGTGCTGATGAAAAAATTATGTCTCCCTCCAGCAGTTTAGCTGCCCATCCCGGATCTAAGCGGTTCAAACTGCTATGCAAATTAGCTTCAAGTATCTTCTGATAAATGGATAAAATGGCATGGAAAACGGCAAATGCCTGTGCATCATAAACAGAAAATGCATGACTGATTCCCAGAAATATCTACTTTTAAGAATAACTCGATACATAAAACAAAGTGAAATAAATATGAATCACTAGTAAAATGGATAAATTGACATTAGACATCACTTTTAGCATTAGCCTCTCCTCCTAAAAACATACGTTAGTCATAGTAAAAAATGTGTGTATGTGTTTATTTTTAAATGCAAATATTTACTTTAATCACGACTTTAATACTGCTTAAGCGAGGGAAGTAAAAGGCTTCGGCACGTTCAGATTTACAGGATGTGGAAATTCAAGTTCAATGGAATCGTCTTATTTATTCATATTATTTATTTTCAAATAAGGGAATTTTATACAGCTATGACTTAAAAAGACATTGTATCGCAAATTCATGTTTGGGCACTCGATCCTCGAGGAGATTCATACACACAAGATGTCATCTATCAGCATTAAAGGTGTCACTTTCTCCTCTTTAGTTGAGCTCAGCAGCCCATGGTCACATGGGAGAATCGAACAGCAGCTGTGCCAAACACACACTGGTGCTTCTATGCACCAATGTATACATTTACTGTTGGCCAGAAGTCTTAGAATACGCGGAAAATGAGTGGAACTGATGAAAAAACAAGCAAGCAGATCAGCACTGGGGTCCCATGTGCGAGATCACGCCGTGGTCGCACTTGTGATGCGTGACTTTTCCCCAACATTGCGGAACACACAAATGTAAACAAGCATACAACAAAGACGTCCATGTCTTCATTGACTACAGGAGAAATGCTTAAAGTGACTTCAACCCCATTTAACAGTCCACGTACATGCTTACATGGACATGTGCACGCAGGCAGGTCAAAGAAAGAAAATGCCGGGGTGATTTTTTTTATTTATTTACTTTCTTTTATAAGGTGGATTGGAACAGGGGATGTTGTCATTAAACTGGGGTGCAAATGGGACGTAAAGTCACGATTTAACGACACATGAGTGGAAATGTTAAAGTAAAAAAAGGAAAAGGAAAAGGAAACAGAAAAGGGGCTGAGAAATCCTTGAATATAGACAGAAAATTATGCTTTACCAAAAATTTGGGATATTAATTGAAAATACCAATAATAACAAAATGAGTGAATATCAAAGTAACTAAAATAAACACAATTAAATAAGAATAAACTCATAACTGCTATAACAGAGGATAAACAATATTTTAATTATTAAAGTATTTTGTATTTTAGGAGAAAAATGTTTCCAGGACATAAAGCATCAGGAAAGTAAAACTTGCATTTACGTAAAAAAAAATAAATCGGAGGATAGAATGGCAGACCAGTGGTTAATTATATATATAATATAATATATAATTAATATAATTAATTAAAATCAAAGAGAAATTCATGATTATAAATCTTATCCAAGATAAGTTTAATCATGGAGTACAATATGAAATATTTTTTTTTTTTAAAGAAAAACAAGGTGTAATGATTTATTTGCATTTACTTAAAAATCTGAATGTTTTCTAAATGATACATCCATAAAACGTATTAAAGTGTTGTGCTTAAAATAAATAAATAAATAAATCATCAGTCTTCCAATTACATTTAAAAGAGAGTTTGTGTTTCCTGTGTCAGCAAAGACAGCCGTTGTTAGCCTGGGGCACTTTGACATTTAGCATGCTGTTGCATTTTATCGCAAGCGCGCACGAGCCCACTTATGCAGCGTAGCATCTCAGGCGGCCCCGCACCTTTAATGTGAGCCAACCTGAGCAAAGGAGTACATTATCTCGAGCAGCCTTGGTCTTGATAATGATACTTCTCCTCATCTGTGGGCAGCAGGATTATCAGGTTTACCCGCTAATGTCTTTAGCTATGCTACTGGTACTGACGCGCACACTTTTTACTCAGACACGGAAGATGAGACACATCGTATAGAAAGGCTTTTATAGCGTTTATTCAATATCCAGCTAAAGGTCCATGTGCCAATTTGCTCTTTGCCCAGACGAGTAAGCTAATTCACTCGTAGGACGACTGTGTCTTACCAAATTATTTTTTTTGCACTCTTTATTATGTAATTAAACCTTAATAGAAAACTACTGTGCTGCACTACAAACACTCCTAGGCCCAACTCACGCATAATCTCCTGCCTGATCAAACCTTTTTGATGGCAAACAATTTGAGCACTTCACATCATATCCGTCAAAAACAGTACTTATACTCGTACCTTCACCAGAAGGAACAACATCTGGCCCACCGCATCATTTTGTGGCTGACAAATGCAAATTAAGTGCATGTTTCTTAAAATAAAAAATAATATATATAAAAATTGTCGTCACTTTTAAAAACCTTGGGGTTGTTAATTCCACTTTTAAAATAAATATAATGCTATTTGAACGCACAGTTATTACTGGCCTCTAATTTCAACACTAGTTATTCATTAATGTGTTGTGTAAATGTAATATGAGACCAAAAAAACATTTATTTGGGCTCACTGAAGAAAACCATAAAAACGGCGTGACCCCTGACCGGAATGAGTTTGACACTGTGCTCTTGATGCCAACTAGTATTTTTTTTTTTGTTTTTGTCATGTCTCTGGTAGCACTATCACACAATTGTCAAATAGTGCACAGTTAGTCATAGATGTTCTACTGGTATGCTAAAAGTTGCCATGGGATGCACATATGGATGGATAGAACAATAAAAATATTAAAAATAATAATAGAGATTTATGGAAAAGACCTCTGAGCCTTAATTTGATATCCTTGCAATAAGAAGGCTACACATGTTGCACAGGAATTTACTCGCAAGTATACTAGTATAGTATAGGTTTTTATAGTAGAATATTATATTGTAGCTAGCCAAAAGTGGTACCAGTAAGAGAAAAAAATACTAAAAAAGAGGACCAAAGAGCAAACGAGACCTTAAACTGATATCAAGAATATGGAATGGATGCACATACGGCTTTCCATCCAGTGCATTCATCTGGCCAGGCCTTGCTTTGTGTGCGTCTCGGGTGATGAGGTCTGCACCCATCTGCTTGTGTGTGCGTGTGTGTGTGTGTGTGTGTGCTGTATGTAATCTGCCTGAGACAGGCTCCAGTGCTTAGAGGGGCCAGACTGCAAACACTGCACAGGGATGAGACACCTGCCACAGGGCTAAGACCAGAGCCTCCACATACACACACGCACACACACAGATGGAGAGGCCACGGTTACCATGGACAAAGCAGTCCACCCGCACTCAATCACAGCTCCGGGTTTGTCATATTGACTCGTTTCGCTGCTCTTTCAAATCATATTTCCACTACACCTTCCCTAGTGTGTGTTTGGATTTCCTATCCCCGTGTTGGAGCCACCAGTCCTAATTAGCTGCTATTAATCGTCCACTGAGGAGGAAGTACCATTTGACAGTTGCTCCTTGTACGCCATGCTGCTAGTGAGGAGGGGGGTAGAAAGCTCCACTTATCCTCATCTTGAAGTCTAGCTTTGAGCATCTGCTGTCAGAGTGTCAGGTCTGAATTTAGCAAATGCCCAAGCACGAGGTGGCTGCGTTCAAAACGCCCGACGCTCAAAGGAGTGTCTGTGGAGACGCGGCTCGCCGTGCCAAATCCGAGCTGGCTAGGAGCTCCCTATAGGCGAACAGATGGCCATTACTATCATTTATGACTTATTAGCGCCTGTAATCCTACCTGCGCGCGTCAAGCACGTTCCGACACTTTTCTTGTTTGTTTTGATTTTTTTTTTGCATCATTTGAAACAATCATATGTGGCGGAGCAGTCTGCATTGCAAATGTATCTCTTTCATGTTGCCTTTATGTTTTGTTTTTCGTTTTTTTTAATTCACAGGTGCAACGTGGTGGATTAGTGGTCAGGATGTTTGCTTCAAAGTTCTCAAATCACAGCTCGTCTTCCTGCCAGCTTTCCTCCAAAGAACATTGAAGAGTCGCGGCAGCCAGAACTGTTACTTTTTCAGACTGATCTGGCAGAGCAAAGGTGGGATGCGCAACATGTCGGCCTTAAAAAAAGATCACCATGGTTGTGTTTGATTGACACTTAATATGTTTTTGCAGTTGTGCAGAACTGCACTGCATCATGTAGATATACCTTAGCTGTTACCTTAGGTTTTTGCAAACACAATTCACGTTGCAGAACAAGGAATTCAGCCGACATTATCTGGGGAAAATATGCTAAAAAAAAAAAAAAGTCGCACGAAATTTGTGTACACATACTCAGCTAGGCACACATTACTGCATTAAATTTGGGGGCTTTTTCTTTACATTTGTGCCTTTTGTGGATTTAAAGTACAGTACAAGGGACACGACATCTGTATATGGGCCTGTATTTTAGTTTGTGAATATTTAATATTTATATATAAGTTTCAACATCTTAGTTTTTTAAAAATATAAATATAAATATAAATAAATATATATATATAGTATTTTTTTTCAATCAATAAGGGTAACATTGATTAATTTTCCTTTCTCTACGTATATGCAGCCAACAATATTACAACTAATATTTTGTTGTTTCGATTCAGAGCCACATTAATGTTATCATGTTATCATTTATTTATTTTAATTTATTTATTTTAATTTAATTACATGATTAGACATTATATAAATTACCATCATCTCAATCAATATACTTGACATGATAAATATTTGAGTATGAGTGACGACAAGATGCCACCATAGGACCAACAAAGCTGCGAAAAAATTCGAGTGTCCTTTACACTTTGATGATACTGACAGAAAGATATTTATTTAGAAATAGGTTTGGTTTAGCATTCACTGCTTCTCATGCCTTGAGCTGGATTCTCAACTTTCCTGTGTGGAGTTTGCATTTGAAGATTTTCTGCCCGACCACCAACATTCCAAAAACATCACCCGAATGAGCACAAGCGCTATAGAAAACAAATTGATGATACAGCGCACTTCAAAGAGTGTCAAATTTCAGATGACGCTTTTGTATCAGATCAAGAAAAGAAGGTGCAAATGCACCGGTAAGTTTGCTCAGTTTACATTGTACCAAATGTTACACTTGCTGCCACTGACAAACAAACACGTGATGGCTCACATGGAGCAGCCAAGCAGGTGCGGGCATTGACGTTTCTGCTGCGAGCAGGCTGCATCTGTCATGTGGCAAAGCAGAAATAGCTCCAATCAATGTCCCCCCTCGGACACACACCCACGCATACAAATGCTACGCTCACACATGCAAGCGCGCACACTAGGTGTGGCTGCTCGCCAGCAAACGAGGATCGGCGAGGTAACCTATCCGTTAGAGCGATCGATTAGCTCGCCCGTGCAAAGCCAACATGGCTGCAAGCATCCTTCTTGAATTGTATCTTTGGACACATTTGCATAAATTTCTAGTTTTGACCATTTCAGCTTGCCATGGATGGATTTGGAACGATACATACACCCAAAATTGCACCGTTTTTCCGCTATGAGGTCCAGTCCTGTGCAAAGGTCATAGGTCACCATTGCATTTGTTGTTTTAGCAATGCCACAGCAATCACATACAATAAAACTTGACGCCCACCAAATCCTGCAAAGACCTCATTCGTGCAAGTGAAAAGCTTTCATCAATTTTTACATTTGGGTTTGTTTGTCCATTTGTTAGTTAGTTAGCAGGCTACTTCACGGCTGATAGAGAATAAAGGATTACATCGAATTACTTGCGATAAGAATACATACAATCACCAAAATGGATCGAAATCCAATTGGTGTACAAATGTAATTGATTTGGAATGCACAATTCCTTGACACGATATTGTGGGGATTTTTTTTTTATTCATTTGCGTAAACTGCCTTTGTCCATTTAGTAATAGTAATGTAATACAAGTCTTATTGTCGCCTGTAAAAAAGGTAAAAAAAAAAAAAAAACAACAAGTGGTGACCTATGATTTTTGCACAGTGCTGTAGTGTGTGTATGTGCTAATAGAATTACATCATGGCAGTGTTAATTGCTAATCAACTTACTAAGATAGACGTTTTTCTGACAGTACGGGATTGTACCATGAGGGCGACAAAATTACCGTAATTCAAATTTTTGGGGCGAAAACAGGTTCGAAAAGTGAGTACTTTGTTTCCACACTGGGCAGGAAATGTAACTTTTATCCTAACTTTTAAAACTTCAAATTGGACAGGCGGTAGGAAACCTTTGAGTCAGTGTGACATCGCCATTTTGCAGCAGCTAATTTGTCACAACTAATTTGGGTCTGTACGGCTGAGCTTTCTATTGAGTCGTGATTTTCCAAATGGCACGTTCGAACCACAAATCCCCCCCCCCCACCCTCCAAGTCCCCCCCCCCCAACCCTACACACACACACACGCACGTACACACCATCATTTGTGACCATTTGGATGTGAGACAAATAGACGGGCAGACAGAGAGACAGAAGGAAGGCAGATGACTGGCTTTGACCAGCTTTGTGGGGAGATGTGTGCAGACGGACACGCAGACACAAATGAGTGTGGACAAACAGACAGACAGATAGACAGACAGAAGGTAGACTCTTGTGTGTTTTCGTGTGTGTGTGTGTGTGTGTGTGTGTGTGTGTGTGTGTGTGTCAGCGGATGTCAGACCAGGTTGTGTGTTCCTGCGGTAGCAGAGATAAGAGAGAGAGAGAGAGAGAGAGAGAGAGAGCAGGAAGCTCCTCTCCTGGAGACAGATGGACCGCCATGCTGTGGACACACAACCACACACACACCCACGGTGACACACACACGGTGACACACAACCGTTCAGACAGCAAGAGAACACATCAGAGAACACCAACATGCCTGCCTAAACAGGCATCCTGGACACACTCGCGGACGGAGTTAACAAACCCAACTTTGCCCAACATATCATCCCAGAGCAGTAAATCGACAGAGTGTATATCGCGCGCACCTAACAGGTTTTAATCATGACATCATCAGGTATATGGCAACAACCTTGTCACACCCAACCTGAGAGCTGCCGTGGATCTAAACGACACCAGGTTGTCACACAGGATGTGTTGAGCACATGCGCACGCTCACACACTCAAACACATGTTCTGATCTACCTTCTCGCGTGTTTTGAACACACCACGAGCTGGAAGAGTCCTCACAGCAGCATCACACCCCCAGTTTGCGTGCCTCGGCGAGCAGGCGTCTGGGAAGGTGTGTGTGTGTGTGTGTTGTAGGTGTGTTTCGCAGGATTGCCAACACATCTCCTCACAGCGAGAGCCCTATAGGAACAGAGACATCTGTGGAGTGAAAGGACGCCAGCTTGCGTGGTCGTCTCGGGAGAGGAAGAGGGAAAACGGGAGGAAGGGGAGAGAGGGCAGGAGAGGAGTGTCCTATTTAGTTTAGATAGAAATGTCATGCGATATATATTGACAGCGCTTTTTTTTTTTGGGTGTCCCACCATGTACTGTGAGATGCTGAGCTGTTACTACGGGAATTTGTGCACATGGGTGGAGTTTTCTTTCTTTTGGCATTTTCGTAGATGTGCGGGTAAAAATAGGCATATGCGCTGTTGAGGGAGTGAACAGCCGACTTGATTCTGGCCAATGGAAGCGGCTCCCCTCATTCTCTTTAAATTCTGCGCAGGTAAGGCGAAATGTTTACATGGCAGAGATCGGTACGTGCATAGTACACTGCAGGAAGAGCTCCCCATGATGTAAAGTCGGCTGCTGCAAAAGCTTCCACCCTTGATCGTGCAATACGCACACCTCACCAACGCACACAAATCAGTTATGCCACTTTCAGAGGGTTAGATGCACACTCTCGTCATATTGTAAGCAACTTAAATTTCATGAATGAAACGCAATGGCAGCCGCCACACACGACCGCGACGCTCGGAATGTAGAATATATCACAGCATCTGAACCGCAACTTAGACCTGGTTTCACCGTGTCTAAAATGTAGTCGGTTTTCTATCACCAAATTGTCACGTGCGCCAGTAGTCTGCCGGATTGCCTGGTGAGGCCCAACTCAGTCAAATTCCCAAACACGGTAAACTACATTTGCCCTGGCACAAAATTAAAGATGTGCCCGTTTTCATGGCGGGCGCACGTGCGCCTATCTAGCAAAATAAGGACCAATAGTGTTTGGAATCTGTCGCACGTGCTTATTTTCACTTCTTTTCATTTGAGCCACTCTGTGATGTGTACAAAATGGAAAGCAACCTTGCAAAAACTACTTTCCAAGGACCTACTAAAAGCGGGCCCATGTACGCGTATCACAGCATCAACAGTTCTTCCATAAAGCTGCAAGGCCGAGCCCCGTGCCGCAAATAGAAGTCGATGAAAATACAAGCAAATGTCCTCATTGTGTGTACAAGTGAGCGCTCTGGAGCAGATGTGCCCCACGGCACCTTGGGAGTATATGAGCCGGGCAACGGGACACAGGTGCACCTGCTCTCTGCTCTCCTCAAAAGGTCAGCCAAAGTCAGACGAGCGCACAACCTCACAGTGCATGTATGTGGAGAGAAAGTGGAAAAAGGTGCAAAGAAGGACCTGCACGCAGCCTATTCTTGTCAAACACCGCCATGAAGCCCCTCCCCACTTCTAAACAGCCATCATTACCACACGTGGCTCCGCCGCGTTTGCCAAAAGTGCCTTTCCACCCATGTGCGCAGGTATACAGCAGAAGACATGTGCAGCCGGACCGGTGCCAGGCCAGACAGAAGGTCCGCAATGATGTTTCACTACATAGATTATGCAGATTGTGTGACCGGACATAGAGAGCGCAAAGTAGTCGGTAGCTGGTGAAGAACGGGTGGGAAGGAAGCGATGAGGGATGAGGGGAGTGAGCGAGTGAGGAGGGAGGGCTGCGTGCAGGCTACAGCTGGCAGAGGGATTCCCACAGCCAACTGTCAGTGTAGAGGAGCTCCTTAACAAGCACACAGGCCTCTCAGAAAGGAGCTTTAAAGTGGCCACATGGCCTGGCCGCCACTGCAGAGCCGAGCCCAGCAGCAGGCAGGCTTTACTGGGACCCTCACACACACACACACACACACACACATATTGGGTTGGTTGTACACAAGCACTGGTGCACACAAGCTCAAACAAGATTCAGTCGGCCAGCTGCTGACGGGGACAAGAGCGTCCAGAGCGTTAAATCTGTGCATGTGTGTGTGTGTGTGAGACAAGAGCAAAAGAGCTAAAAGCTTCTTGATTTTTTTCTTTTTTCTTTCTTTTTTAATTGTGACTGCGAATGTCCACGCTTAGCGATACACATGGTGCAACCTCAAAGGCCCAACACGGTCCATTCTGCAACCACAGTTCACACGTACGACTAAGAGCAATCGAGTTCTCGATGAACCGAATGCAAGCAAGCATGTGCCAGACTGAGTCGAGATTTGAACGCAGAACATTTCAAATGTGAGGCGGGCAGAGTTTCTCTCGTAAGAAAAGATAGCTATGATCTGTTTCATGATCATGAAGGAATCAGTCAATGTTGGGTTATTCCTACCCAACACGTTGGGTTGAGGGTGTGACCCAACACGTTGAGTCAAGATTTTGATCCAACAACGAATAAAAACTACCCGTACTGACAAGCTGAAGCTACCAAGAAATCACTTTGCAGGGTTTCAATAGAGATGTAGATAGAAAATGTATTGATTCATTTGTGTTATTAATTTACTATTTTCACTGTGGGATTTTTACGCCATGTATGGCACATTGTATGCGGCAATTGTTGTTTTAAATATATAAATATATAAACTATTCCATACTACCGTATTTTCCGGACTATAAGCCGCTACTTTTTTCCTAGATTTTGAACCATGCGGCTAATACGGCGGTGCGGCTTTTCTGTGGATTTTTCTTTCACCGGTAGGGGGCGCTCTATAGGACAGAAAATACGCTAAATAAATCTCGATTTTTCTTTTTCTCTTGGGTCTGTTCTGTTTTATTTAGCAAAATTGTTGCCGTGCTAAAAGGCACTGTTTTAACAATCTGTTTATGTACCTTTATGTGCATTCACAGTACAAAATCGTTGTGAAACATTAATTGCAATTCATTCCAGATTTTTTTTTCAGCGATTAATTTGTAAAAAAATAAAAAAAAATTTAATCACTCGACAGGACAATTTAAGTTATTGTACTTTTACACTTTTGCATCTCTGTAAACTGTGCTGTTCGTCGCACACTCCCTGAGCTCTTCCAGCTGCTGTCCTACTCATTTTCTTCTGAATCATCTTGAAAGCACTCATTTTTGCATTTATTTTGTTTTTGTTTTTTTTTTATTCCTCGAGGAAGGGAGGCATATCAGCAAGGGAAGTGGCTGATCATCAATCATGCTTCCAGTGAGTTTGGAATCAAAATAACTCCTCATGCCTGATGCAAAATACAGATTGGTTCTTGTTCTTTTTGTGGCTCCTTGATGGAAATCTGGGGAGGGAGCTCGTGGAAGAGACGCCATCACACATGCTCGGTTTGAACATTTCCCTCTTTTTGGAGACAGATACAACATGTGTTTTTTGTTTTTTTTTGTGAGCTTGCTGCATATAAGTTTCATTTTTTTGTGCATGTGGGTGTTGTGATCACCCTTTCCTCTCTGGAGTGCTTTTTGGATTCTCTTCATCCTACCAACTCACTCAAAGGCCACTCAATTAGGGACAGCTGCCCGACTGGTTTGCACTGTAGCATACGGGCTGTTTGAAAAATTCTGGTTGCTTTATTCAGCTACATTAGAAGGGAAGTTCCAAAGAATTTGTTGTAATTTATTTGTCGAATAAAATTTATTTTTTTAGTTCATATGAGCTACTAACATTTTGAGGTGAAAAAAACAAGAGTCAAGTCTAACTCGAACAAGTGTAAAATCATTCGCCTTAAGAATTTGGATTAAAAAGGCATTTTGTGTGTCAGAATATGCCCAAACACAGAGTGTGCAATATTCATTTTTAATGAAATTCTAATAAAATACACTAACTGGAAAGCAGATTTGCGCATGGAAAAAATATTCAACGAGGAAGACAAAAAAGAGAAAGTGGATCATGTTAATAGTGGTGTGCATTTATCTTTGTAAAATCAATTAAAAAATCTATATCTGTTTGAATATGCCGTTGGAGTTCTGTTCAATATTTTATTTATTGGCATGGAGTCTATTTAATTGTGTTCATAACGTAGTGACGAATATAATTTTTTTAGAAGGCCCACAATGTCACGGCAACGTGCAACCACAATAATAAACACATTGTGAAAGAATCCAACAGTGTCAGTTCAAAGTAAACAGCATCTTTCTCAGTAGATTTGTTTTAAATTTTTTAGATGGCAGTGTGCAGGTGTACCTAATGAAGTGAAGTGTATTTCCAGTGACAAAAGGTCTCTTGTTGTTCCCACCATCACTATGCCGGACCACCGCTGCACTAATGTGGTGGCATTAGCATTTCAAGGAGCCTCCATTAAGAAGGGCAAGAAAAGCTGCTCTCGGCAGGGGGAAATCCATTTTGTCCTGGGCTCCAACATCTGCTCCAGCCATCCCGGGGCCAGAAGGACGCTGGGATAAAGCCGAAGAGCCCTCTGATTTACTGTAATGACACACGGAGAGATAGACAGGCAGACGGGCAGAATGGGCGACCATATGCGGAAGCGCGGGAGGAAAAAGGGGAAGAGACAAAAACAACTTCTGTCTTGCTGTCTGTCCATTTTTTTTCCTTCTTTTTTTTTTTTTATGCGGTGCCTTCTCCGAGTGCTTATGTCAGCGGTGGGAAAGGCGGCGTGCCAGATTATGCTCTGTGTGAAAGTCCACAGTCGTGGAGATAATAATAGGAGAAGGTTGTAAAAATAGCACATCATCATCATCATCATCATAACACACTGCTGGACAGGATAAGAGTGTGAGAACTTTGCAGGGTTGGACATCATTTGGGTTTCAACCAAAAAGGAGAACGAGTCAAACAAGCTATGACTTACTCGCCATCAATCTGCCGCGTTAACATGAGCGCATTTGGAGCCTGAAAACGCAAATGTTTGAAAATAGATCTCAGAGAGGATATTTTTTTTATTAAGACACTAAAAACAGCAGGACACACTGTACGCACATGCTTATGATCACTTTCAGATTTGCGTTTGCATTTGTAGTAGTAAGAAGTTTAACCCGCATAAAAGCCAGAAAGCTGTCGAACGGTGGAAAAACAAGCAATTGCGAAGCCTTGCACTGTAAAAACAATTGGGTTAAAAGTAACACAATTTTGTGTCAAAATTGGACCGATCCACTACTTGGGTCAATTTGACAGAAAATAACCCAAAAAACGGGTAGTTTTGTACAAGACAGCCCCAAATTTGGTCTGGTTTTTTTCAACGCCAAAAAGTCGGTCAAATTGACCCAATTAGTGAATCGGTCCATTTTTGACACAAAATGGTGTTACTTTTAACTCAACAGTTTTCAGAGTGTGGCGATTCTTTTCACTCACGTTTGAGTAACTGCATGTAAAATCTGTAAAAAAATTATTTTGATTTTGGAAATTTCTCTCTGTCAATGATGCATTTCATGCATCACACCACTCATCATATATTCATTGTGCAATGTCACTATTGTGACATAACGTGTGGCATTATCTCGCGATGCCGGGTTCTGTGTCAAATTGTTAATTTGTTTTCACCCCATGTAGGTGACCTTTATAAACTCAGCAATTTGCCCGCTTTGAGTATTAGAGCCGCAAGAAATGCAGGATGACGCCTGTATGAGATTTAACGCCTGACCCCCACCGTCCTATTGTGTTGAAAGCAATTGTCACTGTCCAATAGATAAAAGTGCTTGACTCAGCATATCTGTGATTCACATGGGCACCAGCCAAAACCATGGGAGAAAGAATTTTGGTTAAATTATAGAGGACCAAATATTTACTTCACTCAATAAAATTCACAAGTTTGTAAATTTTATATGGAGTGTCATTTTAAGTTATTGCCTGATATTTTGGGTTCTGCTATACTCCATTCAACGTCCAATTGTATTTGTTTTTTCATGTTTTCTTTCATTTATATATATATATATATTTATTTATTTTTATTTTATTTATTTTTTTTGTGGATTTTGAATGACATACAGGACAAACATAGTCCCAAAATATTTTGAGTGAGTTGGATTTTTTGTGAAAAAACGAGTGCATACACTTAATGTTGTTTTCTTGTTCCGCAGTTTTGTACCATCCTTGAATGGTCATTTTTATGCGAGAGTCCTTTGCATTGAAAAAAAAAACCTACAGATTGTGTTTATTTTGTTGATTGCTTCACGCCCTTTGTTGTTGTGTTGGGATAGTGGATCTTTGATGCATGCATTCTGAAATGAAATATATGAATAAATATATGCATTTATTTTGTACATATTTAAAACAGCTTTTTTTTGGTCATATATCTGGTTAGGAAGTGCATGGTCCTATGTGGCACTCCCAGTAGAACAGATTAAATATTGAAATTAAATGTAGCATCTAAATTGCCCATCGCTGCCTTATTTAACAACCATAACAATTCGATAAACGGCACGTCCTCAATTTCAACTCTGATGCAGCAATTTCTCAAGATGCCTGAGTGAAAGAGGATAGTGGAAGTCCAATGTTGGAGATATGTGAGATGATGAGCCATGTAATGATATAGCGTGTGACCAAAGTGATGGTCTGTGACCTTGTGGCGCCACAGTGTTGATATTTTCATGTGTCAGATTGGCGACAATGCGCATGATGAAAGCACATTCCCCTCAGACGAACACGAAACACTTCACAAGCAGTGGGGATGGCGTGACACATAACACAACGCCACAGTGATGGATTGCCGCACAGTGAAGCAGCAAACAAAAGCTGATAAACGCAATATATTTCGTTGTGTTCTCACTGCAGCTTATCTGCGCGCTTGGCTTGATAACTCATTGCAGTTCATCTTCATTTGAAATATATAGAAAGCGACTGCGGGAGTTTCAACAGATGATGTGCTGGGAAGAGCCTTTCAAAACAATAAGTCACAAACTGGCAAAAGGTAGTGGAAATGTTTAAGGTGAGCGGGGAAGTTTGGTTTGGAGGACCTTGGAAGCACAGTTTCGGCAAGGTAGTTTTGTTGATATTGCTTTTTATACGTGAGGCAACACCTCAAAGCATTTACAGATAAACAGCGAAAGACAATCAAAGCAAACCAAAGAGAGCAAAAGCAGCTAAGAATTATTAAAAGAATGAACCTTGACAAGATTTAAAGGCATTTTTAAGCACAGTAAAAAATAAAAAGTAGCTTTCCAAAAGGCAAATTTAAATAACTTCAAATTAAAATACTGTATAACATGGAGAAAGTGTAATTTTTTTTAACCTGGATTTAAAAGCCTTACCACTTCTGTTGGCAGCTTGTGCCATATGTGTGCAGCATAACAACTAAATGCTGCTTCACCGTGTTTGTTTTGAATTTTTTTTCATTCATTTGGCATTAATTGACTGGAATCCGCAGATCTAAAAGCCCTACTTGGTTTATATTCAATTACATTTTTTTATATGTATTTAGGATCCAAAGCAGTCAGCGATTTATAGAACTTTAAAATCTATTCAGAATCAGAATCAGAATGGCTTTTATCGTACTGTGTACAATAAGATTGGATAGCTCCCCTCTCCAGTTTTATTTATACATATATAGACAGTTTGGTTTTTTTCCATTTTAACCGATAGGAACATCTATTATAGGACGACATTTACTTAATTGGATAACTCCTTCAGTTGGAGTCATTCCAAAAATTCTTCCTCACCAAACTCAGTCAAGCATGCCTTTATAGACTGCGTGCCGGCTCAAATAGGCTAGGGCCTGCCCCAAACTGTTCCTATAAAGTTGGAAGCACAGAGCCCAAAATGTCTCGGTGAGATGAATAATTAAGATTAACAGGCAATTGGAACACAATAAAAGACAACACAACAAAACACAGGCGGGCCCAAAAAGGTGGTCAAAGCCTGACTGATGGATGTCTTCACTGTGTGGTCCAGACCTTCGTCATCCACACCACTCGGCCCTCTCTGTTTATCACTGACTGACTACTTACACACGCACACGCGCGCGCACACACCACAGTCTGCATTACTAACAATTATCTGTGGTGTGAGCTCACACATAAGGCACCTCAGAGTCTGGGCCGGTCATACACTACCAACATGCGTGTGCTGCAACTTGAACTGCGCTGTACGTGACTACAAAAGATTATTGGCGCCTCAGTGAAAAAGAGAACATAAGCAGGGGACGCCCGCTATTTATGGGCGGGAAGTGACCATATAGAAAAAATATGCATGTATGCCCATTGAAATGCATTGGCTTAAAAAAATACTAACAATAAATAAATAAACATTATTTAAAAACTCTGATAAACATTCAATATGCATTTTATGTAAAAAAAAAAGGGCGTCATGGGAAAAAAATATAGATAATTTTTATTTTTTTTTTCTTGAAAAATAAAAATCTGTAAATATGCAAATCTGCAGGTGTGGAACCAGAAGTCAGATTTGGTGTTGACCATATAGTGGAACAGCTCCAGTAAGTCCAAAACAAATTTGGGGGATAAATATGACGATATGCTCTTTTAATATAAACATAATGCCTGACAAAATGTTTCAGTCAATGAGCATCAAAACAATTAACACACTTTGCTTTTCAGGGGGGCTAAGACATATTTTATTTCTAAATATAAAGTAAGATGAGATTCCATTGAATATATATTTTTTTAACTTTTACCCCATTAAAGCATGAACGCACTTTAACTCATTTACTACTATTGACGGCTAAAGACGATGTATTTAAACAGGATTAATACAGTATTATTATGCTTACAATTGCTTTCCATATTTACTATTATTATAATATCAAATATTTGATGGACACAATCTAATCATAGTAATAGTTTTTCTCATGAGTGCGGCCAGAACACGACTTCGTCTAAAATAAAAAGAAGACATGTGATGAGGGGGAAAAAAAGAAGCAGAAGGCTAGCTTACAAGCTATACTTAAAAAAAAAAAGGAGGGCTTGACGTCGGCGTCTTTCTGCTGGAGGATCATGTCCAGTGTACACACCCACACGTACACGCGCACACACGAGCACGCGCACACACACAGCCAGATGGAGAGCAGCGCTAAAGCTTAGTTTAATGACAAAAGGACCCTCAATCTGGACACGGATTTATCACTCACTTTAAAGTCCATCTGCGACAAGTTTGGACTGTAAACACAACTGCTCAGTCTCGCTGCCTTCTTGGGCTTTCGTGTTGGAGGAACTTAGCAACTCCCTAGAGTGCGCACACACACCCCCACACACACACACATTCCTGCACATATTAGAAAAAGGAGCGGACAGGGTGGTGGTGTGACGCAGTGCGATGAGGAATGACAGCACGGGACTTTACATTGGTGTCCATGGGGCGGGAATCACATGAGATTTACATTTTTTTTTTTTTCGGGTGATGGTGGGGCGGGGCGGGGGGGGGGCGAAGACGAGTGACAGCACAGAGATAGACTAGCTACCTATTTATAGCCCGGGCCATCTGCAGAGCTCCCTCTTGTCTTTGGTCATCCTGCTCACAAAGGCTTGGAGGCAGATTCCAGCAGCCCAGCCGCTCCACCATCCATTCACTATTCATTCCCGAGCCGGCAACACCATATGGATCCGGCCCCACTGCTGGGCCCTGGCCGGCCCGCTTCTCCCACTCCAGCTCTCTTTCTGCAGATTGACATGGTAATGAAGCTTGGGTGGCTCGCTTTTCTTCTTCTTCTGCCCTCTTTCTTCCGACGTCTTCCCCTCTTCTCCGCTCAAAGGAGCCGCCATTGAACATGGCCGGACCCCCTCTCCAAACGCCCCCTCCTCATCCTCCCTCCTCTTCTTTTCCAAGTGGTCCAGGGCTTCTCCTCTTGCATACCCTCACAATTAGAATGAGCCTCGGCAGATCGCCACCGAGGTTCAACAATGCGGATGTACAGTAGATGTGTGAGTTTTCATGAACCCCAGCTGACTTTGAACGACAGACAGTACACTCTGGACTATCGCAAGGCATACGAGGCGTGTCAGAAATGTTCCGGGCCTGCATCATTTCTGACAATCAAGCAACACATCTACAAAGAGGACTAATGGGTAAATGAAGTTTGACATGCGCTTCATGAACCAGTTGTATTTTTTTGACTCCTCTGGATGTCACTCTCCGTTCAACATTGGGCTGAACGCGACTTGACATTTCATAAACCCTTTTAATTCAACTAACAGCGCCATCTAGAGGAGTCAAAAATACAACAACTGGTTCATGAAGCATACTTGAAGCTTCATTTTGCCACCACTAACAAAGTGATGTTGCAATTTTTGGTGTGGTAAGACAACTCATGGCTGCTTTACCATGACAAGGCGGCAGCTCACAATACCCAGAGCATCCGATAATGTTTGGCCAAGGCGATGGTCATTAAGCATCTGTGGCCTTTCTTTACGGCAATTATTTAGTTGTCAAAAATACAGAACAGGCTACACTTTGTAAACCGTGAAAAAGCAGAAGAACGCTGTCGTTGGATTTTGCCAGTAAGACTCATCAACCGGTATTCTTCATGTCATCCTGCTGTCTGACAATCATGCAAAAACACTTCTGGGCTATAAATATAAAACAATCCAATGAATAAAGCTGTAACTGAGTACGCTTTCCCGTGCCGCACGATGACATATTCTCATGCCGTTGCGCAAACCAGTTTGAAATGCGCTGTCGTAACTTTGCAACCTCGTGTTGGGACTGTTGGAAATTGAGAACCCTCGGTATACAGTACATCCCCCTCATGCACTGATCCACAAGCGTCGAGTTGTGACAGTCAGCATGCACTCAGCTGCACCGCATCCTCTTTTTTCCCGCTCATATCCTCTTTTTTTAGCTTGACCATCAGTCTTGAGTGATGGCCAACTGGCAATAAAGCGGAAATGGAATCAGCGGGGGTGGTGGGTTGGTAGTTGATGGGGAGTGAAGGAGGGGGGGGGGGGTGTTAAATGGGGATTCCACTCAAGGAAGCTGTTTACGATGCCACAAAGCGCAGCCCCGTGGGGAAGGAAGACAAGTGTGAAACGGATCTCAAACAAGAGCTTCTGTCAGCTTCCCTCTGTCCCACTTTGTCTCGTCACTTACGACGACAAAAGGAGGCTCTTCTGAATAAAACGCACGCTTCAATGATGACTTTTAACAAAAGCCATATATTTTACATACAGGTATGACTTCTGTTTAACTCATTGGCGTCTGTAAAAAAGACATTTGGTTCCAATTTGTTTCTGCTGTTTTTTCATTATTTGGGGATCCTCATTTTTCTACTACTACAATGCTGTACATGCCTGCGTTTGTTTGGAGATCTTGTTTTGCTTGGCAAAGTCGGGTCAAGTGATTGTTGAAGTCAAATAAAACATGATGTCACTTATGTAATGCTCCATTGGAAACGGCGCGAAAAGAAGACGCGGCCTTTAAACGACGCGTTAAAGTAGTTTTGATGCGACGCTCTCGGAAATAGGAGCCGCTACAAGAGTCCTTTTCTGTCCCTTGATGTATAATCAGCATGAGTGTACGATTGTGTATTGGTGTTTATTTTTGTGTTTGTATGGATTGAGGCTGGATTTAAGCATGAATCAAGTGACACAATTTAGATTTTTTTTGCTTTCAAGAGGAAAAATTAGGATATATATCATGGAAGAGTAAATAGGGAAAAGCACACATGGAATTGAATGTATTAAGAACGATATTTTCGCACTCAAACATCCAATCACAGCGTTTGTGTCGTTTTCTTTTTTTTTTTTTTTTTTTTGGACGGGTAAAAAGTCTGAAAATCATTTTATTTGCGTCCAAAAAAAAGAACTAACTACCATATATGTGTTATTTATTCAATTTTAACATCTGTGCTATTTTTCTTCATCAAAAACATACAACTACAAAAAAACAAAAGGTTGGAGGGTGGATTAAAGGCATTTCTATTCATTTCAATAGAAAAATGGATTTGAGACAAGACTACATATTAATTGAGTTACAAGCATGTTTCAGATTTAACTTGGGTACAACATCCAACTAATTTCCATGTGTACATAATGGGGTCATGGTTATCTCTCAATAAGAGAGAATCCATGAGCAGCGTGGAGTATCATTGGTGGGCTGCGGCGGCGCAGTCACCTTGGGATCAGTGCAGCAGCCCGAGGCGGAGGCCAGCCTAGTTAAGCATGCATGCTGTGCTGGGCCCAAACCTAATTAGGTGCCATCCCAATGTCAACACGGCCGATAGAAGACAAGACTTCTTCTCCTAAAGCCACGCTGGGAAAGGCCTCCAAAGAGGCGCCTTGCACGGCCCCGGACCATCGACAAGCTTTCTCTGCAACAACATATAACATGATCCTGATACACGATTGATCGGATGTTTCACATTTGTTTCACATTTGTTACGGAAATGTTGGTCTTTTGTCGTGATGAAACATGGGATAGAATTGTTGTCACTGCCCTCGAGTCATCTTCCATGAAGCAGGAAGTAGCCTGATCATGGACACTACTCCTTACATTTGTTTAGTTGGCTCTTGTTATGGAAATTAATTTTCTCTCTTTGTTTGATATATGATGGAATCATTAGCAGCATATAAATAGGATAGTCTTGTTTTACATTACTCATCGTGAAACAGGATAGATGGAATAACGACAAAAAAAAAAACGATTTTTTTTTTTTCAAAATTAAAGCAATTACGGAATTGTAACATGACAAAATCTGTAATTTTATGTTTCTTTTTGCTACTTCAGTTACGAATCGATTGTCTTGTTTTACATCACTCATTGTGATATGGGATGGATGGAATAACTACACAAAAACGACTCTTCATAACTTAAATTTTTTTTTCTAAATTTAAGAAATGCGGAACTTGTATGGTAAGAAAATATGAAATTTTATTTTACTTTTTGCTCCATCAGAAGCAATTAGATTCGGAAAGCGTCGGTTCTATCTTACATCAAGTTTCATGAAACAAGTAACCCGCTAACAGACAAACAAATAGAGCCATCTTCAATTTATCCTTTACACATTCGAGGAAATTGGTTTCAGTTTATTCCGTTTGAGTAATAACGGAATCATTCCCCAGACTCCAGAATACAAATTCCGTTATCGTGTCATTCTCCATGAACAAGAGCGGAATCTGCTAGCTAACAAGCGAGGGAAACAATTACAAAAATAACAACACTACACAATTTTTATCACTTTCTCATCATTTGGCAGTGATTATTTCTTCTTATTTTCAATTTGTTCCCCATTTAATGAATGCTGTTCCCATTTTACGTTGCCCTTCGTTAACCAGGAAGTAGCCCGCTAACGCACAAATGCTTTCGCTTCTTTTCACCTTTGTTTAACTTCAACCTTGGCAGAGGTCTGCTCTCTCCTAATTAAGATTCTCGTATCGTTTCCACTGTTTTATTTATACTTCCTCTTTCCGCTCACGGCACAAAAATGGCACCAAATTCCGAATTCAGGTCGACCAAATACGGAATCCTGGTGCTCGGAGGTAAACATGTCGGCGCGCACTGTTGCCTTTTTAATGTGTCATCAAACCGTCATCTAATTCCATTTATACGGCTAAAAAGCCTCTCACAAACAGATTACCTGCTGCATAGAGGGGAGGCCCCTCTTTCAGTGTGTAATTGTGGCATGGCGCCATGTCCTCCCACTGCTTCTTAGTCCATTAAAATACAGATGAGAGCCTTTTACAGCACGCGCCAACAGCAACGCCTCCCAGCTAATCCGGCAAGCAACACAAACATCACATGAATTATGCGTAATGGAGACGACTTGCTGCTGGCACAGCTGACTGAGGACGCAAACAAAACGCCCGTTTATTTTTGGTTAATGTTTGGATTTCGTTTTTTTGTTTTTGTTTTTTTTTTTCTTCGATTGGGCTTTTCATGTAAGTAATTAGTTGGCAAATATAGAAATCCACGCGCTCCGTGGAGAGGATGTCGTTAGGTGCGCTTTCAGCATTACTTCGTCTCCTCTCTCGCTCACGGGGAAAACTTCCTCTGCGATCAGCATTTTAACTTGTTTGTCCGCTAATTCCATTCCAAGTCCGCTTTCACCGGTTCCCTGGCCGCGCAAACAACGCAGCGTCGCCTCCGTTTCGCCATCTCATCTACTTAGCGAGAGCTATTTATTCATCCTTTTAATGCTCAATCTTGGCAAGGGCGAGTGAAACCCAGCACCTTAATTCCATTAGCTTGTTACTCCAATAAGTCCCAATAATATAAAGCCACAAACTCTCTCACACACACACCTACACACACAAGCACACACACACACATTTCATGAAGCGTGAAAACACAGCAGCCGTATAGATTCTCCCACTGGGGCTTTTTTTTAATAACACTAATAGAAGCTAAAGGTTGGTCCTGGTTTGCTAATATCAAAATAAACGGTTGTTAACCTGCGCAGGCTTTTGCAAAGCCGAGTGTTCTAATAGGCCGCCTCTAATAAGCCCCGTTTACACCAATCAATACACTTGGCATGCAATTTTGTGACTCGACTGTCAAGCCGCTGCTAGTCCGCATTGAAAGAAGCCAGATGAGGCGGCTCGGGCATCTTGTCAGGGTGCTGCCTGGACACCGCCCCAAGAAACCCTGAGGAGGACCCAGGACATGCTGGAGAGAATATGTCTCCCATTTTGCTTGGGAACGCTTATGGATCCGCTGGACGATATGGCTGGGGTGAAAGAAGCCTGGGCTTCTGCTGCTTAAGATGCTGATCCCGTGACCTGACCTTGGATAAGCGGAAGAGAAAATTAATTTATTTATATTATATTATATTATATATACATATATATATATATATATATATATATATATATATATATATATATATATATATATATACATATACATATACATATACATATACATATACATATACATATACATACATATATATATATATATATATATATATATATATATATATATATACGTATATATATATATAAATTTATTTATTTATATTTTCGGGGGGGATATATGTTTTTTTATTATTTTTGGGGGGGATTTTCAGTTTCCGATGGTTTGATTTTTTTGTAAATTTTTTTGTTTCAAAATAAATAACTAATTTTACAACTAAAATCTTTTTTTTTAACATTTGCATTTTGTCCTTGTGACAAAGAGTAACTTTTTGTAACTTTTGTAACAAAAAAAAAAACAACTTTGAAAAAAATTTTTAAAAATAATTGACTAACTACATTTTGGTCATTTTGGCAGAACTAAACATGAAAATAAACATGTATAATAAATTTGACCGTTATCATTCCAAATAATTTTGTTATCAAAATTTCCATATTGATTCTTTTATTTATTTTTTTACTTCAATGCATATTTTAAGGAGTCCACATCGATTTTAAATCGACTTTCGACTAATCGTTACATTCCTATAAAATATACATATATATATATATATATATATATATATATATACACATACATATATATATATATATATATATATATATATATATATATATACACATACATATATATATATATATATATATATATATATATATAGAGAGAGAGAGAGAGAGAGAGAGAGAGAGAATGATAGAGAGAGAGAGCTATCGATAGAATATCCTTGACAGGTTGCACTACGTTTCTTTTGCCCTCCTTCCTGCATACTTCATAATCGAATCATGCCCAACAAGGGGTACGATTCCAAACAGTTCTGTAATGATCCCAAAATAACTGCACGGCTCGGCTTTACAGAGGAATGGGCAAACTCGATGGATTCTAATCACGTTGAATCTGCTTGCATGCCACTGCTGACTTTCCCACCCTCCTCCCAGTGTCAGTGTGCTTCTTGAAGACACTTCATTTCAAAAGTGACTCTGCTTTTGTTCCTGAAAAGGCTGGAGAGGGTCCATGTTGGGGGAAAGAGCAGATTAGGTGTCAAAAACGAGCAGAGAGCGCGCGAGAAAAAGAGAGAGAGAGAGAGAGAAGGATGACGTGCAGGGAAGATAAGCTGAAAGACAAGACAAAAGAGAAAGTAATGGGGATATTAAGTGAAGGGGAAATGCAGTCTGTGTCGCTGCTGCTCGGTCTGATCCTGAGCTGTGAGCCGATGAGATGGGTAAGGAGGAGGAGGGATGAGCGATAAGAGGCCAAGAAGATTATGGCCGTGAGAACCTTTGTTGTTGCGATGCGCTCAATGATCCACCTGACCACTTCAACGTGCTCACTCCTGCAAATCTGCATGTGAGGCCGCTGCAAAACGTGTCAAACGGACGCCGTGACTTTGTAGGTAGTCCGATTCGCCGAAAATGGGGAAGTGTGCTGACACGCTTTGAACAACCCGGTTGGCTTGCTGGTTTTCAGTCGTGCTGGTGACGTACATCGGAGGGTGTAGCAAAATGCGTCAAAGAGAAATCAAAAGATTCTGATCATTTGAATCCGGTATGTTGGTGGAGGGAAACATCAAAAACATGCAGGATAGAAGCCCTCGAGGACCGGTACGCCTGTGCAGTGTTGACTCTAAATAAAGGGCAACTGAGTTTGTGCCCCATCAGATCTGGCAGAAATCGCATTTTTTTTTTTAAATATTTAGTTACGTTTGATTTGTCAAGGAAGAAAACATTTTGAGTTTTGTTCGTTCCGTGACCAAGAACAAACTAAACTTTCCTGATATATCAAAACAATACTTCCCACTGAAATTAATTAAAGAGTCCGACATGACAGCAAGTGTGTGGACAGGCTGCTTCCTGCTAAAGTGGCCCCTTTAGAGAGCATGAACTCTGCCCGGCAACAAGTAATTTGGAAAGAACATGTTTCTCTCTCCAAGGATCCAATTAGGTTTAGGAGTCTACTGGTGAAAATGTATCCTTAAATTATTTGTAGTACGGCTTTCGTCACTTTTAAGAACAATGACTTGTAAAGCGCAGTTAGCAATCAATACTTTGTGTAAGAATGACATATTCGGCACAAGGTGGGCGGCAAGAAGCATCGGCATCGTGTTTTCCGGTTCTGCTTTAACTTCTGTGCTTCCAACATGAACTCTCTCTTCCCTCTATGCTATGGAAATAAAGACCGATTGAGTAAGAGCGAGACACAATGTGGTTTCAGCACTGCAGGAACAAAAACTTTGCATTTATACTACTATTTTATACGGTATGCTATGATGCGCTGTATAGGAAGAAAAGAATGTGTTTTGTTGAACATAAGGATCAAGTGCAAGGACGGGAAGATGCTCTATTTCTAAGCCTCGCTGCACTTTTGATAATAATTCTAATAATAGTAATGATATTAATAATAATAATAATAGTATTATTATTAATATAATAATAATAATAGTAATGATATTAATAATAATAATAGTATTATTATTATTATTATTAATATAACAATAATAATAATAATAATAATAACAATAATAATAATAATATTATTAATATAATAATAATAATAATAATATTAATATAATAATAATAATAATAATAATAATAATAATAATAATAATAATAATAATAATAATAATAATAATAATAATAATAATAATAATAACAATAATAATGCAGGGAACTTTGTGACTCAGGTGGCATGTGATTGAAATGCGACTTCTGCTTCTACATAGGACAGCAGACTATTTGTCATCCTTCATTGCAGTGATATGCACTGCACTGATGCGATTGCTTGTGATTAGATCGTGAAAACGTAAAGAAGTTCAATTGTTTTTCTTGAGGTTTTTTTGTTGTTGTTGTTGTTGTCGTTGTTATTCCAGGTCTGCCGCTCCAGTTTTGAAGCATACATAAGAAAACCGATGTGTGTGATACTGCTATTACATAACCAATCTGTATCACAAAAAGGACTGAATGATTTCCAATTTTTTTTTCCATTTTGAATATTGTGATTCTTTATTTAATACAAATTATTTATTATAAACAATATCAGATTAATTATACATAAACGCAACTTTTTTCCAAACTGCAGCCTTTGCGCTTTGAAAATTGTATTCGACTACATTGGTATGTTAATTCGAATTTCATTAATTTTTCAGCCTGAAATATATCGTCTCTTGAAATACAGGTAGATTTTCTTTTTTTATTCATTTCATTGCACATAACTCTAATGCTGAAGTCAGACTACACGAATGTAGCCCGATTTTGGGCCGCCAGACGAGTCAGAGACAAATAGTGTCTCGCAGCCGATTTTGAGTTGTCATGACGCATCATAGTGACATTTGGTCGTTTGGCACGCTTCACGACCAGCACGACCAAAGTCTGACATGTCAGAAATTTCAGACTTGTCGCATAGTTTGACATGTACTACGTCGTCCTTCGATTCTTTGGCATTGACCAATAGGAAGACAGTGCCTTCCTACTACTGATGAGAGACTGGACATGGCACGTAAATACAAATAATTAAAAAAACAAATAAATAAACACTTGAAATGGCGAAGAAAAGGAACGGACAGTCAGGAGGAAATATTGTAAAGTAAACGCAGCATTTCAACTCATGATATTTTTCTAACTGCAAAGTCAGTAGCTGATTAGCAAACATGATGTCATTAAACAAATTTGTTACCTTAAATTCTTTTTGGAGGATCGACAGTTCTCTCCCCACCATCCAGGAACCGTGTCCACAGCCTCTTTTTCCCTTTCTTTCTTGACATTACTGCACAACTGCGTGTCCCGCCAAAGAAGACATGTATTCTGAAAAGGCCATAACAGAAACATTAGCAAGAATGTTAGCAACCATGATGACATTAGCTGTCTAGGCTGATAAACAAATATTTGCACCACCACATGGTGACAAACTAAAGAAATGACAATAATAACAACACATCTTTAAATATTTTCTGAGTATTTTACTTGCCCAACCAACAACACTGAGCAGCAACGCTAGCAAAGATGCTAGCCCTAACACAACCTGAGAGGTGTCCAAGCTGGTCCATGAATATTTTAGAGCGCTGAGGCAGGTCATGCGAGGTCGCCACTGCAATAAGCAAGATGCTATTCAACTCATGACCATCTTGAAGCTGTTATTTCGAGAAAAAAAGAATCAACGACTGTCACGACAAGCTCAGAGCCGTTAGACTTGTGACCATAGAGGAGTTCTCATAACCTCATTTCAGGTCTCAATTCCCCTTGGAATTGAGGAAGCTGACCAACGGCATTGTGGGATTGAAACAAGAGCAAGGTCACTCAATGAGGTTTACACTCGGAACCTATTGCTCTCGCTTCTTAATTGTTGATCGTTTAAGATAAAGCGGCCCAGCCGGGATTTTTTTTTTGGACAACGCCAATAGCGGTAATGACCACCTGTGACCGGTTCTGTCGACCAATCAACGGGCGTCCCCGCCGTGCACAAGCGACCCAGTGCTGCAGTATTCTGACGGGTTCCGTATCGCAAACCAAACTGAAATGGACTGCTTATTGAAAAGCTTTTTGAGTGACCATGACCAGCCTGGCTCTCGTCAACCATGGTGATGCCTTTGTCTCCCGGCCCAATCTGGCCACCTCATCTCTCCCAGTGCCTCTCATTTTACAACAGAGAGAGCAAGAGAGAGAGAGACAGAGAGGGAGCGAGAGAGAGAGAGAGACAGTCCCATCTGGAGCACAGGAGAGGCTGAGGGAAGGCACACAAGAAAAGGACATGCTATGGGTCAAGGCTCAAAAGTACATAACATCAAAAAAAAGAGCTATTTGCAGATTACGAAATGTATTGAGCGAAAGCATACATTGAGAAATAAAACGTTTTCAAGCAAGGCCAGCCCAAATTCCTGCGGGGATCGGTAGATTGTCTGCTTTACAAACCACACCGTATCAAACAATTAATCAATCGGGGTTGGACGAGATCCTTTACGTCACTTCCTATTGGATGATGGCCAAGGATATTTCACTGTTCTTAGAATTTTTACATCAAATTCTGGAAACTGAAAGAGTTCCATCCATCCAGACTCTGAATCGCTAATGAACATTCATTTCAATTTTCTCATATAGTTTAATGCCAAACTGCATGATTTTCCTTTGTTGCAGTTTTTCCCGTTGTTTGATATTCTAATGCCAAATCGCATTCTACTGTTCCTGGACATTTTAATGTCAAACTCTTTCCACCTTTCAAGACATTTTAATTTTGCACATTTTTTTAACTCTCTTGTGTCAAAGGTATTTTTTGTCACTGATTTTAAACAGTTAAATGTAAAACTAAGTTTCCTTTTTTTTTCAGTTTGTCCACGGGACCTTGATATTACAACACCAATCTGTACTTTTATATTTTTTCTGAAACAATTTAATGTCAAACTGGACACTTTTTTTTTTTGACTTTTTTACTTTTCTTAGACATGTGTGTTTGTTTGTTTTTTTTTTAACATCTAATATTTTAAAATGGTTTTCCGTGGTTCCTTTGTTCTACATTATCAAACTGCACAAATTCTTACTGACATTTTGATGTCAAACCACACTTATGCCTAATGAGTTGCTTGACCCCAACTAGCGTGTATTTATTTAATATATCTAATGTTTTCTATTCTGATTGCTTCATACTAATTTGATGTATTTAGAAAGAGAGACTGAGAGAGAAAATGTGCACTTTGCTTTGTACTGTACTTGTTTACTTAGCATTTTGAATGGAGGAAGTGGACTTCAAACACACTCGACTGTTCCTCAAAAAAGAGAGAGGGACAGAGAGAGAAGAAACAAGAGCAGCAAACATAACATTCCATCACTTATCGCTGGTCCACGGTGGGTGTCTGTGTGTGTGCGTGTGCGTGTGCGCGCGCGTGCGTGCGTGTGCGTGTGTGTGTTCGGACCTGGGGTCGATCAGCTGAGAAGCGTCCGGCCCTCTCTCCAGTTGACACCCGTGGTCGCCATGGAAACCGCCCGAGTGGCGCCTCGAGGGGCTTGCGAGGGGTCTTGTTGTGAATCCAGTGACGTCACGGCGGCGGCGCCGGATAGTCTGCCCCAGAAAGAGAGGGAGAGAGAGAGAGAGAGAGAGAGAGAGAGAGAGAGAGAGATTGTGTGAAGGAGGGAGAAGTGAAGATGCTCTTGCGCCAGTCTCTTACCTTCTCTGCTTCAGGCAAACAGCGCTTATCGCGTCTGTACACGGGTGGTCCTCGTTTGCGACGACATCCGACATTTCGAGGTTAACGAAATATTCACAGCAATTCTGACTTCACAACCGCGTCGACTACGGCGCGTTCCGAATTTCCGACCAACGTACACGCTCAGGTTACGTCGCTCTTATAGCGCCCTCGTTAACCGAGGACCTCCTTACTGTATTTGTATTTGTTCCGACTGGCGCGAATATGCGCGTCATAAAGATGACTTGCAGTGACATAAACTTTAGCGCCTCTTTTTAAACATCATTGTTTTATTGTCGTTATTTGATGAAACGTGTTAAAGTAAAAGGTAAAGGTAACACATACATTTTCAAAGATAACGCTCAGATTGAATGCATTATCAGGAGGTATAACGGTATTTTCATTATGGTGGAGCTAATTTGCATTGCTTTACAACTGCATTGCATCATGCTGAGAATATGTTAATCGGCATGTAAGGTAATAGAGGTATAGTGATGAGTTTAACTAATGTGCAAACCACAATTGTTGTGAGACGCTCTCCACGGAAATGAGTGGATGGTGCAGGTGTACCTAATAAAGTGGTCGTCGAGTGCACTATTGACTATCTGTGTCATGTTTTTATGCAACCCAATGAAAAGCATCAGTAAATAGCATTGTATTTACACGCAGTAGCACGAAATTGAATCTGGTAAATAATAAGAAAGAAAGTTTTTGATGGGTCTGACCGTTGCGTCGCGTTGCATCAATTCCCTCACACAATGTTCACACCGGTCCGGATTTGCGTGGATTAATCAAACGCGCCTGGTCTCGTTTGGGGCGGAACACAGAAAAGATGCATATGCCTTATTATTACTATTATTATTCAAAAATGCATAGTGCCAGATGCACACGCACACACCAGAAGAGAGTTTGGAAAGTCATAGCATGTGCATTTTTATTTACAGATATATAGAATATAGAGAATACAGGAGATTACCTACCTATGTATTTTATATTCAAACGGGCGTTAAGAATACAAGTCCACGGTGAATTTCCGAACACGCTGTTTATTTTCTGAAATATCACCTTTTTTTCCCCAAATGCTGATGTATTTTTATTGGGAGGGAAAGCTAGTCAGAGCGGCGAAAAACTTAGTTTTTGGGCAGTTATTGGCTACACCTTGTCAAAGTCAATTGCGAGCCTTGTGCGGCATTAATTCTCTTGATCACAAACAGGTAAGAGCTTAATTTTCCAAATTGCCCACCGGAGCTGCCGAGGCTGCCCTCTGGGGCTCCGCCTCCCCGTTCGCGTTGCCACCGGTAACGATGCGGAAGAAAGGCGGGAGTGTTGCGCACACAGCCAATAGGATGAAGAGCGCTCTTGGAGTGACACGTCACCTCTAGCCAATCGGAGTTTTGGTTCCACCTCCCTCTAGCCGTCGACCTGCCGCCTATATAAAGCACATTGCCGCTCTGTTAATCCAGTCCGAACGACCATCGACTGACAACATTGGACTAAAAAGAAGAAACACTTAAGAGAAAAACTCGCGTGATAGTTAAATTTAACTTTGAAGAAAAACAAAATGAAAGCAATAAGCCCCGTTCGGTCCTTCCGGAAAAACACCGCCGCCTTGTCGGAGCACTCGCTGGGTCTGTCGCGGAGCAAGACCCCGGTGGACGACCCGTTGAGCCTGCTGTACAACATGAACGACTGCTACTCCAAGCTCAAGGAGCTGGTGCCCAGCATCCCGCAGAACAAGAACGTCAGCAAGATGGAAATCCTGCAGCACGTCATCGACTACATCCTCGACCTGCAAATCGCGCTCGACTCCAACGTCGCGCTGGGGACGAACCTGCATCACCCCGCGCGGCCGGGCCAGGGGGCTCCTCCTCCGGCTGCATCCCGTACCCCGCTGACCACCCTCAACACGGACATCAGCATCCTCTCGCTACAGGTACGACCCGCTCCTCACCCGCTTGTATTATGACGCACGACGCGGCGTGGAAATAACATTTGGTGCGCTCCGTTTTTTTTTGTTTGTTTGTTTTAGTCTCCCGAGTTGCCATCCGAGCTGACGACAGATGACAGCCGGACTCTGCATCGCTAAAGGCGGTGAGTAGTCTGGACTCCTGTCTGCTCACGCATGCCGGCCAAGTACAAGGCTTTTTTTTCCCTGCAACCCAATCACCAGCAACATTTGTTCCGATCGCGTCCCAATATGCTTGCGCATCCTGTCAGCAAAGATCCCAACCGTACCATATGCTTACTTTTCCAAGCATTAAAAACATTGCTGCAGTCACATGGATGCAATATATCCACTTTGTCAGGCTTCTCAGGGGTTAATAAAGTAGCAGTTGTCAGGGCCGTATTATAGCCTCTCGTATCTATAATGAAGGGCATCTGTAAAGAGAGGAAAATAATGGCTGTTTTGGATTGCTCGCTACTACCATGTCTGCACATAATTGGTACAAGAAGTGGGTAGGCGCCAGCTGAGCGGCAATTACGATGATTCTTCCCCAGATTGGAGGCTAAACTTGTGTGTGAGTGTGTACGTGTGTGTACATCTGGAGTGCAGGGTTTGCTTAGTATTGGGAGTGTTTGGTTAAATGTTAAAAAAGTGTGCGGCTTCCTCCCTGGCGCCAGTCTGTCCGGATCTCTCTCTGCCCTGTTTGCCTTTTTCTAAACACGCCTCTCTGTCTTTCTTTTTCTCTCAATCTTTTGCAGGTGTTTGGTCAAGACAAGTACAAAAAAAGAGAGAGAATCTCACAGGACCTGGGGAGCATGCAGGGCTTCCCCTCCGCCCCATTTCCTTGGGGGGGAAAAAAAACGTCAAAAAACAACAACAAAAAAAAAATCCAACAACCTCTGTCCTCCTCCAGGCCTGCTGGATTATTTTTCCTCCCTCCATCATGAGAGACTTTGCTTATGGGACAATCTTTATGATGTGATGTGCTTTTTTCGCATTATTTAATTTAAGATTTTTTTTTTTATTATTATTTGTAAGTCCTTTCTGGAAATGGAAGGCACGTTATATTCCCAGTTGTGGGAGGAAAAATGAGATTATTGTCATGAGGATAATTATTATATTATTCCCCCCTCCTCCCTCCTCTTATTCTCCCTTACTTTGTTGAAGTCTTCGCTTTTTTTGCGGAGTTAGGAACTTGGTTATTTACTGTAAAAAATGAAAAAAAAAGTTTAGTCTTGTCTTGTCAGGATTGTTGGCACATGAAGGACTGGACGTTGTTTAAAAGAAAAAAAACTGAAAAAGAATTGACACCTTGTGAACTCTTCTCGGGAGTTTATCTTGTATAGTTGCAGGCATTTCTGCAAAAAGTGTAATGTTGTACTTATGCTGAAACTTTTTATAAAAGTAATGTAAATTGTACCTTTTTTTTATACAAAAATAAATCACAAAAGCAAACTTAGCATGCTTTCATTTTGTGGGCTGGTGCAATTATGGGATGGATGCAAGATGTGTGAAACCTATGGCTTGTGGGCATATGCGGTGCACCAAATCAATTGATGCAACCGCCACATCTTACAAACAATAAACTGGGGGGGGGGGTGAAACATGCAACCCAGAAAGGCTAATTTAATATACATGTGCAATTATACTTACCATAAATTTAGCATGTCTTGCATCGGTAGGTCTGAAGCTGCCCGTACGAGGCTTCTCGCCTCAACTTTTTAATGCGCTTTGGACACATGTAGTCTATTAAAACGCCTCTTAAAAAAACGAGTACCCTGATCAAACCACCGCTATGTGACCCAGAATAGTGCGAAGACAGTGCGTCACTCTCAGCGAGGCAAGCAGCACCTCAGGGTGCACGGTTGCATAAAACGCTTATGTAGGGCGCGCTGACTGCACTTTTACTTCCTTGGGTGCCATGTAGAGTAAATAGGATTAGATGGCTTAGCGTGACAGGCCGAGACATTAAAGCTAAAAGGGCTGTTGGTTGTGTTGGAAGGAATGCATATAGGGGGAAAGAAATGCTACACAATTATGGAAATGTATCTTTGAATGGCAAATGATACAGTTACAAACAAATTTGAGTAAAAAGAACCTCTTGAAGGCTTTTGTTACTTACAGTGAAGGGCTCAATTTGATACTTGAGGCAACTGGCTGACTTTTTGGGACTCGTCAGATGATTTATCAGGATTATGGGTGCATAAATTTCCACAATTCCATAGACGCTGTACCATGAATCTGAAAATATGTCAGTTAGAAAATTCTTTTTTTTGATACGTTAACAGGAAACTGTACCTTGGATTGTTGCGTATTGCATTCCATTTCATTCGGTGAGTGAGCTGGAGCCTATCCCAGCTGACTTGGGGCGAAAGGCGGCGTGTTCACTGGACTGGTTGGTAGTCAATCGCAGGTCACATAGAAAGACATTCACACTCACAGCTGTGGAGAATTTAGAGTCTCCAGTGAACTGAACATGTATGTTTTTGGAAGACGGTGGGAAGCCCACGCAAGCACGTAGAGTACACGCAAACGCCAAACAGGCCACAGGTAAAAAAAAATGCAGACTTTTGTATTTGATAAAACACTGATAAGCTGCTTAAAAAATCTACAAAGTATCTTATTAGTGTCCTCAAAAGAACCCTGCATGTACCCCGTTTAGAAGGTGGGAGGGGGTCAGTGAAAAAGTTGACAGCCTGCTTTCGTGCAGCCATCGCGCAGTACCGTTTGTGAGGAAAGTGCGCCATCTATCGGACGACCATATAACGACGCGTGCGTCCTGAGCTTCGACGTCTCTAACTAATCATTTCTCTGAAAGTTATAAATTGAAAGATCAGATCAGATTCTCCTGCATTAAGAAGAAAGAACGACGTCATCCCAATGCTTTGAATTTGAACATCGAAAACAAGTGTATTGATTTAAATAGTGAAACAATTTGACAAAGATTAGGAGACAGAACATCATTTCAGAGCCCTGGAGTGCATGCAAATACCTTTGACAGAACAATGGTCCACTCGTCCAAAACACCACTAAGTAAATGTCGATACCAGCAAACACAACACTCATTGACATGTAACATTTCATCACCACACAAACAATCTCTCGTAATAAGATGTCACAACTACACTATTTTCTATTCCCAATTTAGACTTTTTTTTTCAATCAGACTTTAAAACCGAGGTGTCAAACTCCAGGCTCAGGTGCCAGATCCAGACCATCAGATTTCATAATGTGGCCCACGGAATGACAAATTGGCAATTACCAACCGCAGGGACAATCAGTAATCAGATCATACTTACGCTTATAATCCATAAACAAACACAGTGCGGCTCAGCTTCTGGTTAACTGATGATTAGCACAGTACCAATGGAACATCCACCGGGATTCAAACAGTGTGTGTGGCATGTGTTGAAAACGAGTTTGAGACCTTTGTTTTAAAGTACAACATTATCATTAACAAGAAACACTTTCTACAACTCCATCATAACAGACTAAACTCCATTACAAGCAAGGCTCGAAATAAGCGGCTTTGCATCGCAGTTTGCAAGTAAAAATTCACAATTCATTAACGTGGCACAACAGGTTTATGTCACAGGGCGAGTGGCAAACAGCTAGTTAGCGACGAGCTCCGGCTGGCTAGCTGGTGCGGATTAACACGTTGCAATCTTGCTCCTAAATCAGTGAATTAGCTACACTTGGGAAAACTATCGTTCTCGCGAAGATGAGCATAGATGGAAAAGCCAGGCTCATTGCTAAGCTAACCTAACATTGACACGTAATCGTGAAACAACAGAATACAGTGCTTGGGTGATTGAGAACACTTTTCACAGATGTGTGGATGGAACCGCGTCAAAGCGGAGAGTACACAATTGAACAGCAGCAAATTTCATAAACATCTGGAGAGAAAATTATTAACTACGCTAGACAACTAAATAGGACCAAAATCAGAATTGTTACGCGTAACGTCAGCTGCGAGGAACAGCCTACAGCAGAAGTAAAAGTACGTTGAAGATGTTTGTTTTCACGATGGAGTAATCAATTTTGATTTTTAATTTTGAGACCTGCACACTAAATGTTCTCAAATTACATTACAGCAGGTTTTTAAATCAATTTAGATCTGCAAAAGGACCATACAAACTATTCAGAAAAAATATCAAAAGAAGAAACTGAAAATTCCTAATAAGAAATTACAGATTACTGCTATTCACAACGTGAAAAATAAATATTGATTCCATAAAAACTGAAACTAATTGTTCATTTGTGATATTAATATTTTAATTGTTCAATATAAAAAAATGACCTGCTCCTCAAAATTAGAAAGTTGCTCCTCAAATGAATTCATTAATTAACAAAACTGCTCCTCAAAGAGGAGATGTTATTTCGAGCCTTGCGAGACAACACTGATCACTGAATTCTGATCAGAAACAATCTTAAAGGACGCTCTCCCTTTCATCTCCAAGGTTGGAGCGCAGGTTCTGGTTGTGGTGGACGGTGGCGGTGGTGACGGTGGCGTTGCCGCTGCCTGGTGAGATGATGACAGCAGGCGAGACGCTGGAGGGGGAGGTGGCGAACTGTTGTTGTTGGCGGCTGCTGTTGTTGGCGTTGGAGTTGGTGTCGCTGGAGTTGTTGTTGAGCGTGGTGTTGCTCTCGCTGCGGTTGAGGTTGCTCATCCCGCCGGGAGGCCACCCTTCGTCCGGGCTGCTCGCCATCAGGCTGGCCTCGGAGGCCGCCTCGGAGCAAATGGACATGCGGGCTACCGTCGCGTCCTGCAGGCAGCTCAGACTGCTGGGGAGGAGGCCTCGCTTCTTGACCGGGCCTTCCAGCTCCAGCTCCATCATACCCGACCTCGCCGCTGCCCTCGCCAGGCCGGGTTCTCCTGCCGCCTCTTCCGGGGAGCTGTCACTGGACTCCTTCTGATCCAAAAGACCTTTGGTGAGGAAATGTGAGGGCTTGGCTTTCACTTCTTTTTGGAGGAGCGGAGTGGTGTTGTCGGCCTCCTCCGGGCTTGAGTCATCATCGCTGGACAGCTTGCGGAATCGCGACTCGGCCGCGTTGTTTCGGGAGCTCGTGCTGTGGTCCAGCTTCTCATCCTCCTCGCTGATGGGGTCAAGGAGCTGGGCATCAGCCCCTGAGGGAACGTCTGTGGCTTCAGTAGCCTTTGAGACTCTCTTGACGAAGGACTTGCGGCCATCTTGGTCTGCTCCTTCCTTCGCCTGGCAAGTGGGAAAATGATTCAATGAGAACATGAAAATATCAGAAATCCCTTTATTGTCATTGTACTCAAGTGCGCAACGAGATTAGACACATATCAATTGGATGGGAGGTCTCGAGAGAGAGAGAATTCTTTTCAGCATTTGGTGCCAAAGCACACAGTTTGCAACTTTTCACACTATAGAAAGAGATGCTACGTTCAGTCCACACATATATTTCCTGCTGTCGATGGCTATTTAGCCAATCAGAAGCTTCAACCGCTATCGCCCCGGTTGTACATTGATTTACACGCAGATTATTTACTGGACGAATGTAAAAATACACTTCTTATGTTGTGATGCAGTGATTCTCAAAGTGCGGGTACTTGAGCCCTCTCTCGTGGGACGTAAAATATTCAGTGTCAAAGTACAATACTTTTGAGTGAAATTAAATTATTTTAAAATTTTACTTTAATATAAAAAACATTTCATTGAATAATCCAAGTAAGTACAGTTTCTATTTTGCTATATTTAAGCAAGGGGCTATTATATTCAATATTCAAGAAAAGTACTTTTTAGGACTGAATCCTGGTCAATTATTTTAAGAATTTCAATGCACTAGTTTGTGTAGTGGCCTATAAATGAAAAATGAAAAACTGGCGTAAATCTGAGGACGCTCTGCTTTTCTGTACAAAATATGTTTGCATTTATATTACAGTAATAAAAAAAAAATATCAACCAATCTTGTTTTGAACAGATTCTACTCGAGACCCGTTTATTAGTTCCCTGGAGGCGATACCAGGGTACTTAACAGGATTATTTGTACTAATATAAATACATTCCATTCCTCCATTCTCAATGGCACTTTTGCTTATTAGAGTAGTGGCTGGGTTGGAATTTAATTCACCCTGGACTGGTCGCCAGCCAACTGCAGAGTATTTATAGACAAACAAACATTCACATTCACAATTTAAGAGCCTTCCAAAAATGATGTTTTTTTTTGTTTTTTTTTAAAAGTGGGAACACCCAAAATGTTGTTTTCCACGTCAACATGATAACTCATCATCTTTGTATAACGAGTAAAACATCCAAGCTAAGTGCTGCAGCGTGCTCGTGACTGTCCACCAACCCCTTTGTCGTCCGAGCCGGCCGCCTGGAGGAAGGTCGGGGGCTGCGAAACGTCCAGCTGGGCCATCTGAGCAATGTACTCCTGGTAGGCGTCGCGGTACTCGGCCTGCTGCCTGTCCGTCAACTTGACGATGTTGTTGGATGATTCTTGCGAGTTGATGCTGGACATGCTTGTGGTGCGGAGAGTCGGCACCTGGCAACATGACAAGGAAAAAGGCCACAATTTGTTTTGTTGAATTAGAACCTATTCACCAGCTGCATGATATATTGTGTAAATAAGATCACGATAACAGAAATTTTTTTGAAAAGAATACTTCTTTGACATTGTCAAGCAGAAAAAAAAGATTATTGTTAATGTTATTATTTTATTATTTATTTTATTCCTTAAATCATTACATTGTTTTTGTATCCTGTTGGTTGGGATTGATATCATCAATCATGTCAGCACAACACAACTAATAAATTAAATATTGAAAATATAAAAATGGGTGACGTCGAATGTAGTTGGCTAGTTTAAATGTATGTGACAGAGTTTGCCGATTGAGTTTTTGCAAATCCAGGCTGAAGGTGAAAATATCAACCATGGGGCCCCTTTAGTGCTTTTTTTTTTTTTTTTCATTCTGCTGAAACATTCAGGAACACCGCTGACTTCCTCCGCTGTGCTCATTTCTCGCTCGATACGACATGAACAAGATACGTGCGGCCGGCATGAAGAGGACTTTGTGGCTTTGTGACAGTTTCTGAGAGCACGACCTTACGTGAACGGCCCAGTTAATTTTGCTTACACTGGGAAATTTCTTTTACAAAATGCGCAGCTTGCACCTGATCATATCTTGCGGCGTTTTGCACACAAGCAGCTTCAAGAAAGACGACTGACCGGCCACTGCGAGCTGCTGCTGTGTTTCGGGGGCTCTTCTAGACCCGCTCCGCTGAGCTCCTCAAAGCTCAGATTGAGGCTGAAGCCCCCCGCTTCCCGCTGGGCCCCCGCCAAGCGCCTGCTGGGCTCTCCGTTGTACACGCTGTTGCCCTGCTCGCTAGCAGCGCGCGACTCGTCCTCAAGCAGGGCCTGGCTTTCGGCTTGCCGCTGTTCCATCACCTTGGGAAAAAGACTTTGTTAACTCGACGCAGACTCACAAGTGAGATCATTGCGACATGCAAACAAATAAGTTACAAGGCAACAGCAGGAAATAATACGCAAGCAACTTTGAGCGGCTCCTTCTGAGGAGCCGCTCGCTGTCCACTCATCCCTGACAATGACCTCCCTTCATCCAGATATCAGTCGGCCATCATCGACCAGATGGCTGAGCTGGCTGCGTCCTGGCAACACAACACTGGTTTAGTGCATGAGGCTGTAAGGAGGCAGCACTTTCCAGCTGCTCTGATGTGAGCTCAGCATCAGATGTCTGCTAAAAAACACGACTGGTTTGTTATTAGGAGGCTGCTACACGTGTTAGTAATTCAAGGCTTCTCGTAAAGCGGATTAACAAATGGCAATTCTGGTATCTTATCTTCGCACAGGATGTTATGTTACAAAATGCATCCATCTTTTGGGAAGAAATATGAGATGATACATCACCGCGAGCTCTGATTTGCTGACAATCAGTCTAGTGCAACCTTGTGCCCAAAGGCACCTGGGAGAGGCTTGAGCTCACCCATGACCCTAATGAGGACGAGCTCTAAATAAAATCGATGGAGGGAAACCATAAGTCATGGTAAGGTGTAAAGGCAGAGGAGTCGGGCGTGAATGATTCTGAGAAAAAAAAATCATATAGAATGTTTTTCCTCTTCCAATTGCGATTGTGATTTAATATGGATTAATTATATTTTTTCCAAGGTCCTCTTCCCATATATTTTTTTATTATTACATTATTACAATAACAGTAAAGATAAGACAGATTTTTCCCCCTCCAGCGAGGTGTTGCCTTTGGTTTTGCTATTCCAATCCCTAACTCTTTTTGCTTCAGTATGTTTTATTCCAGAATGCTACATAGAACATCACTTTCTTTTTCAACACCACCATAAATTTCTGCTGTACAAATTCCATGTCTGACATTCACGTTGTGTGTTGTGGTTAAAGATTTCTACCGCAGTGATATTAGATGTCATAGTAATTGCACTGATCTGTTCTTTAGATGGAATACAAATATATTTTGTTTTCATGTGTAGTCAATCAATTTTCACTTGACAACCCAAATTAATTGTTATTCCACAATTAAATCAAATATTTGTGCTTAACGAAAAGTATATTCATTTTAACTTTTGTCAAAATCATAGCGTTCATACATCAAGTTAAACCCGAAATAATTTGAGCAATTTGTTACGTAACAAGTGTGTACCAAACTGGTTGCTCTTCACATAAATCAGTAGCCAAGAAGTAGCTGTCAGTTTCAATAAAATGGTGGGTGACCCCTGATCTAATGAGATATAAAACTTTGTTTGTAATTTGCAAATCTGATGCACTGTTTTAACCATAGTGACGGTCTAATGCAATTATATGCAATATATCACATTTGTAACGGTGGTTTGTCGCAGTGTAAAACTGCATTGCATCATTCTGAGAGCTCTCAAAACCGACATAATCTAAGATTGTAACCAAAGAAATTGGGCAATGTTTTTTTTATTTACAGCTCTTGAACTGAATCTCATTGCATTGTGTGTTTTTTGTGCCCCGTGGGAATGAAAAATAGGACCTCACCGTTCCCCTGAAGAGCTGCCAGTCACCAAAGTTCATATCCATCTCTTTCTTCAACTCATCCAGGTTGCACTGTGTCAGGACACGCCCATTTATATTAGCCTGCAATGTTAGAGGGAAACTGGCTGAATTATTGGATTCATTTAAAACACGCAGATTCAAAGATGAGAAACATTGAATTATTTAAATCAAGACTCCACATGTAAACTTGACAATGTTATTGACAGGCGCACCTTCTTGACGGTGGCGGTGTACTGACGCAGCATGCTGGCGTCGAGTCCATCGATCTGTTTGAGGAACTCGCACACTGCATCTGTGCTCATTGAGCTGAGCAGGACAGCAGGGGAGGCCTACCAAAACATGCAGTCATAATGAGAAGGACACATTCATGGTGTCTGCGCCAGTCCTGCTCACCGGGGCGGCCCGGCATGTTAGCGCACTCTGTTAGTGCAAGAGGGGAAAAACGGATCTCAGTGGAGGGGAGAAACTCGCCGGCCTGTGGTCAGAATTCCACACAGTAACTCCCTCAGTCAGTCACACAAATTAAGGGTAAGAGCAAACAAAGCTGCCAACCAATCCAAACAGTTACACCACTTTGTTCTTTTTTAGTGTGTATATGCTATACAGGCACATAAATTGTACGCAGCGTACTTAAGGGATGGAGACTGAGAGTCTGAGTGGTGCTCGTCGAGCGGTCGCTACAAGCTTTGCCATCACTAATACCAGAGGTTTGTTGATGAGCCAAGACCAGCTACATCCCCCCCTTCCTCCCCGCATCCCTCTATCTACTTTAAAACCACAACTCTCCTTTTCACTCATCCCCCCCTGCATTGACTCCCTATTCTCGTTTCTTTCACTTTGCAACCTGGGTTTAACACGCTCATGCCTACTGGCCACCCAGGCTTTGTTTCTGGTACCTGGACAGAGGAGTGTGTCACTTAATCAGATTTGGAGTGCTGTGAGACAAGGGGCAAACAACCTAATAAAATATAGTACGGCGGCGGGCAGGAGAAGAACTATTGCTACTTGTGTGAAAGTGTTAGTGCAACTAAGGGGACTGTGTGTGTTTTAGGTGACTTGTCTATTATCTGATTTTACACCATGCATGATATTGATAAGAGAGTCGAAGTGTTAGTTGAATGTCTGCTTGGATGCAGATTAGGGTTGCAGCGGCATACTGGTTTCACAGTCGGTATGAACACTGATGGATATCACGCATCATGTGCATGATGCAACTTTGTCGGAATACTGGTGAGTTCAACCAGATTAAAAAAAATGCACTTCATTGAAGAGTTCAATGTAAGGAGGGTGGGAATTTGACAAATTTGGGGGAATAAATGTGAATATATGAGAATAGTTCTATAGGAATCTATAAGAATTAACAAAAATAATCTGGAAATTCAAAAATTGTTGTCCATTAAATGTTGAAGAAAATGTGAACAAAATTATTCAATATAAAAACCAAGTATTGGATTTTTATTGGATATTAATTTAGAATAAACTTTGTTTAGAAAATTATTAATTAATTATTATTAAATCCGATTAAAATCTCACCACATGTAACTATTTATTTACATATTTGTACGATTTATGCTAAAGACTGCAAAAATTATGCCAGCAACAGATACATTTATACCTGTCCCAATATGTAATTTTAAAAAAATAAATTGCAGTAACAATAATTAAAATATACGAATGATATATATGAATATCTCATTATTTATTAGATATATTCTATTTCTACTATTAAAAGAACATAATTAGAATATAAGTATTATAAATTATACTTACACATGACATAAAAAGTCAATTTATCAACAAATGTTTTTTTTCAATCAGATATGCAAGCAGACATTTCTATATTAATTGTTTTGTGCTGATTCCGAACATGCCCTTGTTTTTTCCGAGCACATGAGGTTATTTATAATTATAATAACAATACAATAACAATTTAATATGTGGTAAAATAACAAATAAAAAATAAAAAATAACATATTTAGTAATATTTAGGATTTGAGGGGAAAGTACAGAGATGGGCGGAATTTTTTTCTGAAACATCAAATTTATAAATCACAACACAGTAATATCCGTATTGCACAAGCTTTTAGAGGTAAAAAAAAAAATGAAAATATCTCAGAAAAAAAGTAGACAATTTTTAAATAAACGTCAAATATACATTTCGGGACACATAAAGCTGTGATTAAAATTTGCTGTTGACTTTTAGTATAGATTTTTGAATGTCAAAATTTCCAGTTGTGTGTATATATATATATATATATATATATATATATATATATTATATATATATATATATATATATATATATATATATATATATATATATATATATATATATATATATATTAATAATCAAAAATTATTCCCAGTGAAATTGTGCCCACCGCATTCCAATCTGATTGCCTAGAGCAATAATCTTGTCAGAAATGTGACTTCAGTTATCATACTAAACAACTGTCACACCGTTGCAACCCCACTGCAGACTGGCAAAAAACAATGAAAACGTTGATGTACCTGCTTTGATTTGTAATGCAGTGACCTTAAAAGCTTGATAAGGAGACAAAAAATAGCAGACAGACATACGGTCAGACACAAAATGCACATGTACAATGACAGAAGGCCAGGCCTGCACCTGTGGAAAGAAGCGGAAGAAGACAGAGGCAGACATAACGACGAAAAAAGGCAGCACAAGAGCATAACATGAAGGCGCAGGAGGGACTTTTGTAACCAGGCAGGCGGCAGCCCCCTTTTCCATCCATGTCAGACTGGAAGAGGCGAGGCGAAATGGAGGTAGAATTATGACACGAGGAGATTTAGTTTTCACAGCTTTTGGGGTCATAATCTTCACAGAAAGAACATCTTAGCCCAAGACAGATTAGAAACCAAGTTGAAGAAAAGGAGAGGTTTCAATTTAGGCACGGCCTTCAATTCGGAACGCGCAAAAAAAAACAAAAAAAAAACGCAAATATCAGCGGGTGTGTCTAAGTGTGTGTTTGTGTGAAGCAGGGTGTGTGCGATAAGACCGTAATTACAGCTGGGCTGAGCTCAGGGCAGGGCAAGAAGGATGGGGAAGAGGAAACAGAGCTCTGCAGGAGCGGAAGCGTCTTGGTAAGGAGATAAGCTCGAACAGCACTGGGCTCATTGTCAGTGCGTAAATGTGTGCGTGTGAGTGTGTGAGTGTGTGTTGCCAGTTGCTCTGATGATAATCCCCGTAGACAGAGGAATCCACATTCACACTTCTATAAGCTTGGCAATTATACTGGGCTCGGCCCGCTTACATATCCAAAGAATTACACATAAATGAGGCCGTGCGCACACGCATATCAACATTCACAGATTTGCGGGAAGGGATAAGATGGGCTGATGCGCATCGGAAAAGCCGGAACGAAGGATGAAACTGAGGGCATTTATACAGCGGTGGAGACAGGACAAAGGAGCAAGAGGCAGATGGAGGTGGAATGGAAAAGATAGACTGAGAAGGAACATTCTCAGTGTTCTATATTCAAATCTTTCATACACTGTCGCTTCTTTAAACGCTTGCTGGCGGCAGCCTGATAAGTGGCTTTGTGGAGCAGGCGAGAAGTGTTATCATTCATTTGTTCCAACAGAAGCTGCTCTCTTTGAATGTGTGGACATCGGAGTGTCTCATGCGTCCCTATGACACATTGAACAGAATCGTTCCTCTGTGTTAAAGGTCCCAGTCCCAAACGGATGGCGGATGGGAACCAGGAGTCAAATAACTTCACTACACATGCACCCAAAGAGCATGTTTCAGAGACGAGACTAACAAGGCATGCAATGTTCAGCATGCTTGAGGTTTTGCAAGTTCATCAGCGAGCAAATTATTAGTAATAACAAGCTACATATTTGCAAAACCGTCAGAGCGGGTATGCTTTTGTGGTTTATTTGGTTACCATGGCGGGGTCAGAGGGACAGGAGTGGAGGCCTTCTCTTGCATCCTCTGCTATAACTTCCTGACATGGGCACAGAATACAAACAAGGGTTGTGCAGAGGTCGGGTCTAATGGACTTGATTGCCGTTTCTTCTTGAAATAAACTTTGGGGATTTGCACGTTTTTTGAGATGGGAAATGTGATACTGTTAAATTTAGGGGATAGGATGGAGGAATGAGCAGGTGAAAGACACACAAAAAAATCAAAGAACTAGAATAAATGTTCACAAATTCGTTTTCCACTGCAGGGGACCTACGCAGCATTTGACTTTTACACGTTTCCGTCGGTAAAAGGATGGTGGTGTTCCAAGCATGTCACGTTTTTGCCACTGCTGATCACTCACTAGTCAAACAAATGAGCCGTTGTCACATCATCACTCGTGGAGGAATGAGAAAAATAAAAACATGCTAATATTGGTTCACCGGCTTGCTTGATTTCACCTTTGTCAGTGGCAGAAATGTACTTTTCTAATTCCTGAAATATTATTTTCAAATGGAAAACATGAGCTAAACATAGCGGAACCAGTACTTTGTAGCGGAAAAGCGAGATACTGTGCGGTACTATTTTTCAGCCCATCCTGGTCTGTTATTTGCTGTATGGAATGCATGTAGCAACCATCAAACATTGATGGCAGTGAATTTGTTGCACTCATTCAGGTGTTTGTTTTTTTGTGACAGCAGGAATGACGGATTCATCTTCCTCTCACAAACCGACAAAATCAAACACAATTAACATCAGGAGAATATGTCTGATTTTCAAGTCTGTACTTACAAGTCCACCGGTGATGTCCTTGAGGTGAGCAGGATGCTTAATGGAAGTGTGCAAGGTTGAGGGGGCATGATGGGGGTAATGCCTTGGCAGATGATACACATGTTGGGGGAAATAAGGCTAAGGAGGCAGGAGGAGAGGAGGTCAAATGAAAATCATAGGAGGGAGCTACGGCATACAAACAAAAACAAAATAAATGCTACAGAGCAGGGATGGGCAACTTAAAAGATGGCGCGGGACACATTGTTTTTAATCAATGCTACTGGGGGGGGCACATAGGGCCACACAGGTAAATGAAAAAAAAATATGGACAAAGTACATGCATAGAGAATACGTGCAAAATATGCGCTCTTAATATATTTCATTTCAGAATAAGTTTTTTAATGCATATATAAAAGATCAACTATTCAACAATAAAGGGGCTCTCGTGCATAAAAATTACCATTTAAGGATGGACCCGAAACTGCTAGACAGCAAATGAATAGGAAGTGCAAAAACTCATTCCCTGCATAGAAACCAACTCACACATATTGTTTATATTATTGCGGTTTGGTGTTCGTTCTGTGTGTATTGCAAATTCCCCCAAAATTATAAGGCCTGTGCAACGTTGTAGTACAGGACAAAAGACCCAGAGCAAGTGCAACTAGGCAATGTCTGCCATCTAGTGGTACATGGTGAGATTACAAACATATGCCTTTATAGTCTAACTGTACGATTCGTGGGGGATAGTCAGGCCTGCCTGCAAATAGGAAAAATCTGCAAATAATTGATGGCTATTGAAATGAATTGAAGCAAAATATATTTTTTTGAAGTAAATCAAAAATAATCTATAAAAGATACTGATAAATCCTCTAGAGTAAAAAATACCAAAATAGGCATTGATGACCCCACAAAGCCCTCTGCGTAAAAAAAAAATAAAAAATTCGAGAAAAAAAAGAAAAAAAAGGGAAAAAAATTGAAGGTAAAAGGAAATTAATCACGGTGGTCAGAATATGGTCGCACACCCACCAGTTGCCCATTCCTACTTGAAAAAGGATGCTAACATGGTCAGTCTCATTGTCCCATGTTGGGTTACAACAAAATGAATGTCGTAATGGATGGAAAATGAAGCATGGAGCTAAATCCAGCCGTGTGTTGTGGAGTGGTTGTGGGCACCTTTAAGTCACAGCAGAGCCTTTATTTTCATTCCCTCTACATCATATTGGAAGGATCTTAAGGACCTAGTGGCCAGCATCCTCCAGCGCATCTTACCCGGTTGTAGAAGGGGTGCTGAGGACCAGTCATCCCACTGAAGTAGGCACTGTGCGGCTGAGGCGGCAAGGAGCCGGCGAAGGAGCCTGCCGGCGAGCACGCGGCGGTGTGCTGACCGTATCCCGGCTGTGGACGGGGCACCACCGCCTCCTGCAATGGCATTGTGGGATACGTAACCCCTCCCACATGCATCTGCTCCCTGGCTGCACGCACATCTAAAGAAAGGAGAGAATCACGGGAAGAGAGAGCGAATTGTTTGTGTGTGACGCTCATGATCATATCTCTGGCGATGACTATAAAGGGCCTTCAGATGCTACCCACGCATCAAAAATTTTGCTTTATTTCATCATCTGTGGCAAGTGAATGAATAGAGGAAACCAATTTGGAGGCAAAATGGAAATGTTTTAGGTGAAAAGAGGGCTTGTAGGCAAGTGTCTGAAATGGCACAGATGTTTCAAAGACAGCAACCTTCGACAGTCAATTCCATTTACACTTTAATTTTTACAACTCCATTTGCTTACAAGGAAACAGCCTTGTTGACATTCTTTTTTTTTTCACGAGAGTGATATGCGAGCCACGGAATAATTTTGGCAAAAGGAATTCGAAGCAAACAAATTCACAACGCAAACAAAAGACCATGGGAACTCATCGGCACAACTGAACTGTGCCGCAATTGTTTTCCCCAATCAATCCGAGTAGGCGCTGAGCAAGAGAATTGGGGGAACCTCCCAAAGTGAAGTTAAACAAGGCCAGCAGCAGGAACAGAGTGGCTCTGTGTCGCTGGCAAGAAAGTAGAAGCCAGAAACAGAAGGCACCAGAATGTCTCCTGGTTATACAAGTGGTGGCTGAATGACACACTGAGTGAGACCCAAAGCAGCCTGGGAACACAATGGGGGCCTTATGATGTGAGTCAGGCCCATGGGCGGGTATCACTGACGGTGCTGCCCACTGGGCACCAAGTAGCGGCTGCACACAGATTGAGAGGAGGGACCTGGTTGAGATGACCTTCCGCTTCACAGCGAAGCATATAGACGTGAAAACCTGCACAAATAGCTTCTCCTGGCTATTTTTAAGAGTTTGCTTCGTTTGGTCCAATGCGTGACTCAGCATTGCCTCATTAGGACAGACTGTGTGTGTTTGGCTGTGGTCTGCTCACACTATGATGCAGCAACTTCACACTAGGCGTCATTGACACTCTCAAATGGGCTGAACGTACACTGACGCATGGCGTGAAAAGCGCGGCGCCGCTCTGGCTCCGATCTTAATACACTTGTAATAGTATTATGCCGCTCGAACGTACAAATTTGGTGAGGCCAATTGTTCGCAGACACTGTATTCTTTTGGCTTGATCATTGTCATCGAAAGATGATACGCAACATAGCACTAATGCCAAGTTATTTACGGGTTCTTCCTTGGCCCAAAGTTCCTTGGAATACGGTTAAATATTTTTTGCAAAATCCATCAACATAATGTCACGCCAGATGCAATAAATACAATATGTTGCGTCTTTTGAGTGTTGTTCGGATTAACTTCCTTGATTTGTTGTCTGATAAATAATATAAATAACGGAGGACATTTTTTTTTTTTTTTTTTACAAATATTTTCACCTCAGATTACTTGTTTATCATAGTTCGGTTTATATTCCATTTGTTACTATAAATTACTATAATCTCCCCATAGCAGGACTACAAATTCATCCATTTTGTATAGTGCTTGTCCTCCTTAATGTCACTGGTGAGCTCGAGTTTATTTTAGATGACTTTGGGTGAGAGGCGGGGTACACCTTTGGACTGATTGCCAGCCAATTGCAGGCCACACAATAACCAATCAAACTCACACTCAGGCCAGAGATTTTCGCTACTACATTTTTGTCAGACCGATACCAGTACGAGTACTCAACATTTGAGTACTCACCGATACCAAGTAACCAATACCACTAGTACATTTGCTACATAAAAATTTCTATTAACCATATGAGATAATTACGAAAAAAAGACCTTCTGTTTATTTCTGACAAAATAAAGAAGAGTCACTGCAATACAGAACACAAAATAAAACAAAACTGCACAACAAAACAAAACTATTCCCTGAATTTTAGTCTTTGTTAAAACTAAAATGAAGAGCAAAAATTACAGGATCAGCTTTCAACTGTTAAGCAGGGATCTATAAAGATTGATAATAAGGCGGGGAGATACAACTGAAAAATCCAGCCTAATATTGCAAAATGTACATTTTATTTTATTTTTTTTTACTTAATTTAAAATGGGAATAAGACTGGAAGCACCAGGCCACCGTGCTGCCAGTTGCAAGACTAACAAAGACTTATCCTAAAATGCCAATTCAGAAAGCAAATGCAACTTTCAAATCAGCTACGACACTTCCTCTTACTGCACATATTGATTTGTTTTTCATACCTGCTATTATCTCTCGGAGTTTGGGGTCCAGATTCACGGTGCAGGGAAGGAACATCTCCACATCTCTGGCAGTGAGGACAGGTGTTCGGGAGGAGAGGAACACCTCAAAGCTGCGGATGTCGCCGTCGATCTCCAGCAACGGTTCCACATCCTTGGTGGTGGGAATATTTTTGGACAGCCTGCAGAGGGAATGTGCAGAAATTCAAAAAACTACAGGATGCAGAAAAAAATAAGTGTTGGTAAACAATTAACAACTGTATGGTCAGGTTTTCAAGTTCTTCGACACCAATGTGAATTGGACAAAATGTCTTCGGATGAAGAACTGAATTACTTGAGGAATTAAGAGATGCAAAAATGTCTCAATATTGAATAAACAATATATACGAAAGACTATAGTCTGATGGAAAATAAGAGGAAATAGCAAGCAGCACTGTTAAGATGGAAGAGATACTGTATGCAACGGTCATCATCAAAGTCCTCATCAGAGGGGCGAGATAACCAGATTGAGAGAAGACAAGATAGCATAAGGAGGTGGATGTTCAAGGACAGATAGAGTGAGGGACGTTATCTTCTCTGAGCAGAGGAGGAAACCTGAGAAGATGACAATCGGGGCAATTTAGCAAGCAGCAGACGGAAGCGCGTCATGGCGCACCGCTACGGTTAACATGATGTTTGTTATCACAAGCTCGTCGTAAACAGTCTGTTCTGGGATGGTTACATTAGCGCGTCACAGTGCGGTTCTTGTTTAGAACACAGGGCACGTTTTCGGTTAAGGTCAGATGAAAGGAATTCATGTGACATTTTTGGGGGGTTTTGGCTTTAAATGAATCTTTTCAAGAGGCAACAAAATACCGGTTTAAGTGTGAAATATGTTTTTAGAAAACCTTGCTTATGGTTCAGTGCAAGTCAATGCTAAAAAGTCAGGAAAGTAATCGCTAATTTGATCACTCAGACATGAAAATATGAAGTTCAGAACGATTTGTGGCAGCAGCCATTCATCAACACTGTCACGCTCTTATCAGATCCATGTGGAGACTCCAGCAGGGAACAGGCATTTTCCTAATCTCTGCCTCCATCTCTCACTTGGATTCCGTGGATACAATTCTATCCTTGCAATTTACACATAACCGACTCAAAACAACAACATTAATTGATACCACACAGTCAAAACAATCCCCAGACCTGCAAAAATAACCCAACGCATTGTATTAGGAATACAACAACATAGAACAGTGCCCAAGTCTTTGTTTTTAGGGGGGTGGGAGGAAATTTCTATTACCCTAATGCGTGCATACATCACGAATGCGACAGTGCAACGTTCTAGCGGTCACTGTTACTAATCATTTCTGGCTCCAGAAACAATATCTCACAATTTAAAGTGCTGCTCAATGCACACACAAAAAAAAATGTTATCGCATGGTGGAGCACACCATTGCTGTGTTGGCGTGCGCCTTCGTGATTATTGCGAGGTGAGCTCGACCTGCACAACACTTTGCACTGGTTCAGGGCCTCTATTTGTTTTTGTTTTTCTTAATTCAAAATACCATCAAATAACAGAGGGTAACAATTTTTTTTTTTTTTTGCGAGTAATGCCGTCAAATGTGTTCCGCATTCTCTTCCAGCTTCCGTGCACGGTCGCACTCGTTGCTCACGGCATTGGATATTTCTCATTTGCTGGCATGAAATAAGGTTTGTGATTGTTTGGACTAAGTGTTGCATTAAAAGACAAGCGTAAAAATTTGCTGTACATGTGGTTTCGAGGAGGGGAAAACTATATAGAGGCCGGTTACAATACTGTATCGACTAATCGCTTGAAAAATAAAACGGACATGAGTTTTTTCAGGACTCGAGAAATGGTCATTTACTTTTTTTGTTTGTTTGCACCACGGGTGGGCAAACATTTTGATTGGCCGGCCACAATCTGTTCTAAAATTTGACAGAGGGGCCGGACCAAGAGCAGATGGATGGAGTGTTTTGGTAACCTCATCTCATCTGAGAAAAAATGAATATTTAATTTTAAATGAAAGTGAACAAAATCATTACAACAATATATATGTCCTGGAAAAACCACAGTATTTAGAAAATAAAACATTAACAAGGATTGTTCATTAAATTTTTTTCAAGTTCGGCGGGCCGGATTAAAACGTTTAACGGGCCGCATGTGGCCCCCGGGCCGTAGATTGCCCACACCTGGTTTACACGGATCAGCAGTTCTCTCTCCTGTCAGTAGAACGGCACATATAAATACTACGGGTGGAAAAGCTTTTGAAAACCGTTTAAACAGTTTGGTTCAACTGTTTCAGTAACAGAAGGGCTAATGAGGCGGCACGGTGGTGACTGGTTAGCACGATGGCCTCACAGTGCAGAGGTTGTGGGTTCGATTCCGGCTCCGGCCTTCCTGTGTGGAGTTTGCATGTTCTCCCCGTGCCAGCGTGGGTTTCCTCTCACATTCCAAAAACATGCATGGCAGGTTGATTGGATTAAATAAAAATGATCAACTTTGCAGCAGTTGAAATGATTCAAATCACAGCTTTCTACATTGATGCCTATTCAAAGTGATTTACCCATAATGCACCCGCAACCCGGACATCTGCAAGTGGACTATACAGAAATCGTTGGTTGGCCGTACGCATAGTGTTAATATTTGTTCAAGTGCGTAATTTTTCCCCAAAGACCTTGTCAGTTTCATCAACATTTTGTTTTGAATTGTATCATTGTTTTACATTTCAATGTTAATGTTTGTGTAAATTCCATAGAAGTGAACGACAATTTCTTTTATTTGTGCTCACATATATGCTTCGAATTTTGCAGCCGTAACAGGTTTCCCATCAATCAAAAAACATCACGCCATTATTTAATTGATTTTTTTTTAATGTCTGAGAGATACAGAACTCAACAGTAGTATTTCTTAACACCAAATAGCTACTATGATTTAAAAAAAATGTTTGTTAGTTTTTGAGGGATCCCTGATAAAAGTGGGGGTGGGTACAAGCAACTTTGTGGGCGCCTCATCTGGGCCGCCCGTGGGGACGATGCCAGGCCAACAGTTGGCAAAGTCACTTTGAAAAGTCACATTGCACGCATGCATACAAAACTGCTTCTCCTCACTGATGAAAACCATACATGAAGTCTTCGAAATTGATCGTAAGTACTAGTACATAATGTACACTTTGCTCAACAAGCCCTGTAGTAGTTCTCTGGACTTCTAAGATCGTTTGGCGGTGAGATACTTGCCAAACCCAGACTGAAAACGTAATCCTCCCCTTTCAAACACTTTTTCCACATTTATATGGAGGTGATAATGTTGTTCATTCATGCAGTCTAGTCCCCGATGAAACCTTTTTTCAGGTTCCAAGGATCATGTCAGCGAAAGTCATCAGTATCACAGTTATTAATTCAAGCTCCTTCCTATTCGTCAACTCTTCTGTTTGCTAGTTATGCACTGCCTGAAATGTTGGTTTTTACCAGAGCGTCATCTGGTTTTGCCAGTGAACACAGGCTGGCCTATGTGCGACTTTATTCAATGATGGCTACCATCGCGGCAGCACTCTCGCAAAGTCGGGGGGAGGTCAGCATCTGGCGAGGGCTCAACACAACACATTGTTAGCGAATAATCAAACTCACAGCTATGATAATCCAGTTAACGCACTGGTGGAAATGGCTCCATGAGCCTGGAGGAATTCCAAAGCGGTAAACGTCTCATAGTTGAGTGATGGGTGGACGGCACACAAGTTCATTCATGGCCACTTCTGACTTTTCACTGGTGTTCCAACCCAGCCGGCTCATCGCAAACGGGCAGGTAGGGGTCCACCTTGGCGTTCAAGGACATTTTGACAGGACAGATGGCTGGTGATGGACTCATCTGCTGTTGCAGGGCACAAACCTGTGACCTTGTGGTTGCAGGACGTCTCTAACCAAATGTGCAAGTCTGGCAAGATGCGCAAATGCAGGAGAATGTCCAAGTTAAGGAAGGAACATTCTTGCAGCGAGACAGACAGAGAACCACTTGAATGTGTTGTCATGGCAAACAATCAAAACTTTGTTGGCCCACTTAAAGACATGCCTTCTTAATTATCCATAAAACACAGATGCAGAGACAGAGATATAAAAATAAGTGCTGTGAACACTTGAGAACATACAGCTGGAAGGACAAAGCCTTCTCAGTTTCTCTTTGCGCCAGACCCAAAAGGTCAACTAAGCAGCATGTTGGCAAATAGATGATCCTCGTCACCTGGTGTCTGAGAAACCGGTACAATGTTTCGCACATACAGGTGTTCCTATCAAAAGCTGTGCACCCCTGCAGACAACTGGAGCGCAAGGACGTGGATTTCAGCGGCCGACAGGACAATATGAAGCATGAGCTCATGTACGTTGTGTATTTGGTTCATTTTTTCCCATGAACTGTACTAACCCGTGTACAGACTGAGAGAAGTCTGTTTTCCCACATTTCCAGCGGGCTTAGTGATGTTTATTAGCGGTACGCAGACGCAGACCAACAGGAGCCAGGGACTCTCTCTCTCTTCGTAGTGCGGCCACAGACAATCAAGCTGTTTATTAGTGGGATATTAGCGACGATTGGGTCACATGTTCACCGTGAAGGGCTGTGGTTTGCTTGAAAACAGAGAAGTGCAAAATCACTAACAAAGATAAGAATGGAGCGGGTGAGGAATGCACAAAAAAAAAAGCGCGATACACAGATGGGAAGTAAAGAGGAGAAAAAGGAGGAGTCAGAGGTTCATTTGTGATAGTCCCAGCTGACTGGCCAGTCAAAAACGCTCACGCCAGTTGAGTGTGCCAATCAGGAAAACGATACCGAGCCAAAAGCAGTGGAAGTGCTGGAATGATGTGAGAGGGTGACCACTACACAATAAAATAACAATGGGACTCACTTTAGTGAGTCATCCTCGCAGCCAACAGACGAAGCAACAAAGGCATTCTTATCAACAATCGATTTGCCAAACGACAAGTTGAACGCTTTAGCCGGGAGCGCCAAGGAAATGGGGTTTGATACTTTCAAGCCGACTGGTGACGAGTGAGATGGAGGCCACGAGGCATCCCGGCAGCCATGGCCACACAATGGCTCCATTGACAGGACCCGGCTTATAACCACAGCAGTACAGGCGCTTAGGTCCGACTGCTCTCTGTGTGGCTCGGCCACTGGGAGCTTTCAGAGCTTATCCAAATGCTAATAGGTCCAAAAGCTGAGTGGAGTACGGCCTTTCTTCTCTTCTCAGCCTCCCACATGCTGCTGGGAATGAGCAGAATTCATCTCGCCATCCCTTCCATCCGCTCTTTGGAAGCTGGAAGCATGAATGTGCCACTTGACTTTGCTTTACAGCTGCCCTCTGTGCTTAGAGACAACATGCGCACACAAAGAGGTGGTCCCGCAGCCAAACATTTCCATAAAGGGGCCCAAAGACTGAGAGGGATGCCTACAGAACAGACAAAGCCTTATGTGCATTGTGCTTGGGCAGCTCAAGAGCGTCAGTGTCAGAGGCTGCACGACCAATGCAACAGCGCGTGGGTGAAGAAGTTAACCAGGCACGGGGTCGACGCATTCCTCCGCCGGGCAGAGTCACAGCCCCCGGGCACCTTGTCTGCCAAGTGTGCGGATGAAGCAAGTGAGGCCCTCTCGAGGAAAACAGCAGACCCACAGGGAAGCAGGCTGGCATGCATGTCGTAAAAGAATAATGTTACATATCGCCAGCCACCACAAAGTCAGAGGGGGAGAGCATAAATATGTTTTCACTTTAGACGGTGCCGTGTTATTTGTCTCCCAGAAAAAAACGGCACATTTTCTTGATTTGAATCAAATGCTTCAAGTCATGTGGACGCGTTTGCTCTCCCTGCCAATCTTCTTTTCGTTCTGCTCTAGACGATTCCAACTTGTGACTTGCGGCAAAGTTTGCATCTAAATTCATGGCAAGGTTTAGTCCGACATATGGAGCCTTCTTACGCTGAGCTGGACCTGTGCATCTTCATGCAAGCGACAAACAGTCACACTAATGGGAAACACAACATGCGAATAAAAACAGAACTGAGTGAGCGGCCTCTCGGTGAGCAGGGCTCAGGACGCCGTGATTCTTTCAATCATTGATTAAACTCATGTGTAGCCCTGAAACACAGCCTCTTTTTTCCAGAACCCTCCAAAGAAAAAAAACTTATATGAACCCTCTGCACAGAGTAACATGGTTTTAATTTCTCAAGATGCAGCAAAAACACTTAACCTCAACTTCGTGATTTATGAACATTTGGAGGGCACTAATTTTACAGAAGAGTTGGTAAGACAGCATGCGGTTGTTTAATAGATGTAACAGACCAGTTGATAGTCCATTGAGCTTAAAGGTGCAGTACGCTAGGCTGAAGACAAATGCGCTCCGCTGTGAAAGACAATACATCTCCGATAAGTCTGCTTATGCACCAAAAATCCGAACAGTGAAGCATTATTGTGAAAAGTTAAGCTCAAGCTGAAATGGTAATCCTCGGGTCAATGAGGAAGCCGTGTATTCCAGATAAGGATGGGAGAATGTCAATGAGCAAATAAGTATCGAACGCACAACAAGCCGGGAAAGGGGAATAATGACGCAAAGCAAATGCGTGGAAAAAAATGTTTCACTGCGAACAAAGGTCTGTTCACTTGAGTCGGCGAGGGGATTTTATCATGACTATTAAATGGCGTACACTGCCTGAGAAGACAAATCTGATAGATAAATCCTCAGTGGTGGATAGTGGAATAACGCCCCGGTTCAAAAGCTGCTTTCAAAGCAAATATATGAAGACGAGGGCATGTATCAATCTTTTCAACAGAACCAGGAAATGATAATTCTCCACATTGTCTTTTTTGAATGCTTTCCATTGATCGCTGGAATGCCATGCTGCCGACATGATTAAATTATGTTGCTTTTCCACTGGGCGTTAGCACATTCGGGTCAGTTCTTCTCCAGAAAGTGGAGCACTGCAGCAAAGGGGAGAATGTGGCGCTTGGACGGTAAGGCACAACAACAAGGCCGGCGGGGGGAAATCAAGAGTGAGTTAAGATTAATACGCTGTATGCAGTGAATAAAATATTTTTTTAAAAAATACTGGGTAATATTACGATTACGCCAACAAAAAAATAATAATTATAAGTGCTCCCTGATTTGGTAATTTGTCTGTGGGAAGCGTTCTGTATTCATCCAGAAATACTAATTATTAATTAACAGATCCGTTTCAATAATCAAGTGAGCTGACTCACTGAGTGGCAAATCTTGCTATCTACTTAAAGGTCAGCGCTGACCCTCTTGCAAACCTGTACTGCTATTTATACGCATCCCTCCCACCTTACAGCGGTTCTCGCACAAAGAAAAAAAGAGAGGGAGAAGTCAGTGCTAATTCTTTCCCACTGCAGTAATATCAGGCATCACCACTTTTTACATTTAAAAGTTCATTTGAATCTTTCTGTCCATGAGGAATGACTGAACATCAGAGGTCCAATGGAAATGTGTTTGTTTTTTTTTGTTTATTTGAAATGCTTCTTTTCTTTACTTTGAACTCGAACAAACCATTTCTCCTGTCTCAGACCAATTAGACTAATCCATCAACCTCAGCTTACAACTGAAAGGGGCTTTAAGGATTTTGTAGCAAAGAATGTTGCCTGACGTTCTTTCCATTCACACACACACCAAAATAAGAATTGTTAGCTCGCCGCACACGCACACGCAAGCGTCACCTGCACTTCTAGAAGTACAGTAGATCCCAATATTTTTTCTCCCCAGTCGTTCATTCGGACAATCCAAGGTTTGACCAAAAGATAGATAAATGGGTTTATCAATGAACAAGTCGCACTGTACAAAATAGAAACCGAGGATAAATGCGTGTTCTTGTCTACATCGTCTTCCTACGCACACTGGATTGGATTTGGAGACTTTACATACAAACTATAATCCTTTTGTACACTTAATGGTACATCTTTTTTGAAAAGACAGTCATCTGTCAGTACAAAGATTCAAATCCTGGGTTCTGTCAGGGACTGAGCTTGCGATCTAAAGAAATTGGTGGCGGTACACAAAAAAAAAAAAACGTCCAAGAGGAACAGGTCACATGGTTAAGGAACCAAGCAGCTATTAAGGGTAGCGAAGGTTGAGAAAACATCCACATTGAAGAAAAGAACATATAAGGGCCGCACCATTTTCCACCACAGCTCGATATCTAAAATCGTATTAACGGATTTCACATAAAGGGAATCACCCACCCACAAGAGCGCTGGAGCGGCACTTTTATCCCAGCACATAATTGCAACCAAATTACAATAATTAAAGTAACCCTAAAATGGAGAGTGTCATCTTAATGTTTCAGCACTTCAGATGAGAGTGTCTCAAATTAAGACTGAATTGCTTGTCTACATATTCATTCTCAATGTGATTACAAAAAAAAAAAAGTTTGGATGCATCAAGAAGTGCTTGTGTCTCTACTAGATAAGTGAGGACACAATCTCTCTCTCTCTTGTGCTCGCTCACTCTCTGTCTCCCTCGCTCAAATATATATATATATATATATATATATATATATATATATATATATATATATAAATAAATAATGTGAGCAATACCTTCATTTTCTGTAACCCAGTCATTTTTGGCTGTTCCACTAACACTTCCAATGCCATCACTTCAAACTTAATTTTGCTCCAAAATGTTCAATGGTGAAAACTATCAGAGCGACCTAAAACAGATAATTTTTTTTTTACCATTCAGTATATTAGCAAATAATCCAATTCTTAGTCGATCTTACCCAAAATGGCCAAAATCAGCACAATCTGTTTGATCGAACATGCAATTTAGCGCCCGCCATTTAGAATCTACCACCGTCTAATAATTTAGCCTGCAACGCCTGTTTGATTCCGGCTCTAAGCTCTTGTCCTTAACCTCACCTGACAGCAGTTTTGTTTGCAGAGTTCCGCTTCCTGCACTGTGTGAATGCGCTTGTTTGTCGAACGCAGCCAGCATCTCAGGGTCTGATTAATTACACGGATACTCTGAGGAATTGAGGGTGACATATGCCGTTGTACTGGAGAGAGAGCGAGTGCGTCTGCGTGGCAGGGACCACAAGCACCAGTTTTAGGTACGACTTGATGAGGACATATGTTCAACTGCAATGGCAAAGATCGTCTGCATGTTTGCACTTTTATTACGACTCTGGTGCGAACATGTGGTCAAGTGTGCGCCATCCATTAGGCCGTGTGTATGTGGGTTAGTATAATGATCAGAAGATTCAGGTGCGGCGCCAGAAACCCACTTTTACGTACAGCAGGGGCATCCTGGCACACACAGGGCACCAGATGTCAGAGCAGAGCAGGAACCTGCTCAGTGGACCAATGGCACTTTTAACAGCTGAAAACAGGATTTGGGCGTCCAAGAATAAACCCGCAGGGGGGACTGAACAGAATCCGCCCTCATTGAAAGACAGAAACTTTTTCAAAAGTGAAAATTAAACATTTGAGTGTACAGCTTGCAAAGTAAGTAATCAAGCCGGAGCATGTGCTGGGAGGTACAGGGGTGACCATGCCCCTCGATTTAATTTGCATGACTGTCTGTCACAGTTTGCTCCCCTGTGTTTGCAAGAGCGTCTCAATCACTTCTTGGCGGTTGGACTCATCATGTCTAGCCAATTTTGTGACAACAGGCAAATGGAAAAATACTTGATAAACATCTTATGAGAAATAATACAGAATAGTGAAAAAGAAGAGTCCTTAAGGGCAGTCAAGGAAGTTTTTGGCTTAGTCAGCTCCATGGTCATGACACCGGGTACTGTCTTGTTTGATTGACAGGTGTTGGCAGTCCATCATCCTCTATGGAATAGAAAAATGGACTGAAGCTAAAAGTCAAATCGACTGTCGGAAAGACGGCCTGATTTTAAATCTGCATGTTACTCAGTTTAATGTGATACAGCTAATTAACTATTCACTTGGGTCGTGTTCCATCCATGTATTTTCTATCGCGTTTGTCCTCTTTCTGATCGCTTGAACCGAAATTCGAATTATAAACCTCTCAACTGTGTGGCAATGCGGCAAGTGAACCAATATTCCACTGCTTGTTATATACCAATGGAGCTTGAAATGTCAGGTTTAAGTTACAGAAACATCCTGGAAATTTTTCAGAGGCAAACATGAATGTTGAATGGACAATCGATATCGTCTTTGAATGCACAGAGCATGCAGTATCTGTGGAGCCAATAGCCCTGGCCAAAGTCGTGTGCTATGCGCTGCATTTGCGTCTTTTTTTTTTTTTTTTTTTGGGGAAACCATCATCATACTCTCTTGCCTCTGTCAGTTTCCTGTTTGGTGAAGAGATGGTTATCGTAACACATTTATCATTACAAATTCTGTTGATGGCGTGGAATGGAACCAGTCATGCTAACCACTAATATCACATTTCAGTATTTCATCAATTGCCCCGCAAGTATAAATAATGTTTTCTGAATCAGAATTATCATCAATCTGCTTCATACTTCCAGTGAAACTCATTTCAAAATAACCTATTGACTGATACAATAATTTAGTCCATAGCCAACAATGAAATGCTCTCAAAAGATAATCCTTACTTTGTTCCTTACTTCTAATATATTCCCTATTACTTACTTCAATTAAAGGGGAAGTCAACCCAAATACGTTCTTTACAAAAATATGTTCTATGCAGGCCCACTAGTCGACACATTTCATTCTGATTAATATTGCGTTTGCGGAGTATGAGTTAAGATGTAAAATCCACCCATTTTTTAGGAGGCGGCCATTTTGTCACTTCAGAAAATGACATCAAAGTTGGACCAATCATTGCTCGGCTTCAGAAAGCAGGTGAGCCGTAATTGGTCATTACCTGAGACCCTGCCCAACTGTGATGTCATTTTCAGTCGACCGAAGTGACAAAATGGCCGAAGAGAGGTTAATGTTGCAGTTCAGAATAGTAGTAATTGACGTAGTCAGTGCCTGCAACATATTGTCGGTTGATGAAAAAAGTACATTGGGCAGGCCCAACAGTGATTTATTCAATGACTACTCAATTGGAGGGAGTCAAATAATAATTATTTTGGAATTCCAGGTCTTACACTGGAAAGTTAATTTAGCAACAACATGATGCTGTTCACGGAAGAAATGCAATCAATTAAAGCATAATAGTCGTGAGTCTTGAGGAAAATCCAGAAGTTAATCTACATAAGGACTAAATGGCTAAATGTAATGTAATGACTCGAAACTACATCAAGGAAATCAACAGGAAAGGCGTATTAATGGTATTTAGAAGTAGTAGGCCGCATTTGGGCAATCACCATGAAGTGGGAGAGACGCTAGTTAGCTTGTTGTCATTAAGGCTCTAATGGCAGCCAAACCTGGAGAAAAACGGACCCCTGAGAGGATGCAAAGGATGAAGACGTGCAACAGCACTGAATATGATAGTCACGAGGCTGTGAGCTCAAATTCAATTAGTGTGTGAGCCGACAAAACAGCAGTACAAACAGGAATGGTAATAAGCTTGTCCAAAAACACGACTTGCTTCAATTCATGTTGAATCGTCAGCGGCGGTGTGCCGGGCCGACCGCAACGCTGGCGCACAGCTCAGACTTTAATTTGTTTATTTCCCTTACAGGACTTGTCACGCAAACTTTTTTTTAATCAGGGTCGGTTTAAATGCTTTGAGTCAAAACTTCTCCGACACGTTTGCTGCATATTGAACATAATTGGCGGCTGATGTTACCTTGCATCAGTTGGGTCAGCTGCGGCCCCTCCCTTCCTCCTTCGGCCATTAATGATGTAAATTGCTGAGGTTATAAACCGATTCCACATTCTCCATCAGATTAGAAGCTGTACTGGTCTACACCCGTTACGGTAATTAGCGCTCAGCATTTCTCCTTGCGTCCTTAAAAGACATTTCACAGCTCCTGCATAGAGGAACCAGCAATGCAGATTTATCTGCAACAAAAACTTTTTAAGTGCGCCACAGCGAGCCAAAATAAAACAGCTCTTAATTTATCGGCCTTGAAAGTTAAAAAAAGGCTGATTCCGATAAGCGGCAAAATGCCAAATATCGGCCCCGATAATCGCCCCGGACAATAATCTGTCTGTCACTAATTCTGCTCAATATTGCGTTTGTGGAATATGATTAAAGCAGTAAAATTCATCTCAGGGGGCGGCCATTTTGTCACTTCTGTCGACTGAAAATGACATCACAGTTGCTCAGGGCTCAGCTAACGACCAATCATGGCTCAGCTTCAGAAAACAGGTGAGCCGAGATTGATCGTTACCTGATTTAGGCTTAGCCAGATATTATCAACACCAAAAAGCTTAAGATCACTCTGTCGCACAATGACAAAAATTGTTCCCCACTTTAAATCACAGTGGCTTAATTACAACATCACCTGTAGAAACACGGTTCCCTCAATATTGAGTGTGTGCACCTTCAAAGCGTGAATAGCTTTACTTTGTTAGTTATTCTGCTTACAGTTGTAAAATATTACTGAACTCACTGCCTGTACGTGACTGCAGGCTTTAATGTCGATGGCAGCTTTTTTTTATATATATATATATATATATATGTCAAGTGATTAATTTTTTTAACTAATTAATCACAGAAAATTCCATGATTAATTGTGATTAATCACATTTTTCAACTACTATTTTTTGCGAAGCTTGTAACAGATATTTACTTGAATAATTTCTTGGAATTGATGCAAAATCAACCAGTATGAAGTATATTTAATTCAAAAACTGTTCAAATAGCTTTCGTGGATTATTGAATACGATCTAAATGGAGACATCTTTACAGACATTTTTCTTAGAAAAATTTCTCACAACAGCCCACAAGCGCCACATTCCAGCAGTGTTGGTTTGCAAGGCCCAGTGGTAACTTAAACACGATGTTTTGATCTGAGACGTGCTAAAGACAGCTAATATGGCACAATATTTGCAAAGTATGTAAATTATTTTTTAAGTAAATCAAACTGAGTTAATTGAGTTGAAATATTTAACTGAGATAAAATTTTTGGATTAATCACCTGAGTTAATGCTTTAATTTTGACAGCTCTAATATATATATATATATATATATATATATATATATATATATATATATATATATATATATATATATATATATATACAGTGATAGAGTGTCTGCCATCACTGAGAACATCTATGTTTAAAATATTCGCCTCTAACTTAGTCATGAATGAGTTAACACAGATGAAAGCTCACCTGACAAGGATTAAACCCTGCAGCCCTTTTTTTTTTTCGATCTCTAAAGAAGCATTTTAAAATGACTTCTGAGAATTATTAGGCATAATTCCTCCATTCTACGAATTACAAAACACTGATGTTCTGCTCAGAAGCTTATAACGAGGAGAAGAGAGGACGAGCCGGCTGCGTTGTGACAGAGATGCAGGGCGACAGCTGACCTATAAGGGCTGACTCACCCCCACATTCACTTCACCACTAATATATTCACTTATTAACGCTCAGGGGAAGTGCAGTATTGCTGTGTAAGAACTCGCTCAGTGCTCTGCTAAAAAGTAAAATTTGCAAGGTGAATAAGTATTTATTATGTATTAACTTGATATATATATATATATATTTATATATATGTATTATTTATTTTCATTGGATGCCCCTCAACAAGTGAGGTTAGAATATGATGAAAATGCTGAAACATAATTTAGTACACTCATTGTATGCCAGTTAGGTATTATTTATAAAGGACTCTACTTACCTCTAATTTTAGTCAGCTCACAAATCAATAATCCAACATTTAGGCCAGTCATTATTTTTACCACGTTGGCTCTTGTCAATGTTTTGGTGAATTGATTCAAAATGTGAACGGTATCAGAGCCCTTTGAACTGTTGAACTAGTTTATATGTTACCGGTACATCAAACTAGTTTATATATTCCAGAGAATGCCACATTTCTATGTTATACAAAAAGAAAAAATGTAATCCATTGCAGTAATTAGGTTGATTTTATAGAGCAACCCGACAGCATATTCAAATGTGACTGGGTGTACACAGTCAAAAGTTGCAAGGTTTTTCAGCTTTTCTTTCCTTGGACTCACACAGAGGAATCTGAAGACACACAAAGCAAAGACCTGAGTCTTATCAATGGAAGATTTGTGCACAAGTTAAAGCCCCAAGGCGAGGCCTGTTTAAGATGTCATCATCATTAACGTCATTTGTCCGACGGCCACATCGAGACAGAGCGGCCATTTGGAAAGACACCCAGTGAGGAGGAAGATGAAGACAGACAGCGCTGCTGGTCAGGAACAGGAAGATGGTTACATTAGGGCTAATGAGCAAATGTGAGCTCACACCCACGCTTTGCTAAATTGCAGCTTTTTGTTGGACATTCGTTTTCTCGCAAGCATGTCATGTTTGCTTTCTATAACATCGCAGTGTCGCAGAGATCATCATATTCAAAAGTCATCAGGCTTAAGACATCAGAATCCGTCATCCTCTCATGACCACAAAGTCGAAAGACACGAATGGGGAAAAACAAAAATGCTGTTCTAATGAGGAGGTGGTTCTCCGTGGATGGAGGAAGCCTGTCTGTTGAATCTAACTGGCTGACCGGCTGACAGTAAGTGTGTGTGACACTTCCCTGCCGCAGGAGTTGTAGGCGCTAGTGTATTGTGACAGAGTGCAACCTTTAAAGGCCAGCGACTGATGCACAACAGCGCCCAAACCCCATCGACTCAGCCTACGACGGCCCTCCGCCTAAGAGCATCCATGGGCGCACATGCACGAAGATGTCATGTCACCGCTGTGGTAACCACATAACACCGTCCCTTAGCTGCTCCAACAAAGACATAGGAGAGTAATTTGAGCGCTTCCAAGAAAACCATGTCAAGTCATTAATCTAGATCGCATACTTTAATAGAGTCATAATTTGACGCATGCATAATGAAAAACAAAATACCAAATGAGGAGCACAGAGCTGTGGCACTAATTACCATTTTAAGGCTGTTGGAAATGGAAATCATCTACTGCCACCTGCTGGTCAAAGTTATTTATGTTATATATTTATTTAGTTTATTTCGTTCATTGAGTTATTTATTCCTCTGCAAAAACGCATTCTTTCTTCTTACCTCTCATAGATTGTCTTGAGAGAGACCTGATCAGACACACCGTCACTTTCTTCTAAAAATAGGATGATCCATGACGTCCTGTAAGGCCACTCCTCGGTCAGATTGATCCACGACGCCAGACGATCCCAATTGAAGATTATCTGATGGGCTCGCAACAGACGACCTGTTAAGAAGAAGGCAGACATGGCCCGTAATTACACTGTAAAAATACACAAAAATGAAAATAATAATAATAATAGTTAAGGGAGCCCATGATTATGAAGCAGAATGTCATTACAAAGTTTGATAAATTGAGGAGTGTGTGTGTTTACCAGTGATCGAAACAATATTGAGCAGCCTTCTCATGGTCTGGGGGCTGATGTCACTGAACCAGTCCTCAGTCACCAGCAGCTTTGTTAAGTCGAAGGACATCTGCCTGGTGATGGTCCTCTGCATCTGGCGGCGCCGGTATGTGTCCTTCAAAGATAGCCATCATTTTAAAAAAAATGACGTCAGCTCTACTGACTATTTTACATGCTTAGAGGCATAACATTAGTCATAATGGGAAAGGATGCTGAACTGACGATATTTTTAACAGTAAAAATTGTGAAGTGAACTAAACAGGACCCACAGTAGATTAGATGGAGCTAAAATGATTTCCTGTTAGTCATAAATTGTCAGTATACCCCTGAAGGCAAACTGAAACAAGCGGCATCATGTGACCCCAGAGACGGGCTTCAGGGTCACCATGTGATCTCAGCCTAAATCACTCAAAAACATTACGCCAAAATAAAAATCTACATGTCTTATATTCCAAACCCCATCAGCAAGCAAACAATTCACTCTTTTTTTTACATGTAATCAAATTTGAGGTGTGTTAAGAATATTGTCAAAACAACAACAAAACTAAAAGAACAATGATTGTGAATCTCTCCGAAAGCCTCAGCCACATTCTTATCCAGCAGCCTTTCCTGTCATATAATCTGCTAAAGGGAAAAACTCTCTGTGACTGCAAGAGGAAAAACAAATCAAAGAGCCACTGTCCCAAGCTGAAAAGTCATGACATGACACACAGGCTAGCTATTGACACAGATCTACCGGAGAACATCTGTGATGATATCAGACAGCTGCCATGGTCATGAGCCAAGATGAGGCTTTTGGTCGACTTTGAAGTCGTAATACCACTCTTGTGACCTCTTTCTCGGAGATGAAACATATGGCCACCACTCAGCCAGGGCCCAAAAGGTCCAAGTTAAAGATAGACTTAAGAGTTTTCAAGCTGTACATCCGCTTTGCAGGCAGGCGACCATTTGACAACTCAGACAATGTGATATTATTTGTGGTCAATAAACCTTTACCTGACTTAATCGATCATGCTGCGGTTGTAGATTTAAATACCACTGTGTAAAAACACAATAGCAACTGTGCCGCGCACATTATCTGGACTAGTTCAGAATCAACATTTATTCAATCATGTATTGATATATCATACTCACTAGAGATGCTGATTATTAAATGTATTTATGTGTGAAGATCACTATGATGTGCTTTGTTAGTCGAACAGGGCTCACTCTGGCTAACCAATCAGAGGGCAAAAAAAAAATGGGGATCTCATTGTGGGCCAGCCACCTGGCCCAGTGAGGTGAATCAGATTGGTGACAGAAATAGACATAGTGTTTTTGTAGTTCAAGTTAAATTGACCAGCAGTAATTGATTCTGAAGGCCTCGCACCGATTACACTGACATGGTAGCGCATATAATCTGATTGGACCAAAAAAAAAAAATTTATTCAATAAAAAGAAATTTAACACCCACATTAACATATTAGAAGCAGGACAACTAATAGAATAAATGATTGAAAAATTAATGGAACACATTTTAGAATCAGATCAGTATATATTGCTAGCCCTGATGACGCACCACTGCATCTACTCAATGCTTAAATCTGCACTTAATCAACATTATTCCCAGAATGCTTCAACCTCCGAGCAGCAGTCTAACTGTCACAATATTTGTTTACATATTACCTACGCAGTATTAAAAATCAATAGCTCAAACTAGAGAATGAGTCATGAAAATGAGTCATTCTTTCATTTCCCCCTCCTGCCAAGAGAATGAAGGGCAGGATGCCTCCAGGATGAATCAAAGGGCTAGCACCAGCATTTGAGAGTGCCAGAGGTCTTTAAAAAAAATGTTTAGCAAACAAGTGAGGCGGGGGAGGAAGTGGAGGGTTTGTGCAAAGGTCTCGCAGGGGGCAGGAAGGCATCAGCGACGGCAGCAGAGTCGCTTAGCCTCCTGCCAGCAGAGCCGGTGCCAGTGTTTTGTCGCGGGGACCCACTGCCGCTCGGCCTTGTCATTAGACGGTGGCGACGCAGCAGGAAGGATAAACAGTCATTACATCAATTACACCAGGAGTCTTGGCTGCACACGCAGCACCCCACTCTCTCTTCTCTCATTCTACATATCACTGTGTCTCCTCCTGTCCACTGGCCTCCACGCCGCCTGCCAAAACTACGCCTGCACTAAGCATCCTCTTCAGGAGGCGACGGAAATGAGAAAGCAGCAAGGGTTTCGATGGCACCTAGTCACACCCCTCAGTAGAAAACATTTTCCTGTCCAGGGAGAATGGAATGTGAACACTATCACAAATCTGTGCGGTCTCTTTGAGGTATCAACATTTTCTACGCTAATAATTGCAAAGTGTATCTGTGATGGTGACGATACCAAGAGAATCTTAAACTTTTACAGAGAATAAAAAACAACATAGCCACTAGCTGTATTCTTTTTCCCCTTTCGCGTGTAGCATGTGTCCGCGTGCTGCAAACAACCCTCACACATTTACATCTTAATTTATGTGATCGCAACATGCATCATATATAACGATGTACACACTACTTCCTCGCTCCCGTTGAAATCTCACAAGATCACTTTGAATCACTGGCTGCCACACGGAAAGTGTTGGGTTTGTACAAAAAAGCCAATGTTTCCTTGTCTCCATCGCAAGTGTGGGCAAACTTCAGCCCGGGGGCCACATGCAGCCCGTTAAACGTTTTAATCCGGCCCGCCAAACTTGAAAAAAAAAAATGAATAAACCTTGTTAATGTTTTCTTTTCTGTGGTTTTTTCAAATACATATTGTTGTAATGCTTTTGTTCACTTTCATTTAAAATTAAATGTATTTTTTTTTCTCCGATGAGGTGAGGTTACCAAAACACTCCACCCATCTGCTCCTGGTCCGGCCCCTCTGTCAAATTTTAGAACCCATTGTGGCCCACCAATCAAAAAGTTTGCCCACTACTGCTCTATCACCCCGTACTTGTACACGCAGGCCACAGTCGGTATCTAAAAATGTCATGACCATGGTTGTATATCTGCTCCATATGTAAAGTGCCTTGCGATAACTTGTGAACTGGCACTCGACTATATAGATAAAATTTACAAAGTGCTAGGCACCAGAAATTGAGCTGCGATTTGTCTTATGTCAAGTGATTCATCTTCCAAGTAGTCATTTTGTCACTCACGATCAAAGTGAGTTCACAACTTAGTCTTTTCCCTTTTAATATTAATGGGTAGCACATCAGTTGTATTATTAACAGTTAAAATGTGATCTGAAGCATTGCCTATATGGTTAATTAAAGTTTCATTACAGCTTTCAATTAATATAAAATGGGAACAATGAATTGTAAACTTGTTCAAATTAGAAGTTAATATCCTGAAATAGGCTACGTTGAACTTCGGAGGTTAACATTGTAAATGATTTAAAACATGCTTTACCCTCCGGTTAAGGGCGGTCTTGCTGCCAAACTTTGCCTGGTCCGGACCCAGGCTAGTCTGTGACATCTTCTTGTCAACTTCTTCAGTCCATCCTGGGGTCAAGATTAATGTAGAATGAGGTAAAGTATATTTTTTTAATTTACCAAAAGTCCTCATTTTGATGTACCTTCTGCAGCTAAGCCGTCACCATTTGTGGGTGCTGCCATGCAGAGCTTCCTGGCTGTGCTGACACCTCTGCTGTTGAGAAACACCGGCAGGTGGACAATGTTCCTCATGTAGTCGTGGCCGTTGATGTTGGAGTCTCTCAGCACGCTGTTAAGGTTTTGGTTGATGGCTTTAATGATGATATGAGGGTCGCTGGCAAAGATGGAGATGAAGGGCCCCTTTGAGAAGAGAACTCGCACCTAGCAGGAGAAGCGGCCGTGAAATATGTCAGGCAGGCAAAGGCTCATAATATAAAGCAGAGCCAATTTGTTTATGAATAGCAGTTCACAATTTGTTGTAGTAGTTTTCTTGTTTTTATACCACCATAATAATATTTAGATGAACATTTGGATGAGCATGTGAAACCCGACAAGAAAGACAAGAAAAGTAGCGGAGGCAATTTTTGACTCACAGGTTCGCTATGCCCCAAAGCGCACTGTGATTCATCATCTATTTTCTATATAATCACAACGATTTTGCGTGGTGCTTATTGAAGAAAAAGGTCATCTGAATTGGCTTCACATCAAAGTACCAGAAGCTACATCTATTTATTTTCTGGAATCCTTTAATAAAAACCAATGTTTATTCAACTTTGTCACAATCCCTTCCATAAATTTGCTTGGTCAACAACGTCTTAGGTTTTTATTGTTTTTAAGAGAGATGAACAGTTTTTAGTCTAAAAGGTCTTAATCTAATCAAAGAGGTGGATACTTTGATTCATCCAGGATTTTTTTATCAAAACTGGACTGTTCAAAACATTCCTCCAGTTCATGCAACAAAGAGGAACCTATGTCATAAATCTTGTATTTACAGCAATATATAGGGGATTTTCCACGGTGCTAACAAGCATCACAGGACGTGGGTTTGTATGGCGTGTTTTCACGGTTTGTTAACCCTTGACCATTTCGACACAAACTTCACACAGGAGGATGAACCACCGTTTCGGCAGCAGCTGTCAACAACATCGTGATCTCAGCACAGTGCTCGCGCTTACTTCAGACAGATGAGAAGATTAAATTAGCACACAGGAGGTTGCAATCTACTTTGGGATCACTCCACAAAATAATAACATTTGGCTAAAGGTGGAATAATTCTATTAAAGCAGCTGGGAGCAGGAAGCTAAACTTAAAGGAAAAGCTGCGGCAGCTGGGAACAACAGGACGGCTGTCCGCCAATTGAGCGTGTATGCGTGTGTGTTCAAAGCCACAGAAAATGAGGTTCATGGGAACAAATATTCTTGAACAACAACAGTGACAACCACGACCATAACCACTCACCGTGTCAAGCATTTGCAGCACTTTGTCCTGTTCACAGGCATCCAGCCCGTCGATGATGACGGCCATTCGTGTCTGGTTCTGGGTAAAGCCATCAATTGTCTTGGCCATCTTAGACATTAGCTCTACCTCGTGCTTCAGAACCTGCCGTGACAAGGACAAATAAAGGCTTCAAAACATTTACAAGGGACAAGCAGATAATTTGATTTTTCTTGTAAATTACTCAGAAATGCATATCGAATCAATCTGATTTGCGACCTCAAAGAATTCCGTCTATCTTAGATGGGATCAATACAATCCATTTACGGACCTTCATAAAGCCTTCGCTCTTGAGCTGGTGCAGGTTGTCGGCAGCACTGTGTAGGCGTTTCCTCTGGGAGTTGAGGACTGAGTCGCCAACCTGCCACCAGGTCTTACAATTGAGCAGCAAGGCCAGGCCAACCACACTTGCCATTGCAATCAGCACTGCATTCACTGTCAGGTTCTCAGGGTCCACCTGGACACAAAGCACAGCACAGATGAGTCACAAGCCCACACAAGCAACAAACAAAAAATATTCTGGCAATTTCTCATCTTTTGAACACACCTTAAATATTGCGAGCAAGGCTAAGCCGGCGATGAGGCAGCAAAGTGTCAAGGCGAACAGTACAAAGGATGGCACGCAGCATGTCTTTTTCCACTTTTTACCTGGTAGGTGAGAGGACAAGAAGGATGTATTATCGATCATAATTAACAGCTTCCTTAACTACGTTATAATGCAGAAATGGAAGTAAACATCAGTTGCGTCAAGTCCTAATTTACATGCCTGGTAATAGAAAGTCTCTGTCATACTGTCGCCAGTGTACAAATAAACACGTTTGTTTATATCACATTCACCAATAAAAATTAAATCGGGATATAGTCAATTAAAAATATAAATCCGCAGTTCCGTTGTGACTTGTTTAAAGCTTGCGTCATAATGGAAAGACAGCAAAGTCACCTTGGATCTCATCATTCTTGAAAACCCTGAACAGCCTCGTGGCCATGAAACCAAACTCCCTCTCGCACGCATCTGAGAGCGTGGCAATCATCTCGGCCATGGATGTCTCCCCTCCCACACTGGACAGTCGATTGTAATCCGTGAACAGGAACCTGTCACCAATGAGAGAGGAAACGAGTGTTTTCGCATGCAAAGACTCAGGTAAAATAGCTAAAGCTGAATTGGATTTGTCTTGAGGGTCACTGTCACCTGACAGGCAGCGCACGGGTGGTTTGTTCAGGCAGTTCGGGGGGATTGACAAACATCAGTTTGAGGAGAAGCTCCAAGTATCCAATTTGCCGGGCCAGGCGGGTGCTGATGACCCACGCCCAGTTCCAGCTCTCTCTCTCACGTCGACTACCAAAGTACACCAAAACTGGAGTAAAGACAAAACAGGCAAGGCTTATTAATTGATGTTTTAACATTGTTGCATCAACACACTTAAAGTATAGTCAAAAAGCCAGCCGTTTGTTTTCTTCTTACATGATTTCTTCTCAAACAGCATCTGGCAATTTGTTGTGTAATGGCGCCCTCTAGCGAGCAAGGAATTTGAATGCATTTTTTTTCTATTAGAACATAGCCCACCCTGGAGGATCGGGACCGGCCTGGCCACAAAAAGCTATTTACCATAAAAACTGGGGGTCACCCAAACCATAATGATGATTGCCTATATTAGGAGTTATAACCATAAATATACCACAAACTATGATCTCAAACCACTTGGTAAGAGGCTCAATAGCATTTCAAATTCTTACAAACCCCACCCCCGCACCCTTTCCGCAAAATTATGGGTGGATAGATTCCAAGAAGAAATTTGTGAATAGCAGGCCAGGCGGATTCACAAATGCCGACCCACGAATATGCGGGGGTTCCACTGTCGTCACATTCTTTTGGGATCCACTGAGCCCTTAACAAATGACTGAGACGCTGTCGTAAGTGTTCATTTTACCAAAGAAGATGTACATCAAAGCAAGGAAGCTGAGGGAAACGGCAATGGCCAGCTTGTGATCAACAGTAAAGCCCAGTATCACAGCCACTGTGCCACACAGCAGGAGGGTGAGGAAGACCACCAGCCAGGAGAACTGGAACAACGGCTCAATCTGCTGCCCCGCAAATGTCTTCATTTCATCTAAGACACAATTGGAGATGATCCAGGCGTCCTATTAACACGATTCAAATACTTCCCGAATACATTTCAGATGCCGTGTGAGCACCTACCCTCGAGTTTCTTCAGGAGAAAAGATTTCCCACTGCCCCACTGTGCGTACAGGCCGACGCAGATGGGCGGCTGCATGGTGGGCTCGCTGAGAATGTCCGCAAGAGCGCTGCTGTACAGGTCGTAACCCAACATGTCCCCGTCTGATTCAGTCGGGGAGAGGTGTTCTGAAGGGGATTAACGATAAAAAAAATGATGACTGGCTCGGGGTATTTCCAATGATTCCTAAACAAGCAACAAGCAAATAGTCATACTGGCGCCGAATATTTGCGTGAGGATGCTTTTCTGGTGGGTGCAATCGATGTTGTACGGCGTCTCTCCAGCCTTATTCGGGCGGTAAAGGAGGCGGCCATCTTTCGGGTTCCTTAGCAGCAGCTCGGCCAGCTTTCGGCTCCTCCCTCTGATGGCGATGTGGAGGGGTGTGTCGCCTTTCTGCATAGGCAGAAGGAGGGCAAATGAAATAAAGATGACAAAAGGACTAAGTTATTCAGAGTTAAAAGTCCTGACCTTGTCCACAGCTGACACCTTCGCTCCTTTATCCAGCAGCAGCTCGACGATCTCGATGTTTCTCATTTTTGTGGCTTTGATAAGAGGGGTTTCTCCCTCCTAAAATGACCAGATACACAATATGGTGAAGAAGTGGTAAGGACATGTGACATTACATGCTATGTGGCTGCGGAATGTTTTACCTTGGTGCAGCTCTCTGTGTCAGGGTTGCACTGCAGGATGTCTCGCACCATGGTGGCGTTTCCTTTCTCCACAGCCCAGTAGAGGGCGGTCTTTCCGTCCTGATGTGGAAAAAAAACAGTGGGATTCAATATACAACTTTAATGGCAACACTAAAGAGCAATAGTGAGCACAATGCAGGCCAACATATTGAATATTTATTTATTTTTCAATATTAATGATTTTGTGATAATGACCGTTGGAAATGTAAGTCTATTTTGCGCACAGTTTAAATGCTTTTAAAAAGTCACCACACACAGTAGTGAGCATAATACACTTGTATACCAGATAGGAATGTTTGAAAAAAGTGTGACATGTAATTGATTGCCTTCAGAAAGCCTCCTTCTAACAATCACACACTCTTCTTAGAAAACATGATGTGAGTTAGAATTTTTTTTATATAATTTCATCACAGTTCTCAACCCGGTTTCGCACTTGTATTTCAGTTAAGAGTGTTAAAATGTGACTTACATTGCATGCACAGTTAATGATTTTAGCATCGTGATAGATGGGCGATGTACCGAATAAAACAAATGGAAATGTTTTCAATCATGAACAAATTGGTCAAAAGTTTTCTAAAGTCAGAGTTCCACTAATACACGCCTAAATGTGTCTCATGCTGTCCATTTGTGTGTTTTTGAAAGGCAAATATTTGCATGAACTCTCAGCTGAGGATTTAAATTCACTTCAAGTAACTACAGAGCAAAACAAAGAGAGTGTGGAGTTACAGTGAAAACAATTAGGCCTCCTGCCTGCTGGAAAAGATCAACAAAAATTGGGAGAGGAGTTCCTACCTGGCCCCTAACATCAATATCTGCGTATTTGTTCAGCAGAGCTCGTACTATTTCCACATGACCTCCTCGCACGGCTCCAATCAGCATGGTCTCGCCACTCTGGAGGGATAAAACAGTACGAAGGGAATTGCGTTTGTTTTCCCATGTGGATGTCGGAAAAACAAGTGTCCAATGTGTCTCACCCTGTCTGGTATGTTAACATAAGTGCCAGCGTCTAGCAGATCTTGTACGATTTCGGTGTGGCCCTCCTTGGCAGCGATGGCCAAGGCTGTGTTGCCATCCTTGTCGGTCATGTTGACATTCGGGTTCCTCTTCAGCAGTTCTTTGACGACCTCGGTGTAGCCACCTTTCACCGCCACAATCAAAGCTGTCATGGAGTTCTGAAAAAGAAGCGGATACCAGAGCTTTAACAAGGCTGTGTGCTTATTAAACACATTTGTCATTAACTATGATGTGATCAGTCAAACCATAACCCAAAAATGGAATTTGCTAGTGGATTTAAAATGTCGCATACAATACAATATGAGCAGTACAATTATTTAAATATGAAAAAATGTAAGTAATTCATAACACGCCACTCGGGTAGTGGTCCACACCCATCGGGACTTTGAACAGACGAAAGAAAAAAAACTTGCAATACTTTGGGTTTAATTATTATTCGAGGCTGAAAAATATTTTTATTTTGAAAGGTGACCGGCTTCTCTATGTTACCTCCATCTTCAATGGACTCTTGACGCATGTCAAGATGCTAATTGTCTCGGTCGCATTACTCTAATATAGTGCTTCTCAATTATTTTCTGTTAGCCCCCCACCCCCAGCAAGAAGAAAATAATTTGCGCCCCCACCCCACCACCCACGCTCCACAGCAACTATAAGTAATAGCATTTTCATTGCAAAAAAAAAAAAAAAAAACCTACACCGTAGAGATAATACTCACTGCGCACAATAGGCAAGGAGAGCGCCACTGCCAACTACTGGAGTGGAGGTGCAATTACACTTTATTGTAGTACGGCAGGAAAACAGCATGTTCCCCAGGGTCACACGCACCTCCCTCAGCATCGCAATGCGCACCCCCCCAAGGGGGGCCGCCCCACTATTGGAGAAGCACTGCTCAATATCAAACACACAAGCTAGCAAAATGAGAAAATACATGTAAAAAAAAATAAACAAATTTAAAAAAACAGACCACGTATGAAGCCCACTCCGCAAATATGCCCAATATCCCTTAACAGCCTTTAAATGATGAGTTGTTTCATTGTATTTCAGTTTTAATTTACATTGGTAAATTTATATGTAGACTTGTATGACAGTTGAATGCTAAAATGCCTATTGTTATGATTTATAATATATTATATATGATATGACTGAACATGAGTTTTCCTCAGTAAGTGTCTTATATTAAACAAGTCTGCACAATCCAAACTGACGTTGGAAATTTTGACAGCGGCTGTAATACAGCCATAATTGGCCGGTCATATGATATATTTAATCTACTTACAGCTCCTTCCTGGTCCACGTCGGCGCCGTTGGCCAGGAGGTGCATCACGCTGTCGTAGTGACCTTTCCTGGCAGCCCAGATCAGTGGTGTCGTTCCATACTGCAAAGAGAACACAACACAACAATGGAGGAGTGACTGAAATGTTTGGAGAAGTTATTGTACAGTACGACTGCAGAATTGATTAAATTATACTATAAAAGAAAGCAAGGAAACAGACAGATTTACATGATTACTCCAAGGTGAATAATTATTCAAATAATCTGTACAATTGCACAAAAGTACATCATTTCTGTTTTTTTACCTTGTCCGAGCAGTTGACTTTAGCTCCGTGCTGCAGCAGGAGATGGACGATCTCAGCATGGCCTCGACCCGCAGCCCAAATTATGGGGTAGACGCTATACTGTTGGGACAGAACACTGGGATGATGTCAAGCCATTTGCCATCTTCTTATTCATATCAAGCTGGGAATTTTATGGGAATTCTATTTAGAAATCACCATCCATTACAGTTAAAATATTTTTAAAGACAAAAAACAAAAAAACAAAGGCACCACCATGATAATAAATACGACGTTACAACTAACACATTCTAATGACATATCCATATAAAACAGCATATCCAGTCTTTGTACCTGACCAGTGATGTTAGGGTTAGCTCCTTTGCTCAGGAGCAGTTGTGCCACATCTGTACGACCTTTATAGGCGGCCCACATGAGAGCAGTCCAACCTCCCTAGTTAGAAGACATACACAACCACAGATATCATTTATACGAGCATGAAAAAGGTATGGAATAAAATGTACGTATGCACGACAAAATTGGCTACAAACCTGCTACAAGACAATAAAGATGACCTTTGTAGTGCTGTGTGGGGGACTCAATACAATGTGCTATTTACACGTGGAGTGACACACATTGTACCAAGGGAACAGTAGCACCACACATTTTTTTTTGTTATAAATAATCTCAATGTGATGCACGGCGTGCATTTGGAACCTCACATGCCAATGACTCAGATCACATCTCTTCCTTTGAGTCACTAACCTGGGCTAAGTGATCAAGGGGGATTGTGATTTGTGCGACAGGACACAGAGGCAAATGCATGCTGCAGTTCTGTCGGTAGGTTTCTATTCCAGAGACAAATCCTACCATTACCTCATATGAATAACATTAGAGGTCTATAAATGAGATTACTAAAAGAAAGGAGCCATCACAGCATGAGTGGTGGTAGTACTCTCAATTTTATAGCTAATGGATCGGCGGCTTTAAGCAGCACTCAGGTCATCACATTGATAGCCATTAAATGAAGACATGGTTTATTACATTTAGACTTGTAATATTATATGTGCACTGCGTTGCCATCACCAAAATGTGAAAAATTAATAAATAAATGAAACAATAATCAGTTGGCTTTTTTTTATTACATTCCTAATAATAATATGTCCCAATTGAGCTAGCAGTCACAATTGTTATGCATTTCAGACAATATTTGAGCCCTAATATTTCAGAGCTCTTGCTTCCTATATCAGACAATAACACAGCCACTGTTGCTGTTCCTTTTCACTCGTACCAGGTGCAAGGAGACATTTTTCCCTTGCCTTTGTCGCCTAGTGCCTGCTTCTGTGAGTTTCAGAGTTTCAGGTGGAGTCTTAAAGGAAGAGTTTGCAAAAAAAAAAAAATTGAAACATTTTTATGACCTTACTGCAGAAAATTGTATCATAACAATCTTTTGAAAAATCATCTCTTTCCAGCTCAATTTTACACTACTAGTTTATTTGTAATTTTTCTTTTCTAAACTCGTCATGCCACGACAGAAATACCAATCATAATTGTAATTGCACGTTTTGAAAAATACACCAAACCGGTAACACTTCGTGTTTGGCAACTTGGCGAGATAAATAAGCCATGCTAAGCATGTGAGGGGAACGGCTTTGGTCAGTGAAGCAATTGGGAAATTAACTGCTTTACCCATCATTTATTTAAGTCAATATCCTCACCATGTCTCTGTGTTCCATGTTAGCATCGTTATCCAGCAATTCTCCCACCACCTGGATGTGACCTTCCTTAGATGCTGACATCAGCGCTGTCCAGCAGTCCTGTGCAAAGATGCAAACTGTTACCATGGGAACCACCATCTAGCGACACGTCAAGCTAAATGAGTGCCTGGCTGAGTTCTGCATTGTACAGAACCTACATTGGCACCATGTTGATAATAGAAATGAAAGTGAATGGAATGATGTCATTAGAAATTGTGAAGAGAAAAGTAATTGTGTTGTGTTGCTTCTCATTTCGCACCACCTTCTCCAGAACGCTTTCAATTCATTTCAGGTTTGAGTAAGTGCGTGTGCAGGCTTACAACATCATCGTAGTTAACGTTGGCTCCTCTCCTAATAAGCTCCTGTACAATCTCCAGATTGCCCTGCTCAGCTGCCACCATAAGGGGAGTTTGTCCATTCTGAAGGGAGGAAAAAAAGGAGATCAAGAGCAGGTGTGTTAAAAAAAAATAACATAATGACATAAACGGAATAGATTCATGATTAGTTACGTTACAATTCTTGGTGAAAATACACCGTTTATGTTTGCAAAATGTAAAGAGAAAATGTCACCCTATTACAATAATTTTTCTCTGTACATTTCAGTGATTTTTCATTTCTCTACACAGCACCCTGGATGTACTCCGTTTAAGTAAAAATAACCAAACATTAGTGTTGTTGCAACTTACGTCACTCCTGCTGTCAACGTCTTTGAACTTGTCCAAGTGTGCTTTGATGGCAGCCAGGTTCTCCTCCTCCACGTAGGAGAACAGACTTTGGACAGCCACGGAGGTCATCTTCAGGGAGGTGGTGGTATCCATGGCTCAGAGGGCAACACCAGGACAACGCTGTGGCGAGAGAGGAAGACCACTTTAGAGGACTTAGCTGATTTGGCGGGGGGGGGGGCAAATATTGTACTAGTTTAACAGCAGTTTTTCAATAAAATGAAGGCTTCCAGAAAGAAAGGTGAGCCAAGCTGTAAAACGTGGCGCAAAGCCTAATGAAAATGAAAATTCAATTTGTGTCAGAAGAATGATCAAGTACATTTTAGCCATACAGGTTCGCAAGGTCATTATTTCCACCAAAGCCTTGATGCAAAGAGGATCAGGATTAGAACATATACCGCAAAAATGTGAAAAATGTATCCACTCACAAGATTTAAAAGGTCATGATCTCAGCGCTTCAGTCAAGAGGTCATCAAAGTTCTCTGAGAACCTTTTAAGCCGCTAAAGACATGATCAACTCTGTGCTTCAAATATTTCCGCAATAGTGGGCAAGATTCAATTTCCTCAACTGGGCATCTATTAGATGAACGTCTTTTTTCACATTTAAATATAAATAAAACGATATAGAACAAATATAAAATCTATAACATGTGTCAATAGCAAAGTGTGTTTCGGGCTTGCCAGGCCACTATTTGAGGAAATGCGGAGTTGTAAAACATTTTAATCAAGTCAAACTAAAGATAAAAAAGATCAAAAGGAGGCTCAAGCATTACAAAATCTCACAAAAAAGATGCTGGATGATGTAGACGTGGAGCAGACATAGTGCATACATAATTTAAGTTCAGAAATAAGATTTATTTGGGGAAGGGGGGGGGGTGTTTGTCGCAGCTTTGCCCTGGTTTCGCAGCAGCGTGCAGTCATTTCGCTTGTGTAACTACAATTTCACCCTGAGTAATAATTAAAAGTCTTGACTGCTTTTATTTCACCAAACAAAAGAAAAGCCCATTAAACATGGCCGCTTCACAGTGGGGGGGATTCAGACAATCGATAAACATTAATAATTCAGCAGAGTCGGGGGCTGGTGACCACTCCAGGTGTGTACCCCGTTTCTCACCAGATAATATCCAGCTCATGCTCACAATAATAAGGATAAACTATAGAAAATGGATGGTTGGGTCCGAGTTGGGATCTTCCTACAAGCAGCTCGATGTTTCAACATAATCCTGGAGACACGCAGGCAGCCCGTGCTCGGGTCAATACTGCCTGACATAATAGTTGAGCAGACAGCACAAAGAACCAAAGCAGTCAAATACTGACTTTGGTGTCTTTTTATTCCATTTCTACCTGCTTGTTATATTCGCATCATGGAAAATGTCACGCCTGAGAAGCAGGAAAAAAATCCTTTGTGGACAGACAAGGCAACAGTTGACACGCCCTCTCTGCTCCTTGGTTTCCCAGCACAACATGGAGATGACTACATCACAGCCGTGTCAGAAGAAGCCACCAAAGAAAACAAACAAGTGTTCAATGCTAGTTTACAGAAAAATAAGGATTTCTCTTACCTTAGTGGAAGGTGATTTTTCAACACTAATTTTTTGCTCTCACACACACACACACAAGCATCTACAAACACTGACTGGATGAAGCGCGGCATCCCCCCACCTCTTTTTTTTTTTTTCACCCAAGAATGAATATTAGATGAGAGGGGCTGGCCTACACCCAATGGCTTCCCCACACAATGGCAGCACTACAATTCCATTCAGGGCGTGCTCCACACCATCAGATTCGGAGGAAAGGGGATTATTTGTGTTGTTTCTATTTTGTGTGCAATAGTGTAAGGATTGAGTGGAAATGAATGAGTAACAGGAGGTGAACAATTATCAGTTTGGTCACTAGCACAGGTTAAAATGGAGGCTGTTTTTAAGTAGCCATGCTATTTTCGTTCATCTTTTATCTCTCATCTAACTTTTTTTAAATGTACATATAATATACAATATATAGAATGTAAAGTCTTTAACATACTTAACAGAGTGACATGTATGCGTGGGTATGGAGCCAGAGAGCTCACACTGGAACAACGTACAAAAAAATAGAAAAAGGAAAAAATAATAAACAACACACACAGAAGCCACTTAAATGTATGTGCTAGTCTGCATAACAACATCCATCCATCCATCCATCATCTATACCACTTCTCCTCACTAGGGTCGCCCGGGGTGCTGGAGCCTATCCCAGCTATCTTCGGGCAGTAGGCGGGGTACACCCTGAATTGGTTGCCAGCCAATTGCAGGGCACACAAAGACCAACAACCATCCGCGCTCACACTCATACCTAGGGGCAATTTAGAGTGTTCAATCGGCCTACAATGCATGTTTTTGGAATGTGGGAGGAAACCGGAGTACCCGGAGGAAACCCACACAAGCACGGGGAGAACATGCAAACTCCACACAGGATGGCCGGAGCCGGGATCGAACCCACGCCCGATGCTGTCTCTCAGTGTGAGTCCATCGTGCTAACCAGTCGGCCACCGTGCCGCCTGCATAACAACATTACGTCTTAAAATAAACATCACAGCAATTATGGCATCCAACGCTTTGCCAACAAGACGGGAGGTGTCCTGGCTGGGCCAACAATATATATAGAACTCTAAAATAGGTTATCCACAGTCACAGTGGCAATGACAGGGATCATTTTAACCAAAATAAAATTTAGGATGAGTCAAAAACTGTCATTTAAATATTTTTTTGTTCCACAGTAAATTATAACATACTGCTATTTTAAAGCGATCACTGATGGTGAAATGAAGATCAATACTCAAGTCTCTAGGTTCATTCGAAGCAACAGTGTGCTATTTCTACACGCACACTCTACAGTGTAACACTGGCTAATGTCCCTTTTATCAATGTGCAGGATCTGTTTAAGGTTAGAATACCTCGCAGCATGTGTATATGTTAAACAAAAAAAAGCACCAACCTCATGGGAAAATTGCCAGTGCAACGTTAACAACATGCAAAAGTAGGCAGTTTTGAAGGCAAGAGTCATGCAGTCAGCTATTTGTTACATGTCTTGTAGATGTTAAAAGTGCTCAGAGTCCCTCTCTACTACAAAAAACCTCCTAATCTTCATGCATGAAACTGATTTTACAATGCAATACATTAGATAGATTTCAGTTTATTTTAAAAAGGCAAAGCTGCTACTTCCTGATCTTAAAAACAACCAGGGGGGAAACAAAAACAAAATAGTAACTAAAGTGTTATAATAACAATAAAGAAATCAAAGAAATGTGCATTAAAAGACGTTTGTTTGGCAAATGAGGCAATGGGCAACTGTTTTAGGGCTCATCACAAATGAAAGCACAACATCTGGATGGCACTTTTATCTGTCACATGGCCACAACGTGACAGGTTTGTGGGATAAGCAAAGATAAATTTGCAATACTATCCAGCGATTTCGTACCCTGGAAGGTTTATTTAGAGTTGATTTTGTTTAGTTTTCAATTCAGAAGAGACGAGGACAACAATAACAGTTGCGAGCTGAACTTCCAGTAGCTAATAAGCTAGTTAGCCTTAGCTACGGGTGGCTAACACATCAACAAGTACTTGTCATCAAGTCACGCAGAGGAAACAAAATGCCCTTACCTGGACCGAAAATTGTGAAATGTCGGGGCTTTTCAGTTACAAGAACACAGTGTCATGATAATGTCGCGTTTACATAAGCAAGGCTTGTCATTTTAGTTTGTTTTTTTTTATTCTGAATGACGTCGACGTGGGGGGTACGGCACCAGAGACCCGTACAGAGCCAGAAAAAAAGGAAATATGCATACATGTATATTTTTAATACAACATAAAAAAATCAATTGTATCCGTAGCTAAATTTAAAGTGACGAATAAAATATAATTGAAAAAACGTTTAATTTGTATTTGTTTATTAAGGCCACGTCACGTTGCTTAACTCCGCCCCCAAGGAGCAATACTGTACACTTGATTCTCGTGTACAGAAAGTGTACAACTGTCTTCGACGATCAAAGTCAATAGAAAAGTTGGTGTGAGTTAACAGAAGTGATCTTTTTGGGACGTCATGCAACTTGAAACTTTTACAGCTCTGTCCTTGATAGCTACACCTCCCTTGGATAGGTAGCCTTCATAGTTATTCTGTGGAAACAAAATACACAGAGCTGTCCAAAAAAAACTTGGCAATTTCAGTTAAAAACTATAAGTCAAAGGAGGTGTAAAAATGTCAATGTTTTTCTTAAACTTAGATAGATTGCAATTTATATTACATTTTATATTTTTTTTCCTCGGCGGAAGAATGACATACACAAGCAATTTATAATACGATATGCTGTCAAACAAGAGTGTGCATCTTGCATTTTTTTTAGGATATCCAATTTAAAAAAAATACAAGTTGAAGTCAGATTTGCACATGGCATAAATAGAAAATCACAAATTAAAGGGAGAAAGGCAAAATAAAAAAAAATGCATTGTGTCCGAGGCAGTGCACGTTTTGAGAATTTGTGAAGCTTTCTGTAAGTGGTTTTAAAATGAAATCTGTTTAATTAAATTTTGATTTAAAAAAGCCTGCCATATCATTCATATACATATATAAGTTTTTAATTGCAAGTATTGTATTTTAATGTTTTTCCCACATGTGTTTTTACTGCTAAAGACCAAATTATATGCTAAAAGTATTTGATTAAAATTTTTTTTTCCTGTAATCTTTTTTTTTTTTTAATTCTCCCTCATCTTCCTGATGTTGGCCATAATTTGAGAAAATGTCACTAACTTAACATCCAGTACACGGTGGACAGAAAAAGTCTACACACCCCACAGTTTTCATCATAAAAGGTTCTAAGGAAAATAAAAAAATTAAAAAAACGTTTTTTTTCCACTTAAAGTGGACAATAACCAGGGCAATTCAACTGATTTTTTTCAAATCTATTTGAAACGTGAAATTTAAAAAAGAAAAACAACAACCAGCATAATGTGGTTGCACAAGTGTGAACACCCTTCTAAAACTGAAAGAATTATAATAAAAAAAAATAATAAAAGTTCAGTTTTTCAAGCAGGCTTTTCCTGACTTTTTGTTGTTGCTACTGCTTTCTGACATCTTCCAACATGAGCAAGTTGTTCATCACACTGTTGCAGCTGTTTTACTTCAGCTGAAACTGGGCCATATAAGTGGACGGAATTATGGATAATTAAAAATAGCATTCAGTATCAGCACAAAACCTTTCGGATTCTTCGAAAACACACAAACAAACAAAAAATAAATCTGGAAAAGTTTTTGGAAAGTTAATCAGAGGCACTTTAAAGAGTGGCAGGTCTGTGCTGACTGCTATTTAACATTGGTTTGGTTCGTCAGCGCAAACTTGTGGAATAAGTACAGAATAAAAAAAACAATCACCAGTGACCTCCAAAATATAAATCACTGATTTAAATTGCCCCACATGAGGCAACTTTATGCAGTGAAATCCTCCAATCAGACTAAAATGAATTTGGACAAAAAAGACATTTATTTTCAAACATCAAAAGTGGTGTTTAAAAATAACCTCTCTTTATTTTGCCACATAAATCAGAATTGTAATGAACTATCATACAAATCTTTCAATAAATTTCCTTCTGACACAAAAATAACATTATGTGAGACAAGCACGCACGCACACATGCGCACACACACAGACACAGGCAGGCGCACGTGCACGCATACACACAAAACAAACTAAAATGCGCCATTGAATGCTTTGGCACTTTGGACATATGGAGCAGTTTGCATTGATCTGCTGGTTTTGGTGGCCATGCAGTGCAATCATGTCCTAAATGTTTCATTTGCAGAATGACTGACATCCCTTTCTTCTTCTTCTCTTTTTTTTTTTTTTTTTTTTTAATCTTACAGGTGCTTTGCACCTTTACAGGGCTGCGCTACAAATATACACGTGTACGAACCACATGAACACTGGTACACACACACACACACACACGCACACACGCACGCAGACAGTACACACAGAGTTATGGCAGGAATATGCAAAATGTTAAACCATCTCAAAAAGAAATCCAAAACTTCAAAAGTCAACCTGGCTGCTTTGTTGTTATTTTACAAATGCAAAAAAAAAAAAAAAGGTCACAAAGTGAAGATGAAGTTCCTCAACTGAAGGATATGTAGAACTGTGACGTTTTAGCAACGATGGCGTCAGGACAGCGTCACAAGGGTGTCGCGTGTGAGTTTACAACAAACAAGAAGGCTCGATGTGAAGCAAAAACAAGACAAGAACCCAGTGTCTCTTACGCCGTACAGTAAATGCACCTTCAAACATCCCCTATTCTAACATAAAAAAATAAGTTAACACAACATCCGGTCTTTGTACAACATCATCAAGTCAAATGACAACACAACCAAAGCAAATTGCACTCACTCTTGTAGCCTCAGTACATGATGTGCGTTTTATGCACTGTGCACCAATTTGGACCATTTTAGTTCCCGTTCACTGGGATAATTATGGCTACACCGATTATTAAATAAGGATCATTTAGTTCATGGGACATAGTGTGATTAGAGCACTTTCTGTACAAGATGTAAAATGTCTGATTCATTTCCAAAATTTCTGCAAATAGAGAGCAAGTGTCAATTCAGGGGAGGAGGCATGTTGATCGGTGTGGGCTTACAAATATATTACTATTTTTTATCAATTGGAACTGGGGCTTAAAATCACATAAAAAGTACTTGTATGGAGAAATGCAGAGACACGTCAGGTACTACGCTGAACTCATAAGCGGCGTCGCTCCCTGAATCGTAACGACTGACGCACACAACATTGTGGAGTGACAACATGTTGGGGTGTACTTCAAGTCAAAAACATTTTCTGGACATTCATGTGTTCCATGCACGTCAACAAGTCCAAACATGACATTCTGATTGATACGGGGTTGGTGGAGTATGAAGGAAGCAGCGAAATGCACCTGTTTTTGTTCATCAACAAGTGGCAACACAAAACAAAATGGCCGCCACCTGAGTTGGATCAAAACAGGTGGATTTTTCTGCTTGACTCAAATTTTACAAACGCAATATAAATCAGATCGTGTTTAGTCGAGTGAGGGGGCGTATAGAACATATTGCAACGAACATTTTTGACTTGACTTCCCCTTTAGATGCCAACTTCAGAAGCTTTTCTTTAATACGGTGTGGTGAACTCACTGCAGTAAAAAACGCCACGCTTGGTTTTATTTGAGAAATTGTTTGGCTGCGGTTGTTTTTGTTAGCAACAGAGTTCAAATGGGCTCCGGAGTTAACGTCCGTGTAATAACAGTCCACATAAGTGACAGGATGTGATTAGAGCACTGTTGCTGTACAAGATTGGCCAAAAGTCTTATTATTAATTACCGGTACTATGTTTCCGCAAATAGTGGCCAGAGTTTATCAATTGCAAATGGGGATCGGTAGAAATCAATTCAGCAGGAGTGGCTTTGATATGGATAAAATGGCCGGTAAATTACAAATGATTGCGCTTTATTTCATCTGGAAAACTGTCTACGAGAATCAGTGTTGCTGTTTTTGGTTAGCAACAGAGTTGAAATAGGATCAGAAATGAACCCTTTAACGTACGTGTGTGATTACGAAGGCTGAACAATTAATCTGATTTTAAATAACATCGCAGTTTAGTTCAATTCATAGTCCATTCCGCTTTGATTTAGCATAAACCAAACCTATAAGACCAACACATTTGTGTGTAATAAATCTCATATCGTTTATTGTGATACATCTTAATTTATTGCATGTGTTTGTGGAAAAAAATACACGGTAAGAGAACCTTAAACAAAAAAGATCTTACATTAAATCGCAATTAGATTATTTTACAAAATTGTTCAGCCCTATTTATCACAGTTACTACTTGGTTTTGTTTCTGATGCAAAGTAAGACATCTACTTGAGGGAGGCATTTATTAAAGTGGATGATGCACCTAGCAAGTAATTAGCGCCTATTGAAGCAGAGGCCACTATTTGAGGAAATGCAGCATTTACATTTCTGTTACTTCCGGTCTTGTGGCACGCAGCAGGCCAGCAGTGTGAAAAACAGGAATATGTTCAACTAAAACGAATGAACAAAAGAAAAATCATTTCACCTTTTGAGCTCAAGGAGGAGAATCTTTAAAAGAATTATCCAACGTCAAGACAAATTTAACCATCTCCCTTTTGAAACACGTATTTAATGCTGATAAGTCCGGTTTGTCATAAATCTGGTTTTCTCTTTGGGACTTTTCTATTCATTTGAATCTCTGCAAAAGAAAGCGTCGGGAATAGTGTCATCACATCCAAATACAAAACACTTATTGTTAATGTCAACCCCGCCTGATGAGTGAAATCAATATTTTGAGGATCCTAAGGCCTGTTTGAAAGTTGGCAGCTGATGATAAACGTAATGTTTCCACCTATCAGAGGCTTGTATCCAGACAATGACAAAAACCCTCCACATACGGACCGCACGTGTACTCTTGGTACAAGTGTCATCCAAATGTGTTGTTGCTTCACCTGCCAGGTACATAGAGGGTTTAAGGCAGCTTGGAATTCAGTTTATCGCCATTTTCCACAAGTAAAACCGAATGCAACCACTCTGTCCTCCTTGCTACTGGAAGTATTGTCAGGTTCTGTCCAAGCACATCCAATATTTGGTTCCTGGTCTGTAAACAGACTCCAGCTCTCAGTGGTCTCCGCTTTGTCTCACTAATGCTTGTGCCGAGCCTCATGTGGTTTTGTCTTTCTGGCTGCAGTTGTTTGTGGCGCCGCCGTCCGTCAGCGTGCTCTCCTGTTGGCCTTTGGCCTCACGGCGTCGCGATCGGACCGGCAGGGCCACGGCTACCAGCAGACACAGAAGGTGTAAGCAGAAGTACCAGGACCTAGAAACATATCAGCAACATATATCAGTGCACAGCGAATCTCGCTATTTGCCAGACCTGCAGCCAATATCAAAGATAAATAAAAGGCACTAGGCAAGGGCCAATAACCGGTTTACCACGGTTTTTATAAGTCATGGTTTCAGTAACCGCTAACACTGGCTGTCACTAGTACGGAGCTCTTTTCTTTTTTTTTTGCATCTAAGATGGGCACAATATGAGTAAGATGAAAGAGAAACTGCAAACACAGATGTGTTTTTGCTCTTTTTAACAAAAGAAAAAAAAATATTTGGTGCCATTGTGCCAGCGGGTACTAGTTAGCCCCAAGGACAACATGAATAGCCCAAGGGTCTGTTCTAAAAATAGCTCAGCAGTGATGGGACACTGTGATTTACTAAGAAGAATTAAAACAGAAGACAATTCTTAACATTTATTTATTTATTCATTTATTTATGTATTTATTTTGACTTAACGTACAAATGTATTTTTGTACCAATTATTCAAAGTTTTGTACATAAATAAAATTGATTGCATTCAATGGGGGGGTGCTGCTTTTATTTACCCAAATATTTTTTTTAAAAAAGTTAATTTAAGTTCATTTCAACTTTTCATTTTACAGCAGGATCTTTGTTTCGAGGCTTGCTTGTTTGCTATGATATACAACTCAACAATATTATAGTTACTGTTCCTGCAGCAGCATCGCATTGGTCATATTTGGTTTTAATGGAAGAAAACTTGATTGTATTTTTTCTTTTATATAGATTAGATCATTTTAACCTAAAATGTGATTTGACACGTCACTTTGATTTGATGTTATGGATACAATAGCAATCAAATATGGGTACTCCTTTATGTTAATGAGTTAAAAAGATTATTGCCTGACAGGTGACCACCATCTGATTTAATCTCCATTTTTGTATGATGCTGCTAATTATTGGATATGCACTCCTCCTCATAAATGTTCACTAGCTATCGTTCATTAAGATGTCCCATTAAGTGTCGCGGCCTAATCAGTGTGAAACGTTCATATGGCCGCCATGTGCCGGAAGTTCCATTTATCTGCCAGATCTTAAAGTAATTTAGCCATTAGAACGGGATGCAAGTCTTGCTCTATTAATCCATACAATAAAATCAGTAATCATCTCTGCGTCGCTTTAACACAGCCAAATTCACACCTGTAGAACTTGAGCGAGGGCCCCACTGCCAGTAGGACAAATGGTACCACCGTGTAACTGATGGCAACTTGCGTCCATGCCCACGTGATGACATCATAGATGCGCTTGTACGTGTCAGAGACCTGGAAGTGAGGTCTGACGTTGTGTCTTACCTAAAAGGAAAAAGAGGCATCATGTCACGTGAACTTGTTTGAGAAATTACAAAGTAAACTAACCTTTGCACTAAACTATATCGCAGTTCGTCGTTTGTGCCCCCACTATATTGCAGATTTTGAAGTGACCGTTTTTGAGTGTGTTTTTTTTTTTTTAACAGTATACAGCCAAGTTCTAGGTTAGAGTTCCTTGCCTTTAGTGTAGCACAACGTTGTGCCGCAACATGTCGGGCAGTGTTGAGTTCGACTGGAAGAGATGCAGTTTAATTTATCATTGTACAGTGTTACAGTAAACTTCAACTGGGGGTACCGAATAGTTTATAGCAAGCACGCTTTGGCTCTTATTTGTAAACTTGTGAGAGCGAGAGTGACAACAGGACATAAGAAATACTTTAAAAAGTGTGTTTCAATACGTTTAAATGTGTTTAAAACATGCGTGAGCCCAAATACTTTTTTTTTTTAATGGTTTCATATTTGAACATATCCCCCAAAACAAATGTCAATTCAGTTTAACTTCAAAATAACTCAGATTTTTGATGGCCACGATCAATATTCTCATGTTTACTGATTGGGGGCACTCACTTTAATTGAAGTACTGCATGATTATTGCATACAAAGAATTTTGTGGTGTGTTGTTGGTCTGCTAGGTCGCTGCGGTGGAAAAGCTTCCATTGCTGTCAGGAAGAAGGAAAAAGGAAGTTTTCACAAACACTTCCTGGAACAAACATCGCGCCTTATGATTAATGTGCCACACTTTAGCTTGACAAATCCCTAAAAGGAAATCACTTGAGTAGTTTTTGATTTATGATAGGAACGTAATGCTCGAGGGTGTTCATTTTCAAAACTAATGATTATTATAGTCAGTTTTTATTTGTATTTGTTAACTCCAGAAATCAATCCCTAATTCTATTCAGGTCAATGTTCAAACATTTGCACTTTCAAGTTAACTCCGGAGTATACTACGTCAACATATGTCACGATAAAAGGTGATTGCAGGCAACTAGTGGAAGTACTTCACTATTTTTTGAGAGAGGGGAGGGAAACCTCTATTTGAGCTACTGTGTTTATTGGATGGCAATGAATCGCGGTATGGTGTTTATTACAGTTGCAGCCCACTATTAGAGGAAAAGCCTGCATACAGCCAAGTACGTCTCAATACATTAAAATATCATTGAAAATTTCATACAAGTGAAAATCATACAAAAAAAATAATATTTCCAAGAAGGCAAATTCCTACCTAATTTCATACATAATAAAATCCTGAAATATTTCACTGTGTCCAGTGAATCCAAAGAGTCTTCTTTTCTGAAGTGAACGACTGGAAAAAGGCTTTCCACAATGTCCACATTTATTGAGATGCGTCAACGCAAGATTATCTGTGACGTCTTACTCTTGGCAAAGCAAAAGAAAGGCAAGAATCTTTGACGCAACCTTTATTAAGTTGTGTAGATGTGCCGAGTAATTTGCGGTGTTAAATTTGTCCAATTTATTCAAGCGGGAACAACTGTTATGTGTACATACCGCACGTGCCGCCATAGTCATGCTGATGCCAGTGAGGAATGTCAGGTAGTAGCCCGGGTACACGCCGTGCCACATTGCTGACAACAGGAAGGTAGCGGCAGTGGGATTGATGGGACAGCGCTCATAACACACCCTGAGGTCGAGGAGGAGAATTTAGGAAGAAAAAAAAATGTTCATCTGAATTAATCAAAAATTGAAAGCACCAAAACAAAACAAAAAAAATAAAAAATCACATGACGCTATATATTGTAAATTACTTTTATATGTGTGCTTTTACCTTTTGAGCCAAAGAGATGTTTGAATGTTCCAGTTGTCAAGGAAAAGCTTGAAACTGGTGGCAAACTGAAAGCCCAGAAAATACAAGCGGTTACACGACTGTTTCAATCGAGTATCAAGAGAATCAATAATTTAACCTCAATGTCCAGAATTCTTAGGTTCGAAATCAGATCCCACCGCGGGGAACCATCTTTGTTGTAGCCATTGAAGCCAAATCCTGCCGCATTGTTGATGGCGTCAGCTGCACAGGAATCACACAAATGAATGCTACCTCACCTGCTTGGAGAATTCACTCGACAGCAATGAATCGACAAAGGGGAGGAGCACTTAGCGATTACACCACTAGGGGGAGCTCTAATATCAACATTTGGAGAGCTGGATTTACATCGCAGGTCCAAGTGGTGAGTTTTGACTTAATGCCTATATCGGATAGATATCTGTCTATTGAATGTCAAATGTGTAATCTGGCAGCCTTTATACCGCATACAAGAAACGTCCTGCATGCACATGTGCCCAAACTGTATCATTTAGAATTGCAGCCTGTATTTTTTACTGTGTTTTATTAAAGCAGACAAGGGTGTAAAGATGTCACCATTATATCATATTATATCAAATTTAATTTACACTCCGCTGTATATACTGTATGTCGCACACCACACACAACTGAGCCTGGCAAAAAAACCTGCCCAAAATCCAAATTAGTTTCAAATCGAACTTACCGAGTGTCCAGATAAAGTAGTACTTTGGTCTGAGCGCCAGCATGGCCAGATAAAGGTAGACCACTTGTAGGTGGAAGGGTGTGTTGTTAATAAAATCTTCATCAATGCAGCGCTCCACTGGGATCAGCTTACACAGCGACAAGTAAATGGCGAGAGAGATGGCGCACGTACACAGCTTGGAGATGACATCATCCTAAGTGGCGAGGAGAGAAAATATCACAAAATTTGACACCGTCTCCAACCACACCACAAAAAGCTGTTAGATTTATTGCTCGTGGCTTTTAAAAAGTCAATAGAGGGTGCTATGAGTTGCTAAAAATGGCACCAAAGTCTCGCAGTTGGCAAAACCGCGTTCCCTGTCATTTTGGTATGGAAACATTTAAAAAGGACTGTATTGCACTTTTCTACCTACAACATACTCAAAGCGCTTTAACACTCGTTCACCAACTAATGACAGGTTCAGGAGCAACTCAGGGTTCAGTATCTTGCTCAAAGGCACTCTGACACAGTCGCAAGGGCTGAGAATCAAACCCACAACTTTCGTCGTTTGGGTAGTCTTGCGTGTAGAATCCGACTCGTACCTTCGGAGAAGGTTCGCTCTGCTTGTGCTTGCCATTCTCCTTGCCGTTGGCGTTCTCCTGGTGACGCGGTTGGTAGCATGTGCCCTCGATGAAAGCCATGTAGTCGTTGTAGGCGCATGTCGGTCCCGCCAGGATGCCCATGAAGTTGCAGTTGTAGCTGAGGTACTCGAGCAGGCTGGGCATTCGCCTTCAGAGCGAGGCGGAAAGAAAGAATGGATGGATTAATAATTGTGTATGGAAAGGTGTCACATAATAGAGGAAAATTTGTAACAAAGAGACCATATAAAATAATTCCCACACACTAAACTTATTAGAACACTTCTTAAAGTAATCATGAGCTCTCTCTGATTTGCACACTTGCAAAAAGTGCTTGCTGTCAACTTGCTTGTCACTCTCAAAAACCAGCAAAAATGACACCCAAAAATCAATATAATAACGAAGGTTCACTAGCTTAATGCTACTCAATAATACTCACGGCTAACGAAAATGAGCATTTCTGTCAAAATAAAACTCAGAGGCACATATTCTCTTTGCTCTGTGGGAACGACGACTACGACGAAATTCATGTCTAACAATGACCTCAATCCCATCAATGCTGTTATTCTAAAATATAGATGAATGAGCAAAAAAACAATAATAATCTCACAGCCACACTCTAGCGCATGGGGTGGGCAAACTTTTTGATTGGCGGGCCACAATGGGTTCTAAAATTTGACAGAGGGGCCGGACCAGGAGAAGATGGATGGAGTGTTTTGGTAACCTCATCTCATTAGAGAAAAAAAAAAAAAAAAACATTAAATTTTAAATGAAAATGAACAAAAGAATTACAACAATATATCTGTGTTGGACACTAAAGAGTATTTAGAAAATAAAACATTAACGAGATCTATTCATTTAATTTTTTTTTTCCAAGTTTGGCGGGCCGGATTAAAACGTTTAATGGGGCCGCATGTGGCCCCCGGGCCGTAGTTTGCCCACACCTGCTCTAGCATCTTTTAATCTTCTCACTTCTCCCATGTGCCTGAATATTTTTGTCAATATGTTGTACCTGCACTTTACTATAAACCGCTCACTTCATCCTTCCTTACATGTCAAGATGTCACACTCACGCTCTGTAGTGCCTGTAATCTCTGCTCTGTTTAAGATGTTGTCACGTATTAATTCCCTGACCTACTTCTTACATTGCTGAACCCCCCGGAGCTGTGCTCACTCCTGCAGCAAAATGTTTGGGAAAAGAGAAACCTGCACTTGGAATGCGTCGCATGCCTAATAGAGATGTGGGCCTTCCGGCACCATTTTGGTATCATATTGTTACTATAGGAGTTTAACTCCTCAGTTAGACATACTGAAGCTTCAAAATTACTTTTTGACAACTCAATTTTTTTTTTTTTTTATCCAGCTTAAAGCTTGAGGCAGATCTGCGTATACAGCTACAATTACGGTGAGGTGGTCATCAAATCAGCCAGCGGCAGAGAGTAATACCAGAAAATGTCACAAAATCTTCGGCTCATCACTGTTTATTTTTTTATTATTATTATTTTAAAGAGTCGCTAAAGTTAGCAACACTGTGTCATGCTATCAATTGCCTACCACACAACTCATTACTCTAAATATGATGTTGAAAAAATTCAAATAGTAATACTATTTTGAAAATTAATCGAAACTGTTTCATCCCAATTTAATTCGCACAAACGTTAGGTCCTGTCATCTAGAGCAGTAAAAACATACCTGAGTCACATACCTGATAGCAAGGTATTTCTGACCTGGAGTCAGTTGTCCGTCCCGCTTGGCCATACCTAAAAAAACAGACAAAAAAAAAAACACATGAACGATACACAATGAAAAGCAGTTTTTGGATTGACCTTTTCTGCATTTCTGCATGGCAGTGCGGGCATGCCGGCCCAAAAGATGCAACAGTCAGCACTATAGTTCTGTTTTGTTAGTATTGGCTTTTGAATGACTTATTTTTTTTATTTTAAAAATTGAAAAACAAGATGCTGTAAAAAAAAAAAGAAAAAAAAAAAAAGAAAGAAAGACATCTGGAAACCCACCCAACAACATGCAAACTCCACACAGGAATGCCGGAGCTGAGATTCAAACGCTGAACTTGAACCTGTTTGTTTTCTACCAGGGGCACAAATTCTGCCTTGCAACAAGTGATCAGCAAACATGATCAGAAAAAAACCTAGCTGGGAAATTTGGTTTATCTGGGCTGATTTTCCCCCCGAGACGTCACTTAGTCTTTTAACAAGTCACTGACCCTCATCAGCAAAGGTTAGACCAGGTGTGGGCAAACTACGGCCCGGGGGTCACATGCGGCCCGCTAAACGTTTTAATCCGGCCCGCCAAACTTGAAAAAAAAATTAAATGAATAGATCTCGTTAATGTTTTATTTTCTAAATACTGTGGTGTGTCAAAGACATATTTTGTTGTAATGCTTTTGTTCACTTTCTTTTAAAATTAAATGGGTTTTTTTTCTCCGATGAGGTGAGGTCACAAAAACACTCCATCCATCTGCTCCTGGTCCGGCCCCTCTGTCAAATTTTAGAAGCCATTGTGGCCCGCCAATCAAAAGGTTTGCCCACCCCACGGTTAGACAAACAAGACCAAAGTACTCGAGTCTTCCACAAATACAAGTGGTGGCTGCACTTTCCCAACAGCACCTTGGTGACAAATATTTTAAGCGGCGAGTCTTGACGACTGGCTGAGTAAATGTTTGTCTTGAGAGGTTAAGGTTGTCAAAGAGAAGCCCGGCAACAGGCGGTTTATATTTCTGACCCATTAAGTTTGTGTGTAAAATGTTCTCATCCTGCACTGCCGTCCTCATGAATGAATGTCCACAAAGAAAAATGTAGAAAACATAACACATCGTCCTCAGTGATTAGAACGATACTTGTTCCAAAAATCCGTCATATGCTGGTCGCCCGGTGGCCCGATGACATCATGCGACGCGACCTTGTTTGGCCAAAATGTAACGGATGTTCCGGCTTTAACTGCATGTGTCCTCTTGCAAAACGGAACTTGTGTTTTAAGTCAGCCATTTAACCGTTTAACAGAGTGAGAGAGCGTGGTGGGTCATTGCTTTGTTACGTAACAGTATTTATACTCTTTGTGCTGGTTCACTAGTCCTTAGCCTGAAAATGTGACCACGTGATCCGTTTTAGAAACTAGTCATTTTCACGCGGGGATAAAAAAAAAAAAAAAAAAAAGGGCAGTCGTGGTTCTCTTACCGTCATGTATTTCGAATGCCATGCTTGTAATCTTCTGTGTTATCACCATTATGGGCCTGATGAAAACAAGAAGACACAAACGGCTCAGCCCACTGTCTGGATCTCTTACGCGACCGGTTAAACATAATTATTTGAATGTTTGTTGAGAAAAATCCTCTTCAAATGACAATCCATGTTTGCTGGTGGAATATTGCTTTACGATCGCATTTGGCAAATTGTGAACCCATCAAATAATAGTGACCATACAAGATTTATATTGTGATGTTCCCTTCAGGAAAAAAAAATGAATAGTTAAAAAGTGTTGAACAGAATTTCAGAGTATTATCTGTTTATTTGATTAGATTTTTTTCATTTTCATTACCTCACCTGAAACGGTAACATGCCAAGCAACACTTGAGTGCGCCTTATGAGAGCTCGAGCATGTTTTGCTTTTTTTTTTGTGACTTAATTGAGCCACTTAGAAGTAGAGTGAGCTAAGTGCATTTTTGTCACTATGCAGGAAAGTGATTTCAAGTTTCATATATGCTGCCCAGTGGCTGCCACTAAAGGTTTAATACTGACCTCAAGTGAAAGTCCAAACATTTTATACATAATATTTCATGAGATGATAAATAATGTGCAAATATATATTACTTCCTATTTATATAAATAGGCAAGTATACACCAGACATATGCATTTTCTAAAGCTAGCAATAGTAGACTAATAAAGAATTTTCATGGATGGCACAACCGTGTTGTGTTCAACCGTCAGGTCCCAATATATCTTACACATAAAAAAAATAAATAAATTCTGCCTTTGGGGGATTAATAAGAAGGACAAGAAGATGAAGAGGGAAATTTGTGCTCCCTAACAGTCGGCATTGGTTTGGATCCGGTTGCCAAGCGACAAACCACCCCCAACTTGTGGCGAGTGCAGGCAGTCTGCTTGAATTGTCACAAAAAGAGTGGAGAGAACAAACCGCGCCTGCCTTCTTGTTGAGCGTCTACAGACACATTTTTGTTTGGCTGGCTTGTCACGCCAATAGAATCATATACAGGCGATGTGTGATGCTTACCCGGTAAAGTCTGCAGAGTACATGCCGTAATCAAACACGTAGACACGTGTGATCTGGCACACAATCAAATAGCCAAGCGTCACGATGAAGCAGTACCTGTGCAGAGAGAGAGAGAGAGAGAGAAAATTATTACATTCCTATCTGATGTCTTATGTGAGACTAGCGCATGAATGAATCGACTCACGGATGAAAGCTTCAAGCGGCATCATAACTCATTTATTATTAAGTGAGAATAAAGCAATACGCTTTCTTTGCTGCCATGTAATGAAAAGCAGCAAAGTTGAACATGACATTCTAATTTAAAATGTCATCTATTTTGATGAATGGGAATCAGGACTTTGGAAATGTACATTTTCTATCTGAACAAAAGTATTGGGACAGCTGTCTGTTAGGTATGCAGAGGAAATTTTTCTGTGATGAATTCCATATTGGAATGTTTTTTTGTCAGTTTATTCATGTGAGGTTGAAACTCAAGGTGGGATTTGAGGGGGTTGAGGTCAGGGCTTTTACGTTCTAACGCAACACACTCATAATACTGCAGCAAGGTAGTTTGAAGCATAGAATTAATGTCACCATTTTAAAAGGGGCCAAAAACAAGATCATTTATTGAAAATAAATTAATGTTAGAAGACCACATTGTAAGTCGCCTTCTATCCAAAAGCAATGGATCGGCAAGGTCAGTTGCTTTTTTTTTTGTTGTTTACCGGAGCCATAAATACGGCACTAAAAGTTCAGAAATCGAGCTTTTATTTCATTATATTTACATCTAGACAGCACAGAGCAACTTTTGTGTGATGACTTGTGTGGTCATTTTCCATCCCTATATTTAAAAAAAAGACATTATTTCATATGGACAGAGCAAAAAGATAGACAAACAAATTATTTAAGATTCAGTTACTAGTTATTCATCATTATTTTTCAAAGATTCAAGACAAAGATAAAAAGTCTGCTTTTATCGAGGACAACAGAAATCTGAGAATATTTACAGTTTGGAGGATGTAAATAAGACAATTTTAAGCCAAACAAGGCCTCTTTGATGATGAATCGATTATCAAAATAATTACAGATTAATTCGGTAATTGATTGCTTGCCGATTAATCAATGAATTTTTTCACCTTTAAATGAGACTGTTTTAACTTTTGAAAGGTATGGAAGATAGGGATTCCGTAAGACCAAAACAGTACTTGTATAAGTCCACACGGGCCAAAAATGTTCTCTTTTGTTTCAAGCACACAAAATCTGAACATAATCTAAACAGGTTGTGACACAGGAATCCTCTTTATCCCCCATTCACTGTGGGCTACAGTTAAAACGTGTTTCTTGATAAACTTGACTTTTGTCCATCGTATATCATGTGATATCTAACTTCAGAAATAAATTTAATATACACTATTAATCCTTATTAGTCAATGGTGAAGAACAAAAGACAATGACCTCCACAACAAGGCATCACTATGGAAATGCTCAAGAACTGGACAAAAGGCCACAGGAGCTTCCAACAATGTGCCACTGTTAGCAAACAAGCAAAAGCTTTCAAAAACAAAAAGCCAAGGCAGAACAAGAGAGAAAGTCTGTGGGTGGACTGAGCACAGTCCAAGTGCTAGCGACCTAGCATCCCCCCTGCTTCAAACAATAAAAGGATTGTGCTGCTCTCAGAAGGAACACAACACGTCGTCCGGAGCCAGAGCAGGACGGGAGAAAAGACACAACACATCCTTTTGATTCCACCAAGATTAGAGAAGATACCACGTCACCTCAACCGCTGCACTCTTAGCTCATAAAATGAAACCCTCGCAGCACTCGTAATGACCGAGTCCAAAGAGGCAGCAACCTGAAGCGATGGTGATCATCATGCTCAGAGACCGAGACGACTCAAGCGTGGCGTGTTTTTACGATCATAACGACACACAAAATATACTCTCACACCAGCCCTTAAAATGTGTATGATTGGTTACCAATTCATATTCACTACTGTCGATTTGGACATACCGCAGTAGCTGCCTGGTACTGTAAAGCCACACTTTTTCACGGTTCATTGTTGCAGACTTTGAAGCTACCATCTTTTCCTGATGACAAGGAAATGAGTTAAGGCTTCATTTACACAAATGTAGCCACCATCTTGTGGAATCGAGCAGCAATTACAGTGCAGTATAAATCTTTTCAGTTGGGGCGTCAGTTACTTGCGGATTTTAGCTATTAGCGACAGGGATCGGTCCCAATAGCCAAAGTGGAGGTTTACAGTCCAAATTTAGGGTTATGCGTCTTCAATGTTGTACCACATCGTGTGGAAACATGCATCAAATCAACAAGAAGGTTTAGAATTACCATAACGTGCGTTATTTTCCGTTAGCCTGTCTTGCCTTATATGTTAGCATTAAGCTAGCTGAACATTTTGGGGTTGAAAATATACATAGCTCATTTCTCTTTCATTTTATGTCTGGATAGTGACAGAAAGACTGAGTCAAGCATGCGTGGCTTTTTCCGGAGAATTATACAAGCGGAAAGTCTTTTGATTTCCTCAAAGAGACGTTATATGACTGCCTTTCATTTCTTGACAGTAAGAGAGAGGGAACAGGTGTTAAAGAATACCTAAAACGTTTGTTTTAATACATTTAAGTGTTCCAATGTTTTTGATTGTGTTTAAAATTATGTGGGAGGAGTAAATCTACCGGTAGATAAATAAGTCAAAATTAGACGGTCTCGTTATAGCTCAGGCCCTCTGAAAACAACACAAATAAAGACCACACCATTGATTCTTACTTACACCTTAAATATTCAGTGGTGTCTAGCTGTGTCTACGGGGAGTTAAAGCAAAGTAGTCGATACTTTTTAACATGTTCAATGATATGCTATGTTACGTAATTCATAAAAATGTGAATCAAGATCTTATTTTTGGTGTAATTTGTTTTACTAAATCCAATCCCATATAATGTAACTTCGGATGTTGCATAAAATTATGGGGGAAATGCACTCACAGGCCACCTCATCAGCTACAGCTGCACAAACAAGATGAACAAGATCTGACGTGGTCTAATTAATCTTAAATGCTGCCACGAAACTGATTATTTATTGTACTACCCTTTGGGCGTTGGTTGCTAAAACCTTTATGGAACTGCCGCAGGTGGGACACACCCACAATTTGGACATGAAGAAGGATGAATAATTGGTGACATTGTGGGAGAAAAATATTTTTTTTTTCTTAATGCTTTCCTGAGTAATGAAATGGTGGTTCATGAGGTTTGATAATAAAATTCAGGTATGTCTTGGTCAAGTTCCACTGACGTTCATATAGTGATTGTGTGTTTATAGAACTGCATCTACGGTGTTTTTTTTTTTTCATTTCTTTTTTTTTAACTAAAAACTACGATGCTCATCATCTATTTTTTACAGCACTATTCCTGATTTTGTGAGATTATCTCAGATGATTTGGGGCGAGAAGCCGGGTACATTCTGGAATCTGGACTGATGGCCAACCAGTCACGAGCTGACAATTTACATCATCAGATCATGCCTTTCTGACAGCGTCAATCAAAACTGTAACTACAATACGCATCTTTGTAAAGGGAAAACTTTCATAGTGGCCGGGCGTCCATGTAGATTATGTTGGATAAATGACAATGTTTGTTGGACTATATGATACACTGCAGTAAATTTGAGTATAAGCAGCTCACCAAGTATTTGCATACACAAGCATTTTTAATCCTCTTCATGATCCCATTTGTCCCCTGTCACATACAACTGCGCTTTTCATGATTGTGTGTGCAGCTGCTATGTTTGCAGAAGGCCCAACAGGGATTCCACCATTATCCACATCTGACTTGTGTTGGTGTAATTTGCATTAAGGATCCGGACACGTGCGCTTGAGCAGCATGCACACCCAAACAAAAGAGCCTAAAATGTGCGTTTGAGCACTGACAGGTTGTACATACACACGCACGCACACACACACACGCACGCACACCCCCACACGCACGCGCACACGCAGCAAATGCCTCGAAGCCCAACACCACCGTGTCCTCTCAAATACATGCGGAGAAAATTTCCATCTGCTCTGCTAGCAGCTGTGATGCAGTAATTCACACTGTATGCTTCGCAGCTTCCACGCCAAAGTCACATGATGTCACATCTAGCAGCTTGCGACACAAAGAGGGACTGTTCCAAAGGTTATCTGCAAATCAGGCCCAACGCCAATCAAATCAGTGCATTAATCCAACGCCTCACTGAAATGCCAAAGAGGTTTCCTGAACGGAGGAATATGATTGAATATTCGGTCTCGCCTGAGCAGCTGAGGTGAGAGCGACGGGAGGAATAAGGTCGCAGCAGCTGACGTCACTGCTCCTTCCTACCGGGCACAACTTGTCCGCGTGCCAGTTTGCCAGTGAGAGGCTAAATCTTCAAGTGATGACTGGTCGGGCAAAAAAATAAAACGCTCCCACCACCAAATTGGGATGACACCTAACAGATGATGCGCACAATGTCTGATTTTGCTTATCATCATTTAAGATCATCTGTACAGAAAAACTAAAACTTGAGGTGTTTAACCCGCAATAGGCGAAATAAGCAAAGTGGTTTGATTTTTTAATTTTATTTTTTTTTAATGCCTCTATTAAGTCTTTATGAATCCCACCCTTCTAAACACACGTTACATTAATAATGTAACATTAGAATGCAAAACGAAGATTAAATACTGAGCTGTTGATTATCGGCTATGTTCATAATTTAATGTAAGCAGAGCAAACTTTGCACCCTGGCAGCGGACGACGATGACGAAACGTCGGATAATAAGTTTAGCTTTAAAAAAAATATATCTTAAAATGGCTAACTGCCATGACTCCAGTTGCTGCTGTTTTGTCCGTCATACCCGTCTTCTTTTAAATGACGACGAAGGAACCCTTACGCCGGAAGTACAGCAATCGTCATGGCAACTAAAATCTGGCTAGAATAGAACGGATTCTAGTTAGGGAAAGCCGTTTTAAGATAGAAAGTATGACGTACTTATTAGCCAGAGTTTCATCATCCTTGTCTTAATTTGCTGCCGTGGTGCAGACATAGCGCGCTCCACTCACATTAATTTCCGAACCACAATGAAGGATTGGAAATGTTTGGCGCCGACAAGCTCTGTGGCACATTCGGACTTCACTCCAACTCTGAGGAAACTGAGAATGTTGTTAAAATGTGCCGTTGGGTTATTTAGAACGCGCCAAAACGAGGGTCTTGATGCGCGTTGTATGGTGCGCCTGTGCGTCAGGCAGTCCGGATGGAAACAGTTCAAGCACAAGCTGCTGATTGGTTTAGAAGGCAGGCTGCGTTCGGAAATTATTGAGAGTGGAGCACAATGTGCCTCTCTGAACACACAAGAAAAAAAAATCGATATTTACTTATCAGAAATTTAGAAAACACCAAGAACACCAAGAAAACACGCAAAACTGTCATGTAAAAGTTGCAATAGATACATTTCTGGTCACAGATGAAAACATACTATAGAGTGAAGCTTCTATAAATTAGCAAATCTATAAATGGTCAAATTATTACAACCGGCATTATGTACAAAAAGGAATCCAGGAATCCATCCTGCCCTCGTGTTCAGATATATCTGCACACCTTTCTATCCAATTTTATGTTGAAAGCTTTACATTCCCGTATGTGTTTTCAAACAATACTCTGATATTTATTTATATATTTATTTATTTTTTAAACACATCAATATATTTTTTTAAATGCTTTTTGTTGTGTTGGCGGGAATGGATAAATGGCATTTCAATGGATTTCACTCGAGAAAATTGATTTGAGATATGAGAAAATTCAGTCAGAGCTTGGTCACAGATCAACTTAAACGACTCTGCAACCCTGGATTCAGAGATTATTCCCCCTTAAAAAAAAAATTCAGCATTAAAAAAAAGATTTTTTCAAGATTTCGAGGGGGTTAAAATAAAAATCAATCAATTATTGCCAGATTTTCTGGTGCACTGTAACATATTACATTGTAAAACATAATGAGTCCCAAAAAATGTAACTTATGGTGGAAATCATGCTTATCAGAAAAAAATGCTCTACTTCAATGTCAAGTCCTGCCTTGTTTGCTTATCACTGAAAAATGCCAAGTGTAACATTAATTTGCTTTTGCCTCGCCAACTTTGCTGTCAAAAACTATAATACAGACAAGTATACTAAATCCTTCAAATCCAACTAAAAAGAGAATTGTTGTGTCCTCGCATCAATCGTAATGATTTTGTTCTTTTTTTATGTAATTAGGCATAAGCTTCCCACAAAGAAAAACTACAATGTGCCTGAACCATTTTGACCTCCAGCCAAGTGTAAGGTGGACTCAAGTCAAAAAAATATTAACATGATTTGTACTTGCACTCGTTAACCAGCAGGTAGCGCTGGGTGTCACACTTGGAACACTGAAAGCGTTCGAGAACATTCTGCGGCACGTGTCCAACAGGTATAAACGTTCAATCTGAGAAAGGGGAGCGGGAATGCCGTGAAACACGATGCCTATCATCGGGAACATTTGTATTCGGTCTCGAGTCGCGCTAGGCCAGTTTCAAACTGCTCAAATTTGTCTGTGCGTTTGGTAAATGTGTAACCCACTTGACTGTGAGCTTGCCTGAGAACAGAGTCACTCTCAGCCTGCCACTACAATAATGCCTCATTTGTTATGCAAAGACGACACACCTCTGCGGGTTCAACACCTTCGGCAAACACGAACATGTCAGTACTTCCTGCCAAGGTGCTCGTACCCCCCCCCCCCCCGAGTAAAACAACGCCGACAACGCGGTGAAGGTGGGGTGACTTGGTTGAAGTTGCGCGACAACGCAAAAAGAAAAGGGCTCATCTGATATTGTGTAAATATTAACTCATAAGTGGCAAAATGTTCAACTCTCGGTGTGGGACTGATGTGAAGTATTTCTTACTTCATTCAGCATGATCCTGTTCTTTGTTTTAGGTCATGGTCACGCTGACTCCTTTATCAGAGCAGCTGCTTTGCTGAAAAAATGTTTTGTTAGCATCTATTTTCATTGCTCAGCCCACGGAGAAACTTTGTTTATACCTGCACTCATAACCTTGAATCCCGGCATCAAAGCGTGTGTTATTGCTTGCGTGTGTGCGTGCGTGTTTGCGTGTGTATCCTGACCGCGATCACACAGACGCAGGCCTCAGGGCAGAATCACTGTCATCGTAACCCTGGCTCGTAGGCCTCAAACAGAGCCAGACAAACAAACGCAGACGGTCGATCCTACTACACCGACTTTGATCTCGCTTTGTCCCGGGCCCTCGCCAAGGCGCCCAGCGGCCATTTCTGCAGGCAAAACGTGAGGAGCGCTTACTTGTGCATGTGCTCCAGGCCGGCGAAGACGATCACGCTGTAGGACAAACCACTCTGCACCAGGAAATGGAGGGAGTACCTGCATAAAGGACATCATGTAAATATATACTTGTGACTATTTCTTTGATCTACAATGGGAATAATCGCCAATTCTTTTTTTGGGGGGGGGGGGGGTTGGGGGGTTTTGCAAGCCTAACAGAATTTGGCATAATTGCATAGTCTAATAAAGGTCATTCGTTTTCAAATTATCTCAAATTTGAACACAAATCGTAAAAACGAACTAAATTTAAAGGAGACACACATTATTTTTTTCAGGTGAAATTTTAGGACAAATCTATGTGCTCATTACGAAAATGAAAAACCATTTTCACCCGTAGCAACACTTCATACACTATAATGTCACATGGACACATCACTAAGCACAAATAGCACTCGCATGACTTGTGTTGCGTAACGGGCGGTGTGAATATAGAACTTTGTGAAATCAGTGATAAAATCAGTTTGAATATTTTGTTGGATTTTTGATGAATTATTTCTTTATGAACATGACGCCTATTTAATTTAATTTGCCTCCAAGATTTAGTGTAGGAGACGTTTAGGACATTTTGTCTCTCGGGATGTTCTGAACTCCTGTTTCCACACATGTGTATTAAATTGAATAGATCTGCGTGGAAAAAGGCCTGAGCTGACATTCCATTTTTTTTCTGTAGACCACAAAAAAAATAAAATACGGAATGCACAGCTGGTAACAGTCAAATAAATCCCTGAATTGCTTCAAGATATTTTCATTTAATTCCACACAATCAAAATAATTCTTAAAGAATTTCTGAATCAATAATTAACCAATTATTATTGAAGTACACCTTTTACCAAAATCTGACAAAATAGAATTCAAGGAAATTCACTTCTATGTTCAGATTAGCGAGAGACAGAGAGTTGTAGTTACTTGCGTAGCTCTCATCCTAAAAAAGTTTTACACGTTGCGTAAATGGCATAAAAAAAAAATCAGTGTGTGCTTCATTGAACAGTGTCGCAGTGGGTCATTTTTCTTGAAAATATTTAAGTCATCACCCACAACATCGAACGTGACAACTGACCACTAACCCTAATAGCCTGGTTTGTTGCTATGGCAACCGTCCAAACACCTTGGGGATGAACTAGAACACAGATTGTGAACCAGGCCCTCTCTCTGGTCCAACATTTAGCGACCGTTGACCTCACAAATTTTCTTCACGATGAATGGACAAAAGGTTGCCACTCTAACATCGTGTCGAAAGTCTTCCCAGAAGTGTGGCATATGCCAACAATTTCTGTCCCAATACGTTTGTTTAAATGATTAATACTCCAGTCCTCAATGTGACAGGCAATTCCAACACTGAACGTCAAAGTGTCTTATGACTAAAAAGGATGATGCAGCATTTGCAGGGAACCTTCCCCAACTCGCTTCTTTCTGTAATCTCCCGCTTTCTCAACCCTGACTGACTCCAAAATGAGGAAATGATGCATTATGAAAGCAGTCACGCCACCAACCATGTGCTTTCTTCAACCTTTAATGTGTCATATCCAATCACAGCATAGCAACCGACACCTCATAATGATATCAATTCATGCTTTTTTTTTTTTTAAACACCGCTTTCATGGTCAATGGAGCCTATCCCAGCTGACTTCAGACACGTCTACATTTATGTGTGCATGCGGGCAACTGGGAGCAACTGGTATTTATTTAGGTTTGCAACTACTTGATTTACAAATAAGACAAATGCAACGCACTATGTAAGATATGAATTATGGATAAGAAAGTAGTATCGGTTGTACCTTAAGCGTTATCCGATTACATCAGAAAGTGGAGTTGTAATTTGTACAGCAAATTTGAAACGCTAAGTAAATCACCCCATGCTTGCTCTCTAAAGCCTACTTGGGTACAGCAATCTATTTGGGATTATAGCCTATTAATGTTGCGAATAACATCGTCTGGCATGCTTTCAACAACATTAAACGTCTTTTGTATCGATCCATTTTAGACAAAGCGGATGCCGTGACGTTGTCAAATTGAATTAAAAACGATCGCTTAAAAAAAATCCAGGACGCAATGTAGCGGAGGTGCCAATGATGAACCGTGATATTGTGAGGGAAAACTGTAAAAGAGGCTAACGTGTGTCTGTATTAGTTGCATTGATCAAACTAGATTTGAATGCAAACAGTAATATTGTTTCATAAACAAGTGAACGCACGGACGCCCACACTGAGACACTCCGCCAAGTGTTGTTATTGTCTATTAAAGTGCGGCAGCGTTCTAATTGGGTCTCTGCTACAATGCGATCAATCTATTTGCTCTGGCTAAGAGCAAGAAGATGTTGTCCCTTTAATCAACCCAAAACATGGCCTGAAAACACTATCAGTGAGCACTCAGTGGTTTGTATGACGGAAGGAAGGAATAAAGGAAAAGAAGGAAGGAAGCTAAAGAATAGCACGTATTTTACAGCAAGGGGAGTGACTCACCAGCCAAAGCAGAAGAGAGCCAAATAGAATCCCAGCAGAGTGGCCACGACGTGTCTCACAAATGGACTGGTCTTACTGGGGTGGAGGTAGAGACGGAACCACACGGCCATGAGCAGCGCAAACAACTGGCCGGCCACAAAGTTAACCTGCGCAAGGAAAATACAGAACATCATTAGACAGTCACCAGAAACCAGATACATTTGCGCAACAAGCCATTTTAGCTAGCTCATGGCTAACCAGCTTCTAGCATGCTAACAGTAGCGTAGACAACTTCTCCTCTTTTTGGAAGAGTAAATGACACACACAGAGCAGTGTTGATTTATTGCTTTCGTAAACTCATAGAGCAGTATGAGTAACCATCTCGTAACTCAATTTAAGTCTTCACATTCATGTCATATTATATCCCAAAGTTATATTTTTAGGTAAGAGTTTTTATCCAATGACAATTCAGCTAGCGTGTGTTGCCAGGCAGATTTCATAGTACCAGCAGCAGGTAATATTCGTCCAAGGACTTCAGAATAAACCATGTAAGCGTCTGTGCAGTGTGAGTGAACGGGCTCTTCCAGTTGATAGACAGTTGCGATAGCCAATCAGATCACGAGTTGGTTACAGTGAGCTTTCTCACAGGCCTTATGTTGAAGGTGTGAACGTGTTCGTTGATCCGGCAATCACCCGGCGACCGTTGGAAAATCTAAAATATATTCTCGTTTTTTTTTCAAGGCCATTTTCAAGAGAGACCTTTCAAGAGAAGCTCACTCTCGTGTGATGAGGTCGTCCAACACCCAGTAGTGCGTAAGTGTGTCTGTATTTTATTTCTCCAGCCGTGATGTCGTAAATGATGGTATTCTTAGATGGATTAATTCAAGTCCAACAAAGTAGGACTTCACTGAAGGTCGAGGTGTGAAATGCACGGCCTGCCAGCGCGTTTAGCAATAACATTTCCAAAATGACAACCTGTTCCAGCTTTCAACAAAAAAACAACACAATGTTATACACCAATTTGGCATATTTGATTAGACATCTTGGCTGTTCTCTTGCTTTCACTTGGCTTCCTTTCACTATGACACCCTTGGCACACTTATTAGTTAAGGTACACCCTGAACTGGTCGCAAGTCAATCACAAGGCACATATAGACAATCATTCACAACTATGAACAATTTCATTTAGTCTTCAATGAACCAAACGTCAAGCGACATTAATGGTGGCCCAATGGCCTTGGGCCATCCACAGTTCACTGATGCTGGCCCAACCAGGCCAATAGAAATTGAATAAATTAATGTTTTTGCTTTTTTAAATATGTAGTACATTGAGTATTATCCACGTCAATTGTTCAATCATTATTGCTTTTTTTTTTTTTTTTTTTACCCCCATTGTGCACAAATCAATGCAGATGGTGTGTTATGTACTCACCTGCATTTTTGGCCACAGAGTCCACACGCTTCACTTTTTTTATTTACAGGAAGGCCTACCGGCTATATCTAATTATACATGTTGGTAAGTATTGTTTTAAATCACACAAACAATATGCTTCGGAGCTGAGAGCGTGTTTTTTTTTTGTGTGTGTGGCTGCCTGGAGTACTCGCATGCATTTTGGCCACCCAGACTACATTTTTCACCACTTCATCCAATAGTAGGCCGAAATATACATTCGTGAATTTTGTTAAGTATTGTTTTAAATCAGGGCCAGTGCCGTTTCTAGCAGGGCCACCTTAACGCCGGAACATTTCATATAATCCATCCAGGAAATGTAAACAAATGTTCCTGTCTGTACAATCTGTTACATCATGCATATTTACACACAGTGGTTTGTACAGTATATTGTTTCTACTTTTATCCTTTAATGTCATCAAAGAACCTTTAATCCATACAATGTAATGTCAGATTAACAAAATCCATCAATGGAGCTATTTCATTAATCCGATACCTTCAACGTATGCAACATACCACAGTTTCAGTTGCCCAGTTAAGCAAAATCCTAAACCACGGGCTTTAAAATTTTAGAGCAATCACAGTGTCATACACAGTAAACATCAGTAGACACTCATCCGATAAGAAGCCAACATGCTCGTCTGATGTCCCACTCACTGGAAGCACAATGGCACGCTGGTAAATATAGGTCATGCAAATAGATCCGTCTGTCCAGTAAGCAGTGAAAGGCTAGAGACACCACAAACGCCATCCATTATCTATGCTTCCTGCATGATTTATGAGAGAGCCGGTGAGACAGATATAGCCTCAAATGCATACATTAGGTCCTTTGGCCACATGGGAAAGTGAATACAGGGAATCATGACCAGACACACCAACGCTGGGCAAACATTTGAGCGCAAAGTCCACTTTTAGTTTTGTAAGTTGACAGATGGACCACATAAAAAAAAAGCCAAATGCACATGTGGTCAATACTATTCATGTATCTACTGATTAATGATTTTTGTCGTAATCAATTAACCAATGTCATTTAAAAAAAAAAATGGCCAAATGAATAAAACAGATATAATTATAGCGGGACCTGAGCGCCACAATTTGCCTACAAAAAAAAAAAAAAAAACCTATACCTACAGGAAGTGAAAATCAGGAAATTTATAGCTCTTGAATAAATAAATAAATAAATAAAATTGCATTTCGATTGTGTCTGCACAATTTTGTCCATATGAAAATATTTGATCCCACGAAGGAGGAATAAAATAAGAGTCTGTACTATGCAGATTCTAAGCGTACAATAAAAATTACTTCTTGTCAAATTATCTTGGCCAAGGTTGAGATTAGACGTTCTCTTAAAGTGCAGTCTCAAGTGCAGCTGTCTGGCATCTTTTCGGCCATGATTGTTGTAAATGTGTGCACGCAGGAAATTAAGCCAATCACGGGCATTGCTACTTGCCGCAATCAAATTGATGCGAGGCAGACAAACGGTGAGGAGCGAAGTGGGCCGAAGAAAGTTCAGAGTAAGCAAATAATGTGTTTTGAAACAAGAAAACAGGTTGAAAATGTGTTAACGCTGGATGTAGAGCTGCTAATAATAGTTCACACAGATTTAGCATTAGCATTAGTAAACAGTAGCAACTCCAAATGCTGACCTTCATGTCTGTCTTTTCATTTTCACTTTCCTATAAAAGTTTACATTTTCAGAAACTTTATTATGACTTATTTATAAGCAATGGTCCTTCCTTCCAGTTCAGTGTGAAAATCAACAATAATATTGACTATGACATTATTGTATCTTATGTATTGTATTTTCATTGGACAGTCAATTGGTAATGATAAAATATTTGTTATCGTGCATATAAAATAATATGATGTCCAAGATGCCACATGAAAGTTTGTTCAACTGGACCTCTTTAACTTTTAATCCACAACTCCTGCTTCACACCAAACCAGGTTTGATTAATTCATTGATTAAACAAGGATGGGCAAACTACGGCCCGGGGGCCACATGCGGCCCGTTAGACGTTTTAATCTGGCCCGCCGAACTTGAAAAAAATTAAATGAATAAATCTTGTTAATGTTTTATTTTCTAAATGCTCGTGGTTTTTCAAAGACATATATATTGTTGCAATGCTTTTGTTGTCCAGCCCCTCTGACAAACTTTAGAACCCATTGTGGCCCGCCAATCAAAAACCTTTTTTTCCCCCTCGACTGTATGTTCATGAGTTTAGCTGGTGTCAATTGTCTAATGTCGTCATTTGTTATATGGCACCAGGACAGATTAGAAAGAGAAGGGCAACCAAGCAAGAGAATTGAAACTAAAAGGCTCGCCGGTTCTTGCGTTCACAGAAAGCAAACCTCTCCCGTAAAACGGTAGTTTCAGATGCAGGCAGTGTTTCCATTCGGTTTGCTACTGCATAGAATTCATAGGCAGCTGCATGTCAATAAGAGGTTGTTGCATATTGACTGGCAGCTACCTCCATCATTCAGATAAAAATAGACTCCTCTTCACCTCTCGGGGCTAAAAATAAAACCAGACCTCTGTAATAAACAAATCCCATAAGTGACCCTTCTAGCAACCTCCTCCACAGTGTGTTTCCCAAACACACAGCTTTGAAACTCATTTCACGCTTTGATTCCTACAAGCTGCTCTTTTCCAGAGGATCTCACAGCTGGTTGGTCCAACCAAAAGCCGGCGACTCGCTCGCAGGAATATTCGCCGTCAGATCACACGCCGACGGCACAGAGGCAAAGGAAGCAGTCTACGTCAAATATGGTCGTTTAATATTTGCACGATAATTTATCAATGAGGGTATATTTGTGGGCATGCCCTCTGCCCTCCACAGCAATAAAAGATCCGCTGATATGTTTGTAGAATAAATCAAACGAGCAGTTTACACAAGTGGGTGTTTCCTTAAAAAGGAAGGGCTTAGAAGACTAAATGTTGAGGAACTTGAACTTGTGAGTGTGAAATCAGAGGCCCTCCCTGGGTAGCGGCATATTCCACTGCAAGAAAGGAATGTCATGGGTTGGACCGGGAGGGTGTGAGGGAAGAAATGAATGGTTCAAGGTAAGTGGAGTAGAGTGAAAGTGGAGTCAAAGTTCAGGAGAGGACAAGAACCTCGAACACGGAAAAAAATCCTACACCCAGATCAGTTTGTTTGCATTTTTTAATCCAATCACAAATTTATGTCGAAATAAACTGATCAAGTATATGAGTTTAAATATTCCATGTGGTCCCTGAAGTGCTCACGAAGGTGATTGGCTCATGTTACGCGGGGGGAAATGAAAAATTATGTTGTTCAATGTGATATGTGGAGTAGTAGCGACAGAGAAGTTGAATAAAGCAGTACAGTTGGCAGCGCGACGTGTGATCAACATAAAACAAGACACATTGGGCATGCTCGTGGAGAAAAAGAAAGAAGAAGAATGTGATGAAGAAAAAGGAGACGAAAAAGACCGTAATGAGCCCATAAGATAAGAGCATTTGAACACTAAATTAGCTGGCTAACGATCTTTAAATAAACTCTGTCATTAGCATTTCTCCGGCAATGCCATCATGCACGGACGCTTTTTTTTTTTTTTTGGTTTGTTTTTGAAGGGGGAACGCAAAAGGAGGGGGGGGGACAGACCGGCAAAAAAGGGTCAAGTGCCCAGTTCTGTTAAAAAGTGTGAAAAATAATTTTAATGACAAATGCAAATGGGATATAACTTGAATTATTTGCTTGCTAAAAAAAAAAAAAAACGGTCACAAAAGGTTTTAAAATAATTTAACATGTTCAAAATGTCGTTGCGACAAGAGAACTAGAGGCTGACGAGCGTCTGGCGAACATTAGCGACCTTGAATGAAGCCAGACGAGAACGCAAGACTTCGTCGCCCATTGTGATAATACTTTAATATGACCCTACAATCGTACCTTGTGCACCAACATACGAGTTTTCCGAATTACAGGCTGCTGCTGGATTGATTTTTTTTATTTTAAGAGCCAAATTTCAGATAGAACGCCACTAATGGTGACAGGGGACCTCACTCAAAACTTGAGAAACAACTCAAATGACTTACGAGCACAGTAACAGGGCGAATTCAACAGTAGACAATCATTTCATTTTGTGAGTTACACTGCACAAATTCCAACTGGCGTTCAGTCCAATTTTTTCACTACTTTGTAACAACGAGAAACTGCCACTGCTTGAACGAATTGTACCAGCGCACCAGGTTGGCACGTCCACAACAACAATCATTAAGCTAAAGTTTGCTTCTTTTTTTTTTTTTTTTTGAACTTGTTCTGTATTCCATTCAGTGGAATCAGGTAATGTTTAATTGTTGGGACAAATATTTGCTAGTTGCTAGTTGACACGAAACCGTTTGAGAAGATCCTACTTCATGTTCCCTCCGCTTTGTGCTCGTTTAATCAGCTGCAGGTGCCTCGACGACCACAGTAACTCACAAGCCCGATCGCCATGCGATGTGGCGACCGGTAAGAAAAACGGTGCAACAATTCACTCCGGCTGCATCAAACGCGGCAACAAACAATAGTTGTAACATGCGCAGGGTTTGTTAAAAGGCAACACGAAAGGCATTCGAGTGCGTCCATCAGCACGCTTGTCTTGTGCGTTAGCGAACGCACATTCTGCAAGCTTCTGCGCTAGGTTACAAATGCGTCTTCATTCATAATACATGGATCCCTTTTTCCATTATTGATCCACTCTGAAAACATACCCTGGGGTTCGATGCTCGCGCTGTTTCGGATGGAAAGCACAAACAGTGGCGCCGCGGGGAGCTTTGTAAGGCGTTCAAAAAAAAAATGGGAACAGAGGGGGAGAGAAATCTTTATTTCGGCGACAGTCCACCGGCTGATCTGACCGACTAAGAGACTGCAGCGTGTCTAGCGCCATTGTGCTCTGTATCAAATAAAAGTGTAGCAAAAAGTATGGATCGGTTCGGAGAAATCGTACGGTAACTCTCTGGGGAATAGACTCACAATGGATCAAGCTGACCATCTCTTGCAATGCAAAAAAAATTTTAGCCATGGGCTGCGACCTTTATGAGAAGTATATGGGGCAATCTGTAAAGACTGTCTGGAACGGAAATAAATGAATACAGATCGAGGGGGGCTTCACTTTAGAAGACAGTTGTGTATTTCAAAAGCTTTGCTAATATTACAAAGAAAGTAACTTAAAATGCTAAATTAGCTAATGATAACAACTACAAAAAAGAAAATTACATTTTAGAACGCCAGTAGCTTGTTTTTTGGGCCAGCACACAACGCAATGGCACAAATAATTTTTGTAGCTGAGAGCATCAAACAATTCTTAAATGAGGCAATGGTTAAGAAACTCACTTTTTCACGTTCCGCCATACCAACGCTGTCCTTGTTTTTGCCGCCTTGTAAAAAGACCCCCATGGTCTTAATTAACTCATTCACTGCCATTGACGGGTATAGAAGTCAAAAAGTACATTGATTTTAGTTCTCATACACTGTTGATTTTAACTCGTGATTTTTGTTTTTATATATAAATATATATTGGGATTCATTGCATCACGATCCTCTGAGGTTAGAAAAGTAACAAGCCTATCTAGACAAGGAAAAGTCATGTCATCCTCGCTTTATACCTGCCTTTGCAAATCCATCGTGAGCATGAACCAGGGAGATACAAGTAGGAGGAGCTTGACAGCATACATTGTATTTTGATGGGTAGCAGACGTCAGTCAGCGATTAGCGTTTAAGGGCAATAAGCTCTCAGGCAGTTCCTTCAGGCAGAGGCGGAATAGCGCTGGGCAACATTTATCCTCGGACACTGACTGGCAGATCGAGTGGGAGGAGGAAGTGAGAGCCGGTGCAAGTGGGAGAGAGATAAGCCAGCTTCCTGAAGCTCATTACCGATTCAAATACAGCGTGCCTGCGCGCATATAAATATACAGAGGGGATGTTTGAAAAACAGAATGCTCCTCCAGGCATCTCCACACCTAAATTCTCCCGTGCCCACTTGTGGTTTTTAACTACTTCTTCCCACTCTGCTTCGCCGCAGTCCATCGCTCTCATCCCCGGGCGAGGCTTTTAATGGTCAGGTGAGGAGTTGCAAAAAGAGAGCAGGGACGTAGTGAGGGGAGATAACGAGAGGCGGTCTTAGAATGATGGAGTTTTTTTTGTGGGTTTTCGTTCCAGAAAGTTTTCAGAGCATTGTGAATAACTTATGAGGTTAATTCCGTCTGTGACCGACCTCGTATTATAATAAATCCACATTCCGCTTTGAAATGAATTGAAATGCCATTACATCGATTGCAGCAACAAAAATAAATGCGGCACCGTGCACATGCCGTCGTATTTCTAATTGACGTCTGCCTTTAAGGGGCGTGGCCTAGTGAGTGACATTAGAAGCTTGCGTCAGTTTGTCTATTTTTGAGTGTCTGAGTGTGAGTTGCAGGCCAACAGCAGCTCCTTGAGAGTGTTCTCATTTTGTATGAGTGTCCAACTGTTTGTCCTGTTCAATAATTGAAGGGGCAGGTAACAGTACTTAATGGCTCCATTTTTCAGGGATATATTTTGAAGCTCGCAACTTAAATTTTATCTTGCAACACAAGGCAAAAAAAAAAAAAAAAGACTAGTAACTCGAATGAGAAAAAAGTTGGGGCAGTAGGGCTTAAGCTTGAACAATAATAGCGCCTTTAATATCTATTTTTAAACACATTCACATATTACAGCAAGAAAAGTTGTTTTATATGTTATAATTTTCTATTTGTTTATATTTTTACACCGATTAAATCGTACCATGCGAAAATCGGAATCGGGCTCAATTAACAATCGCTGTAGTGTTAAGGCCCGACTCAAAAATTCAGATCACTGCAAAAGCAGCACTGACAGTGTCGCACTTACGGTAATTTCTCAAAAACAACACACACACAAATATTACACGCCCCACCAAAAACCGCTCTTCAAAAACAAAACAGTGAGAGAGTTCATGACCTTCTGCATCTATGCATCAAAGTTTCCAGCATTGCAACACACGGGGGGGGCTCCACCCCCGGGTGGCAAATGGGTTCATGCGGACAAAAATAGCTGCAAAGTGCGGCGAGCCTCTCGATCTGAGTCTGCCATTCACACTCTTACGTATGGACACAAGCGCCTGCACAACTTGGGGATACATTTAGAGGCCCATTGGCAGAAAACCCCGTCTTGTTCAAGCCTCGTTACACCTCACTCCTCCACCAGTGAGCGCAAACGCATGAGAAGTTCCTTCCAGCCTCGGGTGCGCAGCCTATGTTTCCTTCCTTCCTTCAGCTGTTGTCCTCAATGACATGGGCAGATTTCCAGCACTGCCTCCACATTGCAGGGAGGGAATCAAGGCCAGCACAAACTCAGCTAAGGGGTCGTTTCTCTGATGTAGTTTTCAACGAAAACAACGATGATGTTTACACGACACCATTTCAGAGCCACTAAATGAAAATATTCAAAACAGGATCAGTGTTGCAGTGTTGCAAGCAGCAACACAAAAGAGACACGTGTTTTAAGGGGTTCTTCGACGAATGCCGATTATGATGAAGACACCACAAAAAAATTTCTAATTGAGCTGCCGTACAAGCATGAAGAGTTAAAAATTTGCAAAGTGAAGTTAAATGCATTATAAATTTGACACACCCCGCTAAAATTAAATAATACAAAAAAAAAAATTGCCAGGTATATAAAATGATGCTTCAAAATCAAGCCTTTGTCTCTGCTCTCAAACGCTGCGGACAAGTCAGTTGAATGCACCGAAACCACATACTGCTCAACGACTGTCAATCAGTCACCACTAATACGACCAGGAAACTATGGAGGCTACTACATGTAGCAGCTCTCTTAAAGCCTATGGCGCCTTTGCATGCTGCGACAACGGGGCACTCTAAAGTAGCTGAAGCCCCTTGTCCACTCGTTGGCCTTCAATTTAGGCTCTTTTATTTTTTTAAGGTTCAAAAACGTATTGCCTATTGCCAATGTTTAAGAAAAAAAAAAAAAAGACAGTTTAATGATGAGAAAAATCGGCTGAGAATTAATTCTCCTGGCAAGTGTGACACCGTATGTGCTGCTTTTTCTCATGAAGTCATGAGAATTAAGTCAGATTTTTCCTCATTTTTGTTTTTTTAACTAGAAAAAAACAAAACCAAACAAAAAAAAAACTAGTTTTATATTTTTTTCTTCCAATGCACTTCAATTCTATGCGTATTTTCACGAGCCGACCGTTAAAGCCGACTTTGGAGCGTCTACTGTACCTCACTTCTAAAAAAAATGATGGCAACCAACAGGTTTATTTGGTTTGATGAAGAAATGAACAGGTGACCAACAAAATGTCCATTTTGCAACCAGCAGCTTCCTACTCCTTGCATTCTTCAAATTCTAAAGCCACATGTTCTCAGATGAAGAATATTCTAAATATGCCATTTGGTGAGAGCCGACAGGGCAAGCAATTGCAGTGCAGGCGTGTAGAGTTTCTTTACAAAACTACTTTTTTTCTGTCATGCAGACAAATAAATAACAATATTAATAGTTTGACAATGTCGGCTCTGTGAACCACTGAACAACCAAAACAGAAAGGACAATATTTATTTTTATAAATTCCTTCTTCTGTCTTTTCAAGTACAGTACAGTGTACATTTTGGAAGCAGTCATACTCTGGTATTCCCGGACGAGTTAACACATAGACAGAGCACTGATGTTCAACTCCCACACGGGATTAAAAAAAGAGCTGATGTTGGCTAATGTTAACAATGAGTGCAAAGAGAGGAATGTGGAGGGATAGGTAAGTGAGGCGCGATTGTGGACGAAACTGTTGACTAACATCTTGGCAATAGGGAAAATGTCAGAGAGGAAAATATTGCCACTTGGCCACAAAAAAACACGTTTACAAACGCAACTGGAATATCCTGTTAAGTAACAACAATACACGTGTTTTTCACTACCAAAGAAAAGTGCTTATTTCTGTGTTGTGAGGTTTAGCTTCAAAACAGAAGAACAAGCAAGGGTGCTGAAGTAGCAGGCGGTGGAATGTGAAACCCGACAGTGAGGTGTTCTCTTCCACGAGCTGGGCCACTGATCCCATGCGGACTCTACGGGCACGCTTGCTATAAATAGCCAAACAATCAGCCATTCCCTTCAAAGCAGTCGGTATGTGTGTGTGTGTGTGCGTTCCTCCTTACAAGAAACTTTCTGACCAAACGTAGACCTTATAGCAGGGATGGACAACTTAAATGATGGTAGGGACCACAATTTTTCAACAGCGCTACTCGGGTGGGCCACACAGAGCCAACGCTTCCAAACCAAACTGTCTGACACAAAAACCATTTTAAATACAGACAAAATATGAGCATAAGTGCAAAATAAGTGCTTTTACTATATTTCATTCTTCATAATACATTTCTCAATGCATCGATAAAAAATGCACTATTCAACAATGAAGGTTTTGAAACAACCAAACAACTTCGTACTGTCATTTTTGTTTGCAAGAGCGAAAGACTCTTGAATAAAAAATATCTTTCAAGGATGGCACAAAACTGCTGAAGAGCAAACCAACATTAAGTGCAAGAAAGAAATTTGTGCAATTAAAAAAAATAAATAAATAACTCAGTCAAAAATTTGGGGCCGATAATTCGTTCCAAATTTGCCCAAAAAAATCTTAGTCCTACTCACGTTGTAGTGAGGTACAGTATAAGAACATGTGCACGTGCAACTAAACAATGTCTGCCATCTAGTGGTGAATGGTGATGTAACAACAAAACTATCAAGCGGAAACCAGCTAATTGTGGGGAATAGGAACCAGGCGTGCCCACGAATAAAAAAAAATGTAAAAAAAAACAAATCAGCATATTCTCAACATCCATTCAAATGCATCAGGGAAATAATATATATAAAAATGTATACATTTTTTGTAAACCCCCAAAAATCCATTATAACACGGGTGTTGGTTTGCCCTACCAAAAAAAAAAATTTGAAAAAAAAATAAATAAATAACACCCTGCATCTCTGAACTGCGAGGCCATTGTGCTAACCAGTCGGCCACGTGCCGCCCTGCAGGAAACATATTTTCAAAAAAAGTGTTGGTTTTTTTCTCTTTAATTAATCCAGGGGTCTACTCATTGCCTATCAGAGCCGTAGAGGAACACCGTTGCGAACTTATAATATCTCAGCCACATCCGACTGCAAAGTAAAGTGACTTTGACAGGATGCAGCTGGGCTTCATGCGTGCACGCTCACACCCAAACATTGTTGTCATGTCAGAGCAAACATGAACCTGAAACATCAAACGTAAAATATTTGTTTTAGAATCATGCAGGCGGCTTGTGCGTTATCCAGGGTGAGAATCTTTTGTTGTGGAAACTTCCCACTGAAGCTGAGAATCCAGGGGGCTAACACAACCTCCTCCGCCCCCCCCCCCCCCCTGTCCATATTATGATTTCAGCGCAATATTCTCAGCATTGGCAAATCAGCACCAAAAACGGCCAAAACAAGGCAGAAAAGTCAGTTGCTACGATACAGTTGGCATGCAAGTCCTCAACTGTGCAGAGTGGGGAGACAACCTTTTAAACAATGGATCTTTACTAAATGACTTAGCCCTTTCACAGGCATCTCAAGTCAAGTATTCGGGTTTCGGCTGGAGACGGGAAAAAAAAGTGGAGATACGCCAAAGACAGAAACCGCTCAAATTTCACCAACTGATATGCGAGTCATCTTTCCCGAAGATCGCATAAGACTGATGTAATCGTCTCTTGTGCTTCATGGGAGTGTTGCTGTATAAACACAGGGTTGGTCCAACACACAGCAGAGTTTTTATTGAATCCATCTTCACCAAAAATATTTTTTTTTCCATTGGTTGCTCATTGTTCAGAATTCACATTCACACATTTGAGCAACTTTGATTCTTCTGTAGCTTATAGTAAACGTCATGTTAAGATGCCTCGAGTAAACATCTGGTTTGTTGTTCCAACATCGGGTCAGTGGGAGCTCATTTTGTAAGAACTTGAGCAGGTTTTGTGTGAACATTAGACTTTGAGGTGGCAGTGTGATTTTGGCCAGACTTGGGGGAGGTCTGTTTTGTGTGGACGTGGTTGTGACAAGCGCAGAAAAGCACGAGTGAGACTCTTGTTAGTTACTGTGGGATTAAAGCCGAACATGGAGTAGCGTAACAAAACCAGCAGGGTGCATATTGAGCGACATAGAAAATAAAGCTGAGAGGATGTGGGCGTTTGGCAGTTGGAAAATTGCTGGTTGGGTTCCTTGTTCCTCCAGTAGAAGCATCCTTCAAAAGCTGTATTATTATTGTCAGCGGCCTATATGAATTAGGAATTGAATATAAATACTACGCTAGTGATTTTCAATTCAAGTGCTGCGGCAATTGTGGAAACGATCACATTACGCTGAACAAATATATCTTTGTGCATCTATCTATCTATGCCACCAATGTATAATGACAGGCAGAACAATGAAATGTTCTCGCATTAAACCGCCCAAAAAAACAATAAACATGTATAATCACCTGTTGCTAATCACACAACAGAATCGCATTTTTAAGTTCATTAACTCAGTTAAATATTTTAACTCAGTTAACTCACTTTGATTTACTTTGAAAATAATTTGCATACTTTGCAAATATTGTGTCATATCAGCCGTCTTTAGCACGTCTCAGAACAAAACACGGTGTTTAAGTTACCACTGGGCCTTGCAAACCAACACAGCTGGAGTGTGGCGCTTGTGGGCAGTTTTGAGAAATGTTTTGAAAATTAATGTCTGCAAAGATGTCTCCATTTAGATCGTATTCAAGAATTAAAAAAAAAAAGCTATTAGAACACTCTTTAAATTAAATATACTTTTGCATCAATTCCAAGATATTATTCAAGTAAATATCTGTTATAAGCTTCGCAAACAATAGTAGTTGAGAAATGTGATTAATCACAATTTATCATGTAATTTTTTTGTGATTAATTAGTTAAAAAAATGAATCACTTGACAGCACTAATATATATATATATATATATATATGTGACCCTGGGGAACCAGCTTTTTTTCCCGCCATACTACAATGAAGTGTAATTGCACATCCACTCCAGTAGTTGGCAGTGGCGCACTCATTGCCCACTGTGCGCAGCGAGTATTAACTCTACGGTGTAGGTTTGTTTTGCAACGAAAATGCTATAATTTATAGTTGCGGCGGAGAGTGGGTGGTGAGGTGGGGGAGCTAATTGTTTTTTTTTCTTGCTGGAGGGGACGGAACAGAAAATAATTGAGAAGTCCTGCTTTATATAGATAAATAAGAAGACAATGCGGAAATTAGAATGTGCACTATTCCCAATTCAAACGTATGAAAATAAAAGCAATCCAGTATTAGAAGGGCAGCGTTTACCAGGGCAAAATTAAAATGGCTGAGTCACACACTTCAATTAAAAAGAAATGACACAATGAATTTCGATGGTGCCTCTGGTGAATCTATTTCAAAATCCATTAAGTAGTAGCCACAAATAATGTTTCCATTTGGTCTACCTGTGATGTGCTTGAGAGGAATCAATGTCAAATAGACACACCTCCGCTGACAATCAATTCAGAGCGAAGTGGCCAAATTTGCAGATGACAGCCAAGGCTGATCAATACTGGGACTGACTACTAACCGGAGCTGAAAAAAAAACTCAGTCGACACGTCAAGGAGTCTATCAGCAACCATGAAGGTCATTCATTCATTCATTGAATTGGTCTCACACACTTCCACGGAGGTACAGGTGACGATGCAAAGTCACACTGATGAATATTCATGAGCTCTCATTTATATTGGATGTAATGTCTTTGACTCGTTTGGCCCTTCGGGCGAGTGAAAGTGCCCAAAAACAAATGAAGTTGAACAGAGATGTGTACATATTTTGTCACCGCTCCTATAAAATATTGCAGAACATTGCCAACTAGAATTGACCTCATCATGTATTCAACAAATGAAGGGAAGCACGTCACTAGAATACACACACAATTAAGATTTTGTCCACGTTTTGATTTTCATTGCCAGGCCAAAATGAATGTGGCCTCACAATTATTTACAAAGTCTACAATGATTCTGTAATAATCAATGTACTGTAAGGTTAATAACTATTTAACCTAAGTATAGCATTCAAAATAAACCAGTAGCTGTAATAAATTCAATATTTTCATAATTGCCATTACAATATTCAAATTGTGACCGCATCAACTTACACAATTAACTCAGGACAAAAAGGAGCAAAGACAGAAATATTCTGCAGCAAATCATTCATTACTAATGTATGAGTGCTACAAACTAGCCTTTCAACGGTGCTGGTTCCTTCCACTTACCTAATTCATCATCATCTATTGTTGACAGTCACACTGGGAGCCATCAAGACTCAATCGCATACCACCACAATCCTGCGAGGAACTGCTGGGCACTGTTTGGTACTGTCTAAAGCCAGTTGTCAAGCACCCAGATGACATTTCTTAATCTTCCGGGATACAAATATCACTTGATTGCGCAATATTAATAACATGAATATAATAATAATTATTTTAATTTAAATACATATATTAATTATACTAATAACAGTAATAATATTAATAACATTGTTATTACTAATAATAGTAATAACATTAATAACAGTAATAATAGTATTAATAATATTAACAACAGCTGCAGCAGCCAGCAGCACTCCATTAGCAAGAGCTGAGGGCAAAGAAATCAATTGCCGGTATAAGACTCCCCAGAGGGCAGCCAATTAAATTCAAAGGAGAGCTCAGAGAAACTTTGACTGGACTCTAGGGCTTTAAAATAAAATCAGCGCTCCCAAGTCAGGGACTTTAGGGATAGAAGCAAGAACAGAGTGTTGTCCCCATATGCTTTAAAAAAATGGATATGAATCAGATAGTGGCCACGGGTTACTTTCGTTTCAATTAAATTGGAGAGTCAGTCCAGATCAACAAAAAGCTATAAAATCCATTCATTCATTTTTTTTTATATGGCCCGTCCTTATGAGAGTCGCGGATGAGTCGGACCCGTGATTTTGCACTATTTTAGCGGACTTATTTTAAAGGTGACAGATGAGGACAATGGAGGAAGTCTTAATAAGTTTAGCTTTGAGCATTACGACACACAAGAGATGACATACCGCCTGCTCAGCTTGAAATATACCTTGATGCACTCTTAGTGGAACAGTCGCTCACATACGTGCTTAAACTCTCCAAGTTCCCACCAAGCCATAAGTAAAGGACGCACCCCTTTTTCTGCTGCCTGTCTCCCTGTCTTCCTCCTCCTTCTTTAAAAATAAGCAAAGCCAGAGCTTTCTTTTACCACAATGAGATCACATATTGTGGCGGTGCGTCTACTTCTCGTCTGAAGCAGCGGCAAAAGTCTCTGTGGTTACGTCGCGGTCAGTACTTCCAAATATGAGCATGCTGGCACCAGGGCACTGTCATCTTTGCACTGAGCAAGTGCAGTGTGAAAAGGGCTTTCCATGCAACTCAGGGTTGTTTCATGTGTTCAATGAACGGAAACAGGATTATCTCGTATGGGCGTCACTTGAAATACATGAATGCAAATAAACAGTCAAAAACATGGATTAAAAGGTGCAGAATTGGAATCCGGCATAAGAGCAGTAGTTTCCCTATTGAGAAAATAGTGAAGCCCCGCCCATCAGACTGAGCTGACCTCGTGACGGCCCATCCAAGATACATGTCTTGCATGCGGGTCCAGATAAGAACTATGATCATTTGAAACCGAACACCCCGGTTGCCAATGTAGAGCTTAGTCTGCCTTAATTCTAACTGCCTCAAAGGTCATGAGAAAACCAATTCAGGGATTCATGTTTGCTCAATTAATCGCTCTGGCTTGCGTATGTGGACCACTATCAGATCACAATCCTTCAGTCGGAGTGAGTGTCACCGAGCCGGCTTCGCCGTTCCCGCCAGGAATGTTAAACATATAAAGATGCGTCTAGAGATCTGAACACACTTGACTACTTTTAAACTCTCTTTACCAACAGTTATCCGACTCATAAAACAGCGAGAGAAAAGAACAGGTTCAGTTCTCCAAACTATGTGGGCAACCGCCTGCTGGAAAATGCAGCGACAACAACGGTAACAAAAGACGGTTTGTTGTAAAGCGACAAAAGACGACTACTGTGACCAAGTGCAATATGCCGCATAAACAGATGACTGAGTGCACAGTTGGTTAGCGGGCAACAAGTGCATGGAGAAATAGCATTGCCCCATAATCGGGCTCCATTCTAACGACACAATGCGTATTATGACTCTTCAACTGAATTCAAGGGTTGGGCTTGTGCGAAACGCTTTGCTATGCTAAAACGAACAAAGGGATTGAAAGTAAAATGAGCTGCAAATAGATGCGTGGCTATAACAACAACACCACAGCAACAAAATTCGGTCTTGCCTGTCTGTGCGGTGATTGCATGTTCTTTCTCTTCTCGTGTATTCCAGGCACATCCATTTTTCCAAAGTTTGTATGTTAAGACTGAAGAGTCAAATGTGAAGGGTTGGTTGTCTGTCTCTTTATGTCAGCCTGGCAATTGACAGGTGATAAATCCAGAGCTGGTATCTTGCTCAAGGTCATATAATATGGTCTCCGGTTTTCTTTTGACCCTGGACAGGATTAATAGTGGTGCCTGACCCAAGACGTATCTCATCAACATCGTTGGCCTTGATTAATCCTGAAAATGTCCTGATAATGTTGAAGGTGACACATGACAGTCTTTTGTGATTGGATAATTCAACCTGCCAACCTTTGGGGGTAGGGAAAGTGGGGTGGACAAAAAAGTGCACAACAAAAAATCTCTGCAACATAAAATGTAACAATTTTACCATAGGCGCTTCTTCATTATATTTATGCGCGATATTATCCGACGATGTGGTTTGCCAATTGTAAGGTTACACAGCATAGGTATTCAATTACAATTTTTCAAAGATCTAGAAGTTCCTACGGGTGCTTTGTCTTGGTCGCCTACTTCTGCTCTTACTGTACCCGTGCCAGAAGGAAATGCTTTCACCTGTTCTGCCAAATGTACAAGTTAGTTCAAATATACCACATTATGCCGCCTCTCTACCAGTTGACCTCTGTGCGGCCTTGCAAATTAGTCGCTTCCAAATTTAGAACAGGCACATGGGTTACTCGGGGGGTTAGTACCGGCTGCCCACGAGCACCATGTTGGTGCCGTCAGATCTAGATTTCAGCAGGGGTATGAATGACCTGCTAGAGGCGGTTCACTATATTACAATACTTAAACTCGGCGGCACGGTGCTCAACTGATTAGCACGATCGCCTCACAGTGCAGAGGTCGTGGGTTTGATTCCAGCTCCGGCCTTCCATGTTTGTGGGTTTTCTCCGGGTACTCCGGTTTCCTCCCACATTCCAAAGACATGCAAGATAAGTTGATTGAACGCTCTAAATTGTCCCTAGATGTGAGTTTGAGAGTGGATGGTTGTTTTTCTCAGTGTGCCCTGCGATTGGCTGACAACCAGTTCAGAGTGTACCCCGCCGACTGCCCGAAGATAGCTGGGATAGGCTCCAGCACAAAATGAGTACAGTTTGTAAGGTCTGGATAATATGCAAAACTCCAAAAGCGTTTTCAGCTAAAAAGACAACAACACTAGTTCTCAATCTAAAAAGAACTAGTTGTTTGCTTAAAAATACTCCAGTAAAAGCATAATGTGGTTTAGTGGGCATAAGAGGCAGTAAGCCACAGAGGAGGAAGCGGATGCGTAAGCGGTAAAATGTCAAGGATTCTTCCGGAATCAACACTGTCGGGTCAATATCTTCAAGAGCAAGACCGGCGAGTCCGTCAAGGTTTATGACGGGTGGATGAAGACAAGCCAATGTCTGACAACATTACGAGCCAGATTGGAATGAGGCTCTGTCACATTGAGGATATCATTCATGAGCCTGCACTTGAGGCTTTATTTAAAGGAAGAGGAATGTCATCTCATCGTACTCCTATAAAAAAAAAAAAAGGGGGGGGGGATGGCGGTGGAGGTACAGCGAGGATGAGGGGCTCATTTCACACTCCCATTATAGCTCAGAAGCTTGCGTCTCCTATGGGAATCACGTGGCTTACACAGAGATACAATCATAACAATCTGTGGACCACACGGAACATAATAGCAGGCTGAGGAGATCCAAGTGGCAGCACTGCAAACGCAGTCACACATGTGACTAGCGGGAGGCTAACAAGCAACACTAGCATTGTGGTGGATCTGACCACACATTCAAAAATGTTTGAAAACTTGTTTTATCATTCCCACATTTTAAAAACAGTTGAACATAAAAAAAAAACACAATATGTATTATAAATAATGATAAAAAATAATGTGACAACAAAATGCTAATTGTTAGCCGTGTGCTGTGCGTGTTTCCCCATTGTATGATCGTATTAAGCTAGCTAGCGGAGGCTGTATTCTCTTTATTTGGTTTAATTTGACAGCAACCTTCTGATGAATTGCAATAAACAACTTTAAAGCCTCTTTATACGGAATATTTACACTAATATCTGCCAAAATGCTGTTTGTTGGAAAGTGAGTTGAGTCACCTGCCACCAAGGTGCGCTCGTCAAAGCAAAGAATCAGCCGATGGACTACTGTTATTTACAAAAAACGTACAAATTGAGTCACTTGTCCCTCCAAGTACCATTGTAGCATCATCACAAAAAAAAATAGCACAGAAGGCAGAAAAATTGCAGGAAAGCGGCAACTGTGGAGTTTAATAAAGACCACATTATCCTGCGCTAAGGCACAGGGAAAAAGTAAGCTCGCATGTGACTTTTGTCCTTCCGAGCTGTGTATTCTCAAACATTACAATCATGTGGCGATGACAAATCTGTTCAGCCACTGAGCAACGAGGAGTGCTTTACGTCACCTCAATGACCGCTCGTGTACAGCATTCGAGACTGTTGGGGGAAATCTACATTTTAGAACTTTGCCTCTCGATGCCAAGTCGCAAAGTGTTCATCCAGTCAGTTGCAATCAAATTCAGACCATCACTGAGTGGGAACTGATCACTTGCTGTCAGACAAGCCAACCACTGCCCCGTTATCTCTGTTCAGTAAAATGTGAAATCATCAATCATAAAGACACAAACCAACATGCCAAGTATTATCTTGGCTCGGCAACTGTGACATTACATCTGAATGTCAATGATGTCATCTTAATTAATGCAACAAACCTTGGATTTAGCGCAACGGCACCATGAGTAATGACGAACGCATGTTGGCTTTGGAGGCTAGTGAGTGCGGCACATACTTTCAACATCTTAACTCATTCAATACCACTGACGGATAAATACGTCAAAATCCATTTTTTTTTACTGGGCTGGTTGTGAATAAGTTAATTGGAAGGTCGAAAGAGAGAAGAGCGATGGCTTGACTATGCCTGCTTGCTAAACTCAATTGCTGTATTTTCTACCAAGTAAGAATCAAAACTGTAACAACCCCTAATCATTTTTGGGAGCCCAGAACAAGTCACATCCAACAAATGACATTGGCATACTAGCCCAACACCATGGATAGTCAAAGTACCTTCGCAAATCACAATGACACCAAGCTGGGACAACTGCTTAGTCTGTTTTTGGTCACCGGACAGAACAGTTAAAGGTTTCCAAAATGAGTTGCTAAAAACAAAAACACACATATTTGACTCATATTCAAGATGCCACACAATTTCTTGGCTTTTTAAATCCTGTTGCAGTGTAAATTCAGTTTTCTGGGTTCCGTTTATGGCAATTTTATCAATTTCAGGTCCCAGGGAGAAATAAAATTGGTAAGTGAAAAGATGTGAGGAAACCCTGGTTACAATAGTTTTTCTTTTAAATATTGACTAAAAGTGAAACTTACCACACTGTAGATAAGGTTCACTAAACTAGACAACGGGCACTTGAAATGTTACATCTCTTTGAAAGTTTCAGGTGGCACTGCCAAATTGCAACAGAGGCTTTGAAAAACATTGTTTATCCTTGCTAACACAATTAATATTAATATGCAAGTGAGAATGAATCTAGAAAAAAAAAAACATTTACACTACACACATTTAAACGCTTACGATGTATTTCCCACTAGGCCATGTTACTCTACACTCAGACCTCAACATGGACTGCATTTACTCATATCGCCATGGAAACAATGAAAAGGATTTTATTTCTGCACACAAAAAAATGGTATTTGCTTTAAATTAGCCTTGGATGAAATCAGGTTTCACACTGGTTTTCTTTAAATTTCGTTTCAAAACACCACATTTGATCACGTGTCAACAGGACGACCAGTGGCCTCAAGTGAATATGTAAACGAGATGTAACTAGTTAATCCAGATTATAATGTGAATGTATCAGAAAATCGTGATTTGGGGGTGGGGGGGTTGAGGGGGCACAAACAGGCTGTGTGGAAGAGACAAAAGGGAAAAGGCATTGCTGTAGTTGCAAGCAAGCTAACGTCAATGATGAGACGTGAAAGCTGACCAATGCTTCTCGCATAAATCCGATGTTTTAATCTGTTTTTTGCACACATTTGGCAATGGTTAGCGACGCGCATCATTCCGCTAGCACACATAGCTAGCGAGCCGCGGCGTCATGTGCATTCTGGGCTGCATTTTTTTCCACCCAAAACCCGAACCGTTCCGAGTCGTACCTGGTCAAGAGGGAGGTTGATAATGTCGCTGATGGGCTGCAGCAGAGAGGATCCGGTGCACGATGCCGTGCTTTGGGTAGCCATGCTTGGATGGTGGACGTCTAAATCCTTTCGCTCCTTCCTTCCTCACTCCCCCTCGGGTGCGTTTCGCTTCCCTCGGCTGCCGCGATGATATATAAACCGCCACAGCCGCTGCCGCTGCCGCCGCCGGTGCTGCTGCTGCTGCTGCGTCTGGCTGGGCGGTTGTCATCCAGGGCGCACATCCAGACAAAGATGAGAAAAGGAAAGCGAGAGAAACACCGTCATCACCAGTTCCTTCTTAACAACGTGACAAACCCAAAAATGTGTTTTCAATTGCTTTGTTTCTCATTTTACCGTTTACCATTTATTTATTCTTGTCCTGTTTGTGTAATTTTCCAAACACGATACAACCAACATTAGTATGAAGTTTAAACAGCTCTGAAGGACGTTTAATACGCATCCCCGTCTGGAACATCAGCGAAAACCTTCTGTTTCACCAGATAATAAACTAAACACGCAATTTTAAGACGTGAGAACACGAATTTAGTTTTAAATGTGTGTTAACGTAGAATTTATCGCGTTATATCAACCTATTAGATAATAAATACGACCTCACTACAATTGGGGGTTGATTCTCTTGGAAGCATCGTATCTTCGACAACTGCATAATAGGGAGCGAGAAGGTGGGAAAGCTTACAGTTGTTTGGAGAAAGTGAAATCTCGACAGCCAATCACGTCAAAGAAAAGAAGGAAGTGAACTTGAGTAACAGGCCTCGGTGCAAATTGGGATCTTGTCAGAAATTTTGCTGAACCCGCCCACATTTCTCGCGTTCTTCAGGAAGTGTGACGTAAAAAAATCTGATGGGATTCTACATCTGGACCAGCTGCACCTCTTCTTTCATTAACTTAACATTCCATTATTAGATTAAAATAAACAGCCAAAGTGATTGCTTTAAATTAATTATATATGCATGTATGTCTACAATACAATACATATGAATTTATATTGCGGTCTATTGTTATTGTTATTGTTATTATTATTATTATTATTATTATTATTATTATTGGTGGGTGTATTATTATTTATTTGATATTTACACATAGCTGTTTTGCATTTTTATATCTTTCATATTTTGGACCCGATACGACTGGGCGCTGATTTTTTTTTTTCATGAGTTGTCTAACTACACCACCTAACGGTAAGTGTCACGTTCACTACTATACCAAAGGTTTTGAAAACTAACCTATTGAGTTTGAATGCACTCTAAATATAATTGGATTTTAAAAAGTGTGAACATTTTTACCGCATCCATTTTATGTCTCTAAAAAGAAAAGAAAGGAAGTCGACAATTTTGCATGATTTGTTTGATGTACTTTATTTTGTAACTATTCATTATTGCCAGTGGAGGGCAGCACGTGCAAAAGAATGGGCGCTACAACGTCGAGTTTGGCGCCTCTGATTTGTTGACTAATAAAATAAAATAAAATGGAACAATAAAAATGGCATTTTTGTTTAATTTTATGGGGCATTTAAAACCAACAATGTAATAAGCAGGTCACCATTGAATACGGCAATACATGTCATTTAACAAATTGACACACTCGCCATTCATACACAGAGCAACATATATTGTTTATTAATAATCCGTCAAAAAGAAACTGAAATGAAGACAAATTCACATAGGGATAAATTTAACAAAAAAATGGATGGATGGCTTACTTTAAAATGTTTTTCGCCCAAAGGACATTTCAGGCATGCCAGTTGAGGTTTATTGCAGACTATTGTATGCAAAGTATAAACGCACACAGTTCCCATTCATCCATGAGAAGAACATTGCTCGTGGAGTTCTATTTTTTCCCTTGTAAAAAAAAAAAAAAAAAAATCCCGCAAACATTGCTTTGTTTGCAAGTCAAACTATGTGAGTGGTCTGTATTGTTGTTGTAAAGCTCCTTATATAGTCAGTAGCTGTACAAGGGGCATGCTACAGGAAGTGTTTTTGTGTGTTGAGACCCACTGGACCAGACGTCCTAAGATAGAAACCCTGCTCACTCCTCTGCTCTGTCTGCTGTCATTCATATTGTTCTGCTTTTGCAGAGCCAGCAGGCAAACACACAAGACTTACTATGCACTGGACTCTCCCACAGCGGTACTATTTGGAGTTCGTCCAAAAGCTTCTGGAAAACTGTAATTGAAATGTATACTGTGCAATGAAAAAATGTGGACCTACAGTAGGAGCAAATAAAACGTCAATACATAAAGAAGAAGCTAGCAAGCTAACAGAAGTCACGAAGCAGATTCCAAAATAAATAGCATAGCGTCTAGAAAGAGAGCAGTTTACTTGATTTTAGTTTTAATTCAGTTAGTTGACGGGGAATAATACCTGTTACTTCACTTGTTTCGAACATCGAATGACATTTTTACAAAGGCAACAGTTTGAGCATCATACATTTGTTTACTTTCTCATCTTTCAACAAATGTAGTGCCCTTAAAACTACTGGAATGCCGTCTTGGTAGCTAGCTAGTGGCTTAGGAGCCCATTAGCAAGGTAACTCTAACCCCACCTAAACTTTTATTTTAATAAAATTTTGTCTTTGTGAGTTTCGTATCTTCACTGTAGTATCTATCTCGGAATACATTGTAAAATTTACCTCTCTAACTGCAATCAGAATAGTTTTAGCCAGACATTAATTAGCCGTGATTAACAATAGTCTAAAAGATTTTTGTTCTTCTATTTTTGTCATAGTAAATTCACTCAATTATTTTGGTCTTTACCATGTTTTGTCTGTCGTTCATTAGCGAGCTCCTGGACGACGTGGAGTACGGAACGGGTACAGAGATTGCAGCCGGAGGGCGGGGGGACTGTCCGGCAAAAAAGGGTCAACTGCCCAACTCTGCTATTTACCAATCTTATCGGTAAGAAAATACTTTTTCTATCTTCCTATGTTACCTTGCGTGGGTACCTGAAGCTCTTTGGGACGTTTCTGTGATTAAGGGCTACATAAATTTAATTTGACTTGACTTCAAAATTCTAATGATCTTACATACAGTATTTATCTTATCTATGAACAAACTTAGTTCTACTCTTACCTAATCTACTCTTGCTGAAGCGCTATCGGCCAAATAGCAAATTAATCTAACAGTTGTCCACAAAAATCTCAGCCGAGTTTAACAAGCAGGCTGAGCTGTCAACTGGAGCTCCCTTTGGATAAAGCTCGGCATAGCTTCTCACCTACACAGTAGAACGGAGGATGGAAGGAAGCTGTCAGGACATAATAAAGTGCAGGACACTTGATATACTTGCACTCACTGGATTCAAGCCGAAAGTGATTAATGGAACAGAACAGGCACCTTGCTTTAAAAGCCTTGCAATCAATGACCATTTGCACATATTGAACCAATGTAATCACGCTTCCCAGAAGTAACAACAGGACACGCTTGATATCATTTTATTCCAGTTTCATTTCCCGTTTACATACAAAGACAATAATGAAAACTGATGTCCATTTCACACTCCCACTAAAGTCCAGCTGTAAGTGTTCCCCACAGTCTCTCTACATTTAAATAACACACTCACACCTATGTACACGAGTATAGATTACATCCTGTTTCCAGTGAGTTAATAATATTAATAATAATGATGAACACCGTTTAGATTAGCTGCAATTGTCTTCATAACACTCACCAAGGCTCTCATGGTGTCTGCTTCAAATGCCTCCTCCTACAGAGGAACATTCACTTTTGTGTACACACACAGTTGCTCTGCAACACAACTTGAAACTAATTACACTGTATACTTGCGTTAATATGAAAAACAACACACTTTTTGTACAAATGCAGGAAGGAGGACGTTAGTTGTCTATTGGAGTCAACGGTGCTTATCCGAGCATTTTTCTTGTGTGGACCAGTGGAAATGTCAACACACAGAAAAAAAGTCAACACAATGAAGGCAGAATATGAAGAGGTCGTCGCACGAACAGAATGAGCATACACACGCAAACATAGTGTACAGGTACATTCAAAAGTACCAATATTCATATTCTGGCCAAATTCAGTGTTGGATGGGTATTATTTCTTTTAATGATTAAACAATATATATATAAAAAAAAGTGGCATAAACACAAAGTTGTGTTATATATTACAATATTCAACATTTTGTGGGGTTTTCTTTTGCATTTGGAAAATTTGTCATTTGTGAGGACATATTTGTAGCATTCTAAAGGATCTTGGTCATTTCTAGCATAATCGAACGTGAAAAGGAATCATGTTTAATTATTAGTGAGAATTGTATTGCTTTTTTAAAATATTTACTCTGATGTGTCAGGGCCACCTAAAATCATTCCCTATGTGCTGACCAAATAATGCACTTGAACTAAAAATGGAGGCAGTTATGAATTATTAGGTGATATTTGTACATTGTTGGGCTATGACTGCGTAATAAGGCAGATGACAGGTGCAGCACACACACATATTACTGTATATAAAGCTTCATTATTTCACATGTACGAATAAGAGGAGTGTTGCTGCTCACTTTTCATTATAAGGCAGAGTGAGCATGACATGACATGTGATTGGTCGGGTTTTTTTCCCTCCCAAAATGGGACGAGTGGGAAGCCTCCTGTATTTATATTTGCTCATGCACAGTGAAGGCCTGCTGACTGTTATTTTAACAAGTGGGGAAGAGGAGGTGGTGAGTGGTGCACAACCTTCATCACGTGTGACGGCGCGGCAAGGGAAAGTGCATTTATTGTCAGATGTCATTCACTACAATCATTCTGAGTTGTGTTCGAGCCACAAACGGCAAGCGGTTCAGAAACACACTGAATGTCATCACGGTCAGCGGGACTTTGAATTTCCGCAGTTGCTGACCTCCCCCGCTGTGACATTTCAGTCCACAATGAAGTGAACAAAGGTGACCGGGAAGGCTCCTCGTCTCATCGGATCTCCTTCAATGTGGCCCAGCTGGAAAGAAGGCCACAAGGAGAACGATGAGCACAAAAAACACCACATGAGGGCAACTATTTTGTGGCCAGACTCAATTTCAGCTAGAATTAGCACAGCACACACCTATTGGAGAGAAATGGTACATTTTTATAGATCGCCACCTTCAGAACCTCCAAAGTTGAAGACAACGAAAGTAGTACAATTTGGAGCTAAAAACAAATTTCAAAAGAAAAAAATACAGAAAAAAATATTCCGATATAAATTGTAGTAACCTGATGTAAAAGTCGCCGCCAGTGAATTTGCTTTTATTCGGGACTTTATTGAGTCATCACGTCCCAGAGGGGGTATTAAGCGAGGGATATTGGAACACAACTGGTGTAGCAACACATGTAGACAGACGATCTATGACAGACATAAACTCATTATCCTTTGCAAAAATTAACAAATAATATTAATATTCATTCCGACTGAGTCAATTGTGAAACTCTTCTTTGTTGGTGGCTGTACTGCATTCATATATAACGTACCAAAAGTTGTCCAATGTGGGGTTGCAACATTAACAACATTTCCATTCATTTAAGGGAGCAAATAGACAAAAGTGGTCACGGAACAAAAAGGGAAGAGTTTCAACTGCACAATCAACGTAATGAAACTGATTATGCTCCAATTTTGAGGTTTCACCGGACTTGAAAATGTCGACAAATGCTATTTCAATTTTATCTAGACCTGCACAACAATGTCATACTGTTTTTTTCCTTGGCCCATGGTGTCCCTTCAGTAACGTTCATGGATATTAGACACAGAAGGATTCAGCTTCTAAAGAACACACACAGTCCTACGCACCACACAAGAGGACTTGCTAGAAGGGTTTTGGGAGAATGTTTCTGATGCCTACTGTTAAAGACCGTTATGTTCGGAATATAAATCACACTTTTTTTTTTTTCATAATTTCAAAGGATTCTACTTTTGGCCACAATGTATTCTGAAATTCACTCTGACGGCCGAATAGCACTCTGACAGTGTGAAGAAGCACAGTGGGTTTTCCTCCTATTAATTTCCAAATTATAAACCAATCAGCAGGTCGTGCTGAACTGTTTCCATCCGTACCGGCAGATGACTAGGGCTCGCAGAATAGCCGAACGACACATTCAACGCTCTGAGTTCCCGTACGATTAGAGAGAAGCACTGTGCGCTCGGAGCTTATTTCTGAACGCACCCACAATTAGGAAATGGGAACATTTGGGTGAGTTCTACTGTTCTTGGTCTATGTTTTTGTAAACTAAATTTCACCAAAAATGTCACTTATGTTAATTTCTCCTTCATGATGCATTTTTTTGACTTGTGCGACTTATATTCCGAAACGAATTGAAGTCCCAAAAATACGGTATGCGTTTTATACCGGTGGATGGCAAGGACATTCATTACTTCACAGGTCACAAGACGTCTATTTCACTAAAACGTAGATAGCAAGATTGCCAGCTTATTACCTGGACAATGTCGACAACATTGAAAATCTCCATCTAGTCATTTCTATACCTGAAAATGACAAAGCTAGAACATGTTTGTGCACTGGCGGAAAAAAAACATTGCGGCACTAACAATGCTAAATGCTCGGAGAGGATGTTGGAGACCTTATGAGGGGACAGTGAGGACGGCCAAATTCAGAGGCTGCAGCTGGTTCACTTTCACACAAGGGGCTCAGCAGAGGAAGCAAGAGTGGGGGTTAAGGGGGGGGAGGGATATTGTGTGTGTGTGTGCGTGTGTTTGAGACACGGTTCAAGATGAGCTCATAGCTTTTTTGCTAGCGCTACCATGGTTACCGTGAAAATGAGACCAGGGATCGTCTTGAGGGAACGTTTACAGGATGATTACCGTATTTTCACAAATTGCAGCCTCGACTCTAATAGATGCAGAGTATTAATTAGTCACTGCTTACATTAGCCACGTCAACAAATAAATACTGCAAGAAAATAGACGCACCCTTGTTCCACCTTGGGAAAATGGAAAATAGGTAGGAAGTATTAACAGACGGTATTGTCGCACACAGGCATTCACGGTAAGCGTTAATTGCTGAGCCCATTTCAATGCTGTTGCTAACCAAACCAACGACACCCAAACAACACATACACACTCATTTGGGATACTGACCCACCACTCCTGGTCCTCCTCCCCATCCACCACGATGACCTCGCCCTCCGAGAAGGTCAGTTCGTCTGGGTTGTCTGCCATACAGTTGTACATGGCCTTCACTCGCTTCGGCCGGTGCTTCTAGGGAGCAGATGACGCAGTATAACGTAATGAGACTTTGATGCAAAAGAGTGAACAAGATAATGTGGAAGTGTAAAGAGGGATTAACTCACAGTGTAGGGCTTCCTAGCGTGGTGGGCTGCAGGCAGAGCGTGACCTGTGGAGTTCTGGGGGCATCCTGGCACTTCCTTAGCTGTACCGGGAAGAGGAAATGATTTCACAAAGACAACAAGGTTTGCGCGCTTCCACAGAACGGATAGAGAAACAACTGACATGTAATTTTTTTAATCACATTGCATGGTTATCAAATCCGCCTTCACGCGCAAGGCTTCTTTTTTGTTGTTGTTATCAGTTTACTCACTTGGCCGTTCGATAGACGCTGTCCGATTTAGTGGTGTTCGGTTGAGACTTTTATCATTGCTGGAAAACAGAAGGAAAACAAGACATTCATTGGCGGAATGCAGAGCAGGAAGTGGAAAGGCTACTAGGCCATAGGTCATGTTGTTATACTCTACAATGGACAAACACGTTATTCGATACACTTGCAATACAATCGCTGAAAATTCTGACAACTAACTCACTAACCAATCCTATAACATGAATCGTGATACTGCTAACATCACCTGAGACTTCAAAAAAAACATGTTTTGTCACACAGTGCTGCTAACTACCTAAACTACGACTGTACTGACCTAACTACCATAACCAACAAACGCAGTTTTCGGACAATGTTATTCTTACACAATCCAAACTACCACAACTTCCCGAATGACTGGACTGCAACAAATAAACGGACTGCAGTTTCTTGATTTCATATTTTTGCAAAACCCGCAACCTGCAAATTACCCATATTAGTGTAAATTACCAACCGACTAGACTTTGGTGAAAATTGTTTGTCAACTACCAGAACTACCAAAACTACTTTGACAAACCAACTAAATAACTAACAACAACCTCTCTTGCACAATTCTTTGCTTTATATCACTAAAATGATATTATTATGGCACGTATCAATCACAAATAAATATGCAGAAATGATATAGCGCCGCATGTTTTTTAGTTATCCTAACTGTCACCGACAGGTCATACTTCAAAATACTCTAGATGCTTTGTGGTTTTAGTAAGTCACACAATAATATTGTTCATGTCCTCACCTTGCTGGTGACTTTTGTTGACTGCTTCTTGATCCAGCAGGTCCTTGGCCCGACTTGGAGTGTAAACTCATTGTGTCAATCTTTGCTGCAGGTGAAGGACCCAAACCTGTGGCACAGAGTGACACCTCCTTTATTTCACTTACCTTGGCCCTCCCAAATTAAATATATTTTTAAAATATCTAATAAGAGCCAACCCGTGTCTTGATTACCTGCTGTAGAGGTGAGTCGAATAGGTGGGGCAGGGGGGTGCATGTTCGGGGGATCCGAAGACGATCGTTGCCGACCAACCAGGTCTAAAGAAGCGGGCTTCCAGCCACCGGGCGACGAGTTCTGACTCGTCGCGCCGCCGAGGCCTGCTAACTGGACTGTGAGTGAGGTAGAAGAGGAGGCTCGTCAAAAGAAAGAAGAGAAAATCTGATTACATGGAAGTGAAATTGAGAGGGACATTAATAAGTGGAGAGGGAAGGTGAGGAACGGTACGACTGGGAAACGACGTGCTTCTTGGCGGAGCTCCAGACGACCACTAACGTTATTAAAGAGGGCCTGCGGTGGCCATGTCAGAGTGCGGTTGGCCAGGGGAGCTATGCTACGCTTTTTAACAGCGCATACACAATCATTGAGACTTCCCTTTCAGAAATTAAATTGGCTTGCTGCAGAACTTATATAGCGTCCAAATGCAGACATGATGTCAGTTGTTTTTAACACGGGCCAAAAGCATTACAATGAACCCATTTTTATCACGTGCAATACAGAGTGATCATACACATTTTACCCAAGCTTTACTCTTTGCACTTTACATACATTTAAACTTATTTGTACTGACTTGTACTTTAAAAATTATATATATTGAAAATGCATCTGAATGCGGAAAAAAAAAATGCAGCATAAGAATAAAACGTATTGAAAATACTGTATTGTCTTGTCTGTGAACATGCATGCCTTTAAGAGGCGGGGCCTGGTGGGGTGGCGTGACAACAAGTCTTAATGTGAGCGTCTGTGCGAGTGCTGGAGTGCAATAAACGGCTGTAAAGGGCACTGGCTTGGGGGTATTACAGGAAGTAAGTGCACCATATAAATGAAAATGTAAAAAAAGATTGAAAAAAAAAAAAGACAATACAAGCAGGGAACACTGTACCCAGGTTCCTCGGGGGTAGTGGTGGGGCAGAGGTGGTGCCGGGCAGGCCGTGCTGAGGAGGGTTGTTGTTGACGATGGTGCCGTAGGTCTCATTGTTGACCAAATTTGGCAGATAAGAGCGCTGCTTGTCCTTGACCAGGCCGGAGGTGTCACGGCCATGTAGGTGGGAGTTGGTACTCGGTGTGTAACAACTGACTGGACGCTCTTCTCTGTGATAGGGGCTGGGCTGTAGCGCACAGAGGAAGATGGAGGTCTTCACTCAGTGCCACACATGTACAGTACGCTTTGTGTCATACTGAAAGATGAACGTCAACCAATTGACTGGAAATAGTCACCTTCTCATCCAGATCTTCATCACTCTCATCCAAGTCTTCATGCTGCAAGCACCATTCATACTCCACGTGGACGTGCGCGTTGAATTTCCCTGCTAGCGCTTGGTTCAACTGAACACACAGATGAAAAAAAAAAAAAGAATGAGCATGTTGTGAGTGATCTGTGAGCATGAGCAGTCAAAAGCAGTGAGCTCACCAACTCTTCACACTGGAGGTGTTTGAGCCTGCGAGCGATGTCCAGCGGCGTCTCCCCAGCCTCATTAGCTGACAGAGGAGACCGAAAAAATGCAAAGTCAATAACATTCGACCCGCTGACACCAGACGTTTCCCACACTGAGTCCTCTGCCTTTGTCGACATTATCAGTGCGTTTTGTTGACGACAGGCCACAGCAGAGGAAAGATTAGTGTTGTGAGAAAGAGTCACCATGGAGCCCAGACCTCTTGGGAACTAAACCTCACAGATGTGTTTTTGTGTGAGAGAAAATCAGCATGTGTAACCGTCATGTCCATATACTGGCTTCTCAATGAAGGAGATTATGTCTGTAAATTTCATCCACGCGTCTTCATGTAATTGTTTCTTTTTTGATAAAAATATAATAAAGGAAAAATATATTATACGGGTATCACCATTATGATCATTATTATATTATTGTATTAATATTATTAAAAATTTTCTATAATCTGAAAAAAAAGTATTAACCTTGTGGATTGTACTACTTTTTTAATTAATTAAAAAACTAAATATAATTTAACAACTAATAATTTCATATCCCTGAAATAATGATTGAAATTTTTTTATTTTAACAAATACTGTTTTATCTAATCACGTAAACTGTCTGCTGCCTTAGGCGAGTTTGAATATTTCAACTTCATTTGTCCATTTTTGTTCAACTGAAGAAGAATGGATAACAGATGCAGGTAAGAAGAATGCGCACATGCAAATATACCACATGAAAGATTTTTTTTTTTAAACCAAAACAAACTCTGCTCTCCGCATGTTGCAGTAGAGTGCTCCATTAACTCATTCACGACCAGCCGAGCAAAAGAAAAATGGATCTTTGACGTCTTTAACCGTCAATGGCAGTTAATAACAATTAATAGTAATACTCCCGTCAGCATCATTTTAAAATAAATTACCAAGTCTAAATAAAAACTGAGAAAAAAAGATCTTACCAATATCTATGGAGGCTTTCCCCCTCAACAGCAGCTTCAGACACTCACTGTTGTCAGTCAGACAGCAGTAGTGCAGCGCCGTGCTGCCTTTGGACGTCTGCTTGTCCAAATTTAAACTGCAAACGGACAGAGAATGCAAAAAGATGAATTAAAGCAGTTGCAGAGAAGTAAAAGACCCATTTTACTTATCACACCCATAATCAGGTTTTATATATCAGTCCTCCAGCTCAAGTCAACATGAGATATCCGGCGCCTTTTAAATATCACAAGGACAAATGGACCATTATAACTTATCCCCGTTTAATAAGCTCGCCAAATGAGCCATCTTCTAACAGATTTTGACGTGCGTGGCTTTTGTTCACCTGTTCTGAGTGAGGAAGTCGACGATGTGAAGAGAGGTCCTGTCCACCAGCCTGACAGCCAGATGGAGAGCGGTCTCTCCTTGCTCCTAAGGGACAAAAAAGATTAGCATGGAAGCTATTTGACCTTTCAGAGTAGACAAAGCAACAGAGGGTAACATTAATCAACAGCTAAAAAAGATCATGTTTGAAAGTCACTCATAGAGGATGAAGGAAGGACATAACATTCGATAAAGGTCCCCATGCTACATTGCAAAGTTTTTTTTTTTTTTTTTAATGGAACACATGTACTGGTAGAATGACGGAAATCCCATAGCAAATAAGTTTGAAATGTACTCCACGCATTAAAAGATTGCTGTATTATCTTAGTGAAGGCTGAATTTTTGACAACGCTCCCAATGATGTGGCCAGTGACTGTTAAAGACGGTACTGACATGTCCGTTGGCTAGCGGTATGGGTTCCATCAGGTCCACTCCCTCAGCGTAGACCTGAATGAGGGAGACTATATCTCGAGCTTTGACAGCGTCGCACAGCATATGGAGCCGCGAAGTGGAGTCGTGACATTTCTTCCTGGCGAAGCGCTTCTCAGTGTACTTGGCGATGATGAAGTCTTTCCTCGCCTGCCTGATGGAAGGTGCAGAGTGTCAGCTCATCTGCGGTGTCATTCACGCGTGTAACGATGGTGGCGACGAGCGGGGTGGAGAGCACTTACATGTCACTGGCGGGGTTGGGTTTCACTACGTTTTCAGCACTTAAACCTGCTTCCATGATTTCATTGAAGCCTGCATTCCCCACATTCTTGGCCAGCTGTGGAACGCGCAGGTGGAGTAGTTGGGCACCGCATTGATTCAACACTTAAATCAGCAGTGCAATAGACAAGCCTAAATAATACCTTGCATTTAACAACACAAAGTCGCTTTATCTGGCACACAGCCAGCAGCAGTGGTTCTAAATCAGATCGTAAACTCCCCCAAAAATTTAAGCTATTCAAAGTATTATGATCTCTTCTACCACTTTCATCCTGCCACAATTTTCCGGAATTATGGCAGCGGAAGCCGGCACAGGGAGATGATTGATGTTGACAATAGCCTACCAAGAGCTCGGAGGTGCTGAGTACATCCAGAGTGAGCGACTGGATCCTGGAGTAGTGGACTCCCAGCTCCCGGTGGATTCCGGAACATTCAATACATGTGAGGATGCCCAAGTTGGTGGACAGCCACGTCGGGTCTGGAAGAAGAAGAAGAAAATGGGTAAACTGCAGAGTCCATTTGAACACCAAACAGCAGCGTCTACAAAGACGTGAAAAGAGACTCTCTGATCCAAACAAGGTGACTTAACAAAAATTGCAAACAAATTCCAACGAGTACAGTAAAAAAAAAAAATTCTTACATGGAGACAACGCCTGTTGATGTTCCAGGGAGCCACGCTACATAATAGTTCCCCCCAGTATGCTTCCTTTCTTTCTACTTTTGATAATGGTCCTTTTTTTTTTCTTCTTTTTTGTAAAAGTCCACTTTTACATGAGATTTTACACACTATAACATACCGGTAATGTTTAGAAAAATGAGCATGCAAACATTTGTACCGTATTTGGCCAGGTTTATCGTAAATGAGCTAATTTTTTGTTTTTAAATGTGTACATATTTTAATAATATACTAATAATAAATTATAAAATTATATTTTTATTGTATTAAGAATATATTTGATTAGAACTAATCAATTGACATTGTAAAGCAACTGATTTAAACTATTTATAGCTTTATTTTGAATAAATGATAAATTAATAAAAAATAAATTAAAAAAAACATTTTAATGAATTAATTTCAGGTAAAAAACTGTGAATGCAACAAATATAACAGGTCTCTTTGTATTTTAAGTACCCAGTGGTCAGACGGTTTAGGCCCCAAGCCATATTTTTCTTAGCCTGGTTTGATATTCTTAAAAAAAAAACAAAAAAAAAAAAAAAACAACAACAGCACCCAAAATGTACAAATCTAGGCAACCCACCATCCACTAATTGTGGAAATATAAGCCTCTTTCACTCTCCGTTCCCAGCAGATTAGCACATCAGAGGCTTAATAGTATTATTTATTTAGTTTTTCACCAGTAATGTCAGTGCTGGAACAACAATTGCTTTCGACACAAACGGACGTGGACAGTGTGTCTCGAGTGTTACACTTCCCATTCTGGTCGTGGCATGCGGCTTTTTTACATCTCTGACATAATGTCCGAGGATGGCAAATTCGAGGGTCCACTATAACACACCCCAAATCCAATTGCCAGCACTTAAAGACAAGAGAATAAGCTGTGAAAAATATTTAGATGGGCAGTGGGAAAGGCTATTGTAAATCCGAAACTCACACACACTTTCTGATGTATTGTCCTTGGAAAAAGCCATTTTTGCAATATATGGATCAACTGTGAAATGACCTTGGAGAGGTTTAACAGCTGCCTGAGGGTTTATAAGTCCAAATTGGCTTTAAATAACTGCTGAAGGACACATGGTCACATTTACTGAGGAGATTTGAATATGAATCATTTCAAAATAATCGACTATATTATATGTTGTCAATCATTTCCTATTGCCAACACTTACTGGGCGCTCCGCAATCACAGCACACGTCGTTCCCCGTCATCCTCTTGACTTCGGCCAGGATGGCCTTTGTCAACTCCTGCACGATGTTGTTCTCGCCGACATGCTGCTCGCCTTTGAAGGCCTGGTTCAGCGCCTCTTCCTTGCTGTTCTGGAGCACTGAGATCCAGCTGCAGGGAGGAGCAGGGGAGAGGACACACACGGGAGGTGATGAGGAGGAGGAGAAAGTAGGTGACAATGTACAAAAGGGAGAAGGAAAAGTGGGGTAAATAGTCTCTGGGTAGAAGGAGAAAAATGAGGCAAAGGCGCTCTTACATCTGGCAGTCCTGGTCGTCCTCGGCCTGAAAGTGATACGTTCTGTCATCTAAAAGGAAGGAAATAAAATGAAAGCGATTAACTCATCATTGAGTTGTTTTGGCATTTTTTTAAATGTAAATCCAAATTGTTAAAACCTTGGCTGTTGTTCTCCTCCTAAAAGTTTCATCAAGGTTCAGTTTATGTTATGTAGGCTTTATTATGAGTCCACTCTGTGTTTACAGCAAACAAAAACTCAAAATTCACCATCTCAAAACAATTTTTTAAAAATATTTAAAAAATATTTGAATTTTTTTTACAATAAAATAGGAAGAATTTAGCCTTCTGAAAAGTATTTTCATATGTTGTAAATAAATCTTTGTAATGAATTATCATTTTTCTTAGTAGAACTCTGAAAAAATGTACATAAATTATCTACAATGTTGTGATTTATTAAGATGCATCTGAATAATTATTCATTGAATCACAACAATTGCATATGGGAAGATTAAAATATAATTTCAAGAAATATTAAGAAAACTTTGTCCAGATGTGCATCAAAATGTTATTTTATTTTTACATAATCCTCTTAATAAATAGTGAAGTAGCTATGAGAAGATAACGCCCTTACTAGAGGTAAAAATAAAAACAACCACCACCTTGCGTTCTACCCAGCGGTGACCTTCTACTTCCTCTGTGCACCAGGTTGAGGGCAGGAAGGAAAAATGGGGGGACGGCGACAGTTGCGGAGAAAAAGTAAAAATAGAAAGGCGGAGCTTACGGGATATGAGGTCAAAGCTCTTCTTCTCATCGGGATTGTGCTTCACCTGACAGGTGAGCAGATTGAGTTTGGCTGGCGGTCTGTTCGCCTGCAGGACAGACAACAGAAGTCAGTGTGGAGTTGACATCATATATATTGCAGGTATTTAGGACTTAATAAATATTTTTTCCCACGATTGACAACAAACTTCATCAGAACTGAGTCATAACCGAGGAATGTTGTTTGGTTTCCTTACAGTGCCGTGCGGGATGGTGAGGTATCCGTTCTTTGCTGTGCATTTCCTCTTCTGCCATACTTTTCTCAACCTGCACCACAAGTTTATCAACAGAGGAAAAAAAGACAAATAAGAAGGTTTACATTGGATAGTTCATATGATCAACTTTACAAATGCATGGTAGGTAGCTTTCATAAATACCAATTAAAAACTGGGCGTTATTTTCAATTTCCCGTGGGGATGAATAAAGTATCTATTTACAGTTGGCGTGTAGCAAATCACAAGCAAAACCAATGGTTTTTTTCTTTTTATTTCTTAATTTTTTTTCAAAAACCCACCCATCACTTCTCTTGTATAGATAGCCACTGCGCTCAGTGCCGTGTTCTTTGTTGCCTTGCGGCTGATGTAAGCTGTAGGTGGTGCTCTGCCGCACCTGGGATTCCTGGGGAAAATACAACAAAGGAAGTATTGTAGCAGGAGCTTTTATGACTCAATAATCAATATCGGCATCAACATGATATCACTGTAGTAAGTGCCGACACAAAAATAAAGCAGCGAGTACTGTATGGAAACTTCTCAAGGCCGTTGATGACACTAACACAATATGCATTAATATTGATTCTTATCAGGAGACATGAAGAAAGCCAACAGGATCACAACTGCAGCAATTTTTTTTTAAAACTAAGCAAACAAACAAACAAAAAAAACTCCAAAAAACAGTACATTACATAAAATCAAGCAATGAGTCAAACACACAAAAATGGTATTGTGCACAAAAACCACAAAAACAAAATACATAGTTGTGTTTGTTGTTTTGATCCACTTACTCTTCTAGACTTGTTTCACAAATTTTGGAGGCAGTAAGAGAGAGGAGAAAACTTCAGATAAGATCAAGATGTAATTTGTAACATTTCTAAAACGTCTTTGCGCATAACGATTAAATCAGAGAAGACTAGTATGGGCATAATAAATGGAATAACCCACAATTCTAAATTATCCCAAAAGAACAACAAATTCACACTAACCTTCAGACTTAAGGAAAAAAATGAAGCATTCCAAAAGTGATGACTTTTTGGGCATATTTTGAACAACCAAAAACGCATTTAAGTGTGCATGTTACCTCCTTCTGCTCCACTTGTAGCGCCGTCTTAAGAACATCACGTAACTGAGTCAGCTGCTTGCGCTCCTCATCTTGCACTTGCTTTATCTGTTGATAATATATAAAAATATATAAAAGAGGTTCAACAAGTATAAAAAAACAAAAATCCCTACTGTGTGTAGATCTGTGGCCAATTTTTCAATAGAAGGCTTCAAGTTGTCCACAGCTTTGAGACCATCCTGAAAAAAACTAGACAAGAACAGCCAGGTCAGGGTCAAGGTCAGTTTAGTTAAAAAAACTAACAAAATAACTAAAAATTAAATTGAAAAAAAATTTAATGAACAAAATCAAATTAAAACGAAAATGCTTAAAAAACTAAAACTCATACTAAGACTAATAAAAAGTGAACTAAAACTAAGCATTTTTGAAAAAAATAAAGAAAAAAAAACTGACAAACAAGGCCTGAAAACTACGCAAAAACAATTACATTTCAAAAACAAAACTCAAGAAGAAATAAATACTAACTATAATGCAAAAAAAACTTCAACCCTAGTCAGGTTTGACCTTGACCAAAGAAATGATAATCAAAAACCAAGAAATGTATTTCCATGAAAATTTGTGAAGGGTCATTGCATAAATCCATGTCTGGTGTGTGTCTTACTTGCACTGTGCATGAAAATATTTGATGAGGTTCTGCAACAGGTCCACGCCCTTCTTGATTTTGATCTCGTTGACTTTGAGCAGATACTGTGAACATTGTCAAGATGGACTCGCTTAGACCAAGGTTCAGCCAGAGGGAACATTTTTCCTCAAAATACAATTTTCACCCGCCTTTTCATCTTGTTCATTTGAACGTGAAAATGTTATCTTTCAAGTTCATGAAAGCTCAGACTTTACGATCATAAAACACGTGAAGTGTGCATCTGAAATCCAAAGAACACACATTCTGGATAGGAATATTTGTCAAACAATGTCATTTCTGATGAAATTGTTATTTCTCCAAACAGCTATTATTTACGTTTAACACTTTTTTGGCCATTTTTAAAAATTGGTAAAATAATTGAACCACGACGGCCAAAAAGACTTGAAGTAGCATAAAGAATTACACCAAAAGTCATTTGAAACACATTAGTGCATCTGATCATAGTCGCTTTTGCACATTTATCTTATCTTATCTTAAACATAGCGTGTTTATAGTATGAAAACATCGCCAGTGCAATGATGCCCACCTCATTTTCTATCCGAAGAATTGTTCCGAATCTTAGACATTTAACGTCAAGCAACACCCAGAATGGATTGCGTTCAACCGCAGAGGTTCACAAAGTAGCAGCAATCAAATGGAACTTGACAACCCATGACAATCAAACCAACCTCACACATCTGCAGCTGAAAGAATCTCCTCTCCTTCTCCATCTCCTCGGCAATTTCCGCCCCGCTAATCTCCGTCCTGATCATGCCGTGCTGTCTCGCGTGCTCCTTCTTCTCCTTCTCTATCTTGGTGCTGGCAAGGAGAAACATTTCAGGAGTGAATTTGAGGTGCCTCAACTGCGCCGGTTAACACAAATAGTCAAGTCAATAGTGGTCTTTGTGGAAACGAAATCACTCCGTTTACAATTTTGAATATTGGATTTCAAAGCAAACAAACGAATGCGGATACATAATTTCACAGTCTTGCCATTTTCTGGATGTGATTTTACACAAAGACCAACAATGGTGCATACTGCTGCAGGCAATGAGGCAATGAGATAAACATACTGTACCACACAACGGAGGGGTTGCTCCATTTCCATGCAACATGTGGTGTTCGTCGACGTTAATTTAAAAAAGGATGCGGCTTTTGGATCGCCTCAGAAATATAGCAGTGTCAGATCGGTGCTAACGGAGCAATGATATGAATTCACAAGTTTTCAGCTTCTGTCTGTACATTGACTCAATGAAAATGTAAGGAGGCAATTGTGAGAACATTAGCTGTTTTGTTTTTAAAGAATACTGTATCACATTCCAAGGGCGCGTGTGGCATAAGCCTATTTTAAAGAGCCTGTAAAAGTCGGCATGTTTGTGTCAGGTTAGCAGCTGGCTGTTATATGGCTAACCATTAGCCAATCTGCGTATTGAGTGCAGCATGTGTAGGAATGTGCTTATTACGCATTCAATAAAGTGATTGAAAATGCACCAGTGGTTGTGTCTATCCTTGATCACACATGGGGGGAGTATAATACTCTCCAACTGGTGATGGTAGACTATATTTAAAAAAAGCTACGATTGAAACCTTGTGCTGCATTCGTAGACATGCAGTTTGTTTTTAAGTGTAAAATGATACCAAATTTTGGACATTCCCTTTGACGCTATCCACTCAAACTGATTTCGACATCAAGTCTGCAATAAATAAGAGGCGTTGAGGTAGTGATTTTGCTTCAACTTTTTTGTAATGTAACATGGCCCGCAATGATGATTTTGACACCTTTGCGTTTCGAGAGTCCGTTGAATGCTGAACTTCTGAATCGGGCTGTGACGATAACTCGATATCGATATGTATCGCGATAGTTGGGTGTTGATATCAATAGAAAATTGTATTGATAAATTATCGATCAAAAAACAACGGAGCAGATTCGACCTATCACGGCCCAACTCGTCACAAACTCCCTCCTGAGGCTTACGCATGCGCCGCTGAGCCAGCGTGACTCAAAAAACAGGTGGCAAGCACCCTCCGCGGACACGCACCGGACGAAACGGCCTGTAGCTCCAGCACACGAGACCTCCAGAGAAGCGAGGCAGGCGTACGTAGCCGTTAAGCCGCTCACAAGCACCCTCCCCTGGACACGCTGGAGTGCGTTTGACTTTTTTTCTAGTGCATTTTGTAAATGTTACATTTTAAAATGAAACAAATAGGAATTCAGCCCTTTTCCCTTTTCTATTTTCAATAGTAAAATAAATAAATAAATAAATAATAATAATAATAATAATTCAATATATATCGATATCGACCAATATGACATACTTGCGTCACGATATAGTTTTCAGCCATATCGCCCAGCCCTACTTCTAAATTTCAGCAGATGCGTCCTTCAGCCATGACTGAGTTTTACCGAGTCATCATGACTGTCGCTAATCGAGAGACACATGGCTGCCATGCTGTTTGGCCACAAGCCAAGACGACGGTTGAGGATCCATTCACTTCCATTGCTGCATGTTCAGAAAGCGTTTCCCTTAACATCTGTATCCGTTGAAATTCATATGTAGGAGCTCGCCTTTGTAGTTCAACTATCCAGATTTTAAAATGAATCACAATCCCTGAACATACAGTATTAAAAGTGACATGACGCTCCAAACTGGAAATTCAAATGCACCAGACCACTTTTGCTGAATTTATCCGCTCAGGCACACAACTGCCATGCAGCACCAGGATAAATGCTTGACATCAGCACCAAGACTGAACTGTCTAATTAAAAGGCTTTGGAGAGAGGATGTATTACCCTTTCAGTAAAGAATGTCCTTTGCAGCTTGTAAGATATATATATAAAAAAAACTATAAACATCGTATTTTATTTAACTTATTTTTTGCATGCATAACCACAAGGATGCAGGCTACTCAGTGGGGAGGAGTCACTCGACAAAGGTTATTTACAATACAGTGAAAGTGAGAGAAAAATCACAAGGGGGATGTTAAATCGGGAGAGTGGTTAGTCAAGACAACAACAGCACATTTCAAAATGAACAGTTCAAATTGGCTGAAACAGCCGTCTTACACTTTAGTTTCGTAGTCCTTCCAGGCTTTGTCAAAAGGTTTTTTCAGATCCTGTGTGGGGGGGGGAGAAAAAAAGGGTAGAATGACATTTAAAAACTGCATCCAGAGCAGAATGCTGATGTGGACGGAATGGACTTTTTTTTAAAATCCAACAGTATTTATTATTTATGAACAAAAAGTAAAAAATATGAAGGAACAGCTTGGAATAAAGATGAGTTTCTTTTGCCAAATACATTACATTTTTTTTACAATAACGCTGACACTTAAATAAACATGTCATTGGCCAATCCCTGCTGTTTGTCAACCAACAAATAGATGAAGAAAAATCCAGAATGAAGACTTTTGGTATTGCATCTATCCCAGAAAAATAGCACGGATGAACATTTGTTGTATTATTTGGTAAAAAGTAAAAATCAAGGGGTGTTAAATTATTGATCAGCAAATGAAGTGGACTAGATTACAAACAAAAAAAAAATGAAAAACACAGCAACCATGGCTATACAGCGAAACAAACGCAGGAATGCGAGTATCCACGAAGGCGAATGGAACATGCCGAGAGCTTCCACTGTGACTAACGAGCAAAGTCAATGTGTATATGACGATGAGAATCAACACAACGCAATCACCTTCCACACAAACGCAGCCCATAGCTGTCCCAGCAGGGCACAGGGAGGCCAGGCGGCTCCATGTGATTGTTTGGAGGACATTTAATTCCTCGGGTCATGCCTCCGATAGGCAACGCTGATTTCTCATTGTCAAGGGTGAGCTTCAACCAACCGCTCGAACAAAACTTTTGATTAAACAGCATCCCTGCTGTTGTGGCGCTAATTAAACACAGACCAGGTCCGACACGAGCAGACAGTGGTGAGTGTCACATAGTGAGCATATTCAGAAAAGAGTGAAGATTATGCGACTACTGAAGGGTTTTAGCCATGAAAATTTCTGTACCACAGGTAACACAGGGGGTGGTGATCACACTACAGATGTTTGCATAAACTGCAGAGGAGTGGCATGCTCAACTTCTCAAATCCCGTGATCAGGTTTGGTCCACTGAACCAAATCCAAGAGCACTTTGCCACTCACGAAACCGTTCAAAGGCAGAAGACATCAAAGTGAGGAGTACATTGCAAAGAAAACGCCTGGAAACCAACATTAAGAGTAGGCGTGGGCAAACTACAGCCCGGGGGCCACATGCGGCCCATTAAACGTTTTAATTCGGCCCGCAGAACTTGAAAAAAATTAAATGAATAAACCTTGTTAATGTTTAATTTTCTAAATACTGTGGTTTTTCAAAGACCTAAATATTGTTGTAATGCTTTTGTTCACTTTCATTTTTTCTCCGATGAGGTGAGGTTACCAAAACACTCCATCCATCTGCTCCCCTCTGTCAAATTTTGGAACCCATTGTGGCCCGCCAATCAAAAAGTTTGCCCACCCTTGGTTTAGACTTTAGAGCCTACAGGAAGCAGGTAAAAAGAACTGTAAGAGGGTAGACGGAAGGAAATGTTAGAGGCTGAGAGACGAGAAAAACAGTGATTGCTAAAAATACCACACACGGGCATGGCTAGGCAGAGAATGGCAGAATAGGCCAAGACAGGGCACAATACTCCCTCTGGGAGAGCCAGCTTTTACTACCCTTGTTCCCATTCTGGCTGGGAGTCAGGAAGAAGCGAGAACATCATGTCATGCCTTTAAAAAATGCTTCCATTAGCAAAGCTACCACCCCCTAGCAGCAATATTGGCTCCTTTCATACTTTCCTCTGTCACGTATCCCACTTCCATGCTGAATGTGCAGCAAGGTAAGCACCCGCGATGACCAGGGTTTGCACTAAGGAAACAGTCTAACTACATACAGGTAGAATTTACTCAAAATAGATCAAACAAGAGCTGCTGTCCATCAAGACCACACATGCGCTGGAATTTTCACAATGATAATATTGATTTAAAAAAAAATCCCAAATGTGCAATCTAAGGATAATTCCGATTTCAGATTTCTAAACAGCTGGCATGGGATCAATTCCCGCTTCACAAGCACCCTGCGATCGTCTGGCAACAATCCAAGGGTGTAGTCTCGCTTCCACCCAAATTCAGCTGTCTTAGCCCAGCCCTTGCCAAGACCCTGAACAAGATAACGTCGCATGAAAATGGATGCATCATCAATCTGGACCCACACAAATTTGGAATGGTTTCGCCCACATATTTTTGAGCTATGCTCGTAACAGCAATGAAACAGGATAGATTGGCAAAGATTATTGTTAGAATGTAATGTGTATGCAATACATGTCCGACAGCGACAACTGCTTACGCTATTCGATTTCACACAGGAAATGAGAAAAAGGCTGCTGAAATTCAATTCTATTAAGTTCTTGATAGTTTCCAACAGATATGGGCTTTTTTGAGGCCGATGTAAATTTTTGGCAGAAATAATTCCTGATTACCGATTAATCCGCCAATAAAATGTACATCAATCATTCACATATATATGCTATTCGTGGGGTGGCCTGGTTCCAATTCCCCGTGAATAGCTGCAAACAAAATATTGTTCAAAAAAACTAACTTTCCTTTGCAGTTCCCAGAATGCATTGCGGGACATATACATTTATTTACAATTATAAGGACATTAATCCCAGTCCGAAGTGCATTTGTGTTATCAGTAGTCAAATGTGTCACATTGAAAACATTTTTGTTTGTGTTATATTGCACTGTTCTTATTTTCTATTTTTTTATTTTTTTTAACAAACCATGACTTTAGGTTGTGAGAAAAAACATCCAATGTCAATTCCTTGCGCAACTTGCACTGTCCACTTGTGTGGAATGACAAGCCCATTTAATGATCCTCTCAACAAATATAATTATAGATATATATATATAATTAAAAAAATTATAATTATTTATTTTATTTTAATTTAATTTTTTGAAGTATAAAATGGTATGTATTATGTGTACGAATTAATGAAACCGTGTTACTACATTTACTTGAAAATGGTTAGTGTAACAATTGGCAACAGTCGGACATTTGGCTGATTATTTTGGTCGAATCGTTTGAAGATTGAACGAACAGGGAAGTGTTTTTATCAAAAATATCAAGCAGTAAGCAGGAGCGGGTGTTTCACGAGCCACTGAACCACAATTCAGAACCACTAACGCCCTCTCATCTCGCGCCTTACTTGTGCAAACACTGATGATTCCACAGTGCCCATCCGATCACGTGATGGCTGATGCAGCCGAGCGGGTCAAGCTACAAGCATGACATCATACTGGTGTCCACGATGAAAATCCCCCGGTAGCACAAGCGACTTTTAGACTCAGCACTTTCCATTTTCCACTGCCTGGGAGTGTATTAGGTCTGTTTATCTTGAAGAGGAACACCACCAGGTCCTGCAGGATCCCATCCGTGGTCATTTTTTTTTTTAGGAGCTGGACTCAGACTAAACCCAACAAAGTCCAGATTGCCTTGGGTGGCGAAGTGAGAAGAGATGACGTGGGGTACTTTTTCTTTGCTGAGCAAATGCTAGAAAGGTTGTTAGATTAGTCACCAGCATGCCATTATTATTATATTAGTGAAGGCTGTCGTGGGGGAGGATTGACATGTTTGTGGAAAACATTAACTAACAGGAAATTAATGTTACATTCCACAAAACTGGGAAGTCCAAAATTTCCTGCTTGAGACCCAAAAAATGGGTTGACGTTCCTATTTGCAACTTACTGTACTGAGAGAGATACCATAAACTGTAAAACTAAAAAAAAAAAATCAGACATCAAATGTCAAAAATAGTTTCTCCATAGAAAGTGGAGAATTACGATTTGATTCTATAATGTACGGCTCAGTTTGATGAGCTATGATGCAATAATTTCCATGTTCTCATTTTAGATACATATGAATGAATTTGTCCGTACAGTAAATGTAACATTTCCTGCGACAATCTCAACAATTAAAGTCGATTCAATACTTATCTCCATATATTTTTAAAGAGAAACGATTTGGTTTGATTTAATGCGGTTTTCAGATTTACATCGTTTGGTTTTTTTTTTGTTCGTTTGTTTTTTACACCTCGACCGATAATAGTTACAGGTCCACTTAATCTGACCTCTACACCTTTGAATGTCCAAATGTTCCGTTTTTCTGTACTTTTTGAACAACTCGCAGTTCTAACAAGGAGATGAACAGCAGGAATTGTGCTATTTCCAAATGTCTTAAAAACAATTTAACAGTCAAGTGCAAATGAGCATGAAAGATCTCAGACGTTTTTTTTTTTTGTTTGTTTTAAACTGTGCATCATTTCTCCACACATGACTGCACTTTTTATCCAATTTGAAAACTTTTGTCAGTGACGTTCGTTACACATAGTTCACGTAGACAACTCCAGTCTCCTTTCGTGACATTCAAGTCGAGTTGTTATTTTGTCTTTTTTCTCCCCCACGGCCGCGACAGCTTGTCAAGCGAGTCTGGACATGATCCTGCTTCCCCCATTTGCTGACAGGTCGGTCTCGTGGGAAAGCCATGCAGAGCGATAATGGAAGAGGAGGAGGAAGAAGACGATGGAGGTGAGAGGGGCGGTGGGAATACTGCCGAATATTGCCTTGAGCAACAGGTTGGAGAGGAGAGTTTTACAATTGTAACGACGGTAATGTACGCGAGGTTACAAAAAGTTCAACAGCTCATTAACTCTATTGCCATGGTGTAATGAGAATCAATCAAAAGGCTAATAAATCAAGTATTTGCAGGGAGCGCAGTAGACAGAATGTTGGAATTTCATAGAAGGGGGGAGAGCGCAGCGGTGTAGAGATCTGCGAGAACAATGGCAGGAAGCCATGTCAGACACTTGAGGAAAACATTGAAAGAACAAGGAGAGACAAACAGTTCTGAGATAGAGAGACAGGCCATGTGGATCGGGGTCATGGGGACTTGTTTCTATGGCGACCAGCCTCAGTGGAGCTGAGTTAATCTCATCATATTGTCACTGTAGCCAAAGTCAGGGAATGAAAGGTCACAGAAGCACTACGTCGTCATGTCCTAAATTATATTACTAAATAGCCCTTGTTTGTCCAGTTTGGATTGACATATTTGAGTAATTGAACGTGACACTTAAGAGTCAACATCACCAAAAGGGGCTTTTAAGACTCCCCCCATTTCACCAAAATAAAGTTGAGAGTTGTCATTAAAGGGGCAGTCAACCCCAAAAAATTCTTAGCAATAAAATGTTCTATGCGGCTTCACTAGTCTCAACATGACACGTTTGTGGAATATGAGTGAAGCAGCAAAATCAGCACGTTTAGAACCATCGAAGAGCGTGGCCATTTTGTCAATTCTGTCGACGGAAAATGACATCACGGTTGCTCGGGGCACAGGTAATGACCAATCACGGCTCACCTGTTTTCTGAAGCTGAGCCATGATTGCTCGTTAGTTGAGCCCATCGCAACTATGAGGTCATTTTTAGTCGACAAAAGTGACAAAATGGCCGCCCACATGAGATGGCTAAAAAGAGGACTTACCCTTTAAACACCATATTCACTTTACTGAGTATATGTTACGCTGTTCGAAATACATGTTGATCAAGCCCTTCCACATCCACTTAAAAAAAAAATAATGATAATAATAATTTTCGCATTGGCAGAAAATTGCCAGACAACAACTTCCGTTTTCATGACAAGTCAGCAAAAACCTCCCCACTTGTCGTCCATCCCATTCATCAAAGTTTGCTTAAGAAGTGACACCGATGACACATGGCCATTTTGCCTACTCACCCCTTTGACCCCTTTCAGGTCTCCTTTCAGCAGGCTGTCCAGAGGGAAGGTGATGATGTTGTTCATGTTCTGGAACTGGACAAGAGAGACACACAGAAGCTGCTGAGGTCAAAATGCTTTGAGAGTTTTTATAACACCTCTCAATATGTTTTAGCAGTTTGACAACACCGCAAACGACAATAATCGTAGACATTAGCATCTTAATCGGGAGAACATTTTTGTCATTCTGGTAAATTTGTACCTCAGATTTTGAACTATACAGTACACTACAGTGATATCGTCACATCTAATTGCGCCCTTTTTTTAAAAGCGCACATGCGTGGCAATAATGCATTTTAAGAAATTAAGTTCCACTGTTTAAAAGGTTTGCTTCCAAAGGGATCCAAATCCTGATTCGACAGCATCTCATATTACTTTGATTTAAGATATCATTGTTACTAAAGTTGCATCAACTCGGTGTGAGCGTAAAGGGTTCAAGTGAGTATATAATAGAGTTGGACAGGCTACACAAGCTGCTTTTAGAGGAGGAGGATCATACTTGATTATATCAAACTGCAATGAAACTTCGCAGCGGCTCATTGGCCGCCTCCGTGGAAAACCGAAGCTTCCTGGGCAACACCACATTCACACACTGCTGTTCAGTGTGTGTGTGTTTGCCTCCAGGGGGATTGAGACAATTAAGGACAAAATGGAAATCCTCTCCCCACCCCCCACCCCGTATCCACTTGGCCTCCTCCTCATTGTACGGACTCACCAGGTTTTTGAAGAGTGCAGTGAGCTCCTTGGTGAAGACGGAGAACTTGAGGAACGCCGAGCCCAAATCTGGATCGTCTCTGTACACACAATTTTCTCCAAACTTCTCCAGCGCCTGAGTGTACTGCTCTTCATTCTCAACGTGAGCTAAACAAACAAACAAAAAAAATGAATAATTAAATAAAACATACACATCCAGTTCAGATTTGGTTGTGGGCTATATTAGACTCACACATTGAACATAAAGCTGATATACTGCAGGAATTGAAGAATGACACACAGAGACTTGGAATAATCATTTTCGTTCCAATTAAGTGAGAATTTTCGTGACCTCTCACGGAACACTAATGCGTTTCAGCACAGTGGTTGGGAATCCCCGAGGCAAGGCAGTTGATCTAGTCACGATTGTAAACGCCGCCATATTTATTTTGAAATACCATGCCTTTTATTTTGGAATGTTTAACCGGAAGTTGCATGTTACGGAATTCCCGTACGCTTTATACAGAGATCGCGCAGCACTTGCCGTAGAAGCATTTTGTCAATTTTTTTCCTCGTCATTCCTCGTTGTTTGCCAAAGCCGAGTGAATATATAAGGCAAATATAAGAAGTTTTGAAGCATCACAGTTTTTGATTTTCAAGATTTGCTCCGGGAGAAGACTGCCGTTGATTGAGAGCAGGCCAGAGTGTTCTATGGTGTGTTGAAGAAAAAACATCTGTAAAAGGAACTGGAGTCTCTTATCCGATCAATGGGAGGCATAACGAGTGTGAACTCACGAATTATTAATATGTGCCATGACAGTCATGTGGCTGCCGGGCTCTGTTTGATTGGTGAAATAGAGTCAAATTTCACGAATGATTACGTTTTATTTCTGATCAGCGCCCGAGCACGAAGTTTCACAGATCTGATCAGATATTTTCAATGTTGCCACGCAGGGTGGGCGTGACACGACATTCTTTGATAGTCAAATAGGTCAATTCCAATTACATTTAATTTTTATTGTTTTGTGGCAGGAAAATTCAAAAGTAACACCACAAACCAAGCCCAAAACAAAAAACGTAAAATGCACAAACTGGTGACGAGAATCTTCCATTGTGTCAACTGAGCACACATACCGTCTTGGGTGAGAGGGGAACAGTTAATATAATCAGGACAGCAGCCGCACTTGGGAAGAGGCTCAGGGGGGGCTGTTGCCACGACAACCATCACTAAGAAATATGACGTGTGTAGGAGTGGTGGGTTAGCACAGAGAGGAGGAGCGTATAAAAATGCAAAGGTGAGCACTAAAACACACCTGGAGCGACGCTGCCATGACTCACACAAACACAGACATCCTGTCACTCAAAAGCAGACAGAATCCCTGTTCAGCCAGGTGTCAGTTTTAGAGATGGACCTGGAGAACAGCATGTCTGTCGCTCGGAAGATAGGCATGGTCTTATTAGCTGAAAGCTTCTGAGTCACTAAGTGAAAACCTCATCAGACAAATTGAATTTAGTCACGGCAAAGCTTTCACCAATTTTTACCGTACGTGCAGTGCACAAAGAGCTTGTACAAAGGTCCCTGCAGCAAACTATTATTGTCTTTTTCATATTCCACGACATTTCCAAAATATTCCTCCTCCTTCAGTATCCAATAACAACACGTCAGAAAAAAATGACGTCATTTCCTACGCCTATCTTTCTGTTCATCCTCTTCCTCGTCATCGTTACTCACACACAACGTCACAAGTGGTTTAGAACAAGGCAATTCTTGGGGGGGGGGGGGGGGGGGGGGTCGTTACACTCCCAATTTTGAGGCGGTCACTGGTGAAACTCTTTGTGCTCATTAGTCAAGCTTTTTCCCCAGCATCCTCTCTGGGGAACACGAGGAACCTTTCATTGTGTAAACACACAGAGGAAAAGAAGAGTTGCTTCCCCACGTGTCAACATAAAGCATCATTTACTTTCTGTAATCCCATTTTGCAAGGTTTACATTCAGTCACATACGGCGGAACCATAATAGGTCGAAGATAATGTGCAGGGCTCCAGACTAACTCTTTTGTTTGACGAGCAGTGAAATTTTAGGGGTGCAAGAACAAAGTAAAACAATTTGGGATGTATAATGTGAATTGACCTGAAAAGTTATGAAAGTTATGAGTTTTTCAGAAACCAAAAAAAGATTATCCCCCAAGGCAGCACATGCAAAAGTAGCAAAATAAAAATCAATTTGCACTCGCTCAAATCTGGAAATCAGCCTCAGCACCACACTTATATACACACACGCACACGCAAAATAAACATCCATGTATATGTATAATATGTGAGCTTTTATCATTTTATTTTCGGTGTAGTTTCAAAACTAGGTGGTAAGACACAATACAGCCATAACTTTGACAATGTTGGTTTCGTTATACTGTATTGTTTCACTCCTCTTCCAAAATGTGCAATTGCCCAAATGTTATTACGGTTTCTTCTAACACTCTAATAACATGAATGTGTTTTCATAAATGCACCTTTGCATATTTATATTTGACTTCGACAATGGAGGACACCAAAAGAAACCCGCCACAGAATGAAGCCGGCCGGTTTGTATTCTAAACAAATGAGACTCCGGGTAGATTTTTGTCCTAAACTTTCTAATAACAAATGTTTGTGCAAGGCTCTATTGGTTAAAACTCTACCAGCAGCCCAATGGCTTATATAATGTTTTGACTATAAACATCATAATGGATTGCTCATTTTGTTGTCACAGCTGATGATCCTGTTTGGAATGAAAGCAAGTAATGCTGACCTGCTGCTGAAGCTGGGTGCACACATAACGGCTGTTAACATCTTAACCGAATTTTCTTAAATGCGGGAGACCCCACACATGCCGAGGAAAAAAATATAAGTACGAAGCCTGACCTGCGTTCATAGTACATTGTTCCAGAAATCATACAGACAGCCGGAAAATACAAAGAAGAAACAGTGGCTGTAGAAGAAATATAATACAACACAACTTTATTTATGCCCATTTCACAACACCTTCCAAGCTCTCGTTAAAAGGTGGGAGGGGCTTGAGGGAGGACTGGCTGACTCCAAAGTAAAGTACATTACAGTAATCTAGTCTATATGCAACAAAGGCATGGGTTACTGTTTCTAAGTGCCACGTTAGCCAGCTGCCTAAAATGAAAGAAGCTGGATCGAGAAACAGCACTGATTTTCCGATCTAATTTAAAATCACTGTCCAATTTAAAATAGATGCAACTGGGGTAACTGTTCGCTTATTTGAAATAAAAATGGTGTACTTACGACACGACCTAAAACTCTTGTTTCACCTCTAGCAAGTTTAAAGCTGTGAGAATTAATCAATTAATCAATAACTAAGTAAATTAAAGGGGAAATCAAGTAAAAAACAATCTTTACAATAACATGTTCTATGCGGCCTCACTAGTCTAAACACGACATTGTGATTAATATTGCGTTTGTAGAGACTGAATTAAGCAGCAAAATCCAATAATTGGTTCAAGGACGTTAATCTGGTGAAAATAAATGATCTGGCAATACACTTTCATGCAAAATATATATATTTTTTCAATAAAGCAATGGTCAATAAATGAATAAGGTCTATGAATATTTGATAGTGACAGCCCGGAATAAGTTACATCTGTGATAGGGGAAAAAAAAAAAAAAAATCACACTTCACACGCCACTCAAAACAGGATAATCGCTTTGTTTCCTTTAGAGACAACTGAGAATCGGGCTTCAGTTAACTTTGATTGAAAGAGAGGAAAAAAATGCTCAAATTAGCTCTGAATATCAATATACTGGGTGTACACACTGCTTTACTCAACTCCAACTGCCATAGCAATTATGCAGATTCAAACAAGAGCATTTGAAGGGAAAACCGGCAAACCGCTACTGTTCACGCAGACGCCCACAAAGACGCAACCCCATGATGCGTGTTAATGACTGACTGACGGGACGTGAAAGCGGGCGTGTGTCCGCGCCTCAGTGGCCCTCCCAGCTGTTCCTCTGAGAGTTTGGATCAGACAGCTGTCGCGGGGACCACAACAGAGCTCGCAGTGTTCACCCAAAGACGTGCTCAGCACATTGTTCACATGACTCTCGCCCTGGCTCCCTCTCTTTCTCGCCATCAGCGGGGGCTCTGTCAGGTCAAACAAAAGACGCTGGAAAACACTCAGCACCGGCGTAGCCAATCAGCATCCTAACACACACGCACACACACACACAGTGCATCCTTCCACTGTCTGAACAAGAATATGTATGTGTTCCGACTACAGAAGCAACCTCTGTGAAGACAAAAGGGCCATCACACCAGGACTGAGCATCCTAGAAAAACTGCATGACTCCAGGCTGATTTAAAACTGCTTTGCCTAAAATATTATTATGAGTTAATTATTACTTGCATTGCGTGGAATATTGCTTCATTGAAGAGCCACAGCTGATGTCTGCATGACGACATCTTAGTTTCCAAGAGCTGGCACTGTAGCATGTTCCGCTTCTTTAGAATGCAAACTTTCTAATCACATTTGCTGGTTGTAGCCAAGAAGTGTGCACCATTTTGCTTCCAGACAACTAATTCAGCATGATAAACGTCCCCGCTTGGCCCCAATGCAAGTGGACTGTAATAACTCCCCCCCAAAAAACAATAAAAATCTTAATTCTAAATCACCATCTTTCTTCTTTGTCTTGAGTAAACCATCAACAAAGATACACGCCATGGTCTGTCTTTGTTTAGTTTTATTTCATGTTACGTCTCTTTTGGTTATTGAGCCCACCTGGGCCAGTTTGTTTGGATTTAGTTCGCTGCTTTCGTTCAGTCTTTGGTGGATCATTGTCGCAGCCCCTTGTACAGTTTTTGTTACTTGTAGCAGTGGGTGTTTTATTTACCAGTGTTTCTTGGTTACTTTGAGTTTTGATTTTTATTAGGACTTTGTGGATTTTGTATCTAGATCATAACCCAGTACCCTTGCAATTGGGTAAATAATGTTCGGTCCACCCTGCACTCCTTGCTTCACCTGCTTCTCTGCATTTGGGTCCTCAACGCTACTACCTACATCCAGACAACACAGAAGCTGGTGCTTGTTTTCATGTACTCCTGCTAATGAACAGTGACCCAAAAATAACCGTGTGCTTTGTGTTTTTGATAGAGGTACAAAATTTGCAAAACGCACCCAAACCAGACGTGTAGATGGCCTTCACTGACTTTTTCATCTTGTACAGAACGCTGCGGTCCACATCTAAGGCCTGAAACAGACACAAACAAACATGAGAAAATGTGAGCCAAGGAGGATTTCATTCGAGGAAAAGATCAAAAGTGGAAATTAAAGTTATTCATGTCATCAGTGTTTCTCCAACATGAAGCTAATAAATAACAGCGCTCTGGATTTTCGGAGGAGCTGCACAGGTGTTGCTTCTTTGTACTTCACACTCAGCATGCATGTGGAGGGCACAGTCTGTGTGCTGTATACACTGACTGCAAAGTAATGCATTATTCAAGGCAGCTCTAAAAATAGACATGCACCCCACAGTTATTGTATTTTATGGGATGTGTGTGTGAGCTGCTACGATAACAGTAGTTTGGTATTTTAACACTCACTGTGTTTGAAACAAACATGAAGTCCAGTTCCAGAATGTCCACTTGTGTCGCTTAATGAAGTAACCAAATTAGTAAAAAATGTCATGTAAATCACTGTAACCAAAGTATTATTTTTTAATTCTAACACTGTCAGCATGACAAGACAGTGTTATTAAATTCGTAAATACAGAATTCTTGTTAAACCAAGATGTCATTCTATAGTGCAGGTCTACCGAATGTTATGGCTGATGATTGTATATTCAGAAAATAAAGCCGAGACAATACGCCACTGTACCCGCGACGAGTGAGTGAGTCTCAAAGGAAATGGGGGGATTTTGAGGGGGTCGTAAGTGGTGGGGGGACTTTTTGTACGTTATTAATGTCTGCTCAAGCGGGCAAATGCTGGCTCCATGTTTACCTACACTGCTGCCCGCTTTTTGCTTAACACGTATCAGATGCGCCAGACACTTTGCATACACGAATCGCACAATGACTTCCATTCAGATGCAGGATCCACAGGACTGTACACACACACACACACACACACACACACACACACACACTCATGTTTCAAGCAATGAACGGGTTAAGCCAGCAGGATCAAGCAAGGCTTTATTTGAGTCGCTTGTTAACTTGGCTAGGTAGCAAACCACCATGGTGCCAAATTACTGACAAATACGACTGCTACTTCATGATTTAAATACACTTTACAGGAAAATCCAACGGTATGTCACAATATTTCGAACAGCTAGCCTCCCCGTGTGGAATTTGCATGCTCTCCTCGTGTTTGCATGGCTTTTCTTCAGCTCTCTCCCACATGCCAGAAAAATGCACGTTGGGTCAGACACTAAATTGTCCATAGATGTGACTGAGCGTGAGAATGATGGTTTGCATATAAGTGCTTGGTTATTGGTTGGCAAGCAGTACAGTGCTCCCCACCTCTCACCCAAAAAGAGCCGGGATATGCTCCAGCTCACCCGCAAAAAATAGTCAATTAAAAATGATACATTGTATACATTCTTCATTTTTTTTCAACAGGGTAACTGCATGTAAAAACCATGGTTTTGTCTCCAGAGGCGCCTGTTAAACGACTCATTTGTGTCACGTGTCATTATCCAATTAGTCGCGTCTGTCCCAAAGAGAGGAATTCATGGTTCTGACTTCACACAAATCAGGGTGCACTGTAAAATAAATAAATAAATAAATAAAAGAGATAAAAAGTTGTTTTCATAACAGAGGCAAAGGACAACTTGCTTTTTTTACACAATGAAAGACTATAGACAGTGGTGGACCGTTCCCGCCCTTCAAAGAGTGTTGCGAAGAGTAACTGATATATCCAAGGACTCAACTTTGAACGTTAAATCTAATATTCTGGTTTAGGCTTTCAGTGGGTTGAAGGAATTGGGAGCGGCTCTGCATCGATCCCCTTTTTCAACATGAGAGTTATGTAGACATGTAATATTGTGAAAATAAATTTTACTGTAGATAAAGACGCTTATTATACACTGAACAACACGTTAATTCCAGCAATACAGATAAGTCATGTCAAAGTGACTTATTCTGCAAACACACAATAGTTTGTCTTTCTTTATACTTGCATGGCCACTCAGAATGGTAAAGATTTACTTAAAACATTTATGATCCAGTGTGTGCGGAATACCTTTGTCGTGCCTTTTGCGCAACACAAACACACCAAGATGGATATTTGCAGTTCGGTAAGGCGCAAAGCTCTGTAATATTGAACTGCAGAGTTCATTGGGGCTTTGCCGGAGGAGTGTTTCTGAATGCAAGAAAGACATCAGGCCTTAAGTGCATACTGGCAAAGAAATATATTTAACGAGAAAACCCGATTTCACCTTAAGAGCAGCCTTTGTGGACCACTTACCTCACACGAAATGTCACGCATCAGCTAAGAAGCTCTATCCATCAGTCTGCTGATAGGCTTGCGTAACCTTTGCTTGACCGCTAAAAGACGCCTGTAATCACTCTGTGAATCAATTTGACCGCTCCAAGCTGTAACACACGCCTGCTCACTGAATCCGACAGAAGGTAAACCCTCTCACTTGTGAAAGAGGCGATGGCTTTTTCAAGTCTGACTCTACAGGCTCGGGGCAAGAGATTCGACCGTCTTGTGTTGTAGCGCGGGCCCCGCTCTAAAATTAGCCGGTTTCAACCCAGACACGTTTCCCAGGGGAATTCCACTGCCTTGGAGGCTTCCGAAAAGTGGAGGATCAGGAGAATCGTCGTCACACAATACAAGCTGCTTGACAAAACATGCTTTACTGAGGCGTCAGCATTTCCCTTGAAAGCAGCTCGCGCACAGGCGACAATTCAAAATCTTTTTACTCATCTAAAATAATACATGACATCATTGTGACTAGCAGCGTGATTACAACAACACATCTACAGGCACTATCGAAGCATGGCTGAGTGGGTCATGAGGGCCGTTGCCATGGTGATCCATTTACTTATGGTTAGACGTTTCTTGAGTTTCGGACTCAAGTATGTTAAGGGCCTGAGACATTGAATATAAGTGTGTAAACTCTGAAACATGTGATAAGTTACTTGACCGTGAAATTCAGCAGAAGTGCATTACGTCATGACACATTCTAGTCAAAGGTAATATCGAGGGGATCCTCGATTTATGGTATCAAGCTTTTTGAGGTTACGAATGGTTTTGTTTGCGCAGCGACGTAAGACTTCATCATTATGTATTGCTGCACTAAATGTTTTTCATTTGAGTGAATATTTACAGCCTGGAAGTGTTTTTTTTTTTTTTTTACATTCATACAAATATGACCTAGAGGTCGTGGGTTCGATCCCCGGCCATTGTAACTATGTTGAAGTATCCTTATGCAAGATACTGAACCCCCAGTGGCTCCTGATGGGTCATCAGTGGATAGATGAGATAATAGTGTGAAGCGCTTCGAGTACCCAAGGTAGAAAAGCGCTATACAAGTGACAGCCCATTTGTTACCAAAGAATTTTGGGGAGGGTTGACTACTCCTTTAAGTCTTAATGTCGTGACAGAACTGAATTACATATCACATCTCTGCAAGCTACACAACCAACAAACTGCAGTTGATTGTAGATCTGTGTCAGGGTCAAACAATCCAAATAATGACTCATATGATAAAAAACCCTTGGCCAATCCATTTGCTACGGTTCCACTCCAGTCCCGGGGATGGCGGTAAGAGCAAATGAATGTTAGACGTTTGTAACTGGAAAATATAAACATCAATTTCCCAATCTTGATCTTGATCCAAATCTGCACCGAAACTGAATGGGTTGTTCCTTGGCCCCTTCCTTCAATTCATCAAGTTTTGTGATGTTTGCTGGCAAAGATTTTGTGTAAGCAACGCGTGAGGAGACGGAGGTGGCCATTACTGGTTATGCTTAGCTGAAAACAATCACAAAGCCTTCTTGTTATTAAATAGTCCAAACAACTTTACAGGCTGTCATCTGTACGTGTAAAATATTTTTGCTAATTTAAGTTTTCTATTTCTTTTTCTTTTTTATAAAGGTGCTGTTTATCGCTCCTCTCCTTTGAAGACATTCCTGGATGATTGCATGCTGGGATGACTGAAAGACAAGCGACCCGGCCGGCCTCATTGTTTCTACCACTTAAGTTCCTGCGATGACAACATGTCTGCACTGCAAGACACTATTACACTTTCCTCAAAGCATCAGCCGGCATTCTGCGTGCACATGAACAAACGTACACAAATAAACTAAAATGCAAAGAGTTCAAAGGAATCCTCCACAGTCTCATCTCACTTTACAAGGCTAGTCGTAACCTAACTTAACGTGTTAAGCGTCGCTCCCATGGCAGTCATGTGAGGTAGATGATATCAGGCAATAAGAAGGCTGCAGTCTGGCATTTAATTTTCCCATTTAATTGGTGGATGCCAGTATTGGTGAAAACATCTTGTAACTTTTAACTCAATGAGTTGCAAGACGTTCCAGAAAAAAAAAATGACTGAAAATGTGCCCAACTCTGTAAAAGTATATGCACATACTGAATGGAGAGCATCCACACTAAGATACACGGAAAGGCTGTTCTCCACCTGTGTTCTCCTGGTCAGTCAAAACTGCTTTCCACAGCTCATTCAAAGACAGCAGTGTTTGTTCAGCGGAAAAGCTATGACTCATTCAAAACATATGTCAAATATACCTTGCAGGACCGGAATAATCCCGCGGGCAGAAACTGGAGGAAGTCAGACAACGCTACAGTCGGGCTGTTACAAACATGTTCTGTTCCCAGGTAAGTCATTGGAAAGTCTGATGAAGGCAGCAAGAGGAAGAGGGCTTGATTTTTTGTGTGCATGTGATGGAATACAAACATGTGGGAAAAAATGCAAAACAACTTTTCTGTATGCCATGTAAGCAAGCAAGTTGACATTTGGGGTAAATGGCTCCCATTAAGCGGACGGCTGGCTAGCTTGGGCCATGATTCTCTCAGACATCTGGAAATGCATGTGACTGTGTCAAAATAAACCAAGACATGATTATTGGTTTTAGGAAGTCCACCTCTATTCCACCACGTTCTGTTATTGGAGGCCCCAATGTTGAGATGGTGGAGAAGTACAAATATCTGAGAGTGGTCCTTGACAATAAATTGTTTTGAACTATGGAAATCTTAACTCGCCTTTTGTCGTCTTTTCAAAACTGCTGGAGAATGTTCACGGAGGTCAGCGGGCCGGGATCATGTCGGTCTATAAAAGACAAATCCTGAATAAAGCCAAAACTGTTTTGAATTGTGCTAATCACCCACTCCAAAATGAGTTTGAACTTTTGCCCTCGCAAAAGCGATCCTAGGAGGACAAAGAGACTCCAGGTTTAATTTATCCCAGGTGCAATTTATTTACTTAATGGCAACTAACCCTTCGGTTGCTCATGTTCTCAGCTACCACGGTTTAGTTGCGCATCCGCATGACGCACTTTTCGCAATAACTGACCAGAATTGTCTATTTAATCCAGGGTTGGGCAAACTTTTTGATCGGCGGGCCACAATGGGTTCTAACATTTGACAGAGGAGCCGGACCAGGAGCAGATGGATGGAGGTTTTTTGGTAACCTCACTTCATTGGAGAAAAAAAAAATACATTTAATTTTAAATGAAAGTCAACAAAAACATTACAACAATATGTATGTCTTTGAAAAACCACAGTATTTTGAAAATAAAATATTAATAAGGTTTATTCATTTAATTTTTTTCAAATTCAGCGGGCCGGATTAAAACGTTTAACGGGCCACATGTGGCCCCCGGGCCGTAGTTTGCCCACACCTGATTTAGGCTATTGGCTTTGGACTGAACTGAACGTACTTTAGCAATCAAATTTTCCACTCATGAATGAGACACCTATTATTCCAAAAATTGCGTATTTCTATAGTTTTATACCATGAAATGTTTCACAAAGAAACACTCAAGTTTTTTGTCAATGTCAACTATCAAAGTCTCTCTAGCTTCTGGTCGTATTTAAAGTCTCTCAACAATCACTATAAAGAGAGCAGCAGCTCCAGGGCCTGCCGCAAGCTGCCAAAAGTCACGCCAGGATGTCAACATCAGCTGCAGTGCAAAGAGAAAACAAACTTTCATGTTCACTGTGGAGATGTTTCGCATTTTACAAGGTTAACTTAGAGGACCTGGGCGGGCCATTTGGTTTTCGTTTGGTTTTCCCAGACGACTGAGGCATTTCCACCAAGCCTTTTCCATCATTCTGTGCATAAATGAGTTATGAGCACGAGAGCATACTTCAATCCCATGTGTTAGATGATGAAACACAAAGACGGACGGCGCAGACGTGATGGCACCTTCACACGTTGAGTATTCTAAAAAGGTGATGAAGCAGCGGGAGGCTCATCAAAGTTTGGCGGGACCAAATGTGCTGCTTTTTTGAAAGGGGGAAACAGTTGACCTCACCTTGGAGACTCGCTTTGGCTCTTTCACTTGAACATATGCATCAACCCCACGGTGTCGCAGCACGGGCGGGAGCTGTTAGTGCACTCTTAAATGGAGCTTGACAGCGTTCGAGAGAGTTGCAAGGGAAATTGTGTGTGCGTGTCGGCTTCTAATCAGCTGCAACATCAAGCAGTAAAAAGGAGGAGGCCGGGGCATGCCAATATTGCAGCTTTTTCGCAATAGTTGATGGATTCGCTGTCTCCAAAAAGCAATAATCTCGTGACAGCTGGATTCGCCTGTGCAATTTGATCACCAAGCAAACCATTTATGCTGAAGCCACGTTCCCCAAAATAACTACGTAGAAAATGCAGATGCTACTTTGTATCATGTTAGAATTCCGTGAACCAGGATGGCTCCAAAGATGAACTCACATAGTTTAAATAGTTTGTTCCAGATATGCATCACACATTGAAAAAAAAAAATCAACAATGCATCACATTTCTTTTTGTCTGGTGTCAAAATGTGATTAATTCATTCAAACTGCTCAAAGAGCCTCCCTTGACTTTTGGTGCATTTCTCCCCACCGAGTAGAATTGTGGGTCACATCTTTGAGTGAAAGTGACAGCAGGACAACACATTTTGTAAGAAGCCACCCTCCCACTCACCCACATAAACAGCAGCAAGAGTGGTCCGGACTACAAATCAATGGTGGAGTTCATTAATGAAGAAGTGCAGCCCGTCAGAGGACAATAGCCAGCAACAGAGGTCGTCTCAGGAAATCCGACTGATGGATGAGGAGCATGTCATGTGCTTTGGACCCCCTCACACACACACACCACCGCCACCGAGTCTCATTCACCATGGTCGAGTTGAGCGTTTGAACTTTTGCGATAAACCACGGGTTAAGATTGTGGCTTTGCACTGATTGGGTCCAGACGGTAACCTTTGCCCCTGAGAGAACTACAGAAAAAAGCTTCTGCATAAAGAAGGCCTTGATAGAGTGTGTCTCTGCATGATAACGCTAACTCTACGGTAGGAGTCCCTTTGGGCTGTCGCACCGTCTTAAATTTCAAACCAAGAACCACCCCCGGGAATTACTTAATACCAAACAAAAACTGAGAAGTGGTTTGGCAATAATCAGTCAACAGCGGCAAATAAAAGCAACTCATCCCTACTTTGAATGGCAACTTAAGACTTTTTTAGTTTATTTTTCTATGCAGAGAAATTTTGTGAATGAATGAGGAGCAAATTTATAAGCATTATTATTTATATTATTTTTTTTTTGCAAGTTAATTCCAGTGACATGAAGCAATTGTTTTATTCAGCAATAATTATTTTTTTTTGTACTAATAAACCGTTTTTATTAATTAAATTCAGATAATTTAGACCAGAAAAATTATTTACTTGTCTAGAAGCAAAGCAAATTGAAAATAAATAAATAAATATAAATATATATATATATATATATATATATATATATATATATATATACATATATATATATATATTGACTGAATGTAATTTTGCCAATATTTATTGTGCCGACCTCAAAAGTGCAAATCAAAACTCAGGAATCTTTTGTCTATCAATATGAAACCAAACAAATAAAATCATTGGAATTATAAATATTCATACGACTATCCTATTTGTTTACATTCATTATTTTGGGGGATTTTTAAAAAAAGTTTATTTCCGTCACCCAAGCACTTAATTCCGATGTTAAACGCGCTACCTCTGTCACTACTAGGGTACCTTAGAAATTAGCATGGCGAGGAAAAGAGGAGGAGCTCCTCCTTCTGCTCCCATAGAAAAAAAAAATCTTTCTAATTATCTTGGTTGACAGTTCAACAGCTGTAAACAAGTCAAACTCAACAGTTACGCCAACGTCCTCGCTCCCCAGTCTCCACGCCTGCTCCTTTTTGGCTTGGTGCTCAAAGACCGCAATGTTATTATTGTCCCACATTGTTTTTATTTCACCACAGTCTGTGTCTTTCAATGCTTGTGTTGCTGTGTATGGCACAGTAAACTCCACAATGTAGCCACATGAGTATGTCCACTTCAGACAACAATACACGATTCAATTGTTTTCAAAACCGTATCCAAGTAAGCCAAATCAAAAATCTTTGTGACTAACCAGCTTCGTCTTCATAAAAGGACCAAGACAGCTTCATTCAGAAATATTTTTGATGCCAGGGTCAAAACCGTTTAACTCTTCCCGAGGATTTTGTATAAGTCTCAAGTCTTGTTTTTTGTCAGGATATTTATCAACAGTGCTGGATGTACACGTGTACGGCTGAAGCCAGACACAAACACTGTGCTAATCCTGCCAGAATCCCATTGCAATTACAGGGAGCATTAAGCTTCTTAGGAGATGTACTCAAGACTGGCCATATCTGCTCACTTGGGACTGACTGAGCATTTAGGCAAAATGTGTGAGTGCTTGTCCATCTACCCATGTGTCTCTAAAGGCTATTAGATGTGGATTTTCCCTGCGCATAGATAATCCACGTGTCTGAATCCTTGTTAAAACTTTCCTCCGAGCCACCTGTTCTAAGGCGGCAGCTGCAGCTCCCAGCGTGGTCACTACCGTTCCCGCCAAACATTGGAGGGGGGGGACCCGAGCTGCAGAAAGCCCAGAAACAACACGAGATGACAGACCAACACATGGTCAAGATGCACGGGAGAACACTCGCCACCTCGTGTCATCACATCGGCCATAAAACGGATCATGTTCAATGAGACGTTTAAGCACCTGGTAGTAGCGAACAAGAATACCAGCCATGTAGCGCAGAGAGTTATTAAATGTGGCCAGCTGGTAACAGTATCACAGAAGACGCAGACCAGAATCAAGTTAGGAACTCGAGGTGTAGCCCGAATGTGGGTTTATTGTGGCAATATATAATAGGTGAAACACGCTCACAGAAGGACCTCATAAACTGCTCTATGAACTCCCAAGTTCATAGAAAGCTACTTGCTTTTAACGAGGCTCATTACGTTGCAATGCCCACCCATCTGGAATCTGAAAGGCTGGTATGACATTCAACAGCCAGTGCCAGCAATTGCCTAATTGATGCTGGGAATGCCATCACCATCCCCAGAGGAATTCCATCGTAATCCAGCTACAAAATCAACAGCGAGGCCACTTGTTTGACCAATGCATAGTTGGCATACCGCTGTGAAGCACCTCTGCTTGATGAAATGATAGCCAGCCGGAGGATTGATGATGCTGGCCTTTAGAAATTCACTCAACACCAACCGCAGCCATGACCCATGATGAATGACTTAAATATATACATACCAAGGCAATTAAGACCAAGACACTAAGTGGGAAAGTAGAAATGTTGAAGCAAATGATTGGATTTCGGCAAAGACAAACAATCATTGCCGTGTTCCAATTCGATTTGGGCTCAGGAAAAATCTTTATTTACGAAATTATTAATTTGAAGGATTAGGTGGAAGACATCAGGTATCAGTCTGAACCTATCGGTACAGAACTTTTCAACACATGAAAAAATATTGAAAGAAGTCAAGAGTTTCAAGGTCTGTACTTGTCAGGCAACTATAACTTATAAAATGTCAATTTACCGTGTGCAGCTGTGTGGACATGGCGGTGCGATCAAAGGGCTAAAAAGAATTAGTGAGGACTGTTTGCAGAAACAAGCCTGAATACTGAGAACTCCTTTGCAGGTTTTTGGCTCGAGACAGATCAGTGTCATCTGTATAAAATCAAAGGTGAGAGGGTTGCTTTAGTTGGCAAATACTTGTGGTGTAGGTCTTTTATTGGCACAGCTGAATTTCTATCATCAACTAAAAAAATAACCCATTGTAGAGATTTGAGAACTCCTTCCTGAGCGTTCGATATAAACATTGAATTAAAATTTGCATGGTTACGACGGTCACTGGCTCGACCCAGAATCCTGAGTTCTGTCAGAAAACAAACGTCCGCCGTCAGGCTGAGGTAAAAGTGGATACACTTGGGGAGGCGGATGCGTCAAGGACAAAACCAGTCTTTAGTGCATCACTGGGTGTTGCTCTGCCTGACGACATTCCATAACTGGGGCAAGCCTCAGACAGATATTCCCCAAGCGAAGGTGAAAGCATTTTAAGCAAAATCAATACTTCACAAGGAGGTCATCCCAGCCCCGGGCCTAATGTCAACTCCTCCTTCTAATGGAGCTTGTGTGGTCAAATGATTTTACAAAGACAATTAGCGTTGTTTTTAAAACTCCAACAGCAACTGACAGAAAAAGAAAAAAAGAGAAATCACATCTAAATCACATCTATGGCCCTGCGGCTTTTTTCCACCTGTGTTCATCTTCGCGGCATTCTTGTTAAGATGCACGAGTTCTTTCATCAAACCACGGCCCCGATCTTACTTTTGGACGGATATTTTCTAATTGAGTCACAGAATCCACGGCAAAATGAGTGCAACCAAGAGCTGAGTTCCTCTGTGTTTGAAGAGGGAACAAAAAGCTGATCAAAGGCTTCAAAGAACCGACTAGCAACGAGGGGGTTGAAAATCTGACTTCTGCACTCACTTGTAGTACGTTTAAGAGCAGCAGAGGAAAACAGTTAATCCAAAAGCAAAGTTATATGATCAGAAATAACTTAAAAACTTAAAACACGATTTGAGACCGACAGACCAAAAGCGGGGACAAGATTTAAAGTAGCTCCTTGTTTGTGAGTGGGGCTAAACACGCATTGCACTAAATTGAAAGAGTCAATGAGTCTTAAAACATATTTATCCAATGGGGTTTTTTTTCAGGACAGCAAGTCAATATTAAAATCCGTCATAAACGGAATGTGATCATTCATCAGTTAAGACTACTGATTTTGTCATTCAACCAAACATTTTAAAATGACAACTGCAGGTCTCTGTGTGACAAAATTGATACATGACCATCTTAGATCTATATCATGCTTGTGCAGGTGTAGAAAAAGCAGGCAACAATTTCTTTGCATGTTATATCACAACATATGAAGAGACTATATTTATCAAATTATAAAATCTGCCACACAATCCGATTTGTGTCCACATAACATGACTGAACAACAACCACTGCCACCTTTTTTTAGCAATTAATAGTGGATTTCTTTTGCAGTTGCAGGGACAAGATCTAACTCCGCTGACAGAATATTCCCACGATCATATTGATTGGCTTCCAATTCCAAACAGGCCACCACGCATCTGATAGTACATCAGACTTACTGTATAAGAGCTGTGAAAAGAGTAGCGACAGAAAAGTCACGCTTTCCAGAGGCACAAAGGGGGGTCGTCACACAAAGCCCAACATCCTCTTACTGGATAAACAGGTTTTTACCACGATGGTTTTACAAGCACCAGCACACGCACACGCACGCACGCACACGCGCACACGCAGGAGCTTTGTGAATTGCACTTAATAAGCACTTGTTTAAGACTAATTTATAACATATTGGATGCAAATTGGGTGTAAAGAAATACTGTGAATAAAAACCTGACAGGTTGTTTTAAATGGAGCGACCAATGAGGATTGTTTATAGGATATTTTATACGACCATGAATTTTATATTGGATCAGATCTACCTTAAGAAATGTTACTTGAGATCGATGTACTTTAATGAAGTCGACTTCTGTGGCACATTTGGGAGAGAAATAAGCATCCCATAGAGAAGACTGTGTCCTTGCTCTACTTGCTGCACAACTTTTATCTAGCGTGTCCCATCAAAGCGAAGTGGATAATGAAAGCCATCTGGTACAACAGATTTATGCATTAATCACACAACACACACCAATTCATCCCCTTTGTTAACATATTGCACCCTAAGAAAAAACCTTTGTGGAAATCAAACAGACGCACTGTCATCACTTAAAGGATTTGCCTTCCTTTAAGATAGATTAAGAAGGTTGAAACTGATTTGAGAGTAATCATTTTTGGATTACTGCTTTGAATTTCACATGATAGACCACCACGAGCCGCACGTCCTTCAATGTCAAATGGGAAATTGGAGCGGAAAAAGTCGACCCCCTCCACAAAAAAATTGTTTACAATTGAAAAAGGATCCGACTATATGATGAAAAATCTTGGATTATTAACAATGGCAGCACAGTACATCCATGGAGTGAACGAGATTGTGTTTGTTGTAATTTCTTACGTAGCGGATCAGAACAATGACCTCACATTGTACTTAACATATTAGGGCTTCAACTAATAATTGTTGTATTAACCGAGTAATTATTTATTTATTTTATTTATTTATTTTTTGTTTATTATTATTATTTGTAATTTTTATTTTATTATTTATTATTATTATTTCAAATTGAGCATGCGGAAAAATCACAAGTGGTTTGGTCCATATCATAAGATGAACAAAAAAAAAGAGAGAGAAATCGGCAAAGATATTTAGCAATGTTTTGCTTTTAAGATGCTGAAATTCTGAGCATTTGAACTATTTTAGGTCACTAAAGTATAAATTAATTATCACAAATAATTATTGATGAAATTTGATCAGCGGTTAGTTGTTGATTAGCGGGTTCACCTCGAGAGATGATGAACGATTTCGAAAATGAATTTCCAAAGATGATTGATGTCAATACGCGTTTGTGATTGTTTGCAGAGCAAACCACAATAAATGCAAGCGTTCCCCAAGCACTGCGCCATTTGATCGCCACCACAGACTGAAGCGACCGCTAACAAACAATAAGGCCTTGTGTCGGCTGAGCCCGACCGAGCACTGGCAGGTCAATGTCAAACAACAACAGTTGGGCAGAGTCAACAGTGACACTTTGAAACAAAGCTTCCCATTTCGATTCAAACAGTCCCACAGGCTAGCGGTAACGTCTCCGCAATTTCACACACTCAACTGACACATTTTCCTGAAAGCAGAACAGAAACAACCCCCAAAGCAAATTCATTATAAACTAGCAACAACGGTGCGTAGCCAGGTGATGATGTCAGCGGGGAACCCGACAGTCTGAGCAGGTGTCTGTTGGTCTAAAAATACAAACAAACTAGGGTGTGGAAGCTCAGACCGCTTAAGGTGAAGTTGTTGACACTGAGCCCAGATGTGGATTAGCCTAAGGTCAAAAAAAAAAAAAAAGTTGTTTCTTGGAAATGTTTACACAATGTGAAGGTGGAAACTACTTAAGTCATTTCCAACATTTTTTAAGAAAGTTGCACATTTCCTTCGAACATGACATCACACCTTAAGCAACCTCAGTTAGGTGAGCATTAAAGGATTACCAGTAACTTTTTTTTTTGTATTTTTGTGGCTTTTTTGCTACACTTACTCCAAATACACTTGTTTGCTTTCTTTTATCAAACGGTGTTCTGCTACTTCTTCCACTTATACGACAGTTAATACAATACAATTTTATTTACACAGCTCATTTCGCAAGAGCTAAGAATGGCGAACTGTGTCAAGGCTTCAGTTTCAGTGATCGTGTTTACATTTTACTAATAGTTATGGACGTGCCGTTATCACTTTTTTCAGACCGAGTACAAGTACTAACAAGTACTCGTCATTACGTGTTGCAATTTTGATGAAAATGTATTTTAATAAAACACTTGAATAAAAAATCCCAAGTCATCCTAGTTATGGTTCTAATGGGAAAGAAATGAAAATTTGGAATTGAATCCTTATCGATGAAAGGTGAAATGCGATCCTTCTCAGAGGTTCCTCTGCAGTTTGTGCGCTTTACAGGTAAAACATTTGCAGAGAGGAAGCAACCAACTGGTCCAAGTTGTCACCTGACGTCTTATAGCGGCAGAGACACACTAACACACATATACGTACAGTGCACACACCGCCTGCTTACAACCAGCTCATGTGGGAAATTCTATTTTTACCACCGGGGTTGGGCGAGGCCCTAATCCGTGGCGCACACAAAGTCGGGAAACTCTAACAAGAGAGAGGGATGCCGACGGGGAACGAAACGGAAGCCGCTTCCAGAAAAAATGCACACACACACACACACACACACACGCACACCCACACAAAGTGTAATGCAACCATACAAAACGGGACACCAGCATCATAGTTGCACTCTAAGGCTTCTTGTTAAGTCAATACAGAAACCTTCCCAGTCTTTAAATGTCACTCACTTGTGGGGTACACACAAGTGCACTACCTAATATGATCCAATACAAGAAATCTGCCCTTACAAAGATTATAATGCTCACCTATGATTGATACGCATCAATTTGTAAAACAATTAGATTGGATGTTATTAATTACATTCTCATGTATTCAACATGGGTTAAAAAAATGTGCATTTTAGGTTATTCGAAATTGCCCATAGGTGTGAACATTAAAGTGAATGGTTGGTTGTCTGTCTATATGTGGACTTCAGCTGGCTGGCGACCAGTCCAAAGTCAAAGCAAAAGGCTCCAGCCCACCTCCCACCGAAATAAGGACAAGCACTGCGGAAAATGCATGAATGAATTAAACATGCTCAATCACCATTCACGCAAGCGCTACTAAACGAGCATTACACTTTACACATGGTAGACATTCACTCTTGTAGAGCCCATGAACTGTTTATTTACTTCAATACAAAGTAATATGTGTTTATTAGAGAGGAAGATTGTGATGTATAATTGTGCAAATGCATTTTATCTGCAGAAATTGGACGACTTTTCTTAACACGTTTTTTTTTTTAATTATTATTAATCTTAAGATTAAGTGGTTATTCAAACTTTATTCTTGTGGGAGACTGAGAGGTGTTACCTTAGGTAACACTTTTTTTTGTCGTACTAGAATAAAGTGTAATAGCACATCCAGTGCAGTAGGTGGTAGCAGCGCACTAATTGTCAGAGTTTGCAAATGGGAGTATAAACAATGTTATTAAAGTTAGTCGGTAGATTTAGAATTACTTTGTACTTATAACAATATATAGTCGCAGCAGAGTTGGGGGGGGGCGTGTAATATTTTCTTCTTCTTGGCATAACAGAAAATAACTGAGCCAATGTGCCATACATTGAAAACCCCTGCTCTATAAAAACTGACACAAACACTGCATTGTTGACTTCTAACGTGACAGTGTTCCACGAAAACTACCAGAATCTACAATTATTTGACAAAAATAAAATACTTGGCCATCTATCTATCCCAACGGTGTATATTGACAAGTAGGATAATTAAATTCTCGTCCACTAGATGGCAGAAGGTACATAATTAACCAATGTATCCACTTTTTTCCAACACTTTAATTTGGTGATGCATGGTGAATTCCTAATTCTAATTTATATGAAGCGTGACTCAATAAAGATTGGGGAACACCGCACAAGAGAAGGGTGGTGTGTTTGCAACATTCCCAACCGGTGCACTCACCTCCTCCAGTGCGGCCACGGTGTTCCTACAGTGGGACATCCTGGTGGTGAAGTTGGAGGCGGTGGGTGACTTGTAGTCCTCGTTGGTCTCCACCACAAACTCAGACACTGTGATTTGGTCAGGCATAATTAATACTCCCAACGGTTTTCTCCTTTACTGTCGGATAAACTGGCGAAGACTTCTTCTCAGTTCTGATGTATCTATTTAAAAAACAAAAGTTCAAAGAAGCGGTAGTAGAGTCCTTGACGAATTCGGCTGACAGTGAACCATGTCTGGGAAGCTCTTGGACAACGCTCGGTCCCCCACACGGTGCTCCGCGGTGATGGGTAGTTTTCTTAACCGCTGGCTGACTTTCAGTTGAAGTACCGCCACTCCATTCGGTGTTAAATAGTTCCTCGGTTCGGTGTGGACACTGAAGTTCCCCGCATGGAGTCTATTGTCCTCCCTTGTGTCCAAACGTGGGACGTGAGAGGGGAAGACGAGCTCACTACAGCAGCAACGACGGTCGGGAAACAACAAGAATTCGTTTTCATCCGGAGCACATGAAATCCACAAAGGTAGAGGAGGGAATTCAATGGACCGACAGCGGCCAATAGGAAACGGCGACTAGCAAGCAAGAGCCAATCAAAATTGCACATGGGCGTGACTTTATGCCTTCTTCAAATACCCGACGTAAACCATAGAAATTATGTCAACTCTGAAGACATCGCCTGGAGACGATTAAAAGGAAACTTGACTGAGCAAGATCGGAGTTTTTATTCGTGTTTGATCAATGCCATTATAACGTTTTTCGTGCTCATGTTTTACAATTTCTAACTTTTTCTTAGTTGTGTTGGTCATTCCCAAAAATGGTAGTAGTACATGAATGCCGCATCCTGGTTGCATTTTCACTAGTGGTTTCTTTCAATTTGAATGAATGAATGAAAACATCCATCCATCTCTTATTCTTTTACCACGCTATGAGAAAATAGTGCCGGTCGTCTGGAGACGTTCTTTCCAAGAACTCGATAATGCTGAACAAGATATAGATCATCTTTTTATGAATCGCATGGGGGTTTAATTATGTTCTTGACACTTTGTTGTATGATTTCATGTCATAATCCAATTTTGCTGGCAATGTGGAACAGGCATCATTCTTAATTAGACATACAGCATGATGTACTTTATTTATCCCGTGAAGAGAATTAAGTTGATGTACACATCCTGTATGCTCTTCCCTATGCATTTACAGTACTGCAGCTTGAATGTATCACTAGACAAAAACAAAACGGTGTTCATTCATGCATTGCACACTTCTGTGAACAGTGAAGAACAAGATGAACAGGATCTACATTGATACTGCAATTATTACTCATCATGTGCTGATGTTTATTTTTTTTGCCTTGAACGAACAAGGGTTACAGAAGAGCATTGCACAGAGCTTGTCACTATTTACCAGACTTATTTTCTTCTCTTGGATTTTTTTTTTTTTTTTTTCAAAAAAAAGAAAAAGAAGTTTCCAACCCAAGGCAGGGCAACTGGTATAAATAGCATGAGAGCAGCCTCGCTAGACTTCAAATCACAAAGTGGGCAGTGTTCACACATTCTTGCAGTTCTGCAGCGTATCCTGGCAGGCTACTAAATGAAGCGCTCTAGATTTGGCCTGACCCTGCCTGGCACAAAGGCTTCGGCTGCCTTATGAAATTAAAATGCAGACACACACCCTGAGAAACATCTGCTATCCAGATTCAGAGTAGCTCAGTTAGAGGCCAGCGGAAGATCCAGCTTTCCAATTGTATAGGCTTCCACGCCAATGGCCTAAATGCAGTCCATATACCAAATTTGACAAAAAAAGACAAATAAAACATGCAAGATTAAATTATCATTGTCTTTCTTTGTTTCTTGTGCCATACCACCACAGATGGATACACACGATTAGCACCAATGATCGCAAAGAGGAAAAGTGTAATAACCATACAACAGTAAATTTAACTTCTCGCAACATACGAAATGGTATGAGCATTTGAACACACAAATTTTGCAGGAGAAAGCTCATGCAAATAAAGTGAAATTGTAAACATGTTGGTAAGTCATAAAGATAAAAGAATCTCATTATTTCCAATGGATTTCTTTTTTTTTTATAACACATCGATGTGGAAAATGAATGAGTCATAATAAACTCCTTTAGGGACTCTACTTCACACGCCCCCAAATTTGTTAATGAATATTATGCAGCATGCATTTGTTCAGTAGCATGATTAAGATGCATTTAATTCTACCATTTGATGAGAATAGAATGTGTCACGTACAGCTAGGAGCCTTCTTGCAAAACAAAACATAGAATGCATTCTACAGCAGGCAAAGTTTACCCAGTCCAGTTTAAACTTGACACAATTGATGACACCAAGTTCAACCAGTTTAGAATATGCACACAACGTGCATGACATTCTTGGTTTGCAACACACCCACTTTGTCATGAGATACACACGGGTACAACACAGACTAATCTTAGCAAAAATAGCAATGCAAATGATGTACTAGCTGATCGGTAAAGGAGTTTGTACATTACATTGTTTCTTACAGTGGTAATTTCCAGTGCACAACTGAGTGTTTTTTAATATCCGTAACCACTCGTCTTAGAGTAACCAATAAATATATTTTTGGACGAAATATGTTATGATCATTATTATTTTTAGATCTTTTTGTAAATTGCTTTATAAGGAAAGTATTGCAAATCAAGAGGCCCCTCTGGAGGGTATTTGAACTTGTATAGGGGGTAAAAAAAAAAAAAAAGGTGCAAAAATAGGAAGAGCTTCACTCCTTTAATGTCACAAACATTTTCAAACAACAAATGGGTGAAAAGGACAATGTCAGGGATATAAAATAAAAGAGGACGTACCACAATTTCTTTTCAGATATTATTGGTCACAAACACGAAAAGTATGTTATTAATATATTCAAGTCTCACAAATTAACGACTAGCGGCCACATTTCAAAGAATCGTACCAATATAGTTGCACTGAACTATCGCTGATTGCGTTTATACATAGATTCTATCTACCGCCTAGTGGCAGATGTTGTACCAAATGACTTAACACCTCAAATACATTCAAATTAATGCAATCATTTCATTTTGTTCCCCAGCTGCTTTCATTTTGAACTCAAAGTCCAAATCAAATTTGTGTGGTAGTTAATGGGTACAGATATTGAAATAGATAGTATCGACTGGAAACAAAAACAAAAAAAACTGGCTTAAAGAAAAAGGGTTGCATTCGTCAGTCATGGTTGTCTCCCTTTACTGGTTTGAATTTTCAATAGCCATCCTTACGACTTGTCTGATGTGAGTGCACAGTCAAAGGAACTTGAGAGCACCTTGCAGATAGACTGAGCCTGCTCCTGTTTACATAAAAAAAAGAAAACAGACATTGAAGTATTTCCCTCTTCATTTTATTTATTTAAATGGTACACTCATTCGCTGGCACTCACAGAGCTGCTGCACTGGTACACCCAGATGCTGCACCCTTCCTGTTCAGGGTCGGTGGTTTTGAGGGCCAGGAGGTTCTTCCCGGCGCCGAGGCCGTCGTCGTAGCACAGCATGCGGACGATCAGGTAGAGAGGGTGGCGGTGCAACACATTCTGGAGGAATAATAATAATAATACATCAGTTATCCGAAAGATTCAGGAAGGCATGCAGGAGCCTATCCCAGCAGTCTTAGGGCAGTAGGCGGGGTACACCCTGAACTTGTTGCCAGCCAATCGTAGGGCAGCCTACCAAGAATGTTTTTGGAATGCGGGAAGAAACCGGAATACCCAGACAAAACCCACCCAGGCAAAGGTAGAACATGCAAACTCCACTAAGGAAGGTCGGAGCCCTGCAGCCAACACATGACCTCTGCACTGTAAGGCGAATGTGCGAACCAGTCAAGCACCATGCCGCCATCATCACTATTATTATTATTATTATTATCATCATCATCATCATCATCAGTTGCCATCATCAAGTCCTTATTGCCAAAATAGTTGTTTTTTTTAGCTGACATGGATGCAAAAATTATTTAATTACTATACAACTAATTCATTGACAAACGTTGTGCTTTGCTGCCATCTGGTGGCAACAGGAGGAACAAAACTTGAATGTGGGTCTGTCAATTACTGCTAGATTTTCACTCCTCGTGGCAGGGCTTTGTCACAAAAACATTTCAGCCAATACAATTGTATATATTGTACGTTCATAAAATGCTCTGTTTTGATTGACGGCTTCATTTTGGTCATACAAGTGTAAAAAGAGGTTCAGCACAGTATAATAAAACTTAAAGAGACCTAATGATATTTCGACTGAGAGATGAGTCACTACATAAACACTAACACACATCACTTTACAGTATACATTTATTGCCCCTTTCAGTCATATTGAGCATACTGAGCAGACACGAAGGACATATTTGTACCACCTTCCTGTGTTGGTATCACCAGCCATCAGTGGTCCGATCGCCAAAAAGACAAATGCACTTGAATTTATAGCATACAAATTAGATGAATCCCCTGAGTTTGGTATAGAAACAAGAATGACTCACACACTGGTCCAGCGAGGCCACTTTGACTCCGTGTTTTGACACAACCAGGATCATTTCCTCATCTCTTGGTACAAACGGCAGCTTTCCATCTTGCTAAAAAAATAAATATATAAAATAAAAAATAATGATACAAATAGAGTATATTACACAAGTTAGACCCAGATACACAGTACTTCGGCAATAACAGAATTTGTATCACTTTGCTTTTATGTGCCGCCACAATGGAATTGAAATAAAATATCAAGATATCAACGAAGGGAAGACCTTAGCTTTAAGAGGCATTTGCAGTTTAGGAGTGACTGTCCGTTTATGTAGAGTCCTTGGGAACTCTCGAGCATGAGGCAGACATCCTATTAAATCAACCACCACATGTCAAAATACTTTGGAGCTGTTTAAAATGAAGGTCAAAATAAAATGTACTCCTGAATGGTAAATGAAAAATTTCTGTAAAAGTTTTGATTTAACGTTGGAGGTATCAACATTATCCAGTTGAAATGCAAGGCTTTTGTAATATAAAAAAAATAGTCTAGGACAAGTTATTTCAAAATCGTTTCCACCATTAAATGGCAAATGTGAGCCAACTCCCATGAGTTTGAATGTCATTGGTTAATTCTGAACACAGCCACGCCCCAGTTATAAGCAGGTGTGCACACTTTTGCAACTACATTATTTTAGATGTTAATTTCCACTTCCCTGTCAAAAAGATTTTCTAAAAATGTAATTGACTTTGTGGAAAAGGTTTGAAAATGATTTATTTTTTACTCATTTTTTGAATACCCCAACAACCTGGTATTTGAACAGGGGTGTGCAAAATATTTGCGCTCAATATGATGCAGGACACTGCAAACTTTAATCACAATAATGACTGTGTCAATAAAAAACGTTAATAATTTTATAAAGGCAGACTTGAGTTCATATAACTCTTGGAGTGTACTCTATTGGATTATTTTTTTTTTTTTACCTGAGCAGCGTCAATGTAGTTGATGAGGTCGAGAGGTTCCTGGAGCTTCTTGCTCATGTCAAACTGCAATCTCTCAATGGCTCCCACATATTTCACCCGGAACTCTCCGCATGTTTCGGATGTGTTGTTTCCTAGGGAGGTCGTACATTTTAGCATTAATAAGAGAGAAGTAATTGAATAAGAAATACGAGTTGATGTAACCCCACTGACCAGAGCTCTTGGTAGAGTCTGTGTCGAGGCTGGCGACTGTGCTGGACCTGGATAGTCCTCCCAAACTGGAGTCTACAGACTATACATATATACACATATATTATTTTCAAATTACTGCGTTAGGGTTGTTAATGTTTGTCTGGTGGGTGAAAACTCATGCACAGGGGGTCCGGTTGCCGTACCTTACTTTTGGTGCTGATCTCACTGCTCTGAGAGCTACTGCTGCTGTGGCGTTTTTTCACCTTGCGGAACATCTTTCACATTGGCATCCTGGACCACCGCATCCCAGCCCACCTGCGACCTAAACACCACCAAACATTTCACATCGAAGACGACGGAGTGGTCCCCTTTTACTTGACAATGTGTATTTTATTTCGGAGGTTGTTTTCTTTTTATGGAGTGAGTACAACTAAAATATATGGTATATATATATATAAACATCAAATTATTGTCAGGCGTTACTATCCCCATTCAAAACATGTTACACAAATTTGTATGGGTGTTTAAGGGCGGCTGGAACGGATAAACAGCATTTCCATTCATTTCATTTCAAAGGGGAAAGGTGATTTGAAATAAGAATGTTTTCAATTACAAATGGTAATGGAATAAATTAACTTGCAAATCGAGGAACCACTATAAATGTACATTAAAACAGTTACATTACATTATTTACAAAAAAAAAAGTTGATTCTATTGTGTAGACGTTTGCATGTCAGCTTTCTTCGTCCGTAGGTGGGCCATAAAATATTTAGGCGTGTCACATATCTATTACACGCTCGCCGTCGGCTGCAGTTTAATTTAGATTTGCAATTTACATGTTTTAGCATGGATAACGTTATGACCAGCGTCTAATTTAGTAACGCAAAACCATTCATTATTTACCACCGACGCTCAACGTCGCTTTCGTTTCAACGCTGAAGTTGGTTAACTTTCATTCCCTAGAAAGTTCGCCGTTATTAAAACAAATCCAGCACATGCATACCTGTCAGCAGCGTTGGCGCGTCAGTGTACCGTTAACATAACTTGGATAATCTCCCAGCCTTCAATAGAGCGTTTGTCAGCTTTTATTCAGTCAGTTTAGCTTCTCTCGTAGTTTCACAGCCTCCACCCAACGCTTCTTAAAGGGGACCTACCCAATTTTAGTTCGTGACAGCGCTAAAAATAGACTACTGTTAAAAGAGCTGAACATCAAACCAATAAAACCGCACGAGTGTTTACGTCTAATAAATTCTTAAGTATTTTATCATCATTTGTCCTAATAATTATGTCCTCATTATTCTGGAACGGAACATCTGTCCCGGAACATTGTCATAGCGCCTCATTCTTACCGGCGGTGTTTTGAAAGACCACCGGAAGTGTGCCCTTTTGTGAGGGACCGCCTCCTCATTCATTTTCAAAACAGGATTTGCGCTATGATTTGATTGTGAGATTTATAATTCTAGCCTGTGCTTTTCGCTAGCTATGGCTTCAAAACGCAAAGTGGAGATGGTAGTCCCGGCAGAGGAGAGTGACCAGCTGCATATTCGTCCGCTGTAGGCCGATACATTAATTTCTTATATATATATATATATATATATATATATATATATATATATATATATATATATATATATTATAGATCATGTTATCTCTATGTAAGCGAATGTTTACGAACGTCATTTTTCCATTTTTTGTCCTCCTCAGGGGTGCTGGGCAAGAGGTTGGGAGGTCTTGTATTATCTTGGAATTCAAAGGAAGAAAAATTATGGTAACTAATTATCCGATTGGAGTGTTGTTTGTTTGTTTGTTTTACGGCTCAACGGAGAGAGAGAAATGTTTGCAGGCTATGATTTATTTTAAATTTCAATTTGTGTTTTTCAGCTGGACTGTGGCATCCATCCTGGTTTAGAGGGAATGGATGCCCTCCCCTACATCGATTTGATCGACCCAGCAGAGATTGACCTGCTTCTCATTAGCCAGTAAGTCTCTTTTATTTTTTCAGGTGAAATCTTGCGTTGTTGTTGTTGTTGTTGTTTTGGAAATCGACCGCACGTGTCCTAGCATGTATGGGACATGCTTTGTCTAAATGCACTAAGGATCTTGTCTTGCAGAAATCGGGCCTCATCGTTCCTTCCTGCCTTCCTTCCTGCCTTTGCCGCTCCCATACTTACACTGTTAAAAATTTCCCCATTGTGGGACTATTAAAGGACATCTTTATCTTTATCTGTTCCATCCATATCGTACGTCTTTCTTTTCTTTGCTTCCATCCTTCTTTGCTTGCTTCTTTCTGTCCTCCTTTCACTCGCTTCCTTCTTTTTCTTCCATCTTCCTATGCTTCATTCTTGCCGTCTTTCACTCATTTCTGTCCTTCCTTCTTTCACTTCCTTCTTTTTTTCTTCCTACCTTTGCTTCCTTCCTCCAAACATTAACTCGGCTCCGACATGATGATGCAAAGACAGTCGCCTGAAAGCGTTACTTTCATTATGGAACTTCGGCCAGCCCAGTCATTAGCAGAAAAAAAGTGTGTGGGGGTTGTCATTCTGTCTTATAGCCAATATTTTAGGACCAGTGGGTTTGAACTGCACAATAGATAGGCAGATTGTCAGAAACAGGAAAATTCATTTGGTTGTTTCATTTCAAGCTTGACGTTTGGGCAGGGACTCCATAAATAATTATCTTACAGACGAGCAATTAAAAAGTCAGTTTTCTACATGAAATAACCCCTTTGAAGTATGCTCTGTGTGACTAAATACTCCATTTGTTTTGTCTCCAGTTTCCATCTTGATCACTGTGGGGCTTTGCCTTGGTTCCTCCAGAAGACCAGTTTCAAAGGCCGAACCTTTATGACCCACGCCACCAAGGCCATCTACCGCTGGCTCCTGTCGGACTACGTCAAAGTCAGGTAGGCTACGAAACTCGGTATTGTCATTCAATTCAAATCAAATACTGTAATTAGTGCTTTCTTCCCGCCGCAGCAACATTTCTGCAGACGACATGCTGTACACCGAGACGGACCTGGAGGAGAGCATGGATAAGATTGAAACCATTAACTTCCATGAGGTCAAGGAGGTGGCGGGGATTAAGTTTTGGTGTTACCATGCCGGCCATGTGCTAGGAGCCGCCATGTTTATGATTGAAATAGCCGGGGTCAAGGTAACAGCTTCTACTGCAGTACCGACATTTACTAGTAGGAGAACTTTTTCACAGATTTCTTATTTTAAGGTAATTATTTGGAAGACTTCTTTTTACTGGAAGCATATTCTAAATCAGGGGTGGGCAAACTTTTTGATTGGCTGGCCAAAATGGGTTCTAAAATTTGACAGAGCGGCCGGGGCAGGAGCAGATGGATGGAGTGTTTTGGTAACCTCACCTCATCGGAGAAAAAAAAAAATACATTTAATTTTAAATGAAAGTGAACAAAAGCATTACAACAATATATATGTCTTTAACATTAACAACAACATTAACAAGGTTTTTTCATTTAATTCTTTTCAAGTTCGGCGGGCCGGATTAAAACATTTAATGGGCCGCATGTGGCCCCCGGGCCGTAGTTTGCCAAGGTCTGTTCCAAAGTAACAGTGCTCTTACTTGAATACGACCTTTCCACCCTATCCACCAATGACTGCCAGTAATAATATTTATGGTTAACATGTGATTTGTTTATTGTTTTCCTTACAAAGCTGCTGTACACAGGAGACTTCTCACGACAGGAAGACAGGCACCTCATGGCGGCTGAGATCCCGAGCGTTAAACCGGACATTTTAATCATTGTACGCCCCCCAAAATTCATTTCTAACAAAAAGTGTGTTCTTGTTTTTTTTTTTTTTCCATTTTATCTCGAAATGATCAAAAGTGTCCTGAATCATTCTTGTGCAGGAGTCGACGTATGGCACGCACATCCATGAGAAGCGCGAAGAGCGCGAGGCTCGCTTTTGTAACACGGTCCATGACATCGTCAATAGAGAGGGCCGATGTTTGATCCCCGTATTCGCTTTGGGGCGAGCGCAGGAACTGCTGCTCATATTAGGTGAGACACTGTGTGGAATTATAATTAGCATCTTTCACTGCTGAGAAATTTTATATCATTTATTTAAGTGGCACAATCAGCATTTAGGAAATTAGAACAACTGGTAGGTCAAGTGACATCATGGAACGAATTGTGTTCAACTTTGGAAGTTCCACTGTCGTTAAAAATAAGTGCAAAACATTGAATGCAACTCTCCACTATTCATTCTTTCTTTTTTTTTTTTTCCTGTTGATTTCCTTTCGGCAGACGAGTACTGGCAGAACCATCCGGAGCTTCATGACATCCCCATCTACTACGCCTCGTCCTTGGCCAAGAAGTGCATGGCCGTCTACCAGACCTACGTCAACGCCATGAACGACAAGATCCGCAAGGCCATCAACATAAACAACCCTTTTGTCTTCAAGCACATCAGCAACCTCAAGGTAGAGGACAAACCATGTCAGGGATGAATAGTGGATATAAAAAGTCTGCACACCGTGGTTTGAATGGAAGTTTTTGTGGGATAAGAAGAATAAGACCAAGATAAATAATTGATATATTTTTGCGACCTATGAGCTGTACAAAAAAAATCTTTTGAGGGGGAAAAATAAGCGGCCATTAACCTAGTTGCATAAATCTGCACACCTTCGAACTAATACTGTGTTACGACACCTGTCTTTTTTTACAGAACTCTTTTTCGGTTGGAGTTTATGAGAGTGACACATTTTCATGCGGTAATATTTACCCACTTTTCTTTAAAAAAAAAATGCACACAATCAGAAAACAGCAGCAAAGCATGATTCGCCAGCACTATGCTTCAGTGTAGGGATGGTGTTCTTTTGGTGATGAGCAGTGATGTGTTTGCAGGTTTGCGCTAAACCGATTTTGGAATTATTAGCTGTGTTAGCTCTCTGAGGCCAAGTCTTGTGCTGTGAGATGTGACTACAAAAATGTAGAGACAAGCCTACCAGAAAATCTGAACTTGGGGTTAAACAGACGCACTTTAAACGGTGATAGGAACTTTTGAATACAGCTACATCCCCAGTTAAAAGAGGGTGTGCACACTTTTGCAACCACATTATCTCACTATTGATTTCACTTTCCCTTTCAAAAATATTGAATGGATGTCACATTAATGGTGAGATACTCACGTGAAAACTTACTCAACTGTCTTCATATTCTAGAGCATGGACCACTTTGACGACATCGGCCCCAGTGTGGTGATGGCGTCCCCTGGCATGATGCAGAGCGGCCTCTCCCGAGAGCTCTTTGAAAGCTGGTGTACGGACAAGAGAAATGGAGTTATCATCGCTGGGTACTGTGTGGAGGGAACACTGGCCAAGGTCAGCTGCCACCTTTTGTCCCACATGAGCCCATCAAAAAAGTTGGATTGAGTTGAGAGAGATGTTTCTTTGATTTTAGTTACATTATTTATAATTTATCTGTTTGGTGTTTCCAACTTAAGTACCGTAATCAAAAAGTAAAGACCACCAGATGCAGAGTATGTGGTATTTTATGGACATGTGATTATGAACGTATCTGAGAGTGGTGACTGCGTTTGTTGCGCAGCACATCATGTCCGAGCCGGAGGAGATAACCACCATGTCGGGACAGAAGCTGCAGCTGAAGATGTCGGTGGACTACATCTCCTTCTCAGCCCACACGGACTACCAACAGACCAGCGAGTTCATCCGCGCTCTCAAACCTCCACATGTGGTAGGGAAGCGGAAACGCATCACTCATACTTCCTGGCAAAAAAATTGGACTTTGCAAAAAGTTTTAACTAGTCTATCTAAACGAAAGGGGCAAAATATTAGAACCCAAGCACATTGTTTGATATCGCTGCAGGTGCATCTCAATTATATGTATTAATTTAACAGAAAAAAGGCCTGATTCCAATTTCTGTATTAAAAATCATTTTGACTGTTCTTGAGATCTGCATAGAGAGTTTTACTTTTTTAATTGAATTAAAGCAATATTGTACTGAACGTGTTACACATCGTTACACAATTTATTGACATGTTCCCATATATCAGTGCTTCTCAAATAGTGGGGCGGGCGCGGTGTGAGGCTGATGTGACCCTGCGGAACATGCTTTTTTTTCCGCAGTGCTACAATGAAGTGTAATTGCACATCCACTCCAGTAGTTGGCAGTAGCGCTCTCCTTGCCCATTATGCGCAGCGTGATTTAACTGAACTTAAGTTTGTTCTCCTACAAATATGCTATTATTTATAGTTGCGCCAGAGAGTGGGTGGTGATGGGGGCGCAAATTGTTTTTTTTTCTTGCCAGGGAGGGGCATAACAGAAAAGAATTGAGAAGCACTGAAGTACAATCTAATTTGCTTGTTTAGGTTTACCCATTGAAGCGTCTAAGTGCTGTCGATATGTTCAAAATGGCCTCTTGCCACCCTCAGATCCTGGTGCACGGCGAGCAGAACGAGATGGCGCGCCTGAAGGCGGCGCTTATCCGAGAGTACGAGGACAACGACCAGGTTCATATCGAAGTCCACAACCCTCGCAACACAGAGTCGGTCACACTCAACTTCAGAGGAGAGAAACTGGCCAAGGTTCGGAAATGCTATTTAACGCTATATACTAAATTAGAAATGACAATTATGTGATTGGGCTACAGATTGAATCATTTGTTGAGCTCTTATAGTCCTGACGTGACTGCGCTGCTGTGTTCAGGTGATGGGCTCTCTGGCGGATCAGAAGTGCGTTCAAGGTCAGAGGGTGTCGGGCATCTTGGTGAAGAAGAACTTCAACTACCACATCCTCAACCCGTCTGACCTTTCACGTGAGTCAAATCTTCAACAATCCACCGGTCATCACACAAAGTACATGTCAACATGCTACGTTTTTGCAGTTTATACAGAACTGTCCATGAGCACGGTGAAGCAGACCCAGGCGATCCCCTTCACTGGACCCTACTCGCTGCTCGTCTGCCACCTTAGGACCCTCACAGGTGAGCCTTTGTGCATACAGAGCATGATTAACCCTCACAATTTGACACCTAACACCCCATACTGACATGTTTTTAACAAATTTCCAACTTCTGTGAGGAGCTCACATTTGGATATGAAAATGTGATTTCAGTTTTTAATTATTCATTCCTGCGCAAAATTGTAAAATACAGTTTTTAATAATGATGGATAGGACTGATATTGGGAATCGGTATCGGACCGATACCAGTCTTATGCAGAACATAATTAACCCTCAAAATTTGACACACATTATTTATTTGTATGTAAAATTTACATCCTTTGCTCGACATTTTTTTGATGCACCTTTTGCAGGTACAGTGTCAAATTGGAACACTTATCTTTGGGCAGTTTCACTCATTACATAACAAAATGTGGAAAAAGAGAAGTGCTACGTGGTCTAGAGTAGATGGAACTGAGCATCGAGTCATCTCTCCGCCAGGTGACGTGGAAGAGCTCGATGGTACCGAGAAGAAAACCCTGAGGATCTTCCAAAGTATCACTCTGATCCATGAAATTGGCGTTGTTCTGCTGGAGGTGAGCGCGAGGATTGCTCCAACGCGAACATCCGAACCCCTGCAGTTGTCCAACTTCTTCGTATTTTTCTTTCAGTGGATCGCTAACCCCCTCAATGACATGTACGCTGACGCTATCACCACTGTGGTACTGGAGGTCCAGTCAAATCCAAAGGCTCAGAAAGGTGGGCACTTGTTGTTGGTGTCCGTATTTAAGATCTCGTCTTTCTTCAATTTGTTTTGCTTTCTACAAAAGAAAGTTTTATGCCTAAGGGCCGTACAGTAGTAGCTCAATCTATGAACAATGATACACTTTGGTGTTTACTGACCAAAAGGTGCTGCAAAACTAATTGGCAGTCGTACATACAGTAGGTTCGGCGATGTTCCACTGAGATGTTCTTACAGATTCCACTGCCTATGGATGCTGTGTTTAGTCCTAGTTTGGAGAAAATATCATTAGCCACATCAGCTGTGGAAAATGTGGAGCCATCATCTTATCTGTCCACTCTTGCTGACAGTCAATGACCGGATGATTGAGGGTGTGTAGTGGGTGCAATGTTTACACTCTTTAACTTTAGTTGACGGGACATGGACAACTATTTTTTTTTGTTTGTTTTAATTCATTCAAGCGATGCAACAATACAAAACATCATATGTACATATTGTATTGAGTGTGTATTTGTTGTATTGCTTCTACTAATTCCATGATTATTACTTGAGGAAGAATTGTATGATTGCTAAATTTCTAACTTCTGTGAGGAGCTCAAATTTGGATATGAAAATGTGAATTACATTTTTAATTCCCCATTCTTCCTCAATATGGTCAAATACATAATAAAAGGAATGGGCAAGTACTGATATCAGATATCGTATCGGACCGATACCGGCCTCATTCTAAGGTATTAGGTTCTTGCGGTGTCTCTGATACCAGCCATCAATACTGAATTGACATAGACATAAAGTCCTCCTCAGCAGTAGTTGTCACTAGACTGTGGCAGTTTCACACATCAGCCAAAACATCATTTGTGTCAAAAAGATATCTTTTGTCATTGTGGTAAATTTAGGTATCAAAAGTACGATGCTCAGTATTGCAAAATATTTACAATGGTATTGGTCCGGGAAAAAAAAGTGGTACCGATCATCCGTTAACAATCTCATGCAGTCTAATAGTAAATCACTTGAAGTAATTACTCGCTTGTGTGTTTAGTCATGGAAACCCAGAGTTCCATTTTGGACATGGACGTCTTTCAAAGTCGATTAGAAATCATGTTGCAGTAAGTGATACAACGCCGTAATTATTAACAGTTCCTGTTGTAATTATCCGAAGTGTTATTAAACATTGTTTGGTTGCAGGGACATGTTTGGACAGGACTACGTTGACGTCAGCGATGGTCAAAACATCTCGGTGACCATCGACGGCAAGACTGTGAACATTTGCTTGGAAACAAGGGTGAGACTCATTTTTGGGTTCCTGCGCTCGTCTATCTCGCCAAGTACCCGCCCGCTTTAAATAGTTGAATGTCATAGCACCCAAGTTACTCTTTTCTCAAACCCCAACCAGTCGGTGAGCTACGAAGACGAGGACACAGACGACGATTCCCTGAGGGAGCTGGTGGAGCAAGCCGTGCAGCGCCTCTTTGACGCACTCAACCCCATCACATCACTCATGCCATCACTTAAGTCTTAGGTGATGTCATTTTTGAAGGGAAACACTTTATTTGTAAGGTCTGAATATTACCGAGTCATGTTCAATAGCTAATAGTTTGTCAGTAATTTTGACATGTACTGTGTTGTAATCCCACTAAGCACTTATATTTATTTATAGACAATGAAATGTTGTGTTGGTAACAAAAAAATGCACTGACTTGCGACTTTTTAACGTATGTGAATTTCTAATTGCACTAAATGTTCAGTATTCAAAAACAAAGCGGCGCCACGTCTCATCTTTTCTGTGATTTGAATTAGTGTTTTACAAGTTCAAGATTACTTCGTATGACACACAATGAACACAAAACAAAAATTTACAGTGCTTTTCTAGGTATAGCTCATTTATTACTTCTACATGGGGATGACAATATAATTTTGCTTGAATAAAAGGCACATTAAGTCAAGAACTTTGCACTTCCCAACAAGACTGATCAACAGTCGTTACAAATAATAATTTTAATAAATACACGCAAGACATGACTTATAAGTTAAAAAGCTTAACTGTGCTCGTCAAGTTTTTTCTGCTTTGATGGATTGACAGTAGCACAAGTGGCATCCATTCTTATAATTTAGGCTGGAAAAAACAAAGACCTCTGCCAATGCATAATGCACTGTATTCAAAGGTATACTGCATTTGAAACTATACAATTGCTCAAGAAAGGGTGGCAGTAATGAGGTAAGATTTAAATGCACTTTTTGTGTACCCTGATAAAATATTGACTCTTCAAATATAATCTAAATAAAACATTCTTAATTTCTCGTAAAATTATCACTAAAAAAAAGGCATCAACAATCAAAATACAGTACTGGCAAAATGTCACCATTGGCTAAGTTTACATGGACAAAATATATAATTGGAATCAGTGTTTTCATGGATACTAATAAAATACTGATCCAATTAGGACTTGCGTGTTCATGCATCACACTTTGGAGTGGAACAAATAATTATGACTAGCGTATACCGGAATATACCGGAAATAATAAAAGTCGTAGCAACTTCCGTTGTTAACAAAACATCGCTCCGTCCATTTCTACAATAAATGTTATTTTGCATTTTTTTTTCATTTGCGCTGTTACATCAAGTTAACACTTTAATGGCGCTTTCTCACTCATCTTCTACTAGCTTCTGGGAATAACAGAAATAAATATAGTTAAGTCAGAGACATGCACGAAATTTCTGAATACCAGTACATTTTTTCAAGAGTGCCGATCGGATTATCATTCAACAAAAACCAAACCTCTTGTTGGTAATAAAATCCTGATTGGAACGGGCTTAATCGGGTCAGAATATTGCGAATGGGGTGAGTACATGAAGCCTTCTGATTCGATCAGGCTGTTAATCTAAATAAATGTGTCCATGTGAACGTAGCCATTTACAATGTTCTTGTTTAGTCTTCATCCAGCAGTCATTTTGTCATAAAACTGAATAAAAGAGCCAATACATTTCAATTAGGTGCAGAAATATACAGAAATAGAAATATGTTCAGGTTGCAAGCTGTCCCTTGATGACGTCAGCATTCGTCTGTCCTATCGGTTGACCAGATCAAAACTTCTAATGCAATACATTCAATAATGACCAACTTTTGTGAGCAGATATTGTTTCGGAACTGCTCCAGATGTGCGTGCCAATTGTGTTGTTGTTTTGTAACTGCGCCGCCCCCAAACAAAATAGAACCGCCCGCTGCTGTCATCCTCCATGAATCAACAAGTATGTTGCCTGCCAATGTAATAAATACTGTAGCTTTAAAAATACACTTTCCCTTTACTCTTAAATTAATCGTCCATTATTGGTGTTTGAAAGGGTACCAACACATGTAAGGTTGTACTTGATAATTTGATATAGTTATCGAATAATGAGTTTAGACCACGTGTGCATGAGAAATTAACTTATCTACGTGAAAAGTGGTCCAGGCACCCGCATCAGCTCCCCGCACCCCCCAGGGTGGCCACCATGGCAATGGCCGCAACGAGAAGCATCACGACGCCCACCTCCAAGGCTCTCTCCTTGTTCCTTTCCACGAGCGGCTCCTGGCGTTTCCTCATCTCCTCCTCCTTGCGTCGCCGAATGTCTCTGTCCCTCTGGAGCTGATCGCCGTAATGCGAACGAAGGAAATTGTCAAAGTCGAACATGCTGGTCCTTGGGTCCACCGCGGCCTTGTTCCCTCCTCCGGTGATCTTGGTGGCGGACGGTCCAGGGCGGGTCTTGTTGGTTAGGTCGAGTTGGTTCAAGAGGCCGCGATCGTACTTCCTCCGTAGGCCCTTGTGGCCCAGCACCGCGTAGGCCTCGCTGATGTCCGAGAAGCGGACCGTGGCATCGTTGTTGCCGGCGTTCCTGTCCGGGTGGTGGAGGAAGCACTGCTTATAGTAGGCGGTTTTGATCTGAGCTTGAGTGGCCGTGGGAGACACGCCGAGGATGTCGTAGTAGCCCGTTTTGCTTTTGTAAACAGGCTCCTCTCGGTGGCCGTTGACATAAGTCCTGGTGAACGTTAAATGACCCCAACAGAGGCCGAGACGAGTGCTGCTTTGCGGGAAGAAAATACCTAATGAGTCTCTGTGGACCCGACATACCGTAGCATGCCAATGGCTTGTACTTTTATTAACATTCAGTCCTAAACGACAATCAACGACACGTCCGTTGACATCATGTGAAATCCCAACTGTTACGTCCCAGTTCTTTACGTCTCGATTACGGTTATAATCCACAAATAAAAAACCGTCGGATAACGTCGATGAATGCACCGTATCTTCTACGTGCTTCCTAGTATGTTTCAGCGAGGAACAGTTGTATATTTTCGGCGAAATGTTGAAAGTGCTTCTACCAAAACGAAGCATGACCTCCGCCATTTTTGCGGGGTTCAAACACGGAAGTGATTACGGAGAAGAGGTTGTCGTTTTGGTAATGCTTTTTTGTGCAGCGCCCTCTATTGCCGCGGATGGCAAAAGTGAAGGTAAAAATGCAACACCATTTATTTGTAGAGGTTGTCCATAAAGTATCTTTACAATTTAACAATTGTGGTACATACGATGACTCCTAAGTTCAAATAAGAAAGAAAAGAACAAAAACATTAAAGAGATTTTGTGAGGGGTGTCTATAATATAAAAGTATGCTGTACTTTTATCATTTTATACACTGCTCCAGGGTCGCTGTTGGTGGAGTGGTACACTCGCCTGACTTGCGGGCAGCGTGGAATCGGTGTCCATTATGCACAGTTTAAACACTTAACTCAGTAATTATTTAACATACCATCAGAGGAAGTCCGCTTACCCCTACTGCACTGGTGTGAAACTCCGGTCTTTCGAGATCTCTTTCAATCTCTCTCGGCTGCAACACACTATCTTGATCATTTGAATCAGGTGTGTTGCAGCCGGGTGAGATTGAAAGCATGCAGGAAAGCGGCCCTCCAGGACTGGAATTTGACACACATGCACTAGTCACTAGTGCACTAGTGTGCTGCTAGTACCACTAGTGACTAGTGGTACTAGCAGCACACTTTGAGTAGTATTGCTCTTAATATTGTACCAATACATTTTACTTTTGTTGATGCTATTTTTTAGGTATTAATATCCTATATATATAAATTACAATACATGTATTTATTTTGCATTTTAGCTTAAAAATATAAACCAGAATTCACCGGCATACAATACTCTCGGGCACTGGGTTACCCCCAGGGACCACATCAGTGGCCCTCATGTCTGTTTTTAAAATAGCTCACTAGTGATGGGGCATTGTGATTTCCGAGGAATGTTGAAGTCTTCACATAGATACATACTATTAATTATTATTAACACCAGTCCTTTTTTCCCTTACTTTTTTAGGTGTTTTTTTTCTTCCTGAAAATCACAGCTATAAATTACAACGCATGGTATAATCCATATTGCGCAAGATTCATGGCTCAAAATTAAAAACATTAAAATGAAAATATTCCAAACACCCGTATTAGGGAGAAAAGGGAAAAACATTTTTTTAATCAGCGTTAGAAATACATTTAGATTTATTCTATCTCTTATTAAATTGGTTGTTGGCTAGTGTAATGGAGTAATAAAGGTAATTTGAGAACATCTTTTTTTTTATGTGTGTAACAAAGTGGTTGCCCCTTCGCATTAATCTGTACCCAAGTAGCTCAATACATGTACTCCAAAAGCAGTAAGCCGTTGGTAAATGTAAACATGACAAACTATTTATGTAATGTATGTTTGTAAAATTGAGCTGTGGGAAATTCTAGCCATTTTCATTGTCTAACTCGAACACATTCGTGTAGAACAGAAGGGTCAGAGTTGCGCATGCGCCGTAGAACTGTAGCGTCAAGTGTGTATGAATGGCATGACAACAACCCGCCATGTCCAAATTAAAAACTTTAATCTGGCCTCAAGTGATTCTATTTGGGGATTCCATCACTCAGGTTAGCGTTTTTTTTTAGGAATGGAACTTTAGTTGTTGTCGCTTGTTCACTGTTTTGCAATGTGGCTAGCAGAGTTTGTGGTTTGCTTCTTTCAGTCTTCCTTCCAAGTGAACGGATGGGGTTCGGGCATCGCCGATAAATTAGCAAGGTCTTTGTTGCCCTCTCCGTTTCTTTATTATCATCGTCGATGTATATTTCGAAGACTAATCGGCGGGAATGTGTGTTTTTGGAGCAGGAAGTGTGACGTAGTCAACAGAGGGCTGTCGGGCTACAACTCAAAATGGGGAAGGATTGTTCTTCCCAGGATAGTGCATCAAGACGCGTCGGCAAACATCGCAGCAGTTACTGTCTTTTTTGGAGCCAACGACAGCGCGCTACAAGGTACAACTTCACGTACCGGTTCCTCACTTTACGACTGAACCGACATACGACGGTGCGATCTTGTCTCTGCATTGACGGAAGGATACGCGACACCGTGCACAAAAAGTTTTTATTTTGCATGCATTTAACATTGTTATTAATTGGGCAGTGCACTCTAATACAATTATAAGTAATGCAATGAGCATGAATTATAATTTCGTTAAAAAGGATTAAGGGTTTTGATAATTAACGGCTAATGTGCATTTTAAAACTATAGTGGTCCGCCATCTAGTGGCCGAGAGCGGAACATTAAAAAAAGAACATAATTGGAACTACATTAAATCCGCGAAATATTTTGTAATTAATTTATTGCAATGTTGCGTTAATTGATTAAACGTCAGGAATGAAATAAAAAAATATGGTATTTATTAAAATAAAGTAACGTTGTTGTCGTTGAATGCATTCCTTCTCCAAACTGCTTTTCGCACACTTTTTTTCAGAGGTCTTAGAGCCACGTGTGATGTAATAAATAAAACGATGAGTAGCATAATAGGCAGAAATGATTGTTTGCAACTTACCTCCCTGGCTGACCGGTTCCTTCACCACCATAGCATGACAGTTAATCACTTGAACAAGATAGGCTTATTTAAACCTATTTTCACTCTTCATCATATAAAACATCAGTTCAGTGTTCAAAAGAGTTAATACATTTGTTCTCAAGCTATTTGCAACACTTTGGGCTCAGCATGGGTCAGTAGTAGAGTGGTTGTCTCCCAACTCAGATGTTGTGGGGTTCAATCCGTGGCCACTGTGAACATGTTGAAGAATCCTTGAGCAAGATGCTAAACGACGAGTTGCTCCGCCCTCAAATGATTCCCTTCTGCATGTAGATAAGAACCCTCAGCAGCATGTCCCTCTACATGAGTACTCCGAGAACCTGAAAGCAATGAGCAGCCACCTGGCCTCGGTGGGGGTCCCGGCAGGCAAGGTCATCTTCATAACCCCCCCTCCTATAAACGAGGCAGCCTGGGAAAAAGAGTGCAAGCTGAAAGGTAGCTTCACACGTTCATTGGTGTCTCCGCTGAAGCTCATCGAGTGTCCTTTTGCATCCCAGGCTGTCCTCTGAATCGGCTGAATTCTGTGGCGGGCCAGTATGCTCAGGCGTGTGTCCAGGCGGCTTCGCAGTGCGGTGCTGACGTCTTGGACTTGTGGACACTCATGCAGAAGGACGGACAGGTTTCATACTATCATGCTATTTGTATATTTCATGGAAAGAAAAAAAATCCTATATCTGTACGATATGTTTGGCTGTCGTCTCCCCAGGACTTCACAGTCTACCTGTCGGACGGCCTTCACCTGTCTGAAAAAGGCAACCGGTTTGTGATGCAGCGTCTTTGGGAGCTGCTGGAGAGCAGATTGGCTCATCTGCCCTTCATCCTGCCCTACTGGGGGGACGTGGACGCCGGGGTCCCCGAGAGCAGCCTGCTGTGCGACCAGTGAACAAGAAGGTGGACCGACGACATGAGGACTCCTTTTAAAACGCTTGAAGGTCACAGTTTGTGTATGCAATCAAATCATTTATTGGGATGTGTGTAAGTAATGCAAGCAATGGACATGAATAAAAACATTTCACTGAGTAACAGTTTCACATCTGCTCAGTTCATGTCAGCCATGTTGCTGTTTCGGCTTAAACTCAAATAGCAGGCAACAGTGGCAATACATTCTGACCACAATTTGACACAAGCACCCAAAACACTAACACAACATAAGCACCTCACAGCTTCGCAACAGGATTTCCATTTTCCTGCCTTGCTCTTTATGAGGGGGAATAACAGTCAAAGAAAGGCACAACAGTGTTTTGGAGTTACAGTGACACAAAGCAGATCTAATAAAAAGAAGCCAGTCATGACACAAGTATATGCAGTAATCCCCTGCATTAATGCGGTTAACTATCTGCTAATAGTTTCAGCATATTTGTGTGCCCTCAATATAGCGCCACAAGATGGCGCCAAAGCCCAGTTAATAGAAGTGTAGACATTGGTGCCAAGGAAGTCCTGTACCTTGTAGTGACACATCTCCACTGTTTAAAAGCTTTTTCCAGCCGCTAAAAAGTTCTATTAACTTAAGCGTACTAAAAATTAGAGGGGCATGTGTCTCAATTACTAGCAGTTTTTCAGTATTCGCAGCAGGACTTGGTCCCTGTCCCCCTCGAATTGCGGGGGAATACAGTAAGATGATCATTCAGTTGTTTTTACACACTAAAACACGGTGGAAATTCTTTCCAAGTGCGGCATGGCAACTTGTGGCGAGGAAATACTGTCGAAAACGTGTTTGAGGTACGATGAAAGGAAATGACACTTCAATGGGACGTGGTTCATCTTGGAAAGAGGATACAAAGTTCTTTGTGAATGTATTCGATATCCTTGATAGGTAGCTTGAGGTCAATGTAATAATATGTTAGTTACACAACGACTGGACTCAGCACTCTGTCTCTTTGGCGTCAAAGCACTCCTGCCTCTTGAGGCGCCGCCTCTCCCGGGCCGACGGGCTTTGATCGCTCAGATCCTCGTAGGAGGATTTCGTAGCCGACAAGCAGGCTCCTGCGGTTGGGAAGTCGTCGGCTCGGACCGGTTCTTCTCCCGGGTGAGAGTCGCTGCTGTTGTCCTCCTGGATGGTGGCCATCCGCAGCCCCCCGCCGGCGTCGCCCTCCGCCGCGGGGGCATAGCTCGGCCCGGGGATCGGGTTTGAGACCGCGCCGGCCGCCGCTTGGCGGGGCTGCGACAAGGGCGCGGTCGGGCCGGCGGAGGAGGAAAAGGGAGGTGGAGGAGGCTTGACGATGCGCATGGGCGCTGTCTCCATGTTGCTCAGGATTTCTTGCTGGAGGGAGACGACAAGGCGTGAGGGACATCAATTGCGTGGGTCTGAGGCGGGATCCATTCCGTTTTTACTCAGATCAGTGTGACACTTCAGCTCAATTTCCACCAAGCATCACAGTTTGCTTCAGAATGTCGCGTCATTTTCTTGTTTAGGATACTGACTGAAAATGAATACAACCATAGATTGATTTCTACATATTCCTAAATAACTATAAGTCTCTCATAAGTGAGCGGCCAACTGTATTACTTTTATTTTGTGGTATTTCTAGTGGCTGCACTGGTTTCTGCATCGGAATGTGACTTTTTTTTTTTCCTGTCTATTTTTCCATCTTCTTATCGGTTCATCCGAGCAAACTTTATACCGAACAGTCAACTTTGTCTCGCAAATCACATCTACTAGAGAATCTACAAAAAACGCCTACACCCATTAAGACCTGATGGATTGAGCAATTTTTTTGCTGAGTGCTATATTGGCATGGAAACGGGAGTTCAGAACATTTCAAGAGGGAAAGTTGACAAATTAAAAATGAGGGAATTTAAAAATATCAGTAATTCTCACATATAGCTGCCTAGCACTGTGATATTAAGGAGGAAAGTGCACCACGGTAACCTGAACTGTACTGCTTGGTGGAAACGTGACTTCTGATCTATGTTTCTTACTTGACAGTTAACAGCCAGGAAGCTGATACCCAAAAAAACACCAATTCACGCTCTGTTTCAAAGTGTGTGTGTGACCTTTTGTGATGTCAGAGCAACACTGTAGCCCCTTTTACAAGGCTGGGAAAAGTCAACATTTCCCAGATTTTTCCGTAAAAACAGAATGCGTTAGATAAAGTGGACCTGGCCATTTTTCCACCTTCAAAGGTAGCAGCGGAGCCAGAACAGCGGAGGGATGTCACATGTGTGTGTTTGGCACAGACCGATATAGGAATTTACTATAAAGAGGCCACTTGTGGCTGAAGCCAGAAGGCAGACATTTTACTGACACAATATTTTTTGTTGATAACATTGTTATAAGTGTGTGTTTTAGGCTAGGATCTCTGTGTGGACTAATGAGAACGTCTCAAAGAATGAACTTGATGTTTGCGGACCATTCCAAGATATCTCAGTATCATCAATTGTCAAAGAGGTTAGATTTATATTTCGCAAAACGCCCTGGCGAAATCAATGTTTTCAAGTTAAGCGGGTTTAGTGAGTGGCAATGCAAGATGGCCGCCGGTGGCTTCACCTCTACCCATGGCATAGTTAGACGGTGGTGTTTGAGCGATCTGCAGTGACAAGAGAGCAGTGGGGAGATTAAAGGGGACATCAATCCAAAAAGTCCACCCATTTTTATCCATCTCGGGGGGCAACCATTTTACCACATGCGGTCGACTGAAAATGACATCACAGTGCCTGAGAGCTCAGTTAAAGACCAATCATGGCTCGCCTGAGGCTGACTCATGTCCACTGTTGCAGCATTTTTACCGGCTCTGTGTAAAAGAGGCTCAAGTGTCCCGGAAGGAATATTCCAAATCAATTTTTTTCTCTCCCCCAAATAACAGAATAGTGGCCACTGTGCAAAAAGCAACTAAAAATAAAAAAGGGATCAAAGACAGGAAGTGAATTAAAAAATAAAATTATCCTGATCTGCTCAGAGCAGATGCAAACTGAAAACGTGAACACACATTGCATCTGATCTTACAGACGACAACAAGTCTCTGTTTGAGTACTCCCAAGCTGCAATCTTGCGTTCTTGAGGTAATTTCTGATCGAATGGCGCGTGAGACGTCCTTGCGGCGACTTTGTGGGCGATCAGCGATTACGTCAAGGAGTAAAGGAGTGCGGGAGTATCCCAAACGTGGGCCCACAGACCATGCATCATCTCATCATGGACTCGATGGCAACGCAACACCAAGCCATGGCACACGCACTCACCTATAGCTGGAGCTCTATTACAAACCTCCAGCGTCTGCTGCAGTTCCAATAAAAAAAGGCCAAGAGTGACAGAAAGGTCATTGAAAGCCCGCACTGACCGACAGACCCACCGCTAAGCTTCGACTTTGAACACAAGCCTGAATGTGCCGAGAACTCACGACAAACGTCAATGAGAAAAAGCCTTTCCAGTTATTCCCCACGTTACTGCATCCTACCATCAAGTTTTAAAGAAACATCTGTAAAATCCAATGCAAGAGCTGTATCAAAAATTTTTCCGAAGCCTTTTTGTGGTTTGGGATTGGCTGACAACCATAAGAATTGAGTTCATTTTAGTTCCTAAGGTGTTTAAAGTTATAAGAAAATATTCATTTATAAACATGGAAAAACGAGGCAGCCTTTGGATCAGCAGTGTGTATCCGTGTGTGGATTTGGTTACGCCAGGCGTGGGCAAACTACGGCCCGGGGGCCACATGCGGCCCGTTAAGCGTTTTAATACAGGCCGCCGAACTTGAAAAAAATTTAATGAATAAACCTTGTTAATGTTTTATTTTCTAAATTCTGTGGTGTGTCAAAGACAGATATTGTGTTGCAATGCTTTTGTTCATTATCATTTAAAATTAAATGTATTTTTTTTTTCTCCGACAAGATGAGGTTACCAAAACACTCCATCCATCTGCTCCTGGTCCGGCCCCTCCGTCAGATTTTAGAACCCATTGTGGCCCGCCAATCAATAAATTTGCCCACCCCTGGTTTACGCAGTTATGCTGGCAGGGTAGTAACAGTAGCAGGTGAAGGATTAACAATGGAGATCAGAATCAGTCACCATTCCGTCCAAGTGAATTCACATTTTGATGAAAACGATATAATTGACTTGCTTCTTCTTTTGGTAGCCTGTAGAATGCTCGTCCCTTTTTGTTGTGAACCGCTGGTGCACAACAACTGTTTACCATTGTCATAGTGTGACGCGTCCTCAAATTACCTACGAGTTTTCTGCCCTGCCAAAATGGCATTGTTTGCAGTTGGCACAATGCATTGTGGGATGCTTGTCGTCAACATCCGTAGCGCTCACGTGTTTGGTATGTTTTTATACATCATTACTTTTTAAATACTATTTTGACCTGAGCAAGTATTATTGGCGCTATAGTGTGCTAATTGGGTAAAGTGTAGTTATTTGACATGTCAGTGCAAAACTGTTGAAATGTATTTTTATTGAAGTGATTTCAAAAATGCAGGATCGCTTCATGCGAGTCTTATTGTGCGAAGCTTTTGATCTGGTGGCTATTCTATTTCTTAAAATTGATGAAAAGCATAAATATGGGTGGTGATCTGTTTGTCAATGTTCAAAAATTAGTAGAGCATCTGTTAGGGTTGAGAAGGGGGACCTATATTTGATGGTTAGCACCAAGTCCGATGAGTAGGTTAAGGCAGCCCCGAGTGCATGTATATTTTGTGTGTACAGATGACATTGAAATGTGGCGCTTGCAATTGTATAATTTTTTTTTTGATGAGCAAGTTGCAAATCAATGGAAGCATTTTTGTCCTATCAGTAAAATATTACAGTGTGGGACACGTAATATTGTTGTTTTTTTTGACATTTTTAAATGTTTGAAGAATTTGCACCAAAATAACTCCTAAAAACATTGAAAGGTGTGAGAACATTTGTTTGACTTTAGAGCTCACCTTCTTTAAGATGTATATGCTATCAGATGTGAATAAATTGTCAACCAACTGTCCAGCTTGGCGGAGGTTCTACCGAGTGCTTTTGGAGTTATCATTGGACGCGGAATACTTCCTACAATGAGAGTACTTCAGAATCCATATATGGATAAGCATATCATCATGTCAGACTGTATCACTTACTCCGCTCACATACCGGAAACAATCAATAAAACACATTTGCAGTATCTACAGGGGCTGCTGCTCGTTTACGGTAGACAAATATTGATACAGCTCTTATATTGAACAGGGGTAAGGGTATCTACTGAAACATTCGGCGTCTGGTTTTTATGGACAGACTGATGGAAATGAGTTGATCCCAAGGAAAAACATCGCAGCTGAACTAAAATGCTTCAGGCTCACCACCGAATTCTTTAAAAGGCACTTTCAAAATGCACACCAGGAGCATTCAAGCGATGATACACTTACATTCAGAGGGCAGTACAGCGACATTGTGTTCTCCTCATACTGTTGGTCGAGTTTCTTGTCCTGTATGAGAACAACAACATAACAACAAGGTTAAATATTTTGAACAGTTTAACGCCGCTGTCAGAAATAAAGTTAGGTTCTTACCACGCAGTGAACTAGAATACTAAGCGGGATCCAGAAGATGAGCGAGAACACGACAACAGAGCCCACAATGTTATCCGCCAGGAACTTCCCTAATGGGAGGGAGGACATTAAAAGTAAATATGCCTCAAATGGATTTGTGCTTTCATCTGCTCGTGTGATGTGAAGCACTTTTACCAAAAGTGTTTATGTCCAGTTTGTCAATAAAGTCCCAGAGGCGCTCAATTACATCTTGCACCTGCTTCATGCACTTCCCCTGCGGAAATATCAACACCACCATTAAAATCAATCGGAAGTAGACAGCATCTTGTCTGGAGCGCGTGTTTTCAAACGCACATTCTCATCACAGAAGCCCACAGTGCAAGGTTTCCCTTTACGTAGTAAAAGCAAACTTCCGTCCAATAGGACAAAGGGCGCGCAGGTGCCATCTTTCGTCCGGCAGCACACTTTGCAGGAATCCTCTGTAGCTGCACATAGAAAAGTGAAATAACTCTTAATTTGTTTCAATAGTAGCACAAAAGCGCACATTTAGTAAGAAAAAGAAAACAGCAAGTTTGTTGCATATGCTGCATTTGATACCATTGCAGGCACAAGACTGAAGGTTTTGCACAGCCTCACAGAACGGGTTGCACTCTCCATTGCGGCAACGGCCGTTATCCACACAAATCGTGTTGTCGACGGCGTTTTCAGGGGGAGGACACTGACTGCTGTTGCCTGGAAGGAAAACACAGCTGTAAGACAACTTGGAAATGTTTTTGCTCCCTTGAAGGTAAAAGGGGAAAAAATACCCTTAAGGCTCGGAACATTTGGTGGGTGGCCACAATTTTCAAGAAAATATACAGAGTCAAAAAGATTTTGGACATAAAACTGTTATTATGCTTGGTGCTGATTAAAAAGTGAACAAGAACAGAAGCAGACTTAGAAAAGACTTATTAGTGTGACCAATAACTTTTGTCCAGTTTCAGTGTCATGAGAGTTGGAGATGATTCCCAAGTCCTTTGGATGACTGAGCACTGTTGGTACTTTGGTACTAGCGTCCATATAATTGTCACTTGTAGTGAGAGTGCTGGAAATAAGTGACGGTAAATGAAGCTCCAAATTTGCTTCATTCATATTTTTTTACTCCTCTAGATGGCATTGTCTGTTCAACATTGTGCAAAGTACACTGCCCATTTAGTAAACCCCTTTATTTGAACAAACAGTGCCATCTAGAGGAGTCAAAAATACAACTGGCTCATGAAGCAAATTTGAAACTTTATTTTCCCATCACTATTATAAGTGTTTTTTTTACCCTACCTATTACTTGCATTGAAATAGAAATAATTAAAATATCTCATGCAAAACACAAATACAAAGCAATCAGGCTTTTTTAATGCAGTGAAACAATTATTAACAGAACACATACTTTTTGGAGTGGCAGAGTAAAATAAGATTTATTTTTCTAGTTTAGAAAGTCCTCTTCATCTGGTTGTACAAGGCTGGAATGGCTGTTTGAAATCCACATTTTTGGGGCAATTTATATTGCCTATCAAAAGTCTGCAATTAGGTTAAAAATGAAACCATGACTACAGAAAGTATATTCAAAATATTATTGTTATTATTATTATTATTATAGTTGTTAATTGTGTATTTAAAAGTATAAATAGCAAACAGTGTTTTCTATAGATACCAGTGGTGTATAGTAACAGACCACTGGTACAGTCAAACTGTGTATTCATTTGTTTGGTGATATTTTGTATGACCTCTATAACGTTTATGGACAGCAACCAGTTTACTAGGCCTGGAATGAACAAGCTGTCAGTGTTTCTATCTGGGTCCACTTATTTGTGCATCACTGAGCATCATTTTTAATGAATTATGGATTCATGTTAGATTCAGTTGTTTGTGACTACATGGCCAGCAGGGGGCGCCTACTTACCTGTGCACGAGGCAATGCCCTTACAGGTGGCACTGATGGGCTCTTGACACCTTGTTCCTGCCTGCTCAAACTTGCAATTTTTGCAGCATGGGCTGTTTCGGTCACTGTGAGAGAAAAGTATAGGCGTGCGTTCAGACTGTGACGAAGATCGACAGAAATTCAGAGTCAAATATAAGGAATTTGAGTGCAGGAAGAGTGTATTATTCAATTGGTGTTTTATGTCAGATTTCATACCTGCACTGTGACCCTAATTTGAACTTGCAGCTGGATGAGCAGCAAGCATCGTCATTGAGGTGGAGCAAGCCAGGGTCGCACTCCTCTCCTTCTTCCACTCGGGAGTTCCCACACACGTTACTGTTCCTCTCCTTGAAGCACTGGGGGGCTTTGTAACGCAGCGTCTTTCCAATGGAGATCTTGCTGCAGCTGGAGAAACGCTGGAAAAGTACGAGGGGTTAAATCTGACTGCAAGTGGCACAGTCCTAGCAGTCCGATTAGAATAACTCTTCAAATCAGATTAATCGGTTTATTAAATTATGAGCACTAAAATGTGCTGGGGGTTTTTTGCGACTGTTTTCGTGCATTTTGTACTCACAACAACAAATCTTGAAAATACTTTTTGTATAAATTTCAGGCAACTTTGTTGTTAATACATAATACTGAGAACTGACTTTCTCATTTTGTATCACTCCTTGCGTCATTTATTCAACACCTTCAGTGGCATCTACAGCTGGACTCATTTCGAATTTTTCCGGTCTTGCCAGTCTGGTCAAGCATCATCTAAGCTTAACAGACTTTTATGCAATTTATGCAAATTGAGCGAGCCTTCTGGCAAACTGATAAGTCGCCTACATCAGCAATCTGTGCCCATGGCCACAACAAAGACGGACGGCTGCACAAAGATGTAATTTCCAGTACACAACCTAATTAGATGTCACTCAACAGAATGTTTATGCACAACAGTGATTTACAATCTTCTATAGAACACCACAAAGTTCTAAACAAGAATTTGAAAGAAGTTTGTTTCTTATAAACTTTAAGATATGCTGAACTTTGGTGCATCAAGTTGAAATTGTGGTTATACAACTAAAATATTAGATCAGTGATTCACCCCAAAAAAATCTAGTAGTTTTCATCCAGTGTATAGGCTTTGTATATATAAAAAAATAAAAAAAACAGGAGCACCGGTATTTATTTATTTTTTCATTTTTGACAAGCTAACATTACTTTTTCTTCAGATTATATAAATGAATAATATGCACTGTAGTATTATATAACCCTATTATATAGTTTAACAACTTTGAGCTTTACTCTAAACCGTTTTTATTCTAAACTGCACCACCTATTAAGCTAACATTATTGTTATGGTACAATTCTGAGAATTAAAGGGCACTCCTATACATTTGCCAGATGGCTGTTTCTAAAGGATCTCCATTTGTAACTTTAGTTATGTACCAAAATAAAATTTAAAAAAACAGAGCAGTGAGAACATTTTACATTAGCTCAACCATTTTAGCCACATTGGGTTGGTGCAAAACATAAAAAAGAAAAGAAGCAACAGCATTACCTTGTTGTTGACATGATCTCCGCTCACAGCAATTGGATACATGACAAACTTCCCCCCGTTGTCGTCACTGGGAGCACAGTATGGAATGTTGTCCGGATCGTGCTCTGCTCCGAAGTTATGGCCCAGCTCATGAGTGGTCACCAAATCTGCCTCCTGATGGGACAAGTAGATCCTTGAGTTTGTGGTGAACACGAATCGCAAACATATAAAACAAAGCTGACAACTGAAAAGTTCACCACCAGACGCTTGTTGAATTCCCAAAACAACCTTAATCGCCACGTTATAAATATGTTCTATGCAGCCCCGCTAGTCTAATCAATAATGTATTTGTGTGATATGGATTAAGCAACAGTTTTTATCCATTTTAGGGGGTGCACATTTTGCAGTCAGTCGACAACAAGCAGCAAAATGGCCGCCCTCCTGAGATGGCTAAAAACGGGTGGATTTTGCTGCTTAATTCATATTCCACAAACGCAATATAAATACAGAATGCGGTCTAACCATCAACCTTGAAACATAGTATTCATATTCATTCCACTGTATAATATCGGCGATCTTGACCTTTGTCAGGATTGTTTTCCCATAATTCTTGGTGCTGGTCAAGCCGGTGTTGAGGTAACTGGGCTTCTTGGCAGACAGAGATGGATAATAAGCTGGAAAAGCAAACAATATTTCAGTATTTGTCCTACTTTAATGCAAATCCAGTGCACACAGTATCTATACACACCTCAAATAAAACCTGCACAAAAGATACTGTAAGATACAAAAGACATCAAACATAATCCAATGTTTATAAGGCAGGCATTTAAAAACAGAGCCATTGTCCTCACGTTTAGGGCAGAGGCCACCCATGGCCAGAGGTTTGGAGGGGGCCACATAGGCGAGGCCAAGAGTGCCTTCGTCAAAATCCTGATAGGTGAACAGGTGGGCCAGGCACACAGAAGACGCGTTGTCGGCTATGTCTGAGCTGAATTGCTGGAGACAATTTAAGTAGGAAATTATTCCATGGACTGTAGCTCCTTGTATTACACGATGGCTATCTTCCCACCTACCTCGAGAAGCTTCTTGACATCCCAAACGACCTTCCCTCGCACAGGGCTGTTCTCCATGTTGTAGTGGACCCAGCCAGTGCCGGCACGACCAGGGGGAGGTTTAGTCGGCTCCTTGTGGATGATCATCTGCGAATCGGTCAAGCGACGATGCAAATGAATTAAAAGAATTCATAATACGTCATAGGGAGCAAAAGGTTGCAGCCCAGATTTGAACCCGAAACCTCAGAACTGTGAGTCAATGACAGTAAAGTCAAGAAATAACATACATTTTTTGCACTTTAAACCATAAAAATACCCTTGGCGGAATGACGGTCAAAAGTTCTTCACATTGGGGGTGAACAAGAAGTTACTTGGCGTGGCTGAAGAATGAATGCATATCTTTTGAGTGAGAAAAGGCCAGTCGCAGTACAATAAACAGTGTGTCCATTCATTCGCAACGCCAGTGGAACAAACTTAATGGGCCGCACACAAAAGCGTTCAGTTCCTCTGAGAATTTATGTCTCAACGAGGGGACCGTTTTAGTTCACCAGTCAGTCGCTTCCTGTAGTGACACAGCAAAAAGCGAACACTGACTGGTGCCACGATTGTGTATGACACCAACCTGATGTATTTGCACCCCGTAGCCTTTGAAGTCATCGTCCCACGTTGTATTTCGATAAATGTCATCGACTCGGTCGATCAGCTCAATCTGACGCAAGAAAAACATGACAAACAAATATTACAACGCACAAGCGATGCATTTTATTACCCAAAGAGAGGTCCGAGGATTTCTATGTCTGACCAGATAATTGAGTGTGACGCTCTCTTGTCTGCGGCCCATGTGTTTAAAGAAGCGGTAGTCTGCAACCAGCAATAGTGGGCAGGTGTTCTTCCTGTGGTCATGAACTTGCCGCTTTTCTCTGTGATGAAAATCTGCAAGGTGAAAGGTGCAGCTTTACGCAGACATAAACCAAAAGAGCAACTGATTTGTTCACTGGCGTATTCAAACAAACATCAGTGAGGGGGTTATCTTACATGGGGTTAAATACACAAGCACACACCCTTCAAGTAAACAATGATGTCATGTTCCACTACTTCACTTCTAGCTTTCTCAGGCATCGCTTCAAGACAGCACAAACAGAAATTTGAATGTGAAGCATCTTATTTCATATTAAAAAGGTGAAATTAATCACGAGCAGGCAAGCAACACTCAATATGATTTTGTGAAAGAGCACCACTCTAAATGACAACGATGGGACTCAAATTGTTAAATTAACACTGCTTGGCAGGTGCCAATCAAGGTCAGCATTTAGACGAGCAAGTGTTGGGACTCGAATCCAGTATCTCACGGTTATATATCGGGTCTTATTTTCTCTCCTTAATTTTAACTTTGAATTCACAGACAGACAGTAAGCATAAAAATGTGTTGCCTTAAAAATAAGTATCGAATATATTTAAAAGAAAATATGAAATCAAAATGAATAAAGCTGATTTTGAAGGATCAGTGTAGAAAAAAAAAAGCTCCATTTTATATGCCGATGTCTGACATATGACACTCACTAGAAATGTGGGTGTGCACTCTGTAGGCTTGCACAATGAGCAGTGGGAAACTCAAGGACAACTCTACTCATGAACGAGCAGAATCTTCATCAATTTGAAAACCTCCTCTAATACAAACTGGACTGCATTTTCTACTAAAAATACTGCGTGTCACCTCAGGCGTACAACTAACAGTTACGTATGCTTCACATTTCCGAAGGGACACTGTAATTTGACATAATTATTCGCAATAACAATAATGCATAAGCATAGAAAGGCTTTTTTAAATGTATTTATTTTTGTATTTAATTGGCAGAGCACAAGAACCGTCACCCACTCCCTTTCATCTCACGACCAGAGCCTCCTCCAGCTTAGACATTTGTTCTCCTCCCACTCGTCCTCCCTAAGCTTTTCCAAACCAACTTACATCATCTCTGATCTCCAACCACTGAAACACTTCATCTTTCTCTGCACGTTTCACGCGACAAATACGAAAGACATGTAAAGGCAGACATACCATTTATCTTGTCCGTCACCTCCGGCTCGTCCCAACCTGCACCGGTGGACTCGGGCAGCAGTTCCTTAGCGTGCATGTAACCACACACTTTTGGAGAGGCTAAGCGACTCAGATTCCTGATGTCTTCCGAGCGATACACCAGCAACCTGCCATCATCACCTGTGCTGTCGGTAAACCTCCATAAAGGCTGTCAAAAAGGGACAAAACAGTTGACAAAGAAATATGGAATATCTTTGAAAGACATTAAAAATATGCTTGGATACTACATAAATTACCAACACTCATAATAATACCCAAATTTTCAGCAATATGGACACAAAAAAAAAAAAAATCACACAAATGCATGGCATCACACAAGACCTATATGTATCTCACGAGACTTCAGCTCAGTGAGCATTTAAAGGATTAACTCCACAAGTGTGTTTTGATGTCATTTGTTGATTGTATGTTGTTGTTTTTGCAAAACCAGTGATGGCAATTTAACTAAACATTTTGGGGAAACTGTCCACAGAGAAAGAAAAACAAAATCCAAATACAAAAGAAATTGAAGTCTACGAGTATCATAAACTGGATTTTGTTCAACCTTGGTGGTGCCATTGCACAATGCATGTGTAACTAGTTGTTGTTCCTCTTTAAAATAAAATCCAAACCATACAAACAGAAGACTAATATGATGTAATTAATTAACAATACATAAACGCACAATTCATGCCACAAGCAAACTAAGACAATGACTTCTCTCCTTACCTCGACATTGTACTCTGCTTCATCACTTAGAATGTGAGCTGAAAACTCATCACCGTCAATGTGTGCCTGCACACGTGAATTCTCTTCACCTGAAAACATAGACAGCATTAGATTTGGCAATAATGTTTCATTAAAAAAAAAAAAACGAAAAAAACTGCACCATGTCCTGTCCTTCACTCCAGATGTTTCTGAACACACTACAAAATTAAAGTATCACTGGACTATAAATGTGATGATACAAAATGTGACCATAGAAACTGGTAAACAGTTACAGCTAATTATGCAGGTGATTTAACGACAACTCACCGACCACATGCCCCGTGAAGTAGTTCTGCCGCTGAACGTTGAAGTTTTCCTCCCTCCCGAGTTTATCGACAAACACAGCTTGAAAGTTGTCAGTGAAAAGGTCTGTGTTGGTGGTCAAGTACAGCTTGAAATGTCTGGAACACACAAAACAATGCATATCTCATACACCTGCCATTTTGAATTGGCACTGCTGAGGTTTGGGGTTTAACTTTCGCTTTGCACAATCTGAAAAATAAAACGTGAGATTGTAGTTCAGTTTTTTGCTTTTTTTAAATTAATATTTCGGAAAATCCCGAAGTACTAAAGCCGCAAATCGTGAAGCGCAGAGTGGTGGTGAAGCGCAGAGTGGTGAGGAACACACACGCACACAAAAAAAAATATCTCGCAGCATATCTTTGTTGAACTTGAATGTGAAGTTGTTTTTTGTTTGTTTTTTTTTGGCACAAGAAAACTTTTGAAATCCTAAAACTAAATGACAACAATAGGAGACAAATGACGGCGTTTGAATGCTCTTTGTGCACCTCTGCAAGGCTCTGAAGCTGACCAGGCGCTCCAGGTGGGACGGGGTGTGCACGTCTCTCTTCCTCACAGAATGCAACTGAAGGTCTGACACTGGCAGAATCTCAAAATCAGCCAGAATGGAATGAAGCGCATCTGAAAGACAATGGGCGAAACCAGTGACGAATGAGTAGATAATGAACATCTTTTGTTATTAGGAACAACAGAATATCTGAGAAAAACACAGCTGCCATGCTACACGCTGTTGCTTGTTGGCAACGAAAACAAAATCTAATTAATTTTAAACAAAACCATATACGATTGACATTAAGACCTAAATAGAAAGTAACACGTAGTAGCTATTATTTAACGGAGTTATTTTCATCAATGACAGAATGACGAGTTTAAAAAAAAGCTAGCAATTTTTACCGATATCGGCGTTAGCTTCGCGCTTTTCTTCAGCCGTAATTCTTGATTTAAAAGCTCCACTCAAGCAGAAGTGAGCCAGGCAAGCAAATAAACATACGCTCCACATGGTGAAACAGCGCTGATAACAAATATCACTGTGTCGCCGACATTATCGCAAAGTTTACCAGCTCATCTGCGAAGCTAGCATGTAGAAAGCGGAAGTTGACAGGCGACAACTTCCGCTCGGCGTGTCACAAGAAAATTATCAAGCAACATCATCCAGCGATCCTTCTTTTCATACCAAAACGCGTCATCCGCCCACTGTGACATGACTGCGTGGTATCTGTCACCAGTCTAGAGATTACTGTGTCAGCGGGAAATGTTTTTTCTCATTGATGGGATCATTAACACTCGTCTTTTTTGAATGTTTTAATTTGAAACGGTGAAGCTATGAATTATAACGCATGGTAAACTCCGTATTACGCCAGCTTTTATAGGACAAAACTAAAAAAAAGGAATGTGTGCGCTGAATAAAAAAAAGTTGAAATAAATGTAAAAAATGCGTTAGTGGCACATACAATACAACACAACTTTATACAATATAATACAACTTTATTTATATAGCGCATTCCACAACAGATGTATCAAAGTTATATAAAGCCAGTTGATCTAAATTTGGTGTTGATAGTATAAGTTTTCAAAACACAATCTAATCTCTATGGGGTAAGAGTGGGTTTTTATCTATAGTAAATTTTGAATTCATTTTGAAAAGCAAATTATGTTCCCCATTTACAATTAACACTTAAAACGCACTTTCCACATCGTGGCTGAAAGCGACCAATCATGGCTCAGCTTGCAAGCGTCACATGAACCGTGATTGGTTATCTGGCTGGGGAGCAGATTTTACTTGACGGCAAGTGGGAAAATGTAGTTTTATTAAAGGTGTTAACTGTACATGGAATAAAAGTTATAAAATTATTTATGGACAAACTATTACTTTTACAGCTGAATAAGTATCCTTTTTATAATTCTCAATAAGCCTCGGAAACAAGCTGTGCACTGTATTCCCACAATTGAAATTCATTGTTGGTCCCATAGACATGGATGCGTGGTTGTCTTCCATGTCCATCGTTTGCAAACCAGTCCAGCGTTTGCTTGGCTCGGCAGAATCTCTCTCATCACAATTCAGGAAAATGATGGATACTGCTAAACTGAGATCAAGTACAATGCAGAAAATACTAGAAGCACACACAGCATGGTTTATAAAATGATTTATTCATGTTAACATAGCTGTTACACAGGGATTCAAACGGTTCCACAAGGCTTTAGGGGACTACGATTGAATGAATAGCAAAACAATAGTGGTCCAAATCTCTAATGACAATCACTGGACAAACAGACCACCCTCTTTTAGGGTGTGTACGAACCTGCATTGAAAAATATTAAACTTGACACTTTAACTTGTGTTACAGCATTTGTTCCCATTCCAGTGTAATATCTCAAGAGACATGCAATGACAGAATTGTCTTCATCTTCCCATTTAAAAGGTCCCGATGTATCAGTCAAGTTCCCCGCTAACGCCCCTCCCCCCTCCCCCAAACAGACATGCTTCAGTGAAAGAGTGGCATCAATAAGTGTGGATTAATCCAATGGGGTACTACTAAGTATTTGCTGCCAGCATGCATGGAACACTGGCATTCCCTGCAGCATGAAAACTATTTGAAGTGGAATTTCAGACGCTGTAACCGTACCACAATTGTTTCATTTTTTTATTCATTTATTTGTTTTTTAGACAGAGCAGGAAAAGGAACCCAAGATAACCTGGAAATTAAATCTTCCTCAGAGGATAAACTTCCAGTTGTTCGATGAAAGGACTTTGAGGGTTTCTGCCTCTAACTTTAGGAAAAGAGCATAATACCATGTCAAGCTATCAATACTTTTCTACAGCTGAAATTGCACATACTGAAAGGCCAGGACACAAACCAAAGGAATGGAGGGTTTTACTTTTACAAGTCATCCTAAAGTTTTCTCTTCTTTTCTTCTCCAATTATTTATTTATTTATTTTTTTTTTTTTAATCATGATTATATTATTTTTTCCAGCAATGGGTTTCATTGGAAGAATGTTGGATTGGAGCAATAAGGAATGACCGATGTGTAAAAAGTTTTTTTTTTTTTTTTTTTTTTTTTTTGGAGGCCAAGGACTTTCTTCTAGTTCTCAGTTTCGCCGCCGTCACCTCTTTCACCGGCATCGCCCTCCTCACCAGCGGTGTCTGATGTCCATAGCTGAGGAGAGGTAAACAAGACAATTTGCATTTTAAACAAAATCCAACTTGACTGTGCAGTTCTCAGGCAACATTGCATTGAATATCTTCAGAAACTTTGTCATTATGCTAACAATTTAGCGCTATATGCTTTAGTGTAACAAATTGCACCTTAGTACTACTTTGTTCAGGCTACGCACAAGTTATTACAGTGTTATATATTATTCCAAGGTTGAATGGTTTAAAAGTTGTACAATTTGGAGTACAGACAGCATGTCTCTGGTAGTGTTTTGTCGTTTGTCACACGGTTCGACCAGCAGTTTATTAAAAAAATTTTTTTTTTTTTTTTTAAATTCCCCAAATTTCCAAGGGCCAGCACATCGCCGGAGCCAATCCATGTCAAACACTACACGCGGTGGACGCCGCTGTTCTGACGTTGTCGCTTCAGCAACCGGTCAGACGGGACAGATTTGAGGAAAAATCTGATTGCAATCAGATATGGCTGCAGTCTGAATGCAGGCCTCTTGTCTCACGAGTCTTCAATTTTTACTTAACTGCGTTTTGTTAATGAACCACAAAAAGTTGAGTATATTACAAACTATAACACAGATAATTACAAGCAACTGCCTGTGGCATGGCATCATCTTGCTTTCACTTTTACAGACAATTTATAGGTTTGCGGATTTTAAGCTTCAGATAACTTGATAGCTGGAGATCCAAACGGCCATATACTTATTGCAGTTTACAACAGCACCTAATAACAGAATTTCTAACTCCATTTTAATCCACCACTGTGGCTGAAATAAACAGGTGCGCCCGTTCCAAGAACGCAAAGCTGCCCTTCCGAACTTGATATTTACTACGTGAAACGGGATTTAACCTTACTTGCGTCACAGACAGGGTTTCGCCTTCTGTGAAGCGGCCGACTTCCTCACTAGTGCGTTATTTTTGCCCACTAAATTCCACAATACGGTATTGGTGCAAACCCAGTCTCTGTTATGGAATGTCACGCAAAGTGAAGTAGAGGAAATCTGATATTTTGGTTTTATGGATCGGACTTGTTCTAATACAAAAAAAAAAAATTCTTGAAAAAAAATCCAGAGAATCGGACCACCACGAAATCGGTAATTCCTTTAATTTGAAGACAATCATCCTGGAACACGAGGATTGTCAATAGGCAAGATTGCATTTCATAAAAAAATGTGACATTTGAAGTCTGCTGCTAAAAGTGAGCTGGCGTTAGTAGGGTTTATTTTGTGTGACGTGAGGGGAGGACACTCACTGTCAGATTGTCTCTGAGGAGCTGCATGATGAGGGTGCTGTCTTTGTAGGATTCCTCGTTTAGTTTGTCAAGCTGTGAGATAGCCTCGTCGAACGCCTGCAAGCAAAATGGAGAATGGAAAAAGTCGAACGAAAACTGTCTCAATGAGCGGACAACGGCGCGAGGTTGAGCACAAACCTTTTTAGCGAGATCACAAGCTCTTTCAGGAGAGTTGAGGATCTCGTAAAAGAAGACCGAAAAGTTAAGAGCCAGACCCAAGCGGATGGGATGTGTGGGTTCCATGTCCACATTACTGATGTCAGACGCTTCTTGGTATGCCTGCTGGGAGCACTCGATGGTCTCTGGTGAATAAACAAACACGCAATTCAGATTCATGAACCACTACCGCTGTACAAAAGCCTCCCCCTTTGATCAACAACAGATCAATTGTAGCACATTACGCGACATGGTGAACCAGTCAATCAGAAAGAAAAATGCTGATGGGTCAAATCAGACCATTACAGTTAGAGTAGATGTTTGTGTGGGAAGTTGAGTCAGCAAGCACCCAGTACTGCTCTACCTTCTTAAAATGAGGCCGTGTAATCATTTGAATATGTGCAAGTCATAAAAGTAAAATGCAATACACTTACTTGTTTTCTTATCTCCGGAGGCAACTTCAGCGAGATATCTAAAGTAGTCCCCCTTCATCTTTAGGTAAAAAACTTTGCTCTCTTGTTTGGATTTCGGAATTAAATGCCGATCCAGCAGTGCCTGTTGGAGGGGGGGGGGGGGAGGGGGGGGGGTTCAGTTAGATTCAGAGACACTAACAGAAAATAAAATAAAAATTCAATCCTACTCAATGTGATATCTGACGTCAGGGAGAACATTCACAGAAACATTTGATCATAATAATAATAATAATAATAATATTCCCTTTATTAGTCCCACAATGGGGAAATTCGAGATTCGAACCCAGGCCTCCTGGGGAGACTGGGTCCTGAACGCGGCGCCTTAGACCACTCGGCCATCCTGGCTAGATAGCCTTAGCCCTAAATATACACATGCCAGCAAATATTTGAGATGCATAACTCTAGATGGCGGAAAACTGCATGCGTCAAGCTATTTGTGACTTCCACTTCAAGATTACTGTGGAACTACGCAAGTATAGAAAACAGGGGGCTAACAAAAACCAACAATGTTGAAGTAGTGCAATGGGTATAGCACCAATCAGGATCATCCGCTTTCTGTGGCAAAGTACGTGATTGACATGCCCATCAATGCCTTTCATTGACAACCCGCTGCGGAACATCCTCTTCCCTGTTCCTTAAAAGGAAAGTACTAAAAGAACCCGTTAGTCTAAACAATTCTATTCTGACTGATATTGCGTTGGTGCAGTATGAATTATGTAGGAAGAGCCACCCGTTTTAACCATCTCGGGGGCGGCCATTTTGCCGCTTGCTGTCGACTGAAAATGACAGCGCCTTAAGTAGGGATGGGCAAGTCTAGTTCTCAAGGGCCTGTATGATTAATGTTTTCATGCATCTCCGCCAACACAGACTCAAATCATCAGAACCAGTGACTGACTCAAAATTCAATTTTGTTGTTTCTACACTGTCAATTTGAAAAAAATGCCAGTTTTGTATAAGGATAGAAATTTGATACACAGTGTTGCAATTAAATAAAAACAGATTAATCCATCCATGATCCATGTAAATTATCCTCATGAGGGTCACAGGCCTGCTAAAGCCTATCCCAGCAGTGTTCGGGCAGTAGGCGAGGTTACACCCTCCAACTTGTTGCCAGCCAATCGCAAGACACAGATCAACTACCATTCACAATCACACCACACCTCGGGACAATAGCAAGTGAACATTTCACCTAAAGGGTCTTAAATTAAAAAATATGCAGGTAATGTATGTGATTAGTATCAGCTGCATAAAACCCTGATCGAAGCATCCCTAGTTATAACCTTTGAGGCTACATATTTGGGCACACAAACAAGACTCTTAAGATATTCTTTATCCTGCCCAAAATGGAAATCTCAGCAGCTTCCAAGTCAGTCTAAGTGTGTATGTCTATTATACCACCTCCTGGTGGCTAAAGCTTATACGAACAGTTCAATGCCATTTTAAAGATAAATTTTATAGTTTTCTGTTACAAAAACGGAAGTTAAGATCCACATCAGTTTCTGTTGTACAAAACTGCGGCATCAGGATCCTAGCAAAAGAACCACATTTTCCCAAATTCTCCTTAAACAGAGTCCAATACCTGTGGGTATAAACAATTGCTATCATCACAACAGCGCTGGAGACCCACCTTGCAAACAACATTTTTGGGTCGCACCTTTAAAGAGTTCTATTTCACATCGGTGCCATACTGTGCCATTTCAGGAAAGGCTATTTAGCTCCAAATTTGGAAAATTAACATTCAGCTCCGGTGTCATTGTCTTTCGTAGAGAACAGCGACAAAAAGGGAGGAACATAAGTAATAAGGTTATCTTTTACGGGCATTAACCCAAAAAAAAAAAAATTGTGCTTAAGGTGTGCCTTTCACAACGTGAAGTATATGTGATGAAACAATTTTTGTGGTAGGAAGTAGGGCTGGGCGATATGACCTAAAATCAATATCGTGGTAAATTGGGCAATTTTACCTCGATAACGATAAATGCACGATAAATTCCCCCTGAGGACCAAAATCAAAATAAATGCAGGAAATGCATATTAACTGTTTTTTATTGACCAACTGGTACACATTACTTTCAGTGAAAAATAAAAGTACAAAAACCATTTGTATAAACATTCCAAATAGCTTGCTTTGCATGATTTGAACAATGTCACAAAGAACAGGAGCAAAAGGGTACCTCTCACAAAAAAATTTTCTGCAAATAGATTGTGCCGAGATGCTGTAATGCCATTTGCAAAGGCCTAAATTTGTGTAAAGGTATCTTGTAAACAATATAAATAATGCCATGTGCAAAGGAGCTAGTCACCTGTAAAAAAAAATGCCAAATGGAATGAAAAAAATGTCAATGGAATGCCAGTGCCAAATAAACAAGTGTGCTTCATCAGGAAAATGCCGTCTCGAGTACGCTGGTGCGCGGTCGCCACTTGTCGTCTATGTAATGCACATTCAGGCTCAAACAGGGATGCATGTTGTGACTCGACCACAACATGTGGATGCAAAATGCTCGACATGTCTTCGTTCCCGTCCCAATTTTGTCCATATTGGGAAGTCCTGTTTGCGACAAATATTTTCGTACCTCTTGTCGGCTACGTTCATGAGGCGTTTAAATCCTGTGCGCTCCACTGTAACTAGAGGAGCTCCATCTTTAGCTATGTGCCAGGCTATCGCGTCCACCTCTGAGACGTTGTCTCGTATGGTGTCGCCTCCGTTATGGGCTGTTGTCACTTGTCCAACCTTGCTTCTCACTTTGAACTTTTAGCACAAGCTCCAAGTCAACAGCATGGTTGTGTTGTGGGTGGTGAAAAAGAAAAGGTTGGACACGCTGTTTTGGTGCTTACGATGCACTTTGTAGTCCATGTTCTTTTGCTTAAACATCGTCTTTATGGAACCCAAAACCTTTCCAAACGACAGATGTCGAATTTCTTTTCGGGACAAGCGCGACAGGAACAATTTCAACTAACGTTACTTCGTCTTCAGCCGTGTCAGCCGCTTCTGAATTTGAATCGCCAGCTACGAACGCGTCTTGTTTACATTCTTGTTCAGAAGGGTGGGGTCACGTGACGACACGCGCTGTAGCCGTCTTAAAGGGGCATGAACATCGCCGCCGACAGAAAAGACTTCTTTTTCCTTTTTTAGACACCGCATTTACCGACATGGGCAAAATGATGTCGGTCATTGTAATACATTTCGGTAACGGTAAATTTTCGGTTTATCGCCCAGCCCTAGTAGGAAGTAGAGGCAGTAATGTTTGAGGGCTGCAGATTCATTTTACACCAATACCTTTTGTATATTGTGGGGTAAAGTGCTGCTGCCCACGTTTCAAATTATGAGATGGATCCAGTTTTAGGAAGAGAAGCTCATGAATCAACTTTAACAGTGGCTTAAGCGATAGTATAGCGGACACCCGCTAATTGAAGGGAAGCGGGACCGGGCCGGCATGCAAATTACGAAAATCTGTGTATAATTGATACCCAGTTTAACAGCATAAAAACAATAATTCAAATTACCCCCAAAATTGGAGTCAAAAAGGCTACAGCTCCAATAAGCTTTTTCCACAAAAGCGGGAAAATTTTTTCCTCTCTCCTTCCAAAAGGCAGTAAAGGCAAAATGTTAGGAACTCAGAGCCTTATGTCCTCTATAAATAACATTTTGCCCAAGGTGGATTCCAGCTCCAACATCAAATCGTAACCTGTGATTGCCCTCTAGGATACGGCATAAAGCCTTTCAATGGAGAAAATGTGTCCTGCTTCAATTAAAGCACGGAGCAGATTAACCATCTGTGAACCACCATAAACCTCATACCTAATGAGGAAAAAAGGAGGTTTGGATTCAAAGCCTTGGCAGGAAGAAAGTGTCCTCGTCTGAGCCAAATCCCTCCCGGCAGCCACTCCCAAGTCACGTCCACAAGCCACCATTGGCTTGGTCAGAACATGCACACGGCTCATGTGCCGAGCATTCCTTTGCCCCGCAAGCGGCACACAAAAGACAAGAGGAGGGATGCTCTCTTCACAGTTCTTTCACACAAAGCTCTGATTTCAGTCACTGGCCCTCACGAAAGAGTGCAAACAGCGTCACCAGATGAAGCGTCCAACTAGTCGCGAGCCTGACTCAATTCGCACGTCCGACAAGAATTTGTCTTCAGGCATCGAGGACTTCTTAAAATTGAATTGGACAGTAACTGAGAAAAGGCAGCTAGGGATACACTGAAATTTGGGGGGAATACACAAGAATGACACGATTAAATTACAAACGCAATGTAACTTAAGTGTGTGTGCGTGTGTTGGGGGGGGGGGGGGGGTAATTGCAAATTCATCTCAATCGTTATGCACTCACCAGTTAAAATATTTTATTAGAAACTCTATATGGACTATACGGAATTATTGCATCATCACATTTCCAGTTTTGTGCACCCGTGTAAGTACCTGTACTCAGCATCAAATCACATTTTGTTGAATCTGCTCGACAAATAGAGTTTTGGGAGATGGGGAAAGAAAGAGAACGAACTGCGGCAAGTCTGACTGCTGCGTTTACATTTCTGTGGGAATTTTGACGATGACCTGTTAAAATTACAACTTTCAGACCATTACATTTTTCCCCTCCTAATTTCAGCCCCTTAAAATATTTTTGCCAAAATGTAGCCTCAACACTGCTTTGTACAAAAGATAACAGTCAAATGAATCAACTTTTTAGGCGCCATCCATTCCAACCACACCAAAATTACACCCTCAGCGTGTCAGACTTGCGAACTGGGGGCTACAATCTCCAAACCACTACTGCATATTGCAAGATGAACACAAATTCACCAAGTTAGCAGTAAGAAAAAACTTCAGATCCAAGCAAGGTTCAGGTAAGCAACCAAGTCTGCCACGCATCTTTAGTCGATCCTCCCTCCCAACCAGCATTGTCTAAGAGATTTATTATTTGAGAGAAAGTTAGCAACCCGGAAGGCTTCTGCAGGCAAGTTGAGGCCTGAGGAGAGACACACCCTACAACACTCAGCAGAAGAAACAAAAGGCTGAGTCACTGGCAGGGAACATGCATGCTGAAAGTGAACAGCCCCTGCGGTGTCTCAGTCAGACAGTAGCCCAGGGACATAACTGGAATCTTCCAACCAGATCGCCGCTAATCCACTATCAAGGCAGGATGGAAATAATGCAAAACAGAATCCCTGCTGCTGCGATAGATTAATCAAGAAGTGAAAGCATGGCCCCGCCCACTCAGTCAATCCAGGCTTGGTACTAGTTGAAATGTAGGCCAAAGTCATTAGCTTAAAAACATGGCCCCTCTGAAATGTATCCTGCTAAACTAGTGGGAACCGTTTGTGCATGTCAATTATTGCACACGGCTTGTCACATTAGCCATTTATCTGCCAGGTTAGACTATGAGATTTGCATAGAAGGGTTAAGGTAGTGTCTCAATTGTAGTGGAACCTCTGAAGCCCCAAAACCCATCACTGTGTGTCATCATGCAAATGCACCATGACCTGAGCTCCATCAGAATTTAACAGCTCATTTCCACAAGCGCTATGTGTGGTGCCACCCTCTTGAGGGTAAACGAGAATAAAGTGCGACATTAAACCAAAACTTGAACTAATGTGAGAGACACGTCCAAGACGAGCGATGCAATCAATTACATTTAATAATAAACATCGGACCGCAATGATCTGAGGCAAATAAATGCACTTTCACGCATTACAGAAATTTTTATAAAATGCCACTAGGTGACAGCGTTACTGTGCTGTTTGTCTGTTGAGCACCATCAAAGGTACCAAAATTTTACTATGTTTGAAAATTCAACATTTCATTTAGTCCCCACACTTAATGGTAAAATGTCCCTGAAAACATTGACTCCGTAGTTAACATCAGTTTGCACTTTTATTTAATTCTCAGGGAATTCTTAAATGTAAACAATCTGGAAGTCAGCCAGCATTTGAGAACCGATTGGCTGTGACTTTCTGCTATAAAAAATAAATACTTTGATGACCTTATCAGTTGACACACACAGTGACGCAATAACATTGTATCCCAAAATCTTGATTCCAGTAAGGCAGAAGCAGTGGGAGCAGCACTACATAACACTTCCTGGTACTCCCCAGCATGAAAAGCCCTCTTTACACAACTCGAGCCAACAGGAAAGAGGGTGACAGCATTTGACACAAAACGGGACTGAAATAGCAAACCGAGTTCACTGCAACGTGCTACGAAATAGGCCTCAGATTATGTACATTGAACACACCTAGAGACAAGTGAAATCTCAGAAGCCAATTCAAATGAAAGAGATGGAATGATTGCCCTGCGGCATTTGAGTTTGCCACGAATTACAGCACAACCTTCCGACCAGCAATTGCAAACCACTCAGGAATGTTAGCGAATCCTGTCACTGGGGTTAAAAAAAAAAAAAAAAAAGTTCAATATTTTATAAAAACTAATATGAATTGAGACTAGTAGTGAATCCCCTGTACTTGGATGAGCTGCACATTTAGTTCTTTAATCAAGTTTGAACTGGTTAAGAAATGCAGTCATCGTGAAGCCTTATTTTGGGGAGTATACACACAATTTGGTTTTCTTACGGGATGAAATCAGTATCAAATGACCTGCAATCTTTCTATGCATTTACCTAAAATGCTATGAGATGTGAAATGGGAGAACCTTTGATGTAGGTGTACCCAATTATTTGACCAGTTTATGTATCTTTTCATCTCTTTGCTCCTCTGAAGCTAAGTTGGCGGGTGACTCACCAAATGGACTCTGGTATTTTAAATTATATATCATGCCTGGCTCTCTGGTAATTTAAGATAAAAAAGGAGGCCACGTACCAAAACGTTCTCGCAGATCTCTTGCAGCTCCTTCTCTACTTTCTCCCGGTATTCCTTAACCAGCTGCAGCTTCTTCTCGCAGGTATCAGACTTGGCTTCGATGCTGGAGAGCACCCTCCATGAGGACCGACGGGCCCCCACCACGTTCTTGTAGGCGACGGACAGCAGGTTCCTCTCCTCGTTCAGCAGTTCTTCGTCCTGCTCCGTGACCACCTTCATGCAGTCGGCCATGTCGTCGTAACGCTCGGCCTGCTCTGCCAGCTTGGCCTTCTGGAGAAGATCCGACTTATCCATAGTTTTTTTCTTGTATATTTGATTGGGGAGCGATGGATCAGACAACACGGACGGGGTCGAGCGAGAGTCGAGGACTGTGAACTGGGAGTGGAATAAGGAGTGGCGTTATTTCCACCGCGGCGTGACAGGCTGAGAAAAATGATCACATTTGGAAAAAAAGCACACACCCTATTAAAACAATTGAAATCCAGTAGCTACAATTTATCGTAAGCAAAAACGACGTCAACGTTTTAAGTGCATCTATGTCGCCTTGCAGTACCCAATTGCGCTTTAACGCGATTACGTAACTGTCACTTCGTGTAATATAACGGACGGGATGACTTTATCTCGTTATAAAATGAGATTCTAGCACCGAAAAGGGAAGTCTCAAATGGCCAAGTTGAGTCACGACGGTACCGCAGCCCGCCACAAAGCGGTCTGGAGAGGCTAGCTAGCTACGAAAGCTAGCCGAGAAGCCAAAGCTGCAGGTTTAAGCTAACGGTAGCGGGCCACTCCTATCAATGAAAAAGTGTCACCGAAAGCGCAGCTCACAAAAAATGTAGAGCGACCTATTTGATCACAGTGGCTACCAGAAAGAAATATTAAACGCTCACTAGAACGCACACAATAAAACAGTCGACGTATCTCACCTACAGAAGTCCGAATTCGCTTCACAAATGGGTCCGATTCGATGGATTGGGCAGAAAGGCAAAGAACAAGCAGCGGCAGCTAAAGTCCAACTGAACTTGATTAAAGGAGGGCGGATTATCTAGAGCGACTCTCCAATTGTAAATCGCTATCTCTTTTGAATGATGGGTGCTTTTTGTAGCACCGGCGAATGGACATCGAGCGCGGGGGTGAGAGGCGGGACATCAAAGGATAGTTTGACGGACTGGAACGCTGCAGCGGCTGGTTGCACGGGGTTTCCTCCAATTAGAGCAAGGGCGATGACGTCACCGCGTTGCCGTGGTGATATTGGTCCAATCGTTCTCTACTTTGGTACGACGTGTGGACACTATAGGCGGGCGTGGCACGATCACACACACTCAAAAGCACAATGCCATTTTATTCATCTTTTATTTTAATCCCTTTTCCCTTAAATGAGCATTTATTAGTAAGGAAAGCGCAACGACGTCCATTTAATGGTAATATACTTATTTTAATCATCAAAAAATGGTTGTACTTACTTACGTACTTACTGTCAGTCATTCATGGGGGATATGGCTTTTGAAAAAGATTATTGTTGCTCTCCTTATACAAATTCAAACCCTCCTGCCCTGACTTTTGAACTCACTTCTTATCCCCCACCCTTCATTAGTCATAGGAAGGCATACTGACAAGCCACTGAGGCCATGGAAAGGAGCTGGCTCGCATAGTGTAAAACGCGTCACTTTAAGACGATGTACATGGCAGAATTGACTGCTATTATATTGTGTTTTTGTATGTGATACTGGTGGCATCAAGTGGACTTAGTAAATTGCCGTTGAAGGCCCAGGTGCCAAACTCACGGCCCGCTGCGGGCTCATACTGATATGATTTTGATGACAACTTATAAGTACAGTGGCAATTTCAACTTTCTTCTTCTCCAAGCCAGACCACCTTCCTATCCGATGGGACGTGATCATGGAGACTTTCCAGCACACACACTGTGAAGTAGGCCAGAGGACACCGAAACTGCAACATTTGCCCTCAACAGGAAAGAACATAAAGGCTAACATCCTGTTCGCAACCAAATGAAACTAGGCCCCTCTCTCTCTCTCTCTCGCTTTCTGTTCTTTTTGCATTAACAGAATCACATTTGCCTTCCAGTCTAGGAAGTAAGACATCTATTTCGGTCACAAGAAGCAGCATTCTCAGTTATAGAGTGTCTTGTCCACAGTAGGCCAGATGGCTAGAAATAGCAATATTAATAGGATAGGAAATCCCACGGCATCAGCTCTAGATTTGAGCCACTCCAGTTGATATTAGCGAGCGGCACACATTCTCTAGCTCATGCAGATACAATGTGGGAAACATTTTTTGAATGCTGAGCATGAAAATATTCAACTAAGTGAAAATCAACCGAAAAACACAATAAAGAAGCTGTACATCAATCTCATTTTACATTTTGGTGTTCATAAGTACTTCCTATCGAAAGCATTGCTATACTATATAATGGAGCCACAAAATTTGAGAGTCCTGAGGTCTTACGCTCGAGAAAAGCTGCAGAACAATGTGTAATGTCTTTCAAAACCTCATTTTATATCTCAACAAGGGGGATTACAAGAAGAAAATGGACATGATACAACGTTGATCTAGATGGAGTGAAGATGTTCAGGCTAAAGAGACAATGAAATCCAGACAACGCAGTTAGCTGCTAGCACTAGCGGCTAACATTAGCCACTACCTTGTACTAGCTCCTAGCGAGCTATTAGTCTAGCGTTCTGTAACATTGCTTGTTTATAAAGTAGACAAGGGAGAACGTCTTATTGTCTCAAGAAATGTGTGGTTTTCTTACAAGAAATGTTGTTTCAAATTGTAAACGAATGGGAAGCAGACCAACATCCTGGAATGGAATTTCCATGTCTGAACCTTTCTTGTGTTTTCAACACACCAAACATGATGTGGAGCGAGTATTGTATTCCACGTCAAAACTGATACTGTAAAATTACGATGCTTAAGAAAATGTGAGTGGAAGTCTGTCACATGGCATTTAAGCCTTTTGTTCTTCAACTCACTACGCCTCTCTCACCTATAATTAAAGCTAATTAAAACAAACTTACTCGGCACATTCAAACACAAATGCAAGCCCGCAGGCCCGGATACAAACAAAGAGCCCTGCAGGTTTGTAAATGTGTACATTTAAGTGTAGTCCACAGCTGCTTTAGCATGAATAATACACAACCCTATACAAAGAATGTACTACATGCCTTCAAGCAGACCCTGAGGACGTGCTTACTCCACCTGCCAATCAACTCTGCGCACCTTTTTCCGCAGTCCCATGCATGCGACATGCTGCAGAGCTGCAGCACTGGCTACCTCAGAGCTGCCAAGCATCACTGCGCCCGTCTGCAGCCCTATACAAGCCCCACCCCCCTCCCGATCTGAGAAGAAAGCGTGAGGTCCAACCAATGCTTTTACCATTACATTGGTTTTTTTTTTTCCTCTGCTGCAGCAGATAAACTGCAATGACAATCAATTATTGATGGGCGGTAATTACCCTCACAGCCGCACTGGCCGAGTCAGCGGCAGAGCTATTGGTCCAGTGAAAGATCAGTGCTGATGCTGAACGAAAGGAAAAGAGACAATCCATTGTTGATTGGGATGCCATTTTGTTACTGTGACTCCATTAATCCGCTGAGTGAGAAATGCAAGACCATCTCAGCACAGATAAAAATAAAAGAAACAATGACCGTGACTCGTATATTAAATGAATATTCACTTTTAAAATGAACTAAAATGCTTTCTAAGCAGTTCTAGCTTCCAAAATGCCAGCCTAAATTCAAAGTCAAGTCATCCGCCACAATGATTGCTTCTGAGGGCCAACTAAAAATAAAATCAAAGCTAAGCAAGACATTGATATTGATGAACTGTAGCCTTTGAACAACTGTTAGCTAACGGCTACGTTCGCCGTGAGACGGTGGCCAATTGCATCATAAGAAGGCCGCGGGCAAAGAATCTGTTTCTGTGCCGCTTCTTCAACGGTTCATCAAAATATGTCCGTACACAAACTTGGTCCGTGGTGCAAAAAAAGATTTAGACCGCTGCCCTAAAGAACTGTCCTAAGTAAGCTAGTTGATCACAGCATCCCAAACTGCAAGTCAGAAGTAGGCAATTCATTTTTTGGAACGAGCCATGCAAGAAATTAGCATTTTTGACTCAACTTCCCCTTTAAGTCCATAAATGGACCCCAACTCTAGGTTTGACCGTCATCAAAGTTTAAAATAAGTACACGTTAAATGTTTTTAAGCTAACGTCTTCTTGCACTGGCATGACAACTGAAGTGTATCCTTCATCCTCTTTCTCCACGTCGCCATACACTTTTGTCACAGGTCATTAGAGCAGAAGAAAGTTGAGAACATGTTTTATTTCGTACAGTTAATACAAGTGTCCATTTGAACTAATTAATTATATTTAACTTTCGAAGTGCTTGATCATCTAACTGAGACTGCTTAATGTTGACTCAACATGTAGCGAAAGTGTGGAGGCATGAAAACAGCACAGGAGTGTGAAACATCCCACAACGGATGGCAAAAGCTGTTGAGATTCAACCTTGTTGTAGCAGAGTTAGGCAATGGTGTGGAGGAGGAATGAAAGTGTTACACAACAGTATTCCCATCCAAAGTGGGAGACTTTCTCTTTCAGTTAGCGACGTCTCTTCCTTGTTTCATGTTCACCCCCTCCTCGATGTGGACCCCACCAGAAAATGTATCAGCAAAATTTCTTTGGGCTTGGACGATACATGTCTGAATCACGATCGTTGACTAAGAGCGCAGTCATATCCACCTCCCCTCCCCTCTTTCTTCCACGCAAGCCTCTCCCTTCCTTCTTTCTCTTGTGTGAGGTAAAACGCAATGGCAAATTTGCTTTCAAGTTTCTACGACACTCCCTGTGGTTCTACTACGGACTTGTCTTCCCTCAGCAACGGGGCACCAGTGAGAGTGGTTAATGCTTAAATCTATTTGCCACATACAGACCTGGAGATGGCCATAATTGCAGGGCAACTGTGCACAATAGCGCCGTTACCATGTTGGCTTCTTTGAGTCATCAGTGGGCAGTGGGACTGCAACTATGCAATAGAAAGAAAGGTTGCTGCTTGGAAATGGAAGGCATACTATGACAGCAGACTTGACACAAGTTTAAGATTGGCAACTGGAGTTTTGTTATGTCCGTTTTATAAACAGTTGAGCTTGTTCTCACTCAGGTTGGTTGTAAGCTTGAGGCCATCCCAGCCAACTTTGGGCAAGAGGCAACTGGATCGGTTGCTTGCCAATTGCAATGTAAAAAAACCCAAAAAAAACAAACAAAAGAAAAAATCACAATTTGCATTATTTTTATCAGGCCTAAAGCAATAATTTAAGTTGGAAAAACGTTTTTTGTAAACATTTATTCTTTATTTGTTGTGAAGTGCAGTAAAGTTGTTTTTTACAACAACAAAATTTAAAAAATATTTAGTTGAAATGCCAACCTTAAAAAATTTTGCTTTGAAAATTTGGAGTTCAGACATTTTCTTTTGAAATGTATTGGCAAACTATTCCGATGTGCCTTCACACCTGAACTTAGAAAACAATTCCAGCCGTTGTTAATTGAGCGATATAAATAAAGTTGTAATGAATTGTATTGTATTATGAGGAAGACCGTACTTGGTGAGTTCACAACACCGTATTCTGTGTTCTTTATATTGAGAAACAGGCCAAGTTTCTTAAGTAATGACCTGATAAACTCGGCTAGTTGACAATCTATAACAAAAGAGCCACTTTGACGCAGTGACTTTCGGTGTTAGCACAGATTAGCATTAGCTAGTAGTGTTACCAGCATTTGCTTCTGATCATGATTTTACAATGTTCGTCTAAATTGTTGACACAGAGATAAGGGGCAATTGTGTTTGTGGATGTCATGTGTCACACCGTTGTATAATTGAGAAGTGTGATTTAGTGGCTTGGTGATGAAATGGAATCTTTCAGGGCACGAGCTTTCACTGTGTATGGGAGGAATATGGTTATATGCCAGTGTTGGTTTATAATAATAATTTACAGTACTTTATTGCTCCGTGAAGTTGTTGTCTAGTATAGTATGCCTCTTTTAACACGCAGGACAATGACCTCTGTTTCAACCGATGACTGTTTTTACATGGAAATGATAATAGTGTCATATGCAAAAACCTCCACTTGGAAATCTCATGTCGAATTTTTTCATACTCCAAAAATGTTAACGACGTCCCAAACCAAACTATTATTTTCTATTTTCAGTTGAAGCGTTATGCGGCAAAGATCTTTGTTTTGTGTTTCACTATGTCATCTAATTCCCAGTGTGGACCAGTGAGCTCGAGCTCTCCCAGTCCTGGCCAGGGGGGCTTTTGGCTCCTGCAGCAGAATGGTGATGTCAGCAGGCTGCAGACTCAATTATTCACCAGCATGCCTCATTTCCAATGGATTTATTGACTGACAAGTTTGGAGCATATTTCCAGTGCACCCCTGGCGATGCATTCACATATTCGCTATTGTTTTGTTCTCTATAACAGCATAATATAGTATTATGCTATACAATGAAATAATAGCATAATCAAAATGTAATTCGTGATGTTGTTACCAAGCATCATCTACACAGTCGGACTGGACTGGTCCCATCGGTTTGTGTGAGTTATTAATCCGAGCGGCTTTGTAGGCCGACACCAGCAGAAGGTCACAGCACGTGCTGCTATCATTCCGCAGCCCTACGCAAGATTGCGGTGGCTGTTACGTAACGCAAATGCGAGGGCAAATTCAACGATTCTGATAGTTCTCTCACTATCACACACCCACTTGCTGAAAAAAAAAAAAAACACACATCTTCGCCCACACTGTTCTGCATTTTTACAGTTTGTGTAAAATGGATTGTGCCATCTCTTTACATGAGTCTGCCGAAGTGGTCGCAGCGCTCCCTGTCTTTCGTGGGCTGGTCTCGCATGCCTCCGGGGCACCGATTGGCACAGAAGACAAAGTTAGTAACAGAGAGATGGCTCGTGTGGGGGTGGGCCGGGTGGCTCACACTGGAGACAGCGGCTCTGTGCAGCAGGTAAAAGAGGTCACGCCATGGCAGTAAGGTGAATGCAAATTGCCACGAGAAATATGGTGCTCTTATCTCTTGTTTGAACATCACAGTACTGTTACTTTTATGGCAGTGTTGCGTAATCTCTGGAGATAATGGAGGAGCGCTTTCTGACACTGATAATGTGTCAACGGCACATTACTGGAAATTGTAATGTTGATGTATTTATGTCTTCGGACAAAGAGGTTATTTGTTTATGTGCAACTTCCTGTTGGCAACCTGGATTTTTTTTATGGTTATATAAAAGTTTGGTGATAATCCAAGAATGAAACAATCAACTTCAGAGATGTTAAATTTGTATTTTGCTGAATATAGTAGAAATATTTTTACCAGGTTTATCAGATTTGGACAAAGGGCATTGATCATCTCTTTCCTAATGGCTTTTTTGGGGGGGGGTTAACATATAATAAAATAAAAAACAATTCCATTGGAAACAATAATACTTTTGAAATATTTTCAATTTTTTTTCAAATTATCTACTTTGAATAATTGGGCAACATGCATCAAAATTTACATGCATTCAAACTTCTTTTGATAGGCAAAAGATAAAGGAAATGATCAGGTAATAAATTAATAACTTAATAAGTGAGATTAAATAAAACAGCAACAGAAATGCTGAATATTTTCAATACAGTTTCAATTACACGACGTAGCCTGCCTCATTCAAATTGGTTTATAATGCAAATTTCGTTAACAATATATATTAAAAACATGAAATGTAAAATAAATAAGAAATACAATTTGTATCTGAATTGAAAAAAATAATGCGCATACATGAACATATTTTGAACTTTTTTTTGCTATACATTCATTTATTTTCATCAAAAAAATTATAAAATTCTTTTCAATTGCATATATGTTATATTCATTCAAATGATTTGATAATGGTAATTCAATAAAAATGATATATTCAAAATGTGAAATATTGGGAAAAAATGAGTTTTTACTTTTCAATCCAGTTTTATCTGATTTGAACCTACTTTTAGACACTTTATGCTTCACCCAGACTTGATCCAGACTAAATATTTTATCGCGAATCTCACTGAACATGCTCACATGCTTCTATCTCTGTCACATCTCATCGCATCAGCTTGTAATTTTCTGTGCTTCTTTTATAGTCTTATTTCCAGCTATATATCGTTCACTTGCATCTAAATAGGTTGTACCTTCATCTATCAATTCATCTTTTTTCTACATTCCCCATCAACACGATCATCACGGCTGAGCCTATCCCAGTTGACTGAGCGAGAGGCGGAGCTACACTTTGGGTGCCAGCCAATCACAAGCACTAATCAACCATTCACTTTCACAACTCAAGACAGTTTTCAATTAACCTACTATAAGAATTATATGAGAAAACGCCCTGCCTTCATCTGGCTATCCATAAATCCAGAGATCTACCAAACTGTTTATTCTTTGCAGAGTTACTCTCATAAGTTACTAATATTTGAAGCCTTGGTGTAAAATCTGTCCTCTTTTGGGTGTTATTCAAAGTCCACTTGCAGTAAAATCTATATTTGCTCCAGGCGTCGAGCCAGGACGGCTACTAATATCCTGCTGTGTCTATAAACACACAAAGGATATCCCTGGAGGAAGTACCACCTCGTATGTCCTGCTCGCAACAGGAAGGATTCATTTCCCAAATATGGACACAGCTTCCCCTTTCATTCAATAACAGGATTGTGTAGTGTAACTTTTGACCTTGTAAAGAGGGTTGAAAAAAAAAAACATCAGCTATGTTCTCTTTGTAAAGTATGACAAAGAGAATTTTGAATCAAGACCGTGAGCAATCTTGCCCTATCTATACTAAACATTTTTTTCTTGCTTTCATGAAAGTGCTTGTTGAAGGCCTCCTCTCCTCCCCTCCCAAGGTGACCTCACTCAGTTATAATGCAGCAGCGCTCGTCTACCCCCCTCCCTCCGCGTATGTGCCATGTATCCTCCATCTGCTGCTCTGCTCTTCTTAAAAGCCTTCTTTTTTTACTACGCACAAGCACAGGAGACCACGAAACTGTTTAGATCTGTTACACTCTAGAATATGCTTTGGTTTTGTTGTATGAATAAAATCAGATTTACATTTGAAACATTTTGACGTTTGAACAGAGTTTTTTGACTATTACTATTTATTAACCTACTCACTGCTAGCCCAGGTAAAATGAATGTACTTTTTGGCTTACATATCCGCCAATGGCAGCAAATAGGTTCTAAGTGCAATGGATCCTGGATTATATTTTTGGGGTGACAAAGTGAAATAACTTGTTTGAAATAATTAATTCAGAATTAATGACGAGAATGAGTCTTTCCAAGTTAACCATGGATGAGAGGCAGGGTACATCCCGGACTGCTCAATCAATCCCAAATCACCGTATGACAATTTTTGGGGGGAAAATATTGTAGAAAATACACCCAAAATTGTCTTTTCATTGGACTGGAGAAGTGGAATTTCCCTTGCTAAATGTGCATAGACTGTTCTACAAGTTTCACCTTCTTTAGCATTATTCATACAATGTATCATACATCTTTTTCCCCCTGTCAAAATCACTCCATAGTGAATATTTAATTAATGTTTAGTCGGCAATTCCCAGACCTATGGTAGCTAATATTATGACAAAATGGCTGCTGCTTGAAGGCTCACTGAAATGGTATTGCATATAAATATATTAGGAAGAGCCATCCATGTTTTATACCGCTTTACCTGTGAAGAGTCACGTGATGCTGTCGCCACAACTCACACCCAGACACTCCCACGCAGACAAATCTAACCGTCAAAGGTAGTGGTGCCAAGTCCCGTCCTTCTCCCTCATCTAACACACCTGATTCAAAAAGTCAGCCAACCCGACTGCATCTTATGATGTCACATACTAGGCCACACCCCTAAAAGACATACATTCCTCACACAAATCTTTGTGCAATAGTCACGCTTTGTAAAACCATTTTATTTCTTTAAATTGTGTTACATTGTGTTTTTTATTTGGGTCTTGAACTATTTGGCAAAAAATACAATACAGCATGTATTGTGGAGTCAGCAGTTGAGCTCTGATGAGTGCGCTCATACACAAAGCTTATTTGCGTTGTCAGTTATTGCTCTCAAATTGAGTGTAACGTAAAACAAATGTGAGCTTTTTGCACACTCAGACGTCGTGATTCTTCTCTGGCGAAAGCTCCTTTCTTCTCGCGGCACGTCACTCTCCCACACCCAGACTTTGACTGTTGCCATGGAAACCAAGGATAGTTGGGGGGGGGAGAAGTCGCTCAGCGTGTAACCTTTGCACAACGAGGTCAGACGAGGTGGATGGCAGAAGAGTGTTGTCACCGCCATGTAGACAGAGTGGTTGCTTTAGTCAGACAAAAAAGTGGAAGATTAAAAAAGGGCGAGTCAGCGTCTTGTCTTGATTGCGCATTCATTTCTTGTTACGTCTTTGTGTGTGTGTTTGTGTGCGTGTGCTTGTTCATGCTAAGATGCATCATTAGTCATTAGTTTCAATTAAGATCAAAAGGTTCAGTGCCTTAAAAAATTTAATGTTAGATTAGTATTCATTAATTTGTCTGAGTGTTGTAATGAAATGGTATCTTGATTATATTTATTTATTTATGTTTTGAGGATTAATTTTTGTTAATGTAGTTTTTCATTAGATTAGTTGAACTTTTGTTTGAGTCAGGGCCAAAATGGTTGTCATGTTAAATAATTTTCCTTTGATTCCCTGAAATAACATTTTGCAGTGAAATATTGCCATTAAACTTCATTTATTTATTGTGTAATATCTTGGATAAAAATATGAATAAGAAAATAATGATGGTACATAAACAAGGAATTTTTTTTAAATGAATCCATGTGTGGCATTTATTTTTATTTATCTATTTATGTAATTTTTTAAAAAATGTTATTATCTAAATTAATATTTTCATATCAACTGGCACCACGGAATCAGCAAAATAATATTCAAAGTTGATTTGAAGCACAAATACTAAGTTATCTATAAAAGAAAAAGTCCCAAATTAAATTTATCTAGGCCTAAAAAAACTAAATGTGGAAGTTATTACAATCTCATTTCATTCGGCCATTCATCCTGCCATCTATTCCATTATCCAAGCCGCTTATCCTCACGAGGGCTGCGGTGGTGATGGAGCTTATCCCAGCTGTCTTCGGGTATTGGGCGCGGTGCCCCCTGAATTGGTTGCCAACAGCGGACACAAAGACAAACAACCAGCCACACTCGCAGTCACACCTAGGGACAATTAGAGTGATCAGTTAATATACCACACATTCTTCATGGAACGAGGGAGGAAACCGAAGTACCCAGAGAAAACCCACTAATTCTTGTATTAAAGCGGCACAATTAGGTCGTAGTTTGTCTAACTGCCTCACTGTTATGAGGTTCTGTGTTCAAATCTGATTAGGTGTGTTTGCACGTTCTACCTGTACAGATTCATTAAAAAATCTAAATGTCCATTGATGTGAATGTGACTGGTTGTTTGACTATATGTGCCCTATCATTTATTGCCACCCAAAATCACCCATGAACCAAATTGGGTATAGAAAATGGATGGATGCTAACATAAAGTGTAAATACGGGCATTTTAAGACTTTTGTCCTGACTGCCTGCTATTTGAAGAGCAAAGCCATATTAGTAAATGTAATTATTTTCTCATTTCAAATAGGGAAGTTGATTCAAATAATATTGTGGTGGATCATATGAATCCCACCCTAGTTATGTTGATGAATGCATCCAACGTCCCTTCTCCCCGTCTCATCACGTCCTTATGGCGCCTTGCCTGTGAACACGTTCCCAGTGCAGTTTCCATGGCAACTGCTGGCATGCTGCCGTTACCAAACCCCTACAATATTTGATACGTTGCAAACCCCTGCAATTCTTGAATTGTATTCACCACACTGTTCCCTGCCTTCTTACATTTTCTACATTAAAATTCCGAGCTGCAGACTGTATTCATATATCGATGTGAGGGGAGCATGCTAACAAGGACGACGGAACGTTGGATGATGACGATGTGAACTAAAGTTTTTCTTTTTATCCTAAAACAGCTTCCTTAACTAGAATCCTGCGTCGCATTGTACAATCCTGGTCAATGAATGCACCTTTTGAATTATTTGTTGTTGAATTGTGGAAGGCACGGTGGATGACCGGTTAGCACGATGGCCTCACAGTGCAGAGGTTGTGGGTTTGATTCCGGCTCGGGCCTTCCTGTGTGGAGTTTGCATATTCTCCCGGTGCCTGCGTGGGTTTCCTCCGGGTACTCCGGTTTCCTCTCACATTCCAAAAACATGCATGGCACGTTGATTGGACACTCTAAATTGCCCGTAAGTATGTATGAGAGCGCGGATGGTTGTGTGTCTGTGTGTGCCCTGCGATTGGTTGGCAACCAGTTCAGGTTGTCCCCCGCCTACTGCCCGAAGACACCTGGGATAGGCTCCAGCACCCTCCGCCACCCTTGTGAGGGGAAGCGGTACAGATAATGGATGGATATTTCCCCTAATAAAAGAAATCGCCATTACTTGACTGGTCCGTATTAGAAGGAAGAAAAAGAACAAGAAAACACACAAAATATTGTGATAAAACCGCAATCGATGATGTTATGATCGCAAATGAAAACGAGCAGTAGAGCAAATCTGCAATTCTCAAACCGCAAAGAAGAGCGAGGGAACACTATACGGGAGCATTTGTTTGCAGGAGGATGGGATTTGCTGAACTTCCTGTCTTTATGTCCTGCTTCCTGTTTCCTCTCCTCCATGGATCCATGCATGTATCCATCCGTCCGCTTCATGTTTTCCTAAACCTTGCTTTGCCTTCCAGCCCTTGTTTTAATTTTTCAGCTCACCTTTGTCTCTACAGTGGCAATTTAGGACTTATGTGGCCAAATGTGGATGTTCACTTTACAGCATATTAATACACACACGCACACACACGCGCGCACACGCATACTCACAATGACTGAGAAATTTCAGACAGCTCAACGTGTCTTTTTAATATAGAGCAATATACACTGATCTCCTCCACTTTCATGCAAATGTTTTCTTGTAGGACAGTGTGATTCCCTGCCATCATTCATTCGATTGTGACTTTTAATAAAAGAAAAATGATAGCTGGCTGGGCCTCTTTTGCTCAGAGGCCTTGTATAAAAAGTGTCTTCATATAATTTGCAGCATTCACAAAACAACAAGAGTGCGTGTGTGCGTGTGTGTGTGACACGTTCATGTACTGCTGAATATTTCACCATATTGCAATCCCCGTTTGAGTGGTCTGCACTGGGCAACACTAACGTATTCTTATATGTGCTTCTTCTTTTTTTTGCTCTCACTTGTCATCGTGAAGTGCTATTGATGTTTCCGCATGTGTAAAGCAGCGGCAGTTGGTGCCCTCAGGTGAAGGATGTGGCTGATCATCATGGCGAGTTTTTCCTTTATTTGGGGGTTAATGAACCCTTCTAAAACCTTGATGTGATGTCTAAAAATAACTCCCATGCAGATTCAAGGAGATCCAATACAAAGGCTGTATAATTAATTACTCCTTTACAAAGATACTCTGGATCACTTTTTCATGAAGCCTGTTGGAGATGTATTCATTTATTATTATTATTGTGGATGTAGTTGCACCTTTATTGAAGCTGGTAAGTTATCTTGTACCTAGTAAAGCGTCGTGATATATGTTTAAAAATTAGCAGTCATTTACAGCTACGGAGATATCGATTACACCCATAAAGACTTTATGATATCTTTTTGTGTGAGCGGCAGGGTACATCCTGGACTGGTCACCTTTCAATCATACCTGTGGGAGGAAACCGAAGTTTCTGGAGAAAAAGGTGTGAAATTGTTTTTCTATACCATTTCTCTCTCTCTCTCTCTCTCTCTCTCTCTCTCTCTCTCTCTCTTTCTTTCTCTCTCTCTCACTCTCTCTCTCTCTCTCTCTCTCTCTCTCTCTCTCTCTCTCTAAACTTTCACCACCCCTTGAACTGAGCCTACACTGCTCTCTTGTGGCGAATAGACCACAGTGTCACACTGACAGAAAATGTGACATGTACATGTTCTCCAGTCGCGTCATTCGAGACCCAAATATCGCCTGTCAATCACTCAGTCTGTCTGAAAATCTGACCGGAGATAAATGTTAAAGTAGGAGGTCAGTGTTCAAAACTGCTTGTTGAGATGGCCAATAAAATTTCTTGATGACGAATATAGAATGTTTACACAACCATCCGGATTTTGGAATCCATCAGAAAGTGAAACCGCAGACCTTCATTTGGACACTAACGAAAGAGCATTTTTCATTCTTATCATCTCTTACACCAACAAGACATTCAAGACATGAAAAAACTAAATTAATATCATTTACAAAATTACCTAAATAGAAATAGTTGAAGTGTCATATAAAGTTTTATACTTTGGTTGCAGTGGTGTAGAAATGCAATGCTGCATAATGGGAGTTGGTTTTAATATTATTTTTTTTATTTCACAAATTACTGAGAAAAAAAATAACCAGCAACTGTCACAAAAAAGAGTTCAAGTTATGTTCTTAAGAATAATTCTATATGCAATTTACCTGATCGATGAATGTTTTATTGCAAAGTGAATGAACATCACAAACTGGTGACAAATCAGGGACTCATTATGGCAAATTTAGATGAAACTTATTCTCTCACCCAACCTTTTTAGTAGTAACTTGTTCGTGTCATGGAGGAGTATTTGTCACATAAACATAGTGACAAATGTTTATCCAAAGGGTCTTTTCTCAAATATGAATTTCGCTGCTCCCGATCATCTCCAAGCAGCAGCAGCAACGGTTGTCTTGAAGACAACAGAAACTGGCACAGGCTTCTACATGTCCTATGCTGACTGTATCAACCACAAACAAGTCAAGTCCGACACTGCGTGTGTGTACGTGTTAAGTGTGTGGCGATGATTATTACTCGACTGGTCGCAAAAATTACATTTGTTAAATGTCTCACATGTTCAGCAAATATGGTTATGCAGCAACATTTATTTATGAGAAAACTTTTATTTAAACGTTTTTACACAAAGCACCATTTAAAAAAAGATATCACCATTTATGTCCAGATTATAAATCAGGTAGCCTAGTAGGTCTAAGATATATTTATTATATTTGTAAGTCACTGATAGCATTATTCACAATTGGAAAGTTAATAATGCCCTTCAATTAAAACATATTGCAAATAAATATTTTATTTTTCACAACAAACAGTTATCTAAGAACAAGTGCCAATGTTTTGAGCATCAAAGTAAAATACCACTGAATGGCCAACGAGTGATAAAATCCAATCAAAATGGAGTATTTGAGTTTCCATTCCATACGTTTTAGAGAAACACATTCCTGCAATGTTACAATTTTGTGCTATTGTTTTTGCCAATTTTTTAAATTAACCCCAATTGTGCACAGATTTCTGTTTTCATTACATAAGTGTATTTGAAAAATAATATTTTTTATGTACGGGGATCAAAAACTGAATACTAAGAAAGATTATCTTCTTTTTTTCATTTAATTAATTTAAAATTAATAATGAATTAATTAATTCTAATTATTTTAATTATATAGTCATTTTCTTCCTAATTTGACCATTATCGTCAGCGTAATTTTATTTATTTCTAATTTTGCTACTTTTTAATCCGAATAGCACAACAAATTGCTTTCGTGTATCGATAAAATTGTCTTGCCTTCTCAGCTAAATCCAAATGATGGTTTTACAATTATTTTTTCTTAAACGGAGTGATAGGAACTAATGTGGTAAAATGTTGATGACAATATTGTTCATGTAACCAATAGTTCTGTCTGGATACTTTTGAATTCTGTATGTGATGTGGCATTAGAGCACGCACACTTTTGGAAGCATTGTACAAGGTGAAAGAGAAGCAATGGACGAAACCGGCCGTGATTGTTGTTCCTTACAAGGTGAGTCCTGATGACTCGTGAGAAGAAACCAAACTTGACGGGTTAGAAAAGGGAGACCTGACGAGGTGAGAAAAAAAAAGTAGCAGAGCTTGTTTCGGCACTTTCATCAACGATCGCTTTCACAGTTGTGCCATTTGTGAGTCAATACGTGACGTATGATTGACGCAGCCATTAACTGCTTGCTGGAACAAAAAAAAAAGAGAAAGACGGATGATGTATAGAGTAGTCAAGCTTTATCTTGTATCTTGGACAAAACTTCGTCTGACTTTCGGTCAGTTGCAGACCGTGGTGACTTGATTCACTCTAATACTCCCTCTTTCACGACCTCATTATAACAACATTATAACAATTATACAAAAACATGAAATATTATTTAACGCTCTTCAGAATAAATCTTCATCTAAAATAATGACCAATATCATAAAACATTTAAATAAAATACATCCTACTCACCAGACTGATGATAAAATGTGTTCATATTACGACTGTTTTGCTAGTCTCAATTTGCTGTTGTAAATTTTGGTCTGACCAACGAATCAGAGGACAAACGTTGATGTCTTACTGGCCTCGTGAAGATGAATATCAAACCTGACTTACGAAATCAACAATCACATTGCTCAGGCTGTTCAAGTTGATGAGCACTATGACTCTGAAGGCTCTGGGCAGATTATCTTGAAATGGCAACACATAGAGGCTGAAATCTGATTGGACAAAATATCTAACATTCACATAAACATGCTGGTAACATTTATTATTTATTGTTTATTAGTTACACGGCGCCAATTTGCCAAAGAAGTTATCGCTTGGCATTTCACACTTAGACTAACATTTAGAGTAAGAATTTAATTTGTGTAAGTTTTCATGTAAATACAGTCACTTAAAGATCTTAATATTTACTACTATACTATAGCATACTGTTTTCCCTCCATGTCATTCAAAATCCCCAAATTAATCGGCCAAATTTCTCGGCTGTATACAGTAACACAATATAAAACTTTTAATAGCTGGTAGCGTCTCTAAGCAAACTAGACAAATAGTTTTGTGTTTAAATTCGATCCCATGATGCACAATCTTCGTGTTGGCGGTGCTGGTGAGCGATGTATGCCATCTTGTAGTGAAAACTGGTATTACAACTTAAAACTGCACAGCCACTGTAAACTTTTTTATTTTCAAAAATTAATCGAGTGACACTCTGTGTGTGTTGCCAGTCCCTAGTCTAGATATATATCAACTGAACGCCACATGAACGAGCATTTGGAAGAACTCCCTCTTGGGAAGAAACTACAAACAGAACTCTGTGGAGTGATGGATGGATTGAGATGGCGAGTCAGAGTAGAAAATTGAACCACTGAGGGAGGGACGAGAAAACAATGGGCACAACAACAGCTACGACCGGCTGGCAAGCAGTCAGTCGCAATTGTCCAAATGGACGGATGATCACAGGTAAGGTTGGAGTTGCTATAATGACAGCAAGGTTTGCCCACATCAAAAATTCCGCGTGATGTTTACCTCGGTCAATCTAAAAACTGAAGCGGCAACTTTCCCAAGGATTGTGTGTTAAAATAACATCTTGTAGCGTCCACGGTCACAAAGGAATGTTGCGCGTTGAGTTTGTCGACATTCCACTGAGAGCCGGTTGGTCCGCTTCCTCAAAGGCAACGTATAAAAAGTAAAGTGTCACTTTTCGGTAAAGTGAAGAGAGAAAAGCGAGGAAAGATGGAAAGATAGCACACGCCAAGAGTCGTGCTTTGAGTGTAATTTGATTCCAAACATCTTGTTATTTGCTCATGAAAATGTGTGAGCCTGAAGGGACGTGACTTAGATGCTGAAGGATGAATATGAAGCAATTACGATCACATGACCGTTACCAAGACAACCATTTTGAGTCATAAAATCCTTATTAGTTTATTACAATGAATTGTGTTCATTCTTAAATTTTGGATGGCGTGATATTTGTTTCCTTTTTCCCACTGCGAATGAATGGTGACCTGTCCACGGTGCAAAATAGGAGAACAAAAATCTCAATTTTTGAGCTCAGGTTGCGTCATCAATTGGCTCGTCCTTTTTTGGGACACTGGATGGATAATTGAAGCCACAAAAGTGGGTCACTCATAACAATCGGTGCATGTTATGAATCGTGTCTTCATGTTTCTATTTACTGACTTTGTCAGTTGCTTTGGTACATTTCTCAGATCCAAACTGAAATTTGCAAAACAGTAAGCACATTTCTCGAAATAATGGCTACAAATAGCAAAATATCAAAGCCATTTTGCTTTTCAAAATCCTTAGTATCGCTTTCAAAAGGAAATATTTGTGTCACTGAACATGCCGGTGACATGTATGGAAAAGACCAATGTTATTATATTAAATTGAAGTTACTTTGTGTATGTGGAAGATTAATTGCAATCGACTTGTATTGTTCACTCGATAATTTCTAGACGTATCATCTTATTGTGATACACAGGAAAAAAGCAGCACAAAGAAAAAATGATGACATAAAAAAGTAGAAATGTGATCAGTGGACAATCTCATTAGGGAAATTAGTTCATGCGATGCCATTGAAATTATTGTGCAGTCTTTCTACATGTTATGTTCCGAGCTTTTGGGTCACAAATAGTCATCCACGTCACAACAATTATCTGCACTTGCTATGAGCTATTTCATAAAACTCATTGGTTCATATAATGCAGGCATGGGCAAACTATGGTCCGGGGGCCACATGCGGCCCGTTAAACGTTTTAATCCGGCCCGCCGAACTTGAAAAAAATTAAATGAATAAACCTTGTTAATGTTTTATTTTCTAAATAATGTGGTGTGTCAAAGATAGATCTTTTGTTGGAATGCTTTTGTTCATTTTCATTTAAAATTAAATGTATTTTTTTTCTCCGATAAGGTGAGGTCACCAAAACACTCCATCCATCTGCTCCTGGTCCAGCCCTTCTGTCAAATTTTAGAACCCATTGTGGCCCACCAATCAAAAAGTTTGCCCACCCCTGATTTAATGCTCCTCACATTTCCTTCCTTAGAAATTAAACTATTTCATTCTATCCACATTACATAGGCAATTGATAACGTCGGAATTATCGAACTGTACGTAATCATTTACATGAATGCACAAAGGCACTTGCAAGTGCAAAGAAATGAGACAGCTTCTTTTTTTTTTTTGTGACACAATAATGCGAAAACTGATCAAGGAGTTTTGAGAAATAAAATTGAGCCCAATGGATGTTCTGAAGCAACTGAGAAAAACTGTAATTTTGAGAAAAGAAAGCCACCACATTAGTGTGAATGCTTGTCTCTCAAAATAGATTTTCATTCCGATGCGGAACACCATGCCAAAGAAAAGAAAAGGAAAAATTATTGCGTTAAATCGTTATTCTGTGATAATGGTTTGGATAAATAAATTGGGTAGAATTGAATCTGGAATACCAAATTTCCCTATGACTAAAAACAAATAGAATTCAACAAATATGAATAAAAAAAAACATTTGACTTCATCGAAAACACGGTCAATGCTTTACTATACGAATCAATTTTGATTCCTGGGTTGTGTCCCATGTTTTGAACGTGAGTTGTGAATCGCAGGCCATGTTCACCACTCACAGGTCAAACACGGTCTGTGTTGTAACGCAAAACACACACACAAACACTCCATTAGAACTCCCATAATCCCACAACACCTGAGAACTTCTTAACAACACGCGCATGTGTGTGTAAGTGTGTGTGTGTCCGCGTGCGTTTGTGTGTTACGGAGAAGAATACGGGTCTGCAGTGCCTTCATTGCCTCTGACTGTTTGGAGTGTCATCAATGCGAATGGCAAGATAGCATCAAAGCACCTCAGCAAAACACTCCAAAACATAATCACCATGAGCTGTTTTGGGACCTAAAGCTTAAACGGAGAACCGGTGCAAGGGATGACATAATAATATTAGTGAGATACAGACATTCAAGGCCATGAGACTTGAAGGCAGAGACAAGAAGCAGTTAAGGAGGGGGCGGGGCGGGGCGGGGGGCGGGGCATACAATCCCACAATGTCAATAAATGGATATTTGCAGATCAGATGTGTGCATGTGTGCGTGTGTCGTTAAAATGTGAATTATAATCACTTTGACAAATGCTCTTTAAAAGCAACACCCACCTACAGTCTGATAACCCCCCCCCACACACACACACACACGCACTACTGAACTGCTTCTTTATTGTTTTGCCAACAAGCACTTCTCTGGCTGTATGTAAGCGTGCTGCCGAGCTAACGGTCCCGACACTTTTGAACGCCTCAAACAGGTCAGGACACGTCGAAGAAGTGGATTTGCATGTTATTTACATCCCGGTTAGAGTGCACAACCAGGGGAGGCGTCATTAAAAAGCAACTGTCTTCCAGGTTGAGGCAGTAAAAAGGGGCTGAGGAGAAAGAGGAGTGGAAAAAAGTTGCAATTGCATCATCAAGCATATACAAGATGGAATATTAATCATTGGAGACGGCAGAGAAACCAGTTTGGATGATCCTGTGCAATGCAGCCACACTATATTCGGGGTCACCAACCTTTTTGAAAATGAGAGATTTTCAAGTGCAACATTTGCTCTTTAATTTGATGTCAACATGCAACACTATTTGTATAAATCTCACATTTTCAGACGATCACTTCTGCAACATTACCAGGAAATCATAATATCACGTCACAGATGAGCTATTTTTAGAACAGTCTCCGGCTTACTCCCACTTCACGGTAAAAGTAACCTCAATTGGGTGAAATACCAAACCCAGCACAAGGTCCAAAAGGGGCCCAGCCAATGTTTGGTTATTTGTACCCTGCGTATTGAGTTGAAGATTTGACCCAGCATGACAAGTCAAGATTTTGAACCAGTTTTTACATTGGATGCAACCCACCCATTTGTATCTGGTCTCAGACCCGACAGAGGGTGGAATCGGCATAGGAACCTGGATTTGAACCCCACTCCCCATCGCCAATGTCGGGGGTACTACCCACTGAGCCGTTCAGGCATCAGCGTTGTTTTCCAAGAATGTTACCTGAAATTTTCCTCAACTTCACAAAGCAGTCTAAGAGCAATCATCTTTAGATCAATCAACCAATCAGCTCAAAATCCAGCACTTTTTAATGAATGTAAATTGCCCATTGTGAATGTTTTTCTTCACATGTATTGCGATTTCCTGATGACCAGTGTCTGGTTCTCGCCCAATGTCAGCTGCAACTGGTTCAATGGAGAGATTGATATCCTGACACACATTTTCCAGTGATCAATAAATTAATCAATCAAGTGTTGGACTAACAATTCTACTATGTTTCCGGCGTGGTGAGATCGGTTTGGGGAAGCAACTCCTCTGTTCCATAAAAGCATAGCCAGAGGAGATTGATGTGGAAGGGCGTGGAGACCCAGACTTCAACCCCATCAAACACAATTTTTACAGAAACTATTACGGAAGCCCACGTAGTAGATCTCGAAACTTTAAGCTGTTCTCTGTTCTAGTTCAGCCCAAAAATTCGTTTTTTTGAAGGCCCGTGAGGGCTTCCACACAAGACCAAAACCCGCAGTGCCTTTATGGACTTGGTTTGCACATGCTGTAACACAAAATGGTCTTCCCGAAATTGTCTCCACAAAGTTTCAAGTCTGAATTCACTGGTCCAAAATGTATTGGTAAAATGAAGAATCACAATTCCAGGCGAATATCGGTTTGAGGTTTTATTAAGTGATACCAACCACCATAGTACAGCTGAATCTCCACTTATGAGTTTTTGGAGTTAGGACCCATGGCTCAACTGAAGTTCACAACAAGCAGCAGCTTGGCTAGAAAGAAAAAAAGAGACCAAGTGATTGCCAAGTGTTTACTGACAATCCCAGTTGATGTTTACTGTAAAACAAAACAAAACCACATAACCGTTCCTGACAAAAGTTGACTAGCTTATTGCTAACACAGGATGCAAATCGCCCTAGCTAATTGCTAGCAAAACTAGCATTGATGTTGCAGTGTTATAAACCTTTAAGATACAGATATTTGAACACATGATAGACAGACAATAAACAGTACTCAAAGGCGTATATTATAATGTATTGTTTATGGCATTTACAGTCGTTTCAGAAGAAAATTAAAATTACACTGGCAAGGCAAAGTGCTACTGTGCTTTGATAGCTTTAAAGTGCCCCATTTCCTCATATTCCGGCCATCCTAAGAACAGATGTCAATCCACAATTTGCCGCTAGTTGCGTCGTCCACGTAGGAGAAAATAAAGGCTTCCATTTTCCTTCCAGAATAAAAAAAAAAACAAACAAACTGGTATGAAGTGTAATTATCTCAGTTCCTAGTTTCTATGATTAAAACATATATTGGAAGTTAACTGATGAGCTCATTTGCTCTCTGTTACAAACCAAAAACAGCAGCACCCAACACTGCCACTATTTGTTGAATAACAGCATCTCTTGTTGTGCCTCCACCAAAATTGGGCTGTTTTGTGTGCAAGTTTTAATTCTTGTAACTTTATATCAGGCAAACTGTAAAACTCATAAACCTAACCTCCATGAGATGCAGCATGAAATAGAGATGAGGGGTTTGCTTTGTAGGTGTTTTATATAATAACGGAATCAACATAAAACCACCATTCTCCAGAGTGATAAGATCTTCTCTCAAAAGGTATCATCTGGACCGATGCAAAGCGTTTGCAAGGCAAACAAGTCTGAAGCTAGAAAAGCACCTTGGGGCACACCGTAAAGGAGAGTTTCACATGAGAGCAACTGAATTGGTACAAAAAAAAAAGCGGGTCAGAACTGAAACAATTCGGTGCTTAACTACATGGATACACCCATTACTTATGAGGTGACAAGATGCCAAACCATTTAATCCTGCGACGCCCTGCATCAACGTGCTGCCTGAGACCCTTGGTCGTGTTTTCTCAGGGCAGTCGTCCCCATCCTTTTTCGGTCTGGAACCAGTTTCAAGTGGGGCAATTGACCAGAATAAAAATAAAAACAAGTGATACAAACTACAACACACCAATGAAAGAAGCTGCTGTCATTATTTTAGTCAAAATAGTTTGTTCACATTTAGTCTGTCTTTTCAGCTTGTTACCAAATGTCCCACAAACCAGTACAAGACCAGAACCATGGCAGTTGTCTTAAGTGGGGAAAACATTGAATTGACTCAGGTTTGAGCGCTGTACTGGGTCGGGATCCAGGCGGACCCGCCACCATCAGCGATAAGGCCTCATATTCCCAGTTGCCCCTCGCCCCATTCCCATATCCCCTCCCACTGGTGCCGTTCTATCCTTTCCTACTGTCCCATGTACTCAATGTAAACACAAACAAGATCCAAGAGAAGCAGGTGTCTCTGGGATAACTAAACAATAAAGCAGGATCCAGGTGTTGGAGGTTTGGGAGAGTTTGTCAAGGGGGGTTACAGTTAGTTTCTATCCCAATGTGTGTGTGTGTGTGTGGGCGTGTGTTTGGGAGGGGTCGCTGATAGCATCTCCTCAGCCCCCTTTGTCTCCAACAAAGCTGTTTATTTGCACCGAATGCATTGCTTTTTTTCTCCGCCTTTGAGATTTTCATTCGCTATATTAATTTAGATCATATTGTGACTCCTCAATTAGGTGATTTAGTTGAATGAAAATAAATAAATGAGCTAGATTGGGATTTTACTGCCCACTTAACTCACTTCTAGCCCCCACTCCCCCTTATTTGGATCCATGCTAATCCACTGTGCAATTTGCAATCTTTCACGAGTCTTGGCTGATTTGCATACTGTTTTACCTGCACGTTGATGCTAATCTACACTGCAAAATTGGGGTGTAGTAGAATTTACACATTCATATTCCGCACTTGGCACTTCAAGGCATCTGTAATAAAACGATCCTAGTGTCAAACTATTTCACCACAATGATGGCACTGATTGAGTCTGGTCGTTAGGGTGATTGAAATTAGTGCAAATTGAAGGCTGATGATTATTCAAATTTATTTTGTAGAATATAAACTAGAAAAAGTCCACAAAGAAATATTTAGTAACAATATAAATAGTCACGACAATAGTCATGTGACCTGTGACTGAATGGCGGCGGGTCCATATATTAGCATTTGTTTGGACTGCAAATTGACAGCAAATGAAGTTCTAAAATAAACTGAATAAATGTAAAATTCCTGCCAGTTTCTTGAGTGTGACTGTATTGTTCTTGTTGTTTTGCTATTGATATGATATGAGTAATTATTAAAACATGCTTCATTTGTGCCAACGGTTGGCAAATATAGTAATACACTCAAACAAAAACAAAAACAAAAGTGACTATATAACCATACATTTTTATTTCTAACTAACATGTTGCTCCTGTAATGTGGTTTATTAATACTAATACTAATAACTGTAAAGATGACCTTTAACATTTAAAAAAAAAGCATTGTCAAATCTCAGTTGATATTATTACTGCTGGTTTACTGTTAGGAATCAAGTAGGCAGCCGGCCCAGCCAATCGCGACCTTGGAAAGGGTAATTGACAGCGCGGCCCCGCCCCCAGGACACCTGTAATCCAATCCGTGTCGCCTTCACAGGTAAAACCGGCCTCGATTTCTCAGTAATGCCCCCCCAAAAAAGCGAGTCGAGCCGACAAAACCCGTTCTGCTTAGCCGGGGACACCTTGTTTGTTGCTGCTGCCCTCATCCAAACGTTCGCGGCGCCGTTTTTCCACGCTTAAAAGAAGACGGATCGGATTTTCAGTACCAACTAGAAAGTCCAGTTCGACCGATCGAGATGTCACAGGAGCATGACAAGTAAGTTGTCCTGGCCTCGCCACTCTCGAGCCCTCACAACAAACCGCCTCGCACTAAATAGCCACACTTAATTGCGACTTTTGTGGACTTTTTACAACTTTTTCCCCCCGACACTTTTCTCATCGCCCCGCGTTGGAGTTTAAACGTCAATTTTGCTTCCCCTCTGACCAGCTGCTTCTCCTTTGGCGTATTTTTCCTCATTTTATAAAGTTTTCCCTGAACGCACCACGGCTGTAAAAATGTCACTTTAGGATTATTTCTATTTGATCTTGTTGCTAATGGTAAGTTTTCTGATGCAGACATCTCCTGTCATGTGTTGAACGTGATTCACCTGTCATGTTGGAGCATGTGATCCGCACCTGTTGTCGGAGCACAGGCGCCAGTTAGAATAATCAGAATAAAGAAAAAAAAAAAGAGAGGACCATCCTGTCAGGGTGATGGCTGTTTTGTTCATTTTGGGTTGTTTGATTTTGCCCAGAGCGCTAAACAGTCGGGCCCTATTATGTGTTTAGTCCTAATGATGTTTGTTCAGGGATAAACTGCAATGGGGGTGATGTCACACCAAGTGTCCTTATAGCTCCTGTTAAAAAATGTCTTACTGCTGCATTCAATTAAATAGCAGTTTTTCTTTTTACCTTCAATGGCAAAGATGCTTAGTTCATCATTTCATTTCCCCCCCCTCATGACGGCAAGGACAAGGAGACTTTTTGGAATGAAATTGTACACCTGTTAGGCGTTGGCTCCCCTACAACAATGTAAGCAAGCACTCGGGTCGATTTAGATGAGTTCAACTTTTTAGTCTTGTTTATTTAATTGAACGTGACACATCCAAACAATTAGTTTTGCTTTTGAATGACATTTTCCCAAGATTTTTATTGGCCCTAAATAATGCTTCTTATCAGGTTGCTGTTTAATGAAAGGCACAATTAGATCTAGGATTACTAATGATCACTTTGCATGAACAATTGAGAGGGAAAAGGGCGCATTTGTTGTAGATACTATGCATAGAAACTGAGCCACACGATCGTTTGTTGGCGGTGTTGTTGAAGATGGTTCACAAAAGGGGTGGTGAGGGTCATTTATCCCGTCAGGGGCCGTTTCTGATTGATACATCAATCAGTTATGGTTTCCCAACGAGGATTGGAAACCTTTAAATGGATGATAGCCTCATCATATTATGACCAATTAATTGAGAACTACTTTTGAAATCAGATGTCAAGGAAAAGTTTGGTTTGTTCAGTTTATTTTAGAACGGGTTTGGTAATAAAAGTGCTTCCTGTGTCTTCAGAGTTATTAAAAGTAAAGACAAATGGCATTTTGTAATGGTTTTACACCCAGCGATTGATTGACATCCTGCCGCTTGCTCAAAAAGCGTCCAACTCACCTTTAACCCAAATGGGGCCACGCACAATAGAAAATGGATGAATTGTCCTTTTATCCCATTTCAGTACTATTTTCCAGAAAAAGCAAAATGTAAAAAGGTGGAAAAGCATCAATTTCTCAAGATGGTGTGAAACGGGGCATCTGGTCTGGTTCATGATAAGATGATGTTTGATGAGGTTGAAGTCTGGGTTTCAAGTTTTTCTTCACATAAAATTCAACACTCAGCTGAAATAAGCTTCAGCACAGAGAGAATAGACAGACCATTGTTTTGTGATGTATATTTATTTGATTATATTTTAGAGAGCAAATTGTCTTGCCGCAAATGTTAAACTTGCTGACAACTCTGCTAATACCGCCACCAAAGGCCTCGTCATTAGCGTTAACATAAGTAAATATATGTTGTGCAAACAGGCCCGAGCCAATAGTTAAAAGTCTAATATTTTCCTACATGTTGATGGCTGTTTTATTTTCATCTCGATTAGGAGAACGCGAAGTTCAGGGCTTAGAGACTCACGGTGATGACACAACAAGCCAAAGGGGCTTCTCGCTCGCACGTTATTCGAATATTCAGCATTTCTGTTTACAAAGCAGCAGAGAGGAGGAGCAGGAAAAAGACGCCCTGGCTCATCGAAACGTACAGCAGTTGTCATTTTCCAGTACTTTGTCGTTGCCTTCTAAAACAAAAGTTGTTAGAACGCAAGAATGCGGCCGGGTCAGATGCGTCACCTGCGGTAGGCGTGCGGGCCAATGAGGCGGCATCGCCCCAGTTGTCACACTGGACAAGCCTGTAGAGCATCTTTTCTCAAGGTGCATCGGCCGTTCCACAACTGAGATTTGTTGCACAATCGCAGAAGAGCCTGAACAACTGGTCCTGCAGATAAAGAACTCTTTCTCTTCCAAGTGTGACTGTTTTGAAAGAAAGTTGTGATTGACAAGACGTTTTATTTACATGCTTAATCCCCCGGATGATGGAGGTGAAAAATGGGCTTGATTATCTTTGAAAATTGAGTCTCAACTATTTTGCTGTCCGTAGACATCGTGGGGCCGCTGAGCCACGTCTGCACTATGGCACAGCATTATCCCTCAATTTTCTATAGTGCTGCTGGTTCTCGTTGGGGTCGTAAGTAACTCGAGCATGTCCCAGCTGATTCTGGCCTAGAGGCCGTGTACACCCTGGACTGGTCGCCAGTCAATCACAGGGCACGCACATAGCCAAATAATCATTCACAGTCACATTCATTCCAATGGGGAAAAAAATTAATGTGATGTAAAATTTACAACTGCGATAATGCTGCATAGGTGTGCACACCCTCTTACTGCTCATGTGGCTGTGTTCAGAATTAACTAATCACATTCAAATGAGCGTCAGCACACACCTGTCCTCGTTTAACATGTCTCTGCTTTACACCAAATAAAGTTCAAATGTTCCAGTAGGCTTTTCCTCACTTTGCATAGTCCACAGAAGGTTTCCAAAGCAATAGGAATGTCAAAGTCCAAATTTATCCGTCAATGGAACGGTTCAAAATAATTTCCTGGGCATTAAATCATAAATCGTTGAACACAGTGAAGACAGTCGTCATCAAGTGGAGAAAATATGGCACAATGGTTATGTTAACAAGAATTGGACATCCTTCCAAAATTGATGAGAAGAAGACAAGGGGTCAGGGCGGCTGGTCGGAGACCAACAGCAAGATGGAAGGAGCTGCAAGAATTTCTGGCAAGTACTGGCTTTATAAATCTGGGTAGTGAGGTAGGGTGGCGAAAAATACAAAACATAATCTTCCAAATGCATGTGGTAGTATGATATGGTCGGATGAACATAAGACGGATCCTTATGACCATAACTACAAAACATATGTTTGGCCAAACATCATGTGGTCATCACCGAAAGAACACGATATTTAAAGTGAAGCTTGGTGATGGCAGCATCATGCTTTGGGGCTGTTTTACCTTAACTGGAACTGGGGCCTTAGTCAAGGTAAAGTGAATTTTGCCACAGCAGTGTTCGTACCAAACCTTCAGATTTCTGATAGAAAGCAGAAAAAAAGCCTACCAGAACATCTCAAATTAATTTGGGTTGAATCAGCGGCACTTTAATTGGTGCCAGACGTGTGCTGACTTCCGTTTAACATGAGTTAGAATCTGATTGGTTGATTCTGAAGAGAGCCATATGCATAGTTATAAGAGGGTGTGCACACTTATGCAACCACATCATCTCAGTTGCGTGTTTTTACTTCCCCTCTCCAAAGCATTTAATTTTTTTCACTTACGTTATCCAGGTTATGGTCACATAATGGTGGAAAACTTGATAAAATGATTGGTCATTTTTTTACATCCCAGAAATTTGGCATTCGAACAGGGCTCTGTAGATTTTTTTGATGTGCAGAATCCACAAATTAAAATATATAATTTATATATTTATTTTGAACTAGATGGTAGTCATATACTCTGATCCCGGAATTTGCAATTTGTGTGATGTGGAAGATCATCAGCTGTGAAAAATGATCAGTTTTCTTAATTCATATGAAAATGAATTACTACAACTAATGTCTTCGTTCATCCATCTATGTGGACAATGTATAGTGAGAGGCAGAATCCGCTTCCACAAGATGTCAGGAGAACCGATTATTCGGTGTCTCCGCCAGTTGCTATTCTTAGAAGAGAATAATATTTTAGTGCTCATCTAAACTGACCCATATTTCACACTGAAGTGCATTTGTGACTAAATGAGGACGGGGATCATCAATATTTCATAATGTACACTTCCTGTAATTTTTTTTCTCTTTGTTGGAGTTCTGTGCGATTTTCTGATGTAACCCATCTTCATTAAAAGTTCAATAAAACTCTACTCTCGTTGTTGCTAGACGGATCCATCGGTCCTGACTATGCGTTGTCATCTTTGCTTTGCAGTAAACGTGCCGTCCTGGTCCTGCAGAACGACCCCAACTATGGCGGCCAGCGTCGCTCCTTCACCACAGAGGACGAAGCCTGGAAGTCATTCCTGGAGAACCCCCTGACGGCGGCCACCAAGGCCATGATGAGCATCAATGGGGACGAGGACAGCGCCGCCGCTCTGGGTTTGCTCTACGACTACTATAAGGTAACCCCGACGGGCCATTTGCAAAGCTTACTCTAAAAATAAATGAATAAATAATTTGTGCTTTTGCTCTGTCATTGAAACAAACACGTTCCAACGACAAAGACAAGCACGTCAATTCATCAGCCAACATTCAGAAGAATCAGGGCACCATACGTTACCCTCCACGTGCTAGTCTGGTGACATCAACCTTAGCATCACAAATAGTGGAAATATTGCGATTGAATTAAAGGTTGTTTGAAATGTCTTTAATGTCCTTGCACTACTCGCAAGAAGTTTGAGATATTCGGCTAAGGGGTAAAAGGTCAGAACAAATGCAATATGCTGCATAACCTTTACAGGTGAACTTAAGTTGACCTCAAAACAATTACATGCACAATTGTTCCATGTTTCTGTAATTGTTGTTCTCTTACAAGGAACTGAACGGCGAAATTCATAGGACCAATGCATGGCTTAATTTAAACAATGCTTTTCATCATCGTGTTTACATTTTGACAGAATGACACCAAGACGCCTCATAACGTAAGGTACCAGCGTGAATATTCACTGTTTGAGTAATCACAGATGCAGAGTACCGTTATTCAGATTTTTAAAATTGTATTTAACGCTGGCAAAAAATTGTGAACAAAGTCCTATCTATTTGAAGCAAATGATAGGTGATTTACCAATGTGTCAAACTAAAAAAAATAGAGCCAGCAACTGTTGAGGAGGACTTAATCGATGTCAGATTTTTATTTGCCTTAAGTATTGGTGGCTAGTATCGGAAGCCTCCGCAAGTACCGGTACTTTAAAATAAGGCTCGTATCAGCACCAATGGCGATACCTGGTATCGGTATTCGGACACCATTAACATAACAGCACTTGCAAAGCAAAAAGATGCAAACCACCCCCCCCCCCCCCCCAAAAAAAAGAAATTGAACATATCATATTATTTTATGCATCACTACAAAAAAAACGAAGATTGAAGCCATACATGATTAATGGTTAGAAAAATTGAGTTGCCAAAAGAGGACGCAAGTAACGATTCAAGCCTGCAACTTGTCGTGCTTCAGCTCAGATGACACAATCACTGTGGTCTTGTGCTCAATGAAAAGTGAACAGACAAGAGGGAGGGAGATGAAGTTCTCAACCCTTTGCAGCTTCATCATAAGTGGCGTAACATCTGTGAGGCAGAGCGCGTTCCAGGTCGCATGTAACTGAAGACGGCAACCTGTCGTGATGTGATGTGGTCAGACGCTCAGCGGCTGTGTTTACCCTCCCATACAGGTGCCCCGGGAAAAAAGAACAATCACCCAGGGAAAGCCAGATGCGTTAGTCTCTGATCTGGATCCCAACAAAAGGTAAGGCCTGATGTATAACGGCACTGGGCTACCGCAGAGGGACTGTTGAATTCTCTGTGTTGTGTGCTGCATCTTCAGTGTTTCTACCATGGTCAGTTTTTTACCAACGCTTTCATTCTGAATTCTGGAATTATTTGAGAAACGCTTTTAAGCAAAAGTAAAAAAAAAAAAAGCATGGTGTCGAAACAAAACTGAACAATTTTTTTATTTCTTTATTTCGTTCCTTACTTCCTCTCTTCCTTCAATATATAATTGAACTCATTGAGCGCCATTGACGTGAAATGCCGTCAATGAAAAAACCTGACGAAGAGCTCCGTTAACGTCAATTCCCGTCAATGACTTTTTTTCTGGGAATCGGCATAGAAAAATTATTGCCAACTCCGCTTTTATCATTAACCATTAAAACATTAGCATTGGCCAGCTGATTGGATCTCGTTTGCATAAGCTTGGAAATGCGACCGTTACAAGGAGTTTGTGATTGATCAAAGTGTCACATTAAATCTACTGCAAAGAGTGCCACAAAAAAGAGAAAATATGACGGATTTAAACGCATGCACGCACACACACTACTAAATACTACTACTAATTAGTGTGCAAATAGTTTTGTAAAGTTTAGAAAGTATAAAATTGTTATTCTTCTGAATACATTTTGCCATTATATACATTTTCACTGTTGTTGTTGGTGTTTTATAGCTGGAAGTAAAGCAAAAAAATTAGCATCAAAGTCTCCAATTTATTTATTTATTTTTTTTAACAAAAGGTGATTTTGTAAAACCATCCCATCCATCACTAAGTATTGCTAAAACACTGCAATAAAGCAGAAACAACCTTTTTTATTGTGATGAAAGAAGAAAGTCTCATTATTTATTTGGTTGTTTCTTCCTTTACATGGTCATAAAACACAATATTCTGTGAACTTTGAAAGATCCGTCTGAATTAGGGCTGTGACGATAATTCCATATTGATATGTATCGCGATAGTTGGGTGATTGATATCAATGGAAAATGGTATCGATAAATTATCGATCCAAAAAAATTCAAAAGACTCTGAATGTAATAAATTGGCTATGAACTAGCCTCTCTCTCTTTTTTTAAATGGTTGGCATTGGAACAGTTAAAACATGTTTTCTCTCTTTTGGCCCTCCTTTGCATGCGATGCATCTTCTTTTCTGCAGGCACCAGCTTCAGGCAGCTCATGGCATCCCTCCTCTCCCAGAGACCAGCATGGAGAACCGGATCCAAGTCCTCAAGGGGCCCTTCAACATTCTCCAGCTGGCCCAGGACAAGAGAAGTCAGTTCCCATCACCAGGTAGGTCCCGGAGCACCTTAAAAACAGCCTCTTCTTCCGCTTTCGTCGCCTCACTGTCGTTCGGAATCTTTCCTTCAGACACGACCGTCACCGTGTCCATCGCCGCCCTGCAGAACTACCCTCACGTCAAGACCGAGGTCCCCATTCACGGTTTGACCGTGCCCAACAGCTGCGCCGAAACCGACAGCCACGTGGGCGTCTTCGACCGCCCGCAGCTGGCCCACAATTCGGTGCAGTTCAGCCCCAGCACGCAGTCCCGCACGCCCCCGGACTCCACCTTCTCAGAGAGTTTCAAGGACGGTTCCCAGGAGGTGAGCGGAATCCCGTTCTTCTTCTCCACTCTCAGATCCGGCTCATCAAACAATGGCATTTTCACCTGATCCCATGGAGCCGACGGTGGGCCCGGCCTCCTCTGGGTTTATTTGAACACGGCAAAATAGCGGCCAGTGTTTTATTATGCCATTGTCTCAGCAACACAAAGTGCTATGCTGTTTCCTCAACAATAGCCAAAGGCTCTCTTTTGAACCTGGGGGGTTTACCGCAGAAAAGGAAAAAGTGAACCAACAAAACTTCGTGTAGAGGGAGGTTAGCAGAAGAGAAAAAAAATTACGCCACAAAGGATGAGATTAGAAAATGATTGATTGGGGAAAGTAATTAGCAAAAACTGTGACAAGAGGAAGACACAAACCAGAGAAGCACAACTGAGAGGCTAACAACTAGTGCCGCATTGTTGGTTGTTTTCAGTTATTTATTTTATAAAATAATTTTTGAGGATTATAGCATATAACAAAGATAAGATGTCCTTTATTAGTCCCACAATGGGGAAATTTGAGGTGTTACAGCCCAAAATTTCCAAAATTTACCATTTAATGAAATTAGAATATTACTTGAGTATATTGATATTTAGATATTTATTTATTTAAGAAGAAATCAAGTCGGAATTGAAATTCTGTGAAATATTTTCTTAGTTTCATGAAAAACCTACACCCTGTGTTTCACTTTTTTGTGTGTGTCTCGTCACAGGTGTTTTCATTCCCGGGTGAACTGCAGTTACGCATGGGCTCCATGACGCCTGAAGACTACACTCAGTTTGACACGGTACCGGGGTAAGTCACGCCGCTGCCGAACCTGCCGCCCACTACCTTTCAGACACGACCTTCTTTCTTTGGTGGGAGACGCCACACTCCCACCGCTGCTGGAACATGACACAACCGTTATCCATGATATCATATTGTTAGAGGGAGCCCCCGTATGGCTCACTGCTGTAGAAAAATGATTGACGGATGGATCATAGCTCTCCTGTTACGTCTCCATCGTAGGAATAATTTCGAGTACACCTTGGAAGCATCCAAGTCTCTGCGTCAGAAGACAGGCGACGGGACCATGACGTATCTCAACAAGGGCCAATTTTACCCCATCACCCTGCGCGAGATTGACAACAAAGGCCTGCAGCAACCAATCACCAAAGTCAGGGTGAGAACTGACGAGCACCAAAGATTTGTACAACGTTCATTGTCACACAAAGACCCGCATGACCGATAAGCGGCTGAACGTGAGGATATACTGAAGACTTCTTGTGCTATCACAGAGTGTGGTGATGGTTGTATTCGGGGAGGAGAAGTGCAGAGAGGACCAGCTGAAACACTGGAAGTATTGGCACTCAAGGCAACACACTGCCAAGCAGCGGTGTCTCGACATCGGTACATTTCTTCGGCAATAAATAACTTGACTTTTCCCGCACATTGAATGAGATTCTATGCACGATCTGGATCAAACTTTCAAAAATGTTTCTGCCATCGCAGCTGACTACAAGGAGAGCTTCAACACCATTGGAAACATCGAGGAGATTTCCTACAACGCCATCTCCTTCACCTGGGACACAAACGAAGAGGCCAAAGTAAGATCGTAAAATAAATATAAATACAAATGCATTCTAATGTTACTTCAGTTCTCAGAGTACATAGCTAGCGAGCTAGAGATATTTAATTCACCCAATGAGGAGAAAGTAGTCAGTCACAGCAGTAATATTCACAGTTACAACAAAATAAAAGTAAACCAAAAAAATGCAAAGGAAAAAAAATGTAACAAATATATGCGCAACATTTGAGGGAAATGTGGTCTGTGGAAAGTAATACATAAACCTAAATATTACAGCAGTAGCCATAGAACTAATGCGAGAGGAAAGTATCATACTGACAGTGGTGTATAATGATATCGGTGACTGATGAGACAGCCGGTTTGTATTTGTGCATGTAAAAAAAAAAAAAATGAAACTTTATACGCATTGTATGCATGCATGCATCTTTTTTCGTGATGCAAGGAGAAAATAGAATAAGTGATTGGGAGTTTTATAAAATATATTAAATTAATTAAACAATTAGAACGAATAAAAATGGAATATTAAACAAAAATATGTTTAAAATATTCAAACAGTTAAAAAAAGAAGAATGTGTAGACAGTGGGGAAAAAAGAGGAAAGAAAATAAGGGCAGGCAAAAATTAAACAATCGAAAATAAAAAGTATGTGACAAGCTTGCATCAAAAAGGAAGGAAAATAGAAAAAGGGAGAACAAAAAAAATGTCTAAGAACAAAGAGAATGTGTTACAAAGATGCGACGTTCACCAAAATAAACATCGTTTCTAAACGGCTGCAAAAGAATGTGGAAACTCAGCGGGTGGGCTCAAGCAGAGGCTCCTTTTTCAATGCAGCGGATGAAGGTGAAGAGTCTTCCTCGTTTGCTCAGCCTCCCGTGGCCTTGATGTGTTGTTTCACTGTCACGTTTGTGAGGAAAGATGAACGATATAATCGCGCTTCCGAAGAGCCTAGCGGCCCACCCGTCGGTGTGGAGTCACACACACGCACGCACGCAAACCAGGATGTGACTCTAACCGTCTCATGACTCCAGCCCGCTGCCCATAGGATGTTCATCCTTGTGTGTGCGTTTGTGGTTTTTGTCAGCAGCTTGTTTGAGGCAAAGGATGCTCGCTTGAAATAGTTTGCTCTGCAGCATTTTTGCATGAGGGCTGACATCTTTATTCATTTTTATCTGACCGAATGTTAACCTGGCTCTTGGCTAGGTCAAAAATACATGTTAAACAATACAACTACAATAGTTTAAAATGTACACTTAGAAAAAGTTTTGAACAATTACAAGTTGTGCCCAAATAATAATTTTGATCATCACAGTGATTATCTGTAAAACGTGGTCGTGGCATGAAGTAGGAAGCTGAACTCAGAGTTTGGACAATCTTAATATGGAGTAAATTATGCACCGTCATAAATGCTGCTAGAATTTTGACAATGTTGATGCGCTACATTACGATATTAACAAAAATAATGAAAAATGGACTGAGAAAAATAGGGGGAAATGGACACTTAAAAAAACATGAAAAAGGGTGAAAGGGAATTTTTTTTTTAAAAAGGGAAAACAATTATAATCATTGAAGAGGGAAAATGTATAACAACAAAAGGCAAAAAAAAGAAAAAGAAATTGTGGTTTGGTGAAAGGAGAAAAGCGTAAAAAAAAAAGGAATCACTGTAAAAGAAGTTAAATTTATGATTGAGTGATTATAATAAGTATAACAAAATGACATAAGAAAATAAGTAACCACTCTGTTATATTTTTACAACTTCACTAAGGTGTGTTTGTTTTTGGTTATTTCTTAAGAAGAGAACGCAATGGTTACTTTTTTAAAGTGAAAATGTGAACCAAAATTGGTTATGCAGTTTTCATATAATGCATAAAATAAATGGCAAACAAAACTCAACTTACTTTACCTATTCTACATGTTTTCATTGAAATTATTCTTTGATTCTTTTTGCATTTTTTTTAATAAGTGCAATACTCTATTGACTACATTTGCCCACTAGAGGGAGGCACAGATCACCAAACATATTAGATACTCGTTTCCTCCATTCAGTCATGCTGCTGCTGCCATGAGCGTTTCTATAAAAAGCAGCAATTATATAATCTTAGAATGCCATTTCTTCTATTTATTTGGCTTGGTCTGGAATGCAGACATTATTATAATTATTTTATTTTATTTATTTATTTATTTTTTTCCCCAACCAGGCAGACATGTTCCTCCTAAATGCCACAAGATGATGTTTTTGTATTAGACATTGCTTTGGCTTGGGGACATAAATGGCAAAAAAGGGTTTGTCAGAGAATAGGTTCCCTTAAAAAAATAATCCATGGATCGTGCATCATTTTGTCTTGCATCAATTCACAATCCCTTCAATCTGCCTTCCTCAGATCTTCATCTCTGTCAACTGCCTGAGCACGGACTTCTCCTCTCAAAAAGGCGTGAAGGGCCTCCCTCTCAACCTGCAGATCGACACGTACAGCTACAACAACCGCAGCAACAAGCCCATCCACCGGGCCTTCTGCCAGATCAAGGTCTTCTGTGACAAAGGGGCCGAGAGGAAGATCCGAGATGAGGAGAGGAAGCAATCCCGCAGGAAAGGCAAGGTGGCCGACCTCAACCCGGGCCTGTCCTGTGAGTGGCGACGCCTCGGAATTTTACGAGGCAACCGTGTGGCATGTTGGCGCCGTCAAAAGACTTTAACCCGCACCTCATTTTATGACCGTTTTTACAGTTGTGGATGTCAAAGTGCCCATCCTGCAGAAACGTAACGACGTGACCATCTTCAAGATGATGAATGATCTTGAGACCCAGCCGGTGCTCTTCATACCTGACATTCACTTCTCCACCTTCCAACGTCATGTAAGCTGTCGCACAAAACACACACACGCACGCATATCATAGAGAGTCACGCATCCACCCACTCATGGGTCATGATGACCTGCTCAATTTTCTGGCAGGAACACCGTTTATCTGTTGTTATCGATGACAGTTGCAGGAAGTAGAAAAGTACAAATACTTTGTTAATTCAGTAGAGCTTTCACTCATTTGTACATGAGATATTTGTGCATTTTTTTGGACAACTTATTACTTTTACACAGCTCTTCATACTGTTTGTTCCTTATCTGATCAAAATAGGATTGTCACTTTTTTTAATCTTTGCACATGACAACACATCATAAAAAAAGATGTAAATGGAGAGACTTAGTCAACTGCAGTTATGATCTTCTTATTAAGGACTGACCGATGAAGATATACTGTAATTGATAGATAATTAGTAGAAATTGGCCAAATTTTATTTATTTATTTGTTTTATTTTAATATTATTTTTATTTTATTTTATTTTTTTATTCATTTATTTATTTTTGCAGCAACACACTCAGGTGTCAAACTTAAGCCCAAGCCCGCCATGTCATCTTACGTGGCCCGCGAAAGCAGATGATCCTTGCTAAAATCTGGACCAAAATTTCAAAATGTGTAACAAATAATATTTAAAATAATGTTGAGATTTTGCTACATTTTTTTTTGTTACCCTTCTAACTGTAACTTAAACAATCGAACAGAATCATCTTGACTTCTGATTTCAAAACTAGTAAACCATCACTTTGTTGTGTGTATGTGTGGCAATACGATAAGACAATTTAACATTTATTCGTTTTTACCGTCATAATGGCCCTCTGAGGGAAGCCGTAACTACAAAGTAACAAAAAAACTTTGACACACCTGCATTACAACATGAGACAAACATTCCGCTACCCCAAAAAATCTGCCTTTTTTTCCCCTCTCAATGTAAAGTTAAATGCTGACAAAGTATTGTAATACCGTATAATGTTCTGCTTGCAATTCATACCTTTATTGATCGGTTATCGGAATTTTAATTTGCCAAAAATCGGTTGGACACTGGATCTTATACAGGGGGGGGGGGGATCACTGCTGACAGATTTGGCGAAGCAAGATATATCCAAATCATGGCCTTTTGAGAATTGTTTGTCGTCGACTTGAGGAACGATTCGTGGCAAATGCTTCATCTTGTGTGGCCGCTTCTGCCATGTTTTATTTGCAGAGTTACGACCGTGATGGAACTCAAACGCATAATAAGCGCACGTAACACGCGCACTTAAGTTCCGATTTTTATTAGTGTTGGCATAAATCAGTCGCCGGCCTGTCATACGAGACGTGTTCACTGTGGACTCTGACCAGGTTGACCACGTCATGCCACATTGCAAGTGTGTATGAGCGTTCACTTTTGATACCGAAGACAATGACCAAACCCTTGTATGTAATAATATGAGACACTGATTAATCATTTCAGATATTGTCTCTGTATATGATTCGATTCAAAAGTAACAAATAGGTTAGTGGCAAAGTCGTAATGTGGGCTTCCTGAATATTTGTATTTTAATAAAGCCATGAGGCCAAGATTTTTCAAATCATCTCAGGGCCATAAAAAATGTACGATTGAAATATATGATCTATTAATGAAATATTTATAATTTTATATTATGAGTATCTGTGGGTTGAAATGTTTTAATGGTTTTTATAACAGTTCCTGTGGATGTTTTATTGCCCCATTGAAATCGCTTCGTTTTCTATTGTTTTACATTTACATGCCGTGAATGAATCCGATAATTTTTCCCCTTCCAAACTGCAGTCTTTGCAATTTGATAATTGCTTTATACTGCATTGCGATGTCGATTTGCTTTCGATTAGTTTGTTCAGCCCTTTACCTGTAAGTATTATTTCATAAATCGGTTCGATATTGCTGATTATTTGTTGTGTCCTCGAATTAATTCACTCGAATGGCCATCCCCTTATCAAATGGAATTGTAATACGACGAAATCTACTTTAAAATGGACCTTCCTTGAATTGTATGCGACACCATTTATTCAAATGCATATCAAATTGTATTTTGCTGTAAAAATGCACACCTTTACTCACAAGTCTGAGCATAAAAAAAAAATCAACCTGACGTCGGCTCGTGTACGTCGGTTATCTCGCATCTCATCACCGTAAAATAAGGCACCACTTTTCCTTGCAGGAGTGCTTTCAAATGTCTCGCATTGGTAAAAAGGAAAATTCCCCCCCTTTGCCCTCCATTGATAAATGCGCGTAAACTTTTGAGAGCTTCCTGCTGGTTAAACAATCTGCGTGTTGATGCCAAAAAAACAACCCCTCTCACCCCTGCTGCTAACATTTACTTTAGTTATTTTTGGTGCTGCTGCTAACTTTGAACCTGGCTATCACTTTCTGATAAACTCACAAGCTGACTGGGTTCATCGTTCCCAGAATAGCATTCTAATAACAGCAACACCTGCAGTCCATACAGCGGAGGGGGAAAAAAAACCTTTAACAAGCATTTTATTTTTTTTTTATATATGCAACATTTGTTGGCCCCTGCGCTCTGGATTGTGACTTCGCTCCAGTTCCAGGAGCTCAGTCGACATTTGGACTCGCATCACCTCTTTAAGTGGGTCAACCCCGTGAACTTGTTGGCCGTCTCTGAACCGACCAGCCCCGGCATGTAGCGCTTTCCCAACATGCACCGGTCGCTCGGAAAGCCCAATGTCAGCAACGGGCCGATTTCGATTCCTCCTGTTCGGTCTTGTGGTGTTAATGTCCGTCTGTCTGTGTGTCTTGCAGCCTTTCGCGACAGACGATGGAGAAGACAGGTGAGCCCCGATTTCACACTCGCGTTCACATTTGGTTTCACTATTGCTACCGTGGTGACCTTTTGGCACCTTCTCAGCAAAATGGCGCCAAAGGGGAAAATGTTGTTTTTAGGAAAGGCTTGAAGGCGTTGCATACGCACACGTTTGTTCTCCAGTGTCTTTTACTGCCTGTTAACTGGCTGTTAAGACCTCGTAAGCGCTGATTTATGTGCCCGTTTGTCTCATGCAGCTCTGGCATGAAGAGGTTACCCTTCAGTGATGATGAGTTCGGGTCACCGCCCAATAAAATGGCCAGGGCAGAAGAACCCAAGAAAGGTATGCATGCATGTGTGTATGTGTGTGTGTGTTTCCTGTATATAAGCGCAGTGTAATGCGAAGGAGGGGTCTTGCTGTGGGAGGAAAAAAAAAACGTGTGAACGCTAGTACACGTGCATGTCAGCTTGCTCTGGTGGCCTCCTCTGAATTTCAACCACATGCACACACGCCGAGGCCTTCACTCATTGGCTTCCAACAAAATACCATTTGCACACAGACACACGCAAACAAACTTCTGCCCTTTACCCTAGATCAGCGCTCATGTGGCTCGCGGGCCATTTTGTTCTTTAATCGCCAACGGGGACATTTACATAAAGAGTCGTATTTGTTGTGTTAATTTAGCTGTGTTTCTGAAAATGGTTTATCATAATAAAACTCCAAGAAAAGTAATTTCTTTGAAATCAGACAAGGCCCAATTTTTCACAGAACGATAAAACAACGCTGAAATGGTAAGTATTAAGCTTTGTGAATATTAATAATAGGTGAGTGTGCAAGAACGTTTAATGTTAAATTAATCAAAATAATCCAGGGGCAAACCCCCCCCCCCCCCCCCAAAAAAAAAAATATATATATATATAATCATGATATAGCCGCATATTCACCAAAGCTTCTTCAGAGGACTAACTCTGTTTGTTTTGCTTCTTCTTTGCCCCCTTTTTTTTTTTTGCACAATTTATTCCACAAGGCGCCGTCTCACAAATGCCATTCCGAGAAGCCCTTTGACAGGAAGTTACGCGAAATTAGCTGCCGTGAACACACGCTATTTTACCTATTGTTGAAGTCAGAGTATTGTTTTCAGTCGTTATGCTGGTTGACTTCTTTTTACGCTTGTAAGAATGTTAGTGAGACTCATTCTTAACCCTTGAAGGGCCAAAGAAGCAAAATTGCACCACAACATTTACTTCTAACCTTTATCAAGCTATGAGACGGTATTCTAAATATTACATTTGCGTTTTATGTTGAAGAAATGTTTGAATGGGAGCTACTTATTTTCTGAGGCAAGACTTTTAGGAGGGACGTAACCTCTCATTTTTATAAGGGTGAGTGTAATGAGAATTAGTGTCTCCGCTTCCGTACAAACAAGAGCATTTACATCATTGATTCCCATCATGAGGTTCAGAGGAAAAAAATAAACACGAAAGGGTCATAAGATACTTTGTTTACCCCAAACAATTTGTTTTTAACTTTTTCCTCCGCTAATCAGGCCACTAAAACATTCCCACAGAAAATCCAATAGATGCAACTAAAGACGACTTTTTTAGGATTTTCAATAAAGCTCCTTTTGGAGAAACATGACCTCAAATGTCTTTTAATCATTCATGGATTAAAAGGAATTGATGGTTATTTAAAGAAAACAAAAAACTCCCACGTGGTCTTTTTTTTTTTTTTTGAATGTGTTTGACAAGCCGTGCGGCGGTTCAACCGGTCCGCCAGCGACAGGCAAAGATGTTGTTGTCGAACAGAGCTGTCAATCATTTGCAGCGCTGCCTCTTAACTCATTCACGACCAGCCCAGTAAAAAAAAAAAAGGATTTTGACGTATTTACCCGTCAATGGTATTGAATGAGTTAAAATGATGCCGAGCACATTTTTTGCACGGCGACTCAAGAGCAGTCATGAGTGAAAACAAACAAATGCTCATTGCGTGAGATTATTACCTCCAAACACCACCGCCAGAAATGACTCATACGAGCGCACCCTAAATGTGTCTTTAAATAGAAGCTGTTGATGGACAAAGTGCAGTGTTTACATGCCCCAACAGAGAAAAAAAAAAAAAAGTTTCTAATCAAATAAATGCAAAAAGACGAATTTGGAGAAGATAGAGCGTCTTCTATTATGTGTGTTCGTATGTTTGCAGTCATGTATGATGATTACAGTGTGTGCGTGTTCTGTGTCTGGACCCTGCGCCACTTGTTTTTTTATTTATTTATTTATTTTTGGGGGGAATAATGCCCCTGCAGTCTGGAGCCAGTTTAAAAAAAAAAAACAGCGAAGGTATTTTACATGCCCATGTCACTTGAGATGTCTGTGCCAGATGTACGGTTGTTTTTGTGTCATTGTGTTGCATTTTATAGATATGGAAAGCCTTTTGTGTTTTTAATATGCAATATGAATGAAGGAGATTTGACCATTTACCATACGACCATTTTCTTACACCTCTTAGACACGCATGCACATATTACATGATAGAATTATGGCAAATTTTAGAGGCTATTTACAGACCTTGTCGCCGTCATTCAAGACTTTCATGTTAGGTCTGGGTCAATGTGGTTTGTTGCGCAATAGAATGTTGACCTTGTTATTAACGCTTTGTTTTTTTACACTTCCTCTTGATTATTATTTTCCCCAAAGTTCTCTATAAAAAAATATTTTGGCCTTTTACATAATCAGAATATTTCATTTTGACAATATATTTACAGAGCTGGAAAGTTTTCTGAGTTGAGTGTTTTTCCACACACACATAAAAAAATGGTTTGGGGGTTTTAATATGTCACTATGAAAGAGTAAAGTGACGTAATAATCACAAATCCCAAAAGCCCTCGAGTAGCACTTTAATATGAGGTGTCACATGACAGGGTTTGTTGTAATGCCATTTTGATTTTGTTCGTAATGGGCAGCCCATAATTAACGGACCGCTTTGTGTGTGCCCACCACAGTCCTGTTGTACGTACGCAAGGAGACGGAAGAGGTGTTCGATGCCGTCATGTTGAAAAATCCCACACTGAAAGGCCTGGTGGACGCTGTAAGTATTATTTGAAAAGGGAAAAAAAAAAAACTCGCCCCGATGAACTCCGGGGACCTTTCTATGTAATCGGTGGCAGATGGAGACATCTCGGTCTCCAGCTCTGGGACGACAAAGCAGCTAAATGAGCTGTGACGGGACGCCCACCTGGTCCGCTCGGGTCCGGAGTGGGAAATAAGGAAATATGACACAGTTTTGTGTTTTCAGATTTCAGAGAAATACGATTTGCCATTGGACAAGGTTGGAAAAGTCTATAAGAAGTGCAAGAAAGGGTACGTATGAGTCGCTATAAACAAACCTGACTGACAGCTACTTTTTGTTTTTCATGTCTTGTCTCTCACGTCACATATCAGGCATGTCCACCTCCTGTGGGAGGTTTCACTTTCTGACTGCAGCTGAAGCAGAGAGCTTGTTCAGCTGTCATCCAGTCAATGGCAGATTTGGGCCTATTGCGCTTTCAAACCTTCACAAAGTTAAAAGTCTTGCTTTTGATTGACACCGTCAGAAAGGGATTCTTTGAAATAGTTTTAGTGGGCGGGACAAAAATCACAAATTTATATTCGGAATCCATTTTGTGTGCTTGTCACACCATAATATGTCCAAGTAAGTCTAGCCATGATCCACTGGCTTTAAATTTTGGTGCCCTTTTCTCTCATTTGCTAATAAATGCATAGAAATGTTCCTACTCTGCGCACAAGTTGAGCTTAAGTATAAAATCACCGTTGGATTGATAACACGTGCATAACGGTCAATCTTCTTGACACCACCATGTGTACGTTAATGAATTCAAATGATTTCCGAGTGACTGCACATGCCTGTGGAAGCTTCAATCTGTGTGAAGCGTGCTAGTTTTTCCCTTAAGCTTTCTGAAATCTTTATCCTATTTTCAAAAGGTTGGTGTCATCAGAAAGCCTGCTAAACAGAAAGTGACAACATAAATGTTCATCACGTTTCATTCATTGCAAAGTTAAATTACGCGCTTAAAACATGCATAGAAAAGAAACTAGAGTCCAGAATGTGTGAAATTATTCATATTGTATGTTGCACATCTAAGGTAAAAAAAAAAAAAGGTTTGGGGGAATCTGATCCTTCATTCTTTGGGTTTACACATGGTCTAAGGAAGTTCTAAGTTTGTTTGCAGAGTACGTACATTCAAGTGCGAACATGTTGATAATTTGGTTAGCGTTTTTGGGGTCCAGTGGAACCTGGTTTCCAGAAGAACCTTGTTCACGAACACATTTATTTACAAACAAGTCTTGCTCTGGTTGATGAACATGCACTGCAGTTCCGGGAAACCCTAAATTCATCTTAATTTTCTTCGGCACAGCATTCACTTGCGTGTCACACAATCCGTTACAAATTTCTGGAAAATCTTTTTATTTTTTTTTTTTTTTTTTGGGTCTAAATCAGGGCTGGGCAAACTTTTTGATTGGCGGGCCACAATGGGTTGTAAAATTTGACAGAAGGGCCGGACCAGGAGCAGATGGATGGAGTGTTTTGGTAACCTCACCTCATCGGTGAAAAAAAAAAAACATTTAATTTTAACTGAGAGTGAACGAAAGCATTCCAACAAAAGATCTATCTTTGACACACCACAGTATTTAGAAAATAAAATATGAACAAGGTTTATTCATTTAATTTTTTTCATGTTCGGCGGGCCGGATTAAAACGTTTAACGGGCCGCATGTGGCCCCCGGGCCGTAGTTTGCCCACACCTGCTCTAAATGAACTCTCTCAACAAAGTGAGAATTGTAACTATTACGAAAACAATAGCTAGACATGAGAATGCTATTTGTTTCTGAACTTGCGGCACAAATTGGCTAGGTAAAATCGACGATTTGTACAATTGTTAAGAACAAAGAGGAAGGAATGGCAGCCGATGTGGCTAAAGGAGTGACTATTTTAACATTGGAAAAATAAAAATTAAATTGTAGAAGAGGGACAACCAAACCCCTGAGCCGGTTTTGTTTTTGCGGAGTTCCAGCAAATTCCACATTCCGATTTAGGTACAAATTCAGGTTATGTCATCGCGCTGGGCACGGAACCCCATTTGTAAACAATGTATATGACTTGAGAATGCCTGGTTGGTTACACTGTTTCTACTATTTTGGTTCACTTGTATCACAGCATGGAAATGCATTGCCCTTGAGATCCAACAACTACACATCAATTTGGTTTAAATATAGAGTTGGTCCCGCATTGAGATAATGAAGAAAAATACTTAGCTTAAGCAATCATATTAATCAATTTTTTTCATATCAAGTGCATGGACCAATGCAGTATCATAGCAAAAATAACCTTTCTTTGTGAATTTGTTTGGCTATATGTCAAGTGTGGTCTGACGAGTACCAAAACCTGCGGTGCTGTTTTTCTAGGATTCTGGTGCACATGGATGACAACATCATCAAGCACTACTCCAATGAAGACACCTTTCAAATCTCCATGGAGGAGATGGGCGGCATGTACAAGCTCACTCTCACGGAAATCTGATTGGTCGAGAAGGAGGAGGATGAAGGGTTTACACTGTGCATTGATAATGGACTTGTATCGTATTACAAGGCAAAACAAAAAGAAGTGGTATTTAACAAGCCATATAGCTCTTAATGTGCCTCACTGTCGAATGATTCCGAGGAATGTCAAAAGTCCCCCCCCCCCTTGTCTCCTGTGTGTGTTTTGTACAAAGCTTCTGTGGCGCTGCTATACCTCATTCTCCTTTTGCCAAAAAAAGCAGCAGTGTTCCTCATTGTCCTGACTTATTGTGAGGAGAAACAGCTCATCTTAATCAAGCCATAGCACTGATGATTACAACCAGTTCTGATGAATACTTACTGTAAGTAAAATGAGCACAAAGGCGGAAGAAAAACCCGGAATATTCAACGTATGAATAAAATATTTAAAAAAAAACAAAAAACAAACATGGCAGTATTTAGCATGTAAAAATGACCTTTGTACAATTAGGGTAGATATAATGTATGTGCATGTTTTTAATAGTAAGACACTTGTTGTTTGAGAGTGAAATGGCTTTCAATTCTGACCAATTGAAATAATAGCCTCTTTTTGTATTCTTAAATAGAAGGCTTAAAATGCATCTTCCCTTGACAATGATTCTTAAATAGCTACCATAGTTCATTCATTTGCTTAGTTAAGTTGCCATACTGTTCTGGAAGTGCAATATGATATTTGGATTCAGAAAAAAAACAAAACATAATATAATAGCATGGAAATATTGTACATATCCTTTCTATCTATCTGATCATCTTTATGTCGCAGTACTTGTGTATATATTTATTATTCAGAGAATGGTTGTGGGGTTTTTTTTTGTATACTGTATTCAGATGTCTATCACGCTTAATATGTTTTTATATGGATTTATTATTGCATTGTGTGTCCAGGGACAAGAGGTTTTTCATTTTAATGGAGGTTCTACTTTTTTTTTTTGTAAAAACTTGAATGCACAATAGCGTTCAATAAAAGCTCACTTGTGCTGCTGTCTTCAAGTCATTTGATGGATGCGTGTGTGTTACAGTGTGTGTTGAAATGTGCAGGAGCAGATGTCTGCATGGGCAAAGGCTCAACACTGTGGGGACTCCGGAAGCATACACCGGTGCTGACACCACCTGGATGTCATTTCCTGTGCTGGCCCTTTAAATAATATTCTTTGTGAAAGCTCTCTCAAGCGGTGCAGTAGATTGGTGGACCTACAAATGACAAGTCCGTCTGAAATGCTAATGAAAGAACTCATACAAGGCTGAACATCGAGCAATGCAAATATATTGCAAATAGGAGAATTCCTGGAATCACGTTACATTATCGTCACGCATCGACTTTACTTTTGTCATCTCGTTTCATGTAATACAGCGGTATAAGAAGTCTACACACCCCCTGTTTAAATGCCAGGTTTTTGTAATATTAAAAAAAAAAAACGAGACGGAGATTCTGATATATATTTTTTTGAGCTAGTGAAAATTTAATTTTGTACATTGTCCCCGCTGATGAAATAAAATTAATCAAATAAAATAATGGACTTTGTACCTGCATTCTGGTAACTGGAAAAGCCAACTGTTAGCTACATTTTTCTGTTCCTTCTTCTACTGCTATAGCCGGCTGTTTCTTCGTGTTTGTATTTTCCTTCAGTTTGGATCTCATGACTCACGGGTCAGTATTTAGGTTATTATGCTCAAAAACTAAAACGATAAAATTAAATTAAAAAAAAAAAACCTTCTTAAATGACAAATGAAAATGCTTTTGAAAAAAATTATATATTTTTAGATATATATGGACGATCTATTGTATTAATTTAAATTAGGTAAAAATACACTGAGAACAAGGGGGTAGGACTAGATAAGTTCTCTACTTCTTCCTACTCCCTATTGAACATGTAGACTGTGCTTATGACATTTACTTTTTTATCCTCTTTCCTTTTACATATTTTATTTATGACTATATTCATTTCTGTTCTGTTTGTATGTTCAATAAAAATCAAATCAAATCAATCAAAATAAAACTAACTGAACGTACATCTTATATTTATAAAATGAATGAAAACTATAATTATAGAGAAAATGCCCTTCATTTTTATCTTTTTCAATAATCTTGTACATGAGCTGTCGGTGTTCATATACCTGTATATTTATTTTGGTGTAGCTGTAATCAACAATAACAACAACAACAATTGTTTGAGAATTGCAGTTTACTTTACTTTATCACACAATACGTAGGGACCATTTTTTTAATATATCTTACACTCAACAAATACTCCATATATTTAAAAAAAAACTAAAACTAATAACTAAACTAAAAGGATGCAAAAATGTAAAAAAAACCAAATAAAAACTAATAAACCTGCAATAAAAAAATTATCTAACCGAATTAAAAAGAAAACTTCAATGCAAATGTGTCATTATTACTACCCTGGTCAGTAATAATACTAAAACAAAGATCTGTTTTGAGGAAGGAGACTTGGTAGAGTCTTGCGGGTATGTGTGATGTTTCTGGAATTAGTCCATTGCGCTACCAGGGCAGCATAATAATGAATGTTTTTTTTCTGTTTTTTTTAGAGTTGAAAGCAACATAAATATCAGTTTATCTCAAACACTTTTCCAATTTGTGTCCTGTTTCTTTATAAAGTCACATCACCAACCTCTGGCCTGGCATGCACATTACACCATTTTTGCGGGTCCATGTGAACGGGGATCATTTTGACAAAAAAATAAATCTTCCCAGAAATGTTGTTGTTGTTGTAACTAGGTCACTCAACAAGGTGTGCACTGGTGTGACGTGCAAGCAAGTGCTGTTCATAATTGTCGTGGGTGTGCCTCAATGTGTGTCTATGCCCAGTCTACGCGGAGACAGCGTGAAACAAGATGACGGTGATGACAATCAAGTGTGGAGGATGTCTCATGTAGCTATTTTTTAACCAACCTCATGCGGCAAAATTGACCATCCTGCACCCCCCCCCACCGCACCCCCCGCATTTTTTTCATCCCTTTAGGATGAAGCCATCTGCTCTCAGTCTTTGACTCTCTCTCTTTCCCTCTTTCTCTCTCTCTCTCTCTCTCTCTCCAGACACTGTGCCAACTTTCCTCACTTGTCCTCATTCTACCTCACACTTTCTGTTTCTGTGCTCGAAAGCCAGCCAGCTCTTTGCTTTTAATATATTCGGAGGGAAAAAAAGGGAAAATCCACGAGAATCTGAGGACATTTTTTTTTTGTCTCTTCGAAAACTCAAAATCTCCATGAATGTTGGTCTTGTGGCCAGCATCAACTCGAGAGGTCCTGAGTTCAAATCCCAGTTCCTTCCTGAGTGGGGTTTCTCCTCACTCTTGCCTTTTGCCTTTGACCCTAATGAGGACAAATGGTATGGACAATGTTCTTTATTGTATGTGCTTTGCGTCTGTGGAGACTTCAAGATGTAAATGAAGCATCCAGCCACTTTGCTCCGATCCAAAGGCTGTATGTTCTTTTCATTGTGTAATTTTCATACCATGATTTCGGTGTATATTTCATTTATTTAATATAAATTTATTCATTATTAATGTAGGCAGTGCCTGATTAGGAGTAGTAATGCACACTTGCCATGTACTGATTAACTTAACATATTTTTTTAATTTATGCTTTTTGCATTCAGATTAAATTTGTGTACCTTGATAACCACTTTCAACCATCTACTCACTTATTTTACTGAGTATATATTCTCCATTTCAACCACTTTATTATGTAAGCAAGTAAATTATTACCTGTGTTTATTGATTGTTTTGCTCCATTTTATTTGTCGATGATTGTCCTGGCAGGTCCCTATTTATTTATTTATTTTTTTACAACAAATGTTGTCTTTGGGTGAGTCACTTCCACAGAAATCGCTCAGAGGTAGAAATTTGAAAATGTCCTGCTTGGAGCCGATGAACTCGCTGTGTACACACTTGTTATGACATAACACAAGCTCTTCTTTGTTTCTTGTGTCCATTGAAAATAGCGGCGATGATCTCCGCTGAGGTGCAGCGTAGTGGAAATGAACTCAGTAACACCGAGGCCAATATGATGGCAATTGCACAGATTTTGCAGCCCAATGCAGCAGAAGCATCATTAGGCGGCGCCGGCGCACATGCTCAGTGCGTCTCCAGGGGAGGCTCCACCGTAGGGAGCCCGGCAACCCTGCCTCCTGCTCCTCAAGTTGCCATGACAACAGACAGCCAGCCAGCAAGCCAGCAAGCAAGCTGGCAATCAGTGTCTCCTAGCAGCAGATTGGCCTCAGTGACTTCCGCAGACCAATCAGGAAGCGGCGGCTTGTGGTGGAATGTGTTGTTGTTGCTCATGTGTGGGAGAGGAAAGGGGGCTGGGCTACGTCTGCTGAGCTACACGAAGCGTCCACCATGTTCACGACAATGACATCACCACCGCTGCTGCACTTCAGCATATACATTTTCTCTTCTCGCCTAAAAGGAGCTTGAATCTTGTTGTTGACAAGATAAAACTTTTTTTTTTTTTTTAAATAAGCATCCCAAATATGTTTTGAGACACAAAAAGCCACCTGTGATTATGAACGGAAAATTTACTCACACGCCTACCTCTGCTGCTTAAACTGTGAGACGACACCTTTATTGAACTGTTGTCACTTGAGGACATTGATCGATATAGTTTTGTATCATCTGCATAGCCATGATGCGACATTGCCATTGAGAAAAATTGTGTCCCAAGAATAGCACATAAAGGCTGAACAAAAGGGGGCCAAGTACAGACCCATGAGGGACCCCATATATCGTGACAATTCGATCGGAGTTAAAACTTCTAATGATCACAAAATAACTAAGCACGTTGGAAACTCAAAATTGTCCAGAGGAGTGAAAATGAGAGTAAATGCTTGTTTGTCAATATGTGCCTTGCAATGAATGCGGTTTTCAATATGCGGGGTGCAAAACGATGGAAGGACACTTCGATTTGATTTAGTTCAACTCAGTGGCATTACGATTCAATTTGATATGGTTATGGCTCAGTTTGAGAAGGTATGATGTCATGATCATATTGTCATTTTACGTACATTTGAATGAATTGCTCAGTAAGGGAAATGTTTCATTTATTATTATTTTATTATTTATATTTTCACTGGAGAAGGGAAGCTCGCTAATCTCGTTGTACACTGAGTATAATGACAATAAAGGGCATTTTGATTCTGGTTCTGATTCTGATTAGAGAGTGACGACAGCTGAAGGTTTAAATTATAAGGCACATCTTTGGGCATGATTAATGATGTAAATTGCAAGATGATAAGTTAATGTTAGTTCAGAAAAAAAAAATGGATGCATTTACTATAAACACAAAGGGCTCAATACAGGCTCCAACTACAAATTTTTACATACTGCGCCAATAAAAATGATTCTGATTTTTAACTACTTCATTGAGCGCTGTTCGTAACCTCGAAACTCTTAATGTTGGGGCTATTGTAACGTGACTTCATGGATGACGTAGAAGTGAAACCGTTGTCTTTGGTCGTCTGTCAGAGAACTGTGCAGGAGCTGTTTTTGAAATATGGCCTGGGGTAGTATATTTAACCCTGCTCGGGCAACTCCCCCATCCCTCCCTCCATATCCTCGATGACTCCTGAACTTCCTGGATGGGTGGAGGGGGGGGGGCACCCAGGAGGAGGTGTGCGTGCGGAGGCCCGGCTAGGGCCCACATAACCTTTCCTCCAGATTCTCTAAGTTGAAGCGGACTTCCCCACTTTGGAGCGCAAACAGCAGTCGGGAGCGGGCTGCCTGTCGCACGTTTACTCTACCACCCCCACCCCTGCACTGCATGCACTCCCTCACTCCTCCCGTTCCTCTGCAATGCCACACACTGCCCTCATTGCACCCTACAGTCATGCTTAGACTGTATGGGACACACACACACACACACGTAGACGGGTCTGCAGTGGTGGGAAGCAGCACACACCTACTTCTGCTGCATGCTAACGCTAATTCAGCGGTGGTCATTGTGGTCAGCAAAGGATTTTTTTTTTTTTTTTTAAAGATTTAATTCCTTATAATAATCACGTTGGCAAGGATTGATTGAAAAATAATTGATTATCAAATGAATCTGTAATTATTTTTGATTTTCATTTAGAGACCTAAAATGCCCAAATTCTCAGTTTCATCCTCTGATCAGGAAATATAATATTCTCAATTATCTTTAGTCCTCTATGAAATCAGACTGTTTATCATTGTCTTGAATCAAAATCAGATATTTATAAACATCTGCTTTTACTTTCTAAAACAATGTCTCTGTCTCTTAGTGCATTTTCTGTTCTGTCAAATTAAAAAGAAGTCCTGTTTTTCAATTAATTGATGAAAATTAAACGTTTTTTAAATGTGTGCCACCATCCATTCATCCGTTTTTTTTTTTTCTACAGGGTTCATCCAGTGATGGGAAGTAACAAAGCAGGATAAAATGGTTCGTTGTTGTCTCTAATAGAATTAGAATTAGAATTAGAAATCCCTTTATTGTCATTGTACTCAAGTGTCGACGCTCATTTCAGTGAGCGACTCAAAAATGGGGAAACTCCGAGGGGAAATTCAAATAAGAGTCATCCATCCATTTTCTATGGCGCATGTCCTCATTAGGGTCACGGGTGAGCTGGAGCCTTTCTGAGAGGCGAGGTACACCCTGGACTAGTTGCCAATCAATCACAGGACACATGACAGACAAAAATAAAAAAACAAAATCATTCACACCGATGGAAAATTTCAGGATTTCATTGAACTAAGCATTTCTGTTTTTGGAACGTGGATGGAAGGCAGAGAAAACCCACGCAAGTACAGGATCAACATTCACAAAGAAAGGCCTGAGATGAAATTACGACCCAAAAAATGTGTGCTCCTATTTTTTCTTTATTAAATAAACTTCACAGTTGATATTTCTGGCTGGATTTTTTTTCAGTGTGGGCCTTGTGACACATGCTTCTTTCATTTACACTGTGTCAGTGATATAACGTCATATGTAGGTCAGTACTAACTTTGCTTCTTGCATATGCATTTTTTGGGAAAACAAGGTGACTGTGTATTATCAATGAAGTTAAGTTGTATGAATGTTTTCTTTATCTGCTTTTGGTTATCAGTTGTTCTGCAGATTGGAATGTGGCTTTGGGGGGTCTTTTGGTGCATCAAGACTGAGTCTTCAATCTTCAGTTTAACAACTAAGAGACACGTCACTGACATGGTCTCATGAATTGATGCAACACGTAACTGGAATGTATTGGTGGGAAACTTGCAGTCAGTGGGCCAATGGCAAATCATTGAGCGCATTCAATTTTCACTGTTAGGCACATTTTAAAAACAAATAAAACCTTGGAATATTTGAAACAAAAGCCTTAGAATACACATATTATACATTAATAATAAACACATTTTAGATCATTGCATCAAAGTCACTTTAAAACGGTGTGCTTCTAAAGGACATGAAATTAGCGCCATCGTTTTATTTTTAAAATCTATTTTCTTTCAGCAGACGCACAAACACCTTAAAAACAAATAGAGGCGCGCGCTTTGATCGAGTCTAATGTTGCATTCAAAGACTATCGGAAACAGCATGAGTCCACGTACCTGCATTCTTGTCAACAACTGTTCTGTGAAACACGTGGCTTTGCTTATAATTGCCTTTCCAAATCACCCGCGTAACATAATTGATCATTTGCGCCGAATAATCTGCCCACAGCTAAGGTGTTTTTCCATGCCGTGAGTTTAAGTAAGTGACCTGAATACACATTTTGACATTTAAATTGCATGGCATGTGATGTACAAAAATTTGGTCATATCACGCAGGAATAGCTTGGAATTGTGTAATGTTACTTAGTTGAGGTTACTTGGAAGAAATAATATTTTAATATAGTTTACAATCATTTACTTTGACTGCCTACATTTCAAAACAAATCAGTACTTAATGTGTCAAAATGGGATAAATGCGTTAGTTTTTTCAATATTTGATTAAGACATGAGAAAAAAACCCGCTTAATTTGTTTTAAACAATCTATTCAATTATTCTAAAATTCACCATACCAAATAGAGGCAGATAAAAAAAACTAAACTAAATAATTCAAGAAAAATATATATATATTTATCGGGAAACAAACAATTAGAGAAAAAAAAAAATAATAAATGAAAATGTTAAAATACACAAGATATAAGAACACCCTAAAAAAACTTGAAGAAAACAATCCAAAAATAAAGGCTAAACCGAATTGGAAACGAATGAAAGTAAACAAAAATGATAAAAGAAAAAAGAAAAGGGAAAAACAAATATATAAATTAGGTCAAATAAAAAAGGGTATTGAATATAATTCACAGCTGAAGAAAAAAAAAGATTATTTACTGTTGCACGTACTACAGGAGTTGGATCTACTTCTTTTGAAAGTCAGCTTTTACACAAGCATCTGTACTTCTACTTAAGCACAGAGTGGGGAATTATTTTGCCACTTCTTTGCTCAATAGTCACGAGACGACATATTTGTCGATCCATTTGCGTTTACAATTTGGTATCATCCTTTCTTAATGCGCGACACTATGCTAAACGCGTCATGCCTTTGGATTCCTATAGCCCACGAAGGCAGCATACACTCAATCGACCTTTCGCCTAGTTTAACGGATAGCAGTTCACCGGGTTTACTCTGACACTGCTGACTCGCGAGGCCACGCCCACCAACGGCCACGCACCCCGTTTCCTCCAACCGCCCGCTGAGCATGCACTGTCCACGCGCACGCCGCCCACCGATTGGACGAGCTGCTGCACACACACGATTGCGATTGGTCGAGTGTTGCCACCCGCCCGGTCCGCGTTACGAGTTTTGTTTTTCTTTTTTCTCTCCGCCCCCTGTTTTACTCACACAGCTGAGAGAAAAGAGGGAGCCAGTCCGAGAGTGGTGGAAAAAAAAAAGAAGCGACCTCAGCCCTGCCTCAGAACAAGCAGCGGCACCGGGAAGCGCCGTCTCTTTGTTCACTTAACTGGGCTTTGACCAGCAAGAAAAAGTGACATTTGAACGTTTTGTTCACGCATGCCATCCCGGAAGTATATCGAAATGGACCCTCGCGTGGTAAGACAAATTCCCCCTCTTCTTTATAGTTGTTTTAACCATTGTGACGACTTTATTTTTGTATTCTAACTTGTAAATGAGCGTTTGATTGTCATGACTTGCTTAACCGTCAACGTGATGCGACGTGTGGTCGTATTTGAAGAATTACAACATCCTTTTAGCGCGAAATCGCAGCCTACGTCACGTTTTTTGTTCAATTCGTCATCTTTTTTTATTGAATCTTTTCATTTGTGGTACTGTCAATTTAACGTATAACTCCTTTCTTTTTCAATGAGCGTGTCCCTGCATGTAAACCTATGTTGGGGGCTTGTTTAATGGAAGAAGGCATAATAGGTATGGGCAAGCTCCCAGAGGCAAACCTGCTTTATGGGGATTTCACATGGCTCATCTGGGCAACACGTCACTCTTTGGTCTATATTTGGCCATGGGAGGTGTCCTGGCTCCAAATGTGGGGCAGTGCATGCTGGGCCAGGGTGTAGTCACTCAGCAGCGCTCCATCCACTTATTTAATTTGCAAGTTGAGATGCAGGAAACAATGATTGAGCAGCAAGTCCTACCCTTTGTCAGTCCGGTTATTTCTGTCCCGTGATGAGACCTGAGTCAGAACTTGATCGGTTACGCCACTCTTTCCTTCAGAACAAGTCTGCCGAGCAGTGTGGGTCCTACGCAAAGCGGAGGAGGCACGACACCGCCGAGCAGCCCGTCCCCGGTGGCAACAGCCGATGCTCTCCTGGTCTGGAGTACACAGACCTGGAGGCCGCTGAGGCGCTGGTGTGCATGAGCTCGTGGGGCCACTTTGTTGGCGGCAACAGGCCCAACCCCTGCAAGCCCCGACCCCTGACCCCAGCCTCGGACTCCTGCGACTCCATCCTGCCACCCGAGCTCCCGGAGCCCTCGAAAGACTTTGTGTCCCTTTCCTCTCTGGTAAGATTCATACCACTAACTATACAGTCAGAGATCCATAATTGGTTGTTTTGTCTGGGCGAATAAACTGTCTTTAGATTCATGTTTGATGTCAGACAGTGAATACCTGCATATTTTATCTAGGGCCATTATGGTGCTCAGGAAAAAAATGGGAGTGAGTTGAGGAGCTTCATTTAGACAAAACTAGTAATTTGCTGCCATCTTGTGGCCTCTACAGGCAAGCTGATAAACTTTTTAAGTGGAATCAATTACTCAGCTTTTCCCAATTAGGATTTTGGAGTCAATCACGCGTTAAAAAAAAACAATAATCCAATCTATTTAAACAAATTGTTATGTACCCCAATTTTGCATGAAATGCTAAATATTGGCAGAGCCGATCCAGCCAATCAGACTCTCGTATGCACCACTACCTGCAACCCAACGGAAGACAAGTGTAGAAAATTTATGAATTTGAATAATTTAGAATTTAAGAAGTTTGGGGGAAGAAAAAAAGTGTTTCCCAACCAGCTGTGGGAAATCATCCAATTTCACCTAATTAGTCTAAAAAATGTATTGACTTCAAATATGTTTGGCCATTAATCCATGTCAGTCATTTATAGTAACAGGCAGAACAATTAAATGCTCTTTCAGAACATGGCAGGAGGTACACAATTCACTCAAAGAGAAGTCAAGAATTTTCAGCTCTCCCACAGCATACCTAATGAGCCCTCACGGCACACTGGTTACAAATCATTGCGTTAGATAAATCCTCCTTTTGCATGCAGGGTCATAAAAATCTCCATCCTGTCAAATGAGAGGCAGCCACCTACGACTTGTGTGGACGGCCCTCCTGATTGTTGTCTTTGCTCTCGTCACAGTGTATGACTCCGCCTCACAGCCCCAGCTTTGCTGAGACCTCATCCTCCAGCAGCGGCACGTCCTCGCAATGCGCTGCCTCTTCCGTGGCCAAGAGCCCGCCCTCACTCGCCCCTCCCTGCAGGTCCATGGCGACGAGCGTAATCCGCCACACGGCGGACAGCTCCCCGTGCCAATACCACATTCCAGTGGCCCCCAATTTAGTGAAGGTGACGGCCCGCCAGCAGCAGCAGCCGAGCGTCACGCCTTCATCTCCTCTTCCTGACACACCCTCAACAACAGAGGCTGGTCCTCCCAAGCCCTTTTTGGACAATGTCCCCACACCCATTCCTATTAAGAGTCAACCGCAGAACAGCCCCCCTGCTCAGGCGACTCTAACCCCACCTCCAGTCACCAGCCCTCAAATCATCTGCCAGATGTTCCCCTTTAGCGGCCAATCAGGTATATTATCAGCCTTAATCCCCAGCACAGTCCAGACGACCTCCACCGGGGCCCGGACTGCCTCTGCGCCCATTCTACCCCAGCCTACCTCCGCCGCAGTGCAGCAGTCCCTAATCGTGGGTTCGGCGGTGCCCCAGGGCACAGTCATGCTGGTCCTCCCCCAGTCCTCGGTCCCCCAGGCTCCTCATGGCCCTCAGACTGTCATGACGCTGGGCAACACCAAATTGCTCCCGCTGGCCCCGGCTCCCGTCTACGTGCCCACGGGGCCCGGCGGAGGCGGCACCACGGCCACAAAAATGGACTTTTCCCGCCGGAGAAACTACGTGTGCAACTTCCCCGGCTGCAGGAAGACGTACTTCAAGAGCTCGCACCTCAAGGCACATCTTCGCACGCACACGGGTGAGCATTTTTTGGCCCGTTGTTAATTGCTCACGAGGATGCGGAATTCAATACGGCTGTCGTAACGTCCTGTTTCTAAGAATTCCACAGTGGAGGATAGTGATCTCATTGTTGTGCAAGTTGTTCCCACAACCTTGATTGTGCCAAGACACATTTTTCACTCTCCAAACAGAAATTTCACAAAAGGTTGATACAGTAAACACCGACAACTTGCGGATGATAGGACCCAAACCCTACGACAAATATTTGGGGTGGAAAAAACAAACAATATCAATATTTTAAATTTGACATATTCCACCAATCATGATCCTAAACGCAGATAATTTTATTTTGAAAAAAAAAATGCAAAGACTCTCCATAATGTCCACTTACAACCCAGGCTAAACGTAGCTCCTCCCCAACATAAAAAGATGCATCACTTCAACATACTTCCTAATAATAGTTATAATACACTGCAATTATACAGTGCGGGTAAGGGACAAACAATGACAACTAAAAACGGATGCAACCATCAATGAAACGATAACGGACAACAGAAATGAATGAAAAGCAAGTTTGAACAGGTGGTTTTTCAGAGGACATTTGATATTTCTAATGAGTCTTGCGTTACTGATGAGTTTTGGGAGTCAGTTGCAGAGGGTGTTGGGGCATAGGCGGCAAAAGCACAGTCCACCGCGGGACGGCGCTTTGCGCAGGTGATGAGCGTTAGGAGTGTGGAGTCAGCAGAGCGGGGGAGACATTGGCGGGAGAGGTAAGATGGGGTCAGGTTATGGGAGGGACTTGTAAATCGGTAGAAGATCTTTGCATTGGATACGATGTTGGATGAGGAGCCAAAGGAGTTGTTGGAAGGATGTTACCTGAAGCGGGTGTGAGGGAGGAGGCGGGCAGCTGAGTTCTGGACATATTGCAGTTTTGGAGATGAGTGGAGGGAAGTCCAAAGAGGAGGCCGATGCCAGTAGTCGAGTCTGGAAGTAATGATTGAGAATGAGAATCTCAGCGGTGGCGTGAGAAAGGGAAGGACGGAGGCGTGAAGTGTTTCAGAGGTGGAAAAGAATGTTTTCGTGATGGAGTTGCATTGGATTTTTTTTAAAGGTCTTTAATCATACTTTAAAATAATACAAACACATTTAACTGCATATTTTGAGAGAGAAAGAGCAATGGATAACTCAAAAAGAGTATACAGTGTTCCAATCCCGCTGTTGACAGTAAAAAAAAACATTTTTTTCCAAACTACAAATTAAAAAATGAACTTTCAGATGTCACTTTCCTTAGGTATAAAGCAGGATTACAGCGGATGGCATTCAATCATTTTCAACCAAAACTAGGCTGTGCCTTTTACTTCCTGTTCTTTCAAACACTGTCTCAAAGTAATTTGTCTTCTGCCATCTAGTGGTCAATGCTGGAATTACACCACTAGAAGATGACCGATATCCCAAAGTGCGGTTATTAACTGTACAAAAGAAATCCGAACCTTGAACCCGAGATGAAAGAGGTTTTACTGTATAAACCCCCCCCAAAAAAAAAAAAAAAACAAATTTGTGGATAGTGAAGCGCAAATATGCGGCTGTTCACTGTATGCCTGCCTGTCACTTTGGTGCTGGCATACATCAGCAGTGATAGATTATTTGTAGTTCATAGATTATAAAAGCAAATTGTTCAAAATTACTTGAAAATGTAAAAAAAAAAGTTAAACACAACTGAACTGTACTTTACTCAGCACTTTTGTGGTACCCGTACCAGTTTTAGATGAATAGGGCTTCACGTTGATTTGTTATGACTGCTAAAGTGACATGCTAACCACCTCCTTTTGTTTTTTTCCTTGTAGGTGAGAAGCCGTTCAGCTGCAGCTGGGATGGCTGCGACAAAAGGTTCGCCCGCTCAGACGAGCTCTCACGCCACCGGCGGACGCACACCGGCGAAAAGAAGTTTGTGTGCCCCGTGTGCGACCGGCGATTCATGCGCAGCGATCACCTCACCAAACACGCCCGGCGCCACATGACCACCAAGAAAATTCCCACCTGGCAGGCCGACGTCCGGAACCTGAACAAGATGGCCGCCGGCAAGAACCCTCCCGGCAAACCCAGCCTGGCTACGATAAGCATGCTGGTACCTGCCGGTTCTCAATAGGCAAGGAACACTTAACTAATGCAGGGAGCGGCCTGGCACATACGGCCGTCTTGACTCACGGGAATAAAAGAAAAAAAAAATCATGCACTGGACCTTTACATCTCTACTGCTCATTTGTACATTGACACAAAAGGATTCTTTTTGTTTAATGGATGCACTCTTTGCCAAAGCCTTTGTATGACTTTGAATTTCGTATTTTCCACCCTTCCGCGACGTTTTTTATTTGTTGTGACGCATATGTGAATGTTTTGTTGCGTGTCCCACTCGAGGAACATGTTGATAGACATATAAAAAAAAATGTAAATATTCATATGTAATCACCATTACTATGATAATACCTTTATGATTACTGCATACCTCTATGTGTAACTTTCATATTATTTAATACATATTTGTAATTAAAAAGATGACTCATTTACTGTTCATGCTGTCTTTGTTAGTTGTTTTCTACTTTTAGTCATGACTTTTTCAGTATCGAATCCAGGAAAAACAAGGTGTAGGCTCTCAGTTGAGTCAGCGATCGTCCATAAAAGACACTGAGTGGTGCCTTCCCACATCCTGCGTGTCATACCATTCGCCCTCGCCGCCCTTTTTTGGTCTGAAGCTCGCACGCGCATCCTCCCGAATGTGCTGACAAGCATGTGGGACAGCTTCCTTTCTGGCCCACTGATTGGTTTATCGGGGCTATAAAAGCTTGGTTTTGTAAGACCACGCAGAGACGTCACATCTTGTTTATTCACCAAGCTGCTAGACTGCTCAATGAGTCAGGGCAGACTAAAAATGTTGAGTGTGCTCTCTCTCTCTCTTTTTTTTTTACACACCATTAGATCTTATCACTTTTGTTCACATGGGGCAAAGGAGAGGATATTGCTTTATAAAGCTCACATTGACATATGATTGAAGACAGATTATGATGCATTATGGGCACTTTGATTTGACGGATTTAAGTGCAAAGAGCACCAGCACAGAGTGTATGTAGTGTTTATCACACCGGCCTCACAGTTCTGAGGTTGCGTGTTTGAATCTTAACTCTTCATCCACGTGGCATTCCACCAGGTACTCCAGGGTCGTCCCATATTCTAAAATCAGGTGTGTTAAATTCATAGAAGACAAAATTGCCTATAGGTGTGAATATGAGTGTGAATGATTGTTTTCTACGTGTGCCCTGCTGCAATTGGTTGGTGACCAGTCCAAGGTGTACAGTGCCCGCCACTCACCCAAAGTCAGGTAGGATTGGCTCCAACTTTCCGTTAACCTAATAGCACGAGTACTATAATATATGGATAGTTGGATACGAAAGGTAAATTCTAACCCACGGTTCACCAACCTTTTTTTTTAAACTGAGAGCTGCTTCTTGGCTACTGATTCATGTGAAGGGCTTACCATTTTCATTCACATTTATTAATGATATTCATTTATGTAAAGACGGTGATCATTTTAATAATTTCTCACAATAATTGGGAAACAGATAAATGATCACTTCTACAACGTTCCTAGAAAGTTCAATGTTGCATGACTGCTAAAAATTTTTTAGAACAGGACGGGAGAGGGGGCGGTGATCTACTCATGTGGTACTTGTGGGCCGCGTGCACTACGTTGGTGACCACTGTTTTAACTTGTAATACTTAATGAGCCATCCATTAATTTTTTATACAGTTTATCCTCGTTATGATTACCTAATTATACTATAGTTATTATCATTAGATATTTTTCAGGAAATGAAAAATAATTATATAAGGCACTAAGGCAACTTGCATAGTGTGCCAGTATCGGCTAACACCTCCTCCATGTCTCTTCCTGGTAGTGGTCTCACCTAGCAACAGTGCCCTCCTCCCAATCAGAGAGAGAGAAAAAATGAACCGTTGGGGGCGCGACCAATCACAACGCTTGCCTACACACCCGCCCTTTTGCCTTACTGACCGACTTACTTGAGGTTGAGTAAGTCCTCAGGTGCGCGGTCAACAGCGACACTTAGTGGCTACATTGAAACATTACCGTAGCTTGTAAACGAAAAAGTAAAACAACCATTAAAACAAACAAAGAACTCTATTTTAAATGAAATATATTAAAATATTACTTAAAACGTCCCACAAATGTATGTTAAATCAAATAATTTGTGTAAATGAGTGTAAAGTCACGTGACACACAATCGATTAGTTTGGTGAAAGAAAATAAAAATCTCGAAATAATTAAAATTATTATTAATGTTTCTTTGTGTAGGCAACAGCATATTAACACATATGCTAAAATTGTGGACTCATTTAAAAAACTGTATTGCTCTTTTGATTTAATGCACTTCGTTTCATCCTGGTATCAACGCTGTGTTCGTTGCTATGGTTACAGTACACATGACTATTTGAGAGAAGAGAATGGAGTTTTAAACTAGCCTCCTATTGTGTTAGCTCCTCCACAGCGTCTAAAGGCAAACCTGAAATCCGACTAAAGACATTCGTTGAATTGAATTCGGGAAAAATGTTCGGTAAGTACTTGCGACACAAAATATACCTAAAGTACAATTTAAGCTAACATGTAGAATTTTTCGTCACGATCGTAACTCTCTTTTCTTCAATTCATAGTTAGTCAAAGGTTATAATATCGCCATATTCGTTTATGTTTACATGTGATTGTCTCCAACCTGTAGAAGGGCATTTTTAACACACACACACACACAAATATATATAGAACTCAAAACAAAACCACGATAATTTATGCTATAATAGTTTTTGGGATGAGGGTTATAATGCTACTCAGATAATGTCATACATGTTCATTTCTGGGGGTTCTCATTGCAGGTAAACTGAAGATGAACCCTTCACTGTTGCTGTAATATAGTACCATCTTTAAATCTATTTCACTGGGTTCTCTGTGATTGCTCTATTTCATTATGGAGATTGGAGAAAAGCTAAAAGAGCTCAACATGACAGCAGATGAAATGAAGAGATTGACAAAGGCGTTTAAAGATGAGAAATTCAGGGAAATGCTGAATGATTACGCCCAGGAGATAGCAGATCCAGAGAATAGGAGAATCTATGAGGAGGAGATTGCTATGCTGGAGAAGGAGAGGGGAAATAACATCGAGTTCATCCACCCGAAGCCATTCAGGGCTCTGAGGACCAGTGTGAACCGTAAGCAGAAGTGTTACATCAACATCTGCGCTAATGACAAAGTTGGGAAGCCTGAGTGTAAGTGGGGGGAGTCTGAGGATGGTCGCAGAGGGCAGTGCTGGTCACTGCCTCACAATCTGCACCCAGGAAGGCAAGACACCGATCCAAAAGGGAACAAAATCATGATCTATGATGTCATTTTCCACCCTGACACCCTCCACATAGCTAACAAAAAGGCCGAATTCATGCAAATGGTGAGCAGCACGGCCATTCAGGGAATCCAGGATGCCTTTAAGGTGACGCTGGACAAAAACAACGTGAGGGAGATGAACACAAAGTACAAGGGCACGCCTCAGCCTTGCGTCATCCGGAAACCCATCCCAGGATATACAGCCAAGCCTGAAGATCATCCACTTGCCTTCCCTTACCCAGATGAAAAAAAAACAAAAACTAGCACTGATCCCAAACCCAAGACCTTCCAAATTAAAAATGAGAAAAGCAAAGTGCCCACTGAGCCCAGCTACACTGTGAAATACCGATCATTCATCGACCTGCAGGACTTCAGATGCTCCAGAGACTCTGGAAAGAGCCCCAGGCCCAAAGAAATTGTCATCACTATCGACGTACCGCTGCTGAAGTCGGTGGCGGACGCCAGCCTGGAAGTGAAAGAGAAAAGTCTGCTCCTGGAGTCCGAGACGCCCGCCTACAGGCTGGAGCTGCCTCTGTCCTACCCAGTGGATGAGGATCGAGGAGAAGCCAAGTTCAGCAAGCAGAGAAGACAACTGACAGTCACGCTGCCCGTCCTTCCCTCCAATGAGGTGATGGATTTTTGCTGGGGTAATAATGGGACAGAAGGTGGCACGGAGGAGCAGGAGATGGAAGCTGAAGAAAGTCAAGTACTTGAAGCGGAGGTAATTAAAGGTGAGGATGATGGAGAGGAAACTGCGATGGGCGATCAGGAAGAAGACAGTGGTGAAGAGGAGCAATCAAAAAAGAAGGGAACAGGTAAAAAACTGGTGGAAGAGATTCTAGGAGCTGAAGAAAAGACAAGAGAGATTGCACAGGAAAATGGAGAAAAGAATGCATTTAACATGAAAGAAAGTTTGCTCAATGAAAATAAAAATAAGGAACCAGGAAGGGAAGAAAATGCGCCTCATAGAATTGATTGCAATCAAGAAAATCTGCTCCAGATTTTACCTGTGGTCCCCACTCAACCTTCTCATCTGGAAAACGCATATGTGGAGTCCTATTCAGACTCAAGCGCCCAAGTGAAGGATGTTTATATGCAAGAAATCGCAGGGACAGAAGAGAAGGAGAAGAACGATCAGAATAGTGTTGAGGAACCTGAGCAAAAAGATGTTAGTGTGGAGGAGAGATTGACAGAGAAGAGAACATGTGAAGCACTTGCGGAACAGGACGCACAAGAAACTGGAGAACAGGATGACATGTGCACGAAAAAAAGTCAGGTCAACCTCAACAATAACGGAAGTAAGGATCCTGTGAGGGAAGAGGAACAATTGCCAGGGAAGAGAAGCGAGGGGGACGCACAAGAAACTGAAGGACAGGATGTCGTGTGCAGTCAAGAAAATCAGACCAACCTCAGTAAAAATCAAAATAAGACTCAAGAGAGGGATGAAGATGCACTGCAGAGAGTGCACTGTCAAATAACTCCAGCAAGTGTTGATCCACTGCAGATTTCTTCTGTGCAAGAAGATGCATATTTAGACTCAAGCGACCACGTGAAGAACGCTAAGATGAAAGAAGCTCCAGAGAGTGAAGAGGACGTCAAGGTGAGTCTTGACAATTTGTGTGACATCCATTCTCTCCATTTTCATTGGGCAGTCAAAAATTAAAAAGTCACTGAATATTTTCAGTTTTATAAACTTAAAAAAATGGGAAAATGCCAGATTTGCCACATTTTAATTTTATAGTCGAAATTTGATTTAAGATTTTATGGCATAATCAGACCAACCATGACCACGATCTATCGGTTGATCCATGAGGAATATTGTATCACGGACAAGTACAACATATGGTTTAGTACTACCATAACGACGGATTTTGAAATTAAGTGGCATTAAGTGTTCATCAAAAAAGGAGGCAGATATTTTACACCTATAAAGTATATATATATATATATATATCATTAATCTAAGCCACTGTAAAAACTTATATAAAGCTTCAAAATTAACACTGAACTTATGGGAAAATAAAAAAAAAACTGCACAAATAATGATTAATTTAAAATCTTAGTTAAATTAAAATGTTACCAAATTAATTGAAAGCAAACAGTTCTAAAATATTGAATGCAAATATATTATACCTAAAAGTTAAATACAACTGAACTGTACTGAACAAATGTACTGTACTTTTGGGGGGGAAAAAAATTGCTCTTCAAATTACGTGACCTAAACTGCTGCGATCAAAGCGATTTCCATTTCACGTCAACCTGAACAATTAAATACTAGAATCAGAAACTTGGTCACAATTTTCCATTATTTTTTTATTTTTTTTTACCTGAGCTTAAATCTGAAATATGAGAAATCTGTCATGGCTAATAGATGGATGGACGTTTGAAACAAAACCGAATAATGTGTCGCCATTTAATTTTTTTATTGCCACTGGCAAATGAAAAGAACGAATGATACCCAAATTCCTGACTTCAGAAAGAGAACTTTATGACCCAGCATTTCCACCACAATAGCAGCCTTAAGAGACACAGTGGTTCAATTAATTACTGGGTGTACCATCCACTTTTAAAAACACCACACCTACAATAGGACGCTTCCTAACAATAGCAGGTGTTGCCGTTTGAGGCTATAATTATCTTTGCAATGAGATCTGATGACACCGTGTCTCCAAAAGACCACAGCTCACCTTTTGACGACTCATGGTAGCAACAAAAGGCACCTTATAGAAGGAAGCAATACGATATTTGCAGACCAATACTGCCACCTAGTGGCATTGTATATAACTGGAATCACCTAGTCAAAAATACACAGAACAATAAAGCAATGTTTTTTATTTATTTATTTTTATTAGATGGAACTGGATCCACGACAAGAGGACAAACCATCTGGCGAAGCTCTGCCTAATGAAATAAACTTGAAAAACACCAAAGAAACAAGTGAGGAAGCTTCCAACATGGGTGGAGGCGACAAAGTAAGCCACATACCTGAGGAAAAAACGCCAACCTCGACACAGGACGAAGTGAGGATGAAGGAAGAGGAGGAGGACCTGCCGGAAAATGAGCTCGTCCAAAAACCAGAAGCAGACAAGAAGACTCTGCCTGTCTCACTGAGAGAAATTGACCAAGATGGAAATGTGACCGTCATCAGCGATCACACCACATCAGCGGGATTCCTCTTCCGGAACTCCCTCCTGTATGAACTTGACTAAGACTGAAGAATTGCTCGTTTATCTATTTTTTTTGTATCATAAAAAGCTGGCATCTGAACAGGAGTCTGTAGACTTTTGCTATCAACTGTGTCCGTTTTAGAGAAATCTTCGACAAGGAGTGACAAATAAACGGCTTGGATCAAACACTCTTTGCTTGTTATTTGAAGAGTTGTGTGAGAGTGAAAACAGGTCTTAAGGAATGCTTGCGTTTGTTCTTGTGGATGGATTAAAACGATATTAATTTTTTTTAATGGTCTCCTTAGGGCTGAACAATTAATCAAATTGAAATCAACATCACAATATAGTAGAATGCAATTTTCAAATAGCCAAGGATGCAGTTTGATGAAACTGCTTCATTTGGGTCACGAGGCTTTAAAAAAAATTATATATATATAACAATTATTTCATAGTATCTAGATAAGTTCTGTACTTAAGTACAGTCTCCAAACCTTTGTAAAGGTTTATGAAGTTACCATAGCGAATGCGTAAAAGATTGTCAAAGTGTTGGAACTCTAATTCAAGTACATAAACTGCCTTACATAATTGATTTGACTTTATTTCCGCACTAAGCTAACCTATAAAACCAACACATTGCTATACAGTAAATCTGAGATTGGTTATTAATGCAAATGCATTTATTGCTTGATCGCATATTAAATCGTAATCGCAATATTGAGGGGGAAAAATTACAATACATTATTTTTCTAACTGGTTCAGTCCGATGTAAAACTACAAAAAAATGTATATTTTTGTTTAAAGATTTCCATATGGGCGAGGTCTGGAACATATCCCCTCACGATATACTGGGCTCACTCTTCAGGTTGAATTAACACAGCTCAGATTGTGCAGGCGACAAATAATTTTCAGGTCTCACAGTAAACGTCCTCAAATGGATATTTTTATTTAAATGCTTAACACATAGAAAAATAGTGGGACACAAGTACAATAAAAAAAAAAGGAAAAAAAACTCCCTATAGTCTGCTCCTTGTAGAGAGGCAATGAGGTCATGGTACATTTTAATTGCGTTATTACTTTATCCTGCTCAAATAGGTCAGTAGGGCGATGCAGCAGGAACATTTTAAATTCAGCTGGAGTAATTATGCTTGCTTCTTTGTTCTATTCATTAAATGTTGGATCTGTATTTCCAGAAGCAAAATTTTCAATACTGACCCCAGTACAGTGTTCACCCATCTTATAAAAGTTGGTTGAGCATCCCAAACTACTTAAGTGTCACATCCACACCGTCCTCATCTGATTCCCCTCTGGAGGGAATTGTCCAAGAACTTGGAGTAGCAAGTTAGGGAGCAAAAGTGCTGCTGCACGGGAGCGTCTGTCCCTCCCATATCGTCCACGAGAACCACCGTGTGAGAAACTTGATGAAGGTTCATGCTCACGCACGTCTTGATGTAAAAGCTGACGCAGAAGCGGCCGCAGTCGCAAACCTTAGCCGATTCCAGGTCTCGACACAAGTGCACGGGGATGAGGTGAGGTCCGTATGGGATTCTGAGGAAAGAAAATGAAAGTTCATTAGATGATGAGGTGGGGCATGAGAGAGCTGCCAGCGGCCAAGATATGCAATTTGATGCCCCGTTTTATGAAGTTAAATTGTCGATCGATTGAATTTATTAGGCTCGTCGCACACTGTGCGAAATAGCTGAACTTGTGCAGTGAGCAAATCTCACAAACGCACAAATACATCAGCCAGTCAATTTCAGTGTTCACGCAAAATGTTTTCACATTAAAATGAATGGAAATGCCATTAATCCATTTCACAAAAATTGGAATGTGTTTTTTAATGGGGAAAATAGCTTTCCGAAATATTGTACTTTAGAAAAGGCGACAGGAACCAGCAGATGTCGCAACTCCTCAGCATTAACATTAGTTTTTCTTCGCAGAAGATAAAGAAAATGTGACAGTGAGTATTGTTCTACATTAGTTTGCTTAGAGGGCTGTAATAACTCAAAGACGACTGGCCGACCGTTTTAATTGGCTCTTTGAGAATTGTCAGGAAAAAAAAGATGACATCCAAACATTATAATTCATCTTTATTTTTGTAGGTTTTAAAATACGCCCCCCAAAATCCAATATTTTATTCACTACATTTAAATTTCAAATGAAATTTTATTTATTTGTTTTTTACATCCGATTAATCTGTGATTGGAATTTTATTCTGCCAAATATCGAAATCTGCCCAGTTTGCAACACAGCAACACTTTGCCCGTCTTTGGTGTTTTGAGCATTACTCGTGAGGATTAGCATTAAGGTAGTGGATGTAAAGACAAAGTTATGTGATTACTTTAAGTATCGGTACACAGCATATAATTCTCTTTGTTCTATGTTGAGTTTAAAAATCTACTTTAACGGGGAGTGGCAATAAAATGCTTGAAGCCTCTTTTTTGGAGAATTGATCAGGATAAATCAAGTCAACCCCCAAAATAAAAGCAAGACTTGTTTTAAAATATCATTGTCAAGTTTTTTTTTTTCTAAAGTAAAAATATTAAAATTGGAATGCATGATTTAATTTTAAGGAAAGCCCAAAGTGGAGGACACGATTTCGGAATCTTGAAGTGGAAAATGATTCAAACCTGAGGTTGGCTATAGCCCTGGCAGCCAGTTCTTGAAGAGAAACCGGGAATGTGAGCTGCATGGTGTGGTACAGAGGGTTGGGCTGCACAAACGGGTTCCCGAACAAGTCCAGATTCTCTAGTCTCAGCTTGCGGAAGTCGCCGGGCAGCACGGCGAGTTGGTTGTGCGCCGCGGAGAGGAACCTCAATTTGCTGAGGCGTCCCAAGTGGAAGGGCAGAAAGACGAGCTTATTGTCGTCCAGTTTGAGGTTCACCAGCTCCCGGAGCTGGCAGAACTGAGCGGGAAGCGACTGCAGCCGGTTCTGGCTGAGGTCCAGGAGCTGGAGGGTCCGCTGCAGTGTGGATAGACAGAGGGCCTCGCTAAAGGCTTCCAAGTGGTTATTGTGCAGGACCAACTCGGACAGGCAGCCCAGATCGCCGATGGTGGCCGGGAGCTTCTTGATGTGGTTGTTGCTGAGGTCCAGTTTACGAAGAGCTGCACAATCCCCAAAATAAAGAAGATGTAAGCAATGTGTGAGGGATAAGTCTCGATGCATAAAAAAAATAAATAAAAATGCAGCTTTGACGATATCTCTGAACCTCACACACCTTTCAGCGACAGCATGCGCATGTCGATACGCGACAACTTGCAGTAGGAGACCTGCAGCTGCTCCAGGGAGTAAGGGAAGCTGGAGGTGAGCGGGTAGTCCTTCTTGGAGACGATGGTCAGCTTCTTCTTGGGCTGCTCCACGTCTCTGGCGCGGACGGGCGTGAGGGTGGACAGCGGGAGGCTGCTGGCGTTGCACCCCCTGTCCGCCAAGCGAGCGGCCGAGAGGAAGTTCTTCAAGCTGTTTGCGTCGGCCTGAGCATCGAGTCACGTCGTCAGTTTGTGGATATGGAGGAGCAGTCGACTTGCATCGAACAATTTTTGCGGCGGGGTTTCCTCCCTGATTTTGCTTTTTCAATATTAGATTGAGTGCGATTTCTACTGATAGTGATTAGGTGTCTACGATATATATTGACGAGCCCTCCCGAATAGGTTCACTTTAAAATTTACAGGCATTTATTCATAAGTCATTTTAGAGGCGGGAGTGTCAATTGCTCATGTTTTATTTTTTTGCAATTGGCAACAAGGCTCAGTCCCAATCCCCCATAAATTGCTGCGGTTTAGTATACAAAATAAAAAAATTAAAAAACATGGTCTAAACATGCTACATCAAGAAATATAAGAAAAGAATTGTCGACGGCAGCCATTTTAATAAAACGGGAAAAGTCGCGTGTGTTTTCATTGCTCTATGTTAATACTTCTGGCATTTACTTTAAATCTGAGCGGTTGCTCATATGGATTCACCGTGTTCCTTTAGTCATATGTGTGTCACTTGCATGCAGATTATTATTATTATTATTATTTTTAGATCAAATATAAGCATTAAACCAGATTTGAGTACTTGGATCTGCTATGATGATCTGTCATTGCAAGCCCTAACACTGCACGTTGACCCGTCTAAACCCACTGTTGGACATTTGGGAAGTGAATGTTATTGTCAGTAGTGTTAAACATGTAGGTGAAAGGTCACTGCTGCCTGGCAGCATTCAGGCTCAACAGCCACTGGAAACGATCAGGCTGCCATGGTGTCTGTCCACGGCCGTCAAAACAAACGCCTTTTGAACAGGCAACAAACAGCCAAGTGGACACTTGCTATAGTAAATGAACTGGCAATTAAATGCCCCGCGATGCCTTTTGACAATTTGTCAACACCCCTACCTTGCTCAAACAGATGTCGACAGCAGGTTCCTTTAATCTCACCGTGGCTTTTCCCTCCGCCACAAACCAAGTGAAGAATTTTTCAATGTTGTCTTTGAGCTGCAAGACAAAATTGACGCATATTCAACAAGTGGAAAAATCCATTTCACAACATCACACTCACCACAGGTTCAGACAGGAATGCAACAATTTTTTTTTCACACTTGTTTGCATGCGTCACTTTTACAGTGTCACAATACTTTAAAAAAATTTATAAAATCATCCTGTGGTGGATACATGAAAGCAGCTAATGAGATCATAACAACGATATTTCTATGGTGTCGAAATAAATTAGATTTCTGATTATGTTTGCTGTGCGGTCATAGTATATTAATATATATTGTACAATAAATATACAGATTACGCACATTACGCTAACGTTGGGCAAGATAAAGGCTATTTTAGCTCGGGCATTTCATTCCAGGTCATTAAGTAAAAGCTCTGTTTTATTTCTACTTTTGTTCGCATGCAGGCAGTGAGAGATGTTTAAATTGTGCAGGGCTCGAATTTGTTTATGATGTCACCTCTGTATCTTAAATTTCTCTACACTCTGTCAACTACTACTGTATCAGTCTTCATCTTAACATATTAACAGAGGAAAATAACTGATGTGAATTGATTGGGGTTGTATGTGGGGAAAAAAAAACAAACGACCATAAGCTAACTAGGCTTTATTTATTTAATTCAAACCGGGCTATAAGAATAAAGATGGGTTCGGATACAGGCAAGTAATATTCCCAATACTTTTGCTCACTTGAAACGCGAGTGGGTCAAGACAAAAGGTGTTCTATCATAAATTGTTTAACACGTTGACATAATAATAGCTGAAATTATTTTATTTCGTGTGTGTGTGCGTGCGCGTGTGGGAGTGGGGGTGCGTGTGCGTGTGTGTGTGTGTGTGTGGCTTTTGAGTCTTCACTATACAACAAAAACAAATCAATACTTTTGGAGGGGACTGTGTCCTCTGAATCTCAAACATGATGGACAAACAAATAGTCGGATGATGGAAAAGGTGTGTTCACTCGAATTGTCTAAAAAATAATTAATTTGTACGAATGACTTTGTTCATTTACCTTATCCATGCCAGCGACATATATGACAGGCAAAAATATATAAATGCTCTCCCACTAGATGACAGAAGGTACATAATCAGCCTATAGCACAGCAGTATGTTTGTCAGGAATAAAGGAGCCTTCTCTGACCTTATATTTTGAGCCTGTTCTGTCCTTGGCCGTGCAGATCATCATGTAGACGTTACAGCGTTGACCGCTCTTGTCCAAGTGCTTCCCGATGGACAGCACCGCTCTCGCCCCCTTGCCGCGACTTTTCATGCCAAAGGTGGGCAGCAAACGATTCACCACCTCCACATCGCACTGCAACTTCATCCTGATCGGCAATCGGAGCTCAAAGTTTCACAGCCAGCTGCGAGCTAACAAAGGCCGGGGCGATGCATACCACCGGGGGGAAACTTGGGTGAAAACAACCCGCCGTTGCAACTCACGTCCCGGGTGTTGGACTTCAGAGAAAATCGGACAAAAAGTCGCATTGCCGCGATGGTCCAGCGCACGGCATTTCACAACGTGCTGGTGGTCGTGGAGAAAAGCTGGCGGTATTCTCCTTTGTGTGCTTACTGGTACAAAGTGTTGGGCCTGAATGAGTGGTTGAATGTGGATGACAGCGAGTGGGTTTGTTGTATTAGCTCCTTACTGTTATAGCGTAAGCCCGCGCATTGGAAGTGACGTCGGTGCACTTTCAAAATAAAAACGGATGCTGTTGTTTTACAGCCCGAGCTCGTTCTTCTTCTTTTTGGGGTTTAATTGCCGTTGGCATCCATTATGTTGCGTTATCGCCACCTGTCGCCTCCTTCCTCTCTCTACAGTCTACACTATATCACTTCTTATTAACCATTATAAAATGGAGAGTGCTAGAGGAAATCTAATATGACAGACACGACCAGACGAACGACGACGGACAGATAATAAAAATTACAAAAAAATACCCAAATTATGCATTGGTAAATTTTGTTTTTTTGTAAAAAGGTGCAAATATAGAGATTTATTGTCTGTTGAAGTCAAACTGACAGTTAAATGGTCGACCGTCCGCCATTTTCCATGGAGTAGAAAGCAGTTTACTCTATAATTGGTACATCTCAATTAACTAGTATATCGTAGAACACTATTTCAGTAGTTCAGATCAAAAAGTGAAATGCATACATTACACAGAGTCAATACACATGTAGTAAAATATTATTTGATTTATTGTTTTAAATAATTTTAATGGTTAGAGTTTACAGTTGATAAAAATTACAACTCATCCTTCACAAGAAATGACACATTACATAAGAAAACAATCCAAATCATTTTAAATCCAAACATTAATTTGGAATTGGCTTTCTGAAAATTAATTATTTAATATGTATATATCCATTTCCTTTTTGATTTGATCTATTGAAATAAATGAACTTTCCAATGATACTAAATTTTATTGTGACGCACCCTTATTTTGGCTTTCCCTTAGAGGAGGTCTGCGCTCGACAGTGTTGTTGACTTGCATCCTTTTTTCTGGAATTGGAGTAATACTAAAATTAAATTAGAACTTCAAACAAGTTTGACTTCATTTAATGATAAATCATTTATTCAGCACATTTTTTAAAATACTTTTGATAAGTGAGCTGGACAAATCAAATGGCATGATGGTTTACCACATTTATTACTTGAAATCCTCAATTCTAAAATAAATGGTACATGTTTACAAATTGTTTGCCCAAATTGTCCTCCAATTTTAAAATGATCCATTTATTGAAAGCACATTTCTCTAGTTTTGTATTTACATAAATCAAGTCTCTTCTTCACAGAGATGTCTCCACACACGACGAGCCCCTTCGTATGTAGCAATGCTGCTGCCCCCCTCCGCCATCCTCGCCCCCGCATCCGTCAGGCCCGTGCACTATCAGCACCGGAAAGAACCTGGCATCGCTGTAATTGGGCGGACTGTCGCTGAGGGCCAGCTGGCTGGAGTCCGAGCGGCCCCCCTGCTCGTCCATACAGCAGGGGTCCGTCATGTTGCTGCTGCGGCTCCTCCACAGAGCCACCGTGCGCCGTGACCCGTACATGCGACACAGGGAGAAGCGGGAAGTGGCTGAGGACAGCCGGGATCGGAAGCGCGCTCCCTGGCAGGAGAAGAGCGAAGAGCAGCTGGAACTGGTGACGGTCCTCCTCCTGGTCCTCCCGCGCCTGCCTTCCCGCCCTGACTGACTCTGGAGGGCCCCGTAGCTCTGAGTGGTGGGGCTGGTGTCCAGGAGGTAGCAGTTGGATGACGTGGTGCATTCGGTGTCATGCAGGGAATTGGAGTCGGCTGTGCTCAGGTTGATGAGCATAGCCTCGGAGTAGCTGGGAATCACCTGGCGGTTGCAACGGATGTGCCACTCCAACTCCGTGCTGTCCAGCGTGTCAACTCTGGGTATAACGCAACTAACATTCCGATCTCCATCCAGAAGGGAGTCGCTGCTGCAAGTGTAGTCCATCCCAAACAGTTTCTCGATGCGATAGTGCACATATGCAGTGTGATACTCTATGAGCACCCTCAGGGGCCAGGAGACCATGAAGAGAGCAGCCAGCCAGAAGGCCACCTGCGAGGTGTACCAGGGCATTTTATCCGGGTGCACGTAGGCGATCAGGTTATCCCTGAAGTCCACATTCTTCAACTGCATCCCCTCCCTGGCCTCCATGTAATCATCCAAACCTTCGACTTCCGAGAAGAACCTGGCCCGCTGGTTGAGGTAATCGTTCTCCGGGCCGGCCTCTGTGAAGCTGAAACATTTGGTGAACTGCAAGCGAGTCGCCGCATGTTCATCCAACCCTCTAAGGTCACGTGACACGTCCTTCATCCCGCAGCGGACGTATTCAAACTCGCCCTCAGCCACGTGCGTGTTGACCCGCTCGTTGTACACCTGCGTAGTGGTGTAGGTGTCCCCGTTGCGGTAACGAGTGACTTGCCGCGTCCGGCGCACAAAGTGATAGCTGATGGCCTTCCACCATATGCACGGCTGAGCCTGTCGCATGCGCGCCACACGTTCATACACGCTGTCCACGTCCGCTTTGCACTGGAGCTTGCTGCGGGCCCGGCAATGCCAGCACTCCACCATGTACAACACGTAGAGCATGAGGAGGAACGCGAAGGGGATGTAGACGTAGCCGTCCGAGCAGGGGCTGTCGTGGTATATCATGGAGTGAGCTCCGGGATGAGATCCCCTCTGAAGGGATGTGGCGAAGGAGGCCGTGAAAGTGGAGGTGAGGGCCGAGTTGAAGCTGATCTTGGTGACGCGGCTCAGTTGGCACCAGCTGACTGCGCCCAGGCAGCTGTACATGAGCAGGGAGAGCAGCAGGCAGCGCCAGTGAGTTTCACGGCACACGCAGGCACCCAAAGACTGCTTGACTGGACGCTGCTGTGGAGAGAAGTTCAGAAGCATATTGAGGGATGGGCCACTTAGAGCAATGAGCCTCCCAAAACATGGCGGTGATATAGCCCAAATGCTAATGAATGAGCACGCGCTGTAAATTGCGAAGCTTTCCCGCAGCTAAGCACGAAATAAATCAAACGACAAGACAGCTCAGCGGAATTCAGTTAAAGCATTTCGTGTCCCTGTGAGGTATTCGATGCAGGTGAAGGACAAAATAGCTTATTAAGAAGATGTTGTCAACTCTTAGTATAACTGTGGTGCATGGATTTAAAATGATTTGCAAATTCTTTTGAACTTTTATTCACTTGCACTTACACTACCACATCATACTATTTGTTTGCTTCAGGGCAGATGAGCAGAAAAATAAAATGCTCACATTTGCAATACAAACCCGTAGTCAAATTGCCTAAAGCGAAGACACCCTGATGTATTCCAACCAATTAAATCAGGTATTCAAAAACTATCTTTTCGGAAAGCCGCAAATAAGAAAAGTCGATGTTCCCATCTTGTTTGTCACTCGTTCGTCCTCTCCACGAGATCCTTTTTTTTGTCATCTTGTGTTTAATGGAGTGAAAGGATTCGTTGCTGACAACAAGCCATCCATTACCGCAGAGGCTCAGGCGAAGAGATGTCATTGTGCCGCTTCAACCGCACTTGATTTATGGGGTCGGGGGGGGGGAGACCGGGATTCAATTGTCATGATGAACCACACTGAGGCCAGAACCATTGGCAGCACTGACATCCTCAATGCAGACGAACAGTTACAGTATACTACGCGCTCAAAGATTTGACGTTTTGAATTTAATACGGATTCATATGCAGTCCCACCAGATTACGTTAGTGAATCCTTGACTGATCCTGTAAGACCGCCAATCGACTCACTGACTTCACAGCTTTTTGTGCAGATTCATGGTCACTAGCCGATGGACAGGATGATTGCTTCTGTATTCACGGCTCCATGCCAGAAGAAATTCAAATCCTTTTCAATGCTTGTTCAACCGTATGTCAGGAAAAGGGCAGAATCTGAGCATTTATACTTGTTTTCGTACCTATCATGCAAGTTTTTGGAATGTGGAAGGGAGGAAACTGCATTAAACCCACACTGGCAAGGAGAGGAGATGCAAACTCCACACCTGGATTCGAACCCATGACCTCTGAATTACTTTTGATACTATACAGAAAATGTCCGATACTTTTTAAACTTTTACACAAGTAATATTCGACAAGTTGACTCCTACTGATACTTCTATCCAAACATTTCTTTCACGTCCTTAACTGAACCACTTTGCCTCAAACATCGTTTTTGTTGTTGCTGCTCTAAACCAATAGTGTGTTGTATACACTTAAGAAATTGATTCTGAATCGTCTCGGAAGACACACTTGTTTGTTTTATTGGAGCTGCACTTAGAGATGTTAACAAAGTTAAGTACTCACTATCTCGTCATGACTGACTGCTTCCAATAATTAGAATCGGAATACCATTTGGTTTGTGCGTTCAATTGAGAATTTGCCTTTGGAACTGTATGGGGAATAAAATAAATAAATCAAATGTGCACCGACTAAATGCTTGGTGGATATAATCATGGACAGATAATGATGCAAATATTAAACAGAATTAAATATTACGGGAAACAAACAATAACTTGCCGTAAAGACAATGTATGTATGTAATGTATGGATTAAAAGACAAATGTAATGTGCAAAAATAGTTTTAACAATGCAGAATTTGAACATACATCTCCTGTTGCTTTCATCTCTCATCAGGACACAATGACTTACAGGAGTACTGAAATTATTCTCATTAATTATCTTAAATTATACATGACTGACAATTGAAGGGATGTTGACAGGAAGATTTTCTTTTGAAGTGACTCCCAACTGAGAGCGAAGAAGATGCCGTCATTTGAGGTTTGTTTATGATCATAGTTGTCTTTTAGATAAAAATCTGAACCGGATTTCACAATTTCGGCCTATGCGAATGGGGCAGTGCTCTGTTTTGGTGTACTATTCACTTTGGTGCAGTTCCTTCACATTTTGGTGATATAAAATCACCTAAATATTGGAAACAGCTCATGAGTGTGGGACGCAAAACAATAAGCAGTGTAAATCAACATTGAGCGTTACTCTCATTGTAATGCAGAATTTGTGATGCAGGCTCTTGGCTTTTGATCTCATGAGATGGTGCAGGTGAACATGTGAGGGCATAGCACCTACCTCATCCACATCACTCACAGCTGGGGAGTCCGCCACCTGCTCCTCTCCCTCGGCTTCATTGAGAGCGCTGGCCTCGGTGTCTTCCGTTGAGTCCAGGTCGGAGGAGAGCATCCTGCACTTCTTGCATGTCAGGCGGCAAGTGCACGATCAGTCCGATTTGTCGCCATGTGCAGCAGTATCCCCCTCCGCTCGCTTCCCCTTCGGAGCCACTCTGCTGTTGGTGGTGGTGCCGGTGGGCTGCAGCTGTACTGTGAGGCGGGGATCCCGCGGTGGTCCCGACCGAGGGGGGCGGGGTTGAGGGATTTCACCGCAGCAGAGACAGCAAAGGTTGACCATCATGCAGTCAGCGACAAATCAACGGTGGTAGCGGGACCACTGGTTTGCGTCCCAATTTAACCTGACGTCCTCAATCACACCGAATGCACGGCTGCACAAAGGGTGAAGGTAATGACAAAAAAAAAGTGTTCTCAGGATGTGTGATGTCAACGACTCGAAGCCGCTTCTTTTGGTAGCACAAGAAAACGTCGTCCCGTATGGCCACGCATTTATTTATTTTTTTTTACAGCTTTTATTTTGAAAGGAGCTCACATTACAGGATACTGCAACTCCACGATCAAACACAATGAAAAAGACAACATATTTAAAAAGAAATTTCGTAAATTAAAAGCAGAAATTGTCCTCGTTGTGGTATGATATTGGTCCAAACGACGGGACAGATTGGAGAGAGACGACGTGTAAAATCAGTCATAAAACGACACTTCCGCTGTGTGTGACTGGTTTTATTTTGAAAGTTCATTTCATTGCGTCACTTCAAAGAAGCTTTTTGTTTTCGCTAGTCTGTTGTCGCTCAGCTAAAGGTTAGCTTGCGTTCTATCACATTTAAAACGTCTCTCTCTTGTAGCGGCGTTGCTGTGCTAAGAATATGACTGGTTGGTTTTGATTAGTGTAACTCAACTGGTGTGTTTAAAGACGTAAAAGGAACCGTACAGTTCACTTTGTAGCATTTCGATATAAACCTCGCCACATGTGATAAAACCTCTTTATCCAGTGAGGTTGTCGTACGATTCATGTGCTAATTATTTTGGAGTCGTAGCGTCTTCAGTCAGGATTACTATTTTACACAATGCAACTCACAGAATAATGGAAGCGAGAGTAACTGGTTCTGACGACTCGACGATATAATTTTTAAGGGTCCCGTCTAGCTCAGCCCCCCATACAAGTGACCTTGCGGTCGAATAAACGTGTGTCTGCTGAGTTGAACCAACATGTCAGAATCACGCCCTAGTGGAGAAATCAGTCAATTGAAAATAGCTAAATCTAAATTGTCCATAGGTCTGAATGTGAGTGTGATTGTGCCTTGGGCTTGGATGGTGCCCAGTCCAGGTTGTGCACCATTCCAGTTTGATATTATTGGTATTTTTGGTATTACACATTTTATTCACGTTTTGTTTTTGAATTAAGAAAGCAGTTTTTCAGGTCTCATGCACATACTGTATACCCTTCTCGTCTTTGATGACCTGTTTTGTGAGACTTTTTTTTATTGATGTAGGAAGAGTCATATATAAAGGAAATTGACTGATTAATTCTCTCCTTTTCAAGAGGGATGCTGCGCCGTCCCAAGCCGGGTGGCTCAGAGGCAGACCTCCTGAGGGAGCAGGAGGAATTCATTAAATCTGGAGCTCCGTCTGCTGCCACTGTGGTCCGCCGCCCCGACAAGAGGCGGGGTGAGACGGGAGGAGGCCCTGAGGAGGGTCTTAATGGTCACGATCCAGAAAGTCAGAGGGATGTGGTCACCATAGAAGGTTAGGTGGTTGAAACTGTAAACTGCTCCAACATTTTTTTAAATGAACTCTTGCTGCAACTCACAATTATTCTGATGATTCGATTAATCTGCTGATTATTTTGTGTTTTAATCAGATTTAGAACCCATGTTTTAATTTCCATCCCTTAATTAAGAAAGTACGTAATTGCAAATTGACAGTGCAGTAAATGCAAATTTTATTGTTCAGTTCCTGGTTTGGTCCGTAACACACGAGAAAATAAGAAAAAATAGTGATCATTCTTTGTCAACATAAAAGCACATCCCAAAAACATCTACTGTAAGTAAACGTCATTGAAGTTGTTAATAGGTGTGCGTGTGAGTGTGAATGGTAATTTGTATGTGCTGGTGACCAGTCCAAGTTGGCTCCAACTCACCTGCGACACCAATAGGGACAGGGCTATCGAAAATGGATGGCTGGATCGTGCGTTATATGTCAAGAAAAACTTTAAATTTAAAACAAAATGGGGACTCCACTCCTTAATTCCTCTTTGGGACTGTTAAAGTGCCTGAGTATGTGCTCCTGTTTTAGTTAGCAACATAGCAGGTAAGATATTAATAACGCGAATAATAGCATCTGTGAAGTGGATAATACACCCATGTATTGCATCTAATGGTCACTAATTGAGGAAACATTATATTTGTTACAGATTTTACACATTCATTCCACAATTTAGTCACTGCTCTATAAAAAAAATAAATTATTTTCTTTTCAGATCTTCCGGACCAGCTTCCATCCTTGACACCAGCGCCTCCTAAGAAATCCCGCTTCAAAAACAGCCGCGTCACCTTTGAGGACGAGGATGCGGGGGGCAGGCTGGACAGACATGACACCCACATCAGTGCAGTTCTGTCCAAGATTGTTGTAAGCGCCCTTAAACCAGAATTTCCCCTAAAGTGTGGCTTTATTACTAGAATTGTAAAGTATTCATTCTTTCTAGCGTGATCCAATTGACACAAGGCCGGCAGACAATTGTTGTAAAGTAATCGTAGCAGTCTAATGTTGTTGAGTTTCCTAAAACATTTATTTAACGCAGTTGTGTGTTTTTTTCTTTGTGGTCTCATAGATAACTCTTTGTGACTTTTATTTTCTTTGAAGGAGCGAGATACCAGCTCCATACCAATATCACTCCCCGAATTTACTGGCATGGCGTTCCCCAAAGCATTGCATCGCTCAGAAAACAGCACTCAGGTAAAAATAAGCAACTAAATTGAAATAAAACACAGTCCTTACTTGAAGTTACTCTGTGTAGAATGTTTTGATTTTTTTCAATATTCATTCATTTAAAATAAAACTAAAAACGCTATTAACTTCAATAACAGAAATAAAATGGTTTCTCTCACGTCTTACATTTTTTAATTATGTTATTGCTAAAGTAATCTAAAATTGATTACATAGGGCTCGCCTCCCTTATAGAAGCTACCGTGTTTTGCCGCCATCCTTTTCATACCCGAAGGAGAGAAAATTAGAGTTCCTCAACATCATGGCTGTAGCATGGGTAACAAATGCAATGCACTTACTTAGTCACTTGAGGGAATACTTGAAGTCGTTTGCACCTCTGCTGAAGGAATTGGTGGTAGGCGTGAGACATCGTGGTGCGCATGGTTCAAAATGCACGTCATTCAAACTTACGTCTTTGCACTCTATTAGTTCACCACTAGATGGCACTAAATTTTACACACTGGACTTCAAACGTTATGACCGTTGAGCTCTATGAAAATCCCCCCCCAAACAAACAACGTCGAGATAGAATAGAAACAAAAAATAAAGCACAATCGCCTGGTGGTTACCACATCTGCGATTAGCTGATGACCACCCTAGGGTGTGCCTTTCCTCTTTTCAGCTCCTGACCCCAATGAGAACAAGTGCTATAGAAAAATGATGCACGGATAAAATAAATAAACCTACATGTGAACATTCCGATTCATGTTAAGGAAACATATCCCTAATTTACGAAATCTGTAAGGAAAGCGTATCCTTGACTTAACATGTTTTCTTGCTGCTATTACTGAATTTTTAATTTGAATTTTGAATTATTCACTCTCACCTTCAGTGGAATTACTTTGATGAATCAAAACAATGTCACGTACTTCAGAAAGTGTTTCAAAATACGTACGAGCCCTAAATGGTGCACATTTCTCACCTTGTCAATCAGGTGCCTCTGTCGACCGCGGGTGGGAAAAAGAGTATCTTTGCTCAACAGATTGCAGCTCAGAGACTAAAAGAAGGAAAGCCCCCATTAGACTTCACATCTCGAGCGACACCGAACCACAAACCTCCGGAGCGAAACCTTCCTCATCAGATGCCGATGGAAATTGATAAGTCTTATCAAACTGAGGACCGTAAGTAGTCTTCCTTACTCCTGTCTGGATTTCACATGTTCTTCCCATCCTTGCATGTTTTTTTTTACCTTGTACTCAGACTTCTTCCCAAATTCCAAAAACATGCTTGTGAGATTCATTGAAGGGCACTAAATCGGAATGTGAGTGTGAATGGTTGTTGTTTATATGTGCCCCACGATTTGGTGACTGCTGGGATCAGCTCCAGCATACATATGACCCTAATGTGATTAGTTCTATATTAAATATGATTACATTTTGTTGTATAACAAACGATAATCTTATTTAATCATTAGTATAGTTAATATAATTCCTCCCTAGCTACTGAATAGCAAAATACAGTTGAAGCACTTCAAAATCCTTATTGCAGTTCATGCATGGTATTCTTCCTCAGCAGGGCCAAGATCAATGTCAAGTTCAAGACTGGTGTCTGGTGAAGGACTCGGGTGCTCCAATAGCTTGGAGGAGACCCGGAGGATCCAAAGAGAGAACCAAGAGAAGATCCAGGCCATGTCCCAGTCGGAGATACTAGAGGAACAGGAGAGGCTGTTATCAGAGCTTGGTAGGCTTTTGCATTCGTCGCTTGTGTGACATGACATGATCTTTAATGAAGTGCGCAAAGGGCTTTGTTTTTCCATGATGTTGGTCCACTTGTTCCAAACAATTATTTCTGCATGCCAGACCCAAGGCTGGTGGACTTTGTTCGATCTCGCAGAGCTACGAGCGCCCTGGCTTCTTCCTCCTCACGCGAACGCCCAGAGGGGAAAAGCAGCGAGGAAAGTGTTCGTCTCAGTTCAGACTCCACCCCTGCTGCCGTGCCCGCTTTAAAACCCAAAGAAGTGGAGATGAAAGAGGAAGAAGAAGAGGAACTGTCGCCTCGATTTTCCATGACTGGTATGATTTTTTTGTTTTTTTGTAAATAGAAACCTTTTTGCCTTTTTCCTTCTGTTGTTTTTGGCTGGTGAAGATCCAAATGAATCCAATGCACTCACATTATATTAATATTGCACTTCTCTTTGTAAAAACATTGCTGAGCTCGGAAAATCCTTTAATTAGACAAAATTCTTAGAGCTCCAGATGAGACACTGGACTCTGTCCCAGTCTTTCAAGAAGATCCATTTTATTAGATGCCTGCCAACGTTGTGCATCTTCATCCCTGATATTATCCATGGCAAAGATGTGAACATAGCCACAATTCATTATGTTGTTACTCAAAATGAAAGAAAACATTCGGCACATCTATATTAACTTTGTTAGCAACATTATAAATACAAACTATGTACATGTATCGATGAATAAAATAATCTCGGCTCAGGCCTTCCAGTGTGAAGTTTGCGTGTTCTCCCCGTACTTGCCTGGGCCTTTTTGGGTACGGTACTCTGATTTCAGAAATTCCCAAAACATGCCTGTTACGTTCATTGAGGTCTGAAATTCTCCAGAGGAGCAAACTTTTATATAGATCTACAACATAAGGCGCCCAAAGTGCTTGACAAATTCTCACATTTACACAAGTATTGGTTGTCTGTATACCATTCTATTGGTTGGCGACTAGTCCACTTCTCGGCCTTGTCCTAACACTTCAAATCCCTTTAATGATTGTTTGTTTTTCCTCATTTATTTGACTTTGTTTGGTTCGATGCAATGTCACATTCCTTGACTGCTTTGTGCTTACACTTAGCCCTGATGAAAATGTTGCTTGTGGCTCAAATGTAGAGCTTCCTGCGCTGGATTTCAATTTAACAATTGCGTTTTCAGAGATTTATTTACAGAGCCATTAAGTCAGTTGTCATAAGCTCAAGATAACGAGCAGTGTCTATCTGCCTTTTTTTTTTTAACTACCTTACATCCTTGTGCTCAGAAGAACAATGGCAAATCCACCATAAATAATAGTCGCCGCTGTTTTTGTGTATGACTAGATCTGCCAATAAAGCCTCAGAAGGAGTGGGTGCACATGGATAAACTGGAGCTCGAGAAGCTGGAGTGGATGGGGGACATTCCTGCGCCCAGAAAAACTCGAACCAAAGAGGTTCGAAAAGCAACTGGAATCATTTGAATTAACGCAACACTATGAGAACCCGAGAAAAACTAATTCTGTAAATTTATGTTGTGTAGGCCATGCAGGCTCGTTTTGATTTTAATGGCACTCTAATCCCTCCCATGGAGGATTTGCCCACACACCTTGGCCTGCACCACCATGGAGACGAACCTGAGGTATATAAGCAATACATATATCTAATGTGTGTGTGTGTGTGTGTGTGTGCGTGCGCGCAAAGTGCGCAAATAACTTTTGATTTTGCCAACAAGCATCAAGCAAGACTACCACTTTTTGCTGTACACGCCAATTTTGTTTTACTCCCGCCAGCGTGCAGGTTACTCCCTACAAGAGCTTTTCCTTCTGTCTCGCAGTCAACTCATCCAACAGAGGAGTTTGGCCCTCAGCACCCTCCGCAATATCCTGTTAAAGGTACACAAACATGCACACCGTCTCTCACATGTCATCCGTATACACGCCGCTCACGTATTTGCACGGCCCACAGGCCCGCACTGGGGGCTACCGTTCAACCCTGAAAGGCAGTGTGTTGGCAACTCTGCTCGACGCTGGCCTGCTCTTCCTGCTTCGCTTTGCGCTGGATGACGGCGTGGAGGGAGTGATGGCCGCCGCCGTGCATGCACTCAGAGCACTTCTGGTGTGCACAGAAGACGAAGTACGAGTACAGTATTCCAAACGGAATCCCTACTTTGCGAGACAAACATTTACATAAAGATTTGCTTCTTGCCTCAAAGGAGTGTTTGGACCTCACCTTCCACTGGTTTCGTGGGCTGGCCACCTTCCCCCTGCTGCCATCTCAGGAGGAAGAGGAGGAAGATGATGAAGGGCTGGATGAAAGTTTAAAAGAGACTGCCAAGGAGAAGGAGGAGAGGAAGACGGATCATGATGTGGCTGGGCAGGATGTTGTCAAGGTGATTTTAATATTTTTTTTTAGTGGTACTGGCTCTTGCCTTCAAGTTTACCAGAACTATGGGCTGCTGGAGAATTGCCATTTTTTTCTGGGCACTTTCCAGAGACACCACAATGCTATCCTCTTGGGATTTGCGCGTGGAAAATTATGAATCAAAAAGCTTGTAAAGTATCACTATCCATGTTTTGTTTCAGGGTCTCCTGAGAATGAAACTTCTCCCCCGGTTACGTTACATCCTTGAGGTTGTCAGACCCTCTCCCCGGGTTGTTCAGGGTATTCTGGAGATCCTGACCCGTATTGCCAGACACTCTTCATCATCTGCCACTCAGGTCGCCACCCTATATCACCTTATTATCAGTCCTTTTTTCCTCTTATTAAATCTTATTGTTCGCTTAGGTGTTGGACTGTCCTCGCATGATCGAGACGGTGATGTCGGAGTTCCTTCCCACTTCCTGGACAGTGCCATCTGTTTCCTTCCCACAGTCTGTTTATGGATTCCCTCTTGCTTGCGCCATGAAGCTCTTAAGGGTTTTGGCTACTTCTGGCAGACATGCTTGCGCCAGACTGGTGAGTGTTGTTTCTAAGATCGCATTGCTTATATTGAATGTGCTTCAGTAATTGCTGTCGTCCCTTCTGAAGTTGAACTCTGCGGGTGTGAGGGAGCGTCTGTGCCGTCTGCTCAGCGCTGAGCCCAGCGAACTCTTGTTGGAGCCACGCAAGGCCCTCAGGATCACCACAGAGGCTTATAGGATGTGGGCTGTGGCAGCCGGCTATGGCCAGGCCTGCGACTTGTACATGTACGTAACATAGTGAAGATTTGTCCTGCCCATGTTTGTTCACCCAAGACCTAAATACAGGAATGCCAAATCACTTATTCATCCTCATCTCACCAGACTGTAATGACTAACTGAGCTGTGTTCCGATTGGTGCTGTTCCACAGAGATTTGTATCCAGCATTACTGACGTCGTTGCAGTCTGTTCGTACAGCGCTGGCTCCCTCTGACCCTCTGTTGCATCTTCAGCTAGAGAAGGTTTTGGCTCTGCTCACACTGCTCACTCAAGTTACACACACTGCCGGTTGCCACCAGGAACTGCAGGCTGGCATGGTCAGGTAAAAAAAAAAGAAAGACTTATGTTACACTTCTTCAACAGCATATTCTTTGGAAGTTGCATGGCCTTGAGGAAATTGATAGAGCAAAATAATTAAAATTCATATGAGGGCTGAAATTCTGGTTAATGCTGCACAGAATATTGTAATAATACTTGTTGGAATTGAGTCACCGTGGAAATGAGAAGTAGTTAGTAAATCAACCTTTAAAAGCCAAACTTACTCCAATGCGTGTTTGTTTTTTTGTACTCAAGAAGAAAAGGGTCAAATAAAGACTCAACAACTGATTAGAGTTCCGATATTTAGTTTCTTCAATTTCTGGAGTTCAGGAAATAGTACAAAGACAGATATCTGGGCGGCTTTTTCTTAATCTCACGAGAAACTGCACTCGGGCGAGCACAGTCGAAAAATGCGCACCATCTTTCAGCCCAGCTTCAGTTTTTATAGGAGTTTTTTTATGTCAAGGGTAATGAAGGTTGAATCGGTCGTCCTCGCTCCCTCCCACGACACGGGTCCAAGTCCAAGGGACGGTCCTCCCCAGGTTAGTCATCGCCTGGATAGTTGATTCTCGTCTGGTCCCCAAGACTGGCACGCCAAGGCTGGCCTTCTCCGGCGGGCAGTCTCTCCGTCTCTCTCCCCGCTGGCATTCCTCTGTAATCTTGTCGGTGTGCATGGAAATGCAGGTATACGTGTATGTGTGTGTGTATGTGCAGGTGGATTTATATGTGCCTGTGTATGTGTGCGTGTATGTGCAGGTGTATGTATGTGTCTGTGTATGTGCAAGTGTGCTCCGATCTCCAATTGTTATGTCTTTCGGAATGTGTTTTTTGCGATAGCGTCTGTGTGAGTCCTCCAGTGCCCAATATGGTATGTTTGAGCGTTTTGATGTTCTATTTCATCCCTGCTGATTGTCAGAGGCGATGCCTAAAAGCTAGGAATGTTCCTTTGTGTGCGTTATGGTGACTAATAAACATACAATACATTATGATGTAAAGGTCTGTTAACCATTGTTCATAAACATAACAAACAATATCACACTGTCTTTTAAATTTTAATAGTCAAAATTTAATTTACTATTGCTTTTGGAAAGTGGTGTCCCTTGCATGTTTTTGGGTCGTAAAATGTTCTAAATGTTGACTCATTCAGCATTCACAATTTTCTATCTTGTGTTGAAATTGCTCACTTGCATTCCACGTTCACCAATTACAACATTTCATTTATTGCCCGATCCATTTTTTTTTTAAATTTTCCCTATGGTCTTTCTGTTCTCCTTTCAAGTTCTTCAGGAGCTGAATGTCCTCCTCCTCCTCCTGTGTCATGGGGGCATGTCACAGGGTTGCCGGCATCACTTGTGGGCCATTTGAAGAGTTTTGTAACGGGTCTTGATAATCCACAACAGAAAGACACCAGTGTGGCACTGATGCCAGCTTACCTCATCTACTTTGAGGCCTTCTACCATCAGCTCTCCAAACAGGTTCTTCTCAACTTCTGCTGCTGTTCTATCTATCATCTCTTACCGATTCCCTTGCAGGCTTATAGTAGCTTTTAAACAAATTGTTGTTGCATATCGTAATAGCCTCGGGCGCACGTTAAACTCACATGCAATCATCCGGACCTTCAGCCACAAACTGCTGTTCCTGTGACACTCAGATCAAACAGCGGAGTTTGTGTCTTTTCTTCAGAACTGTTTCAAGCCAGTGGAAACTCTTCACGAACTGGAGCAACTGACTAATGAGGTTCTTCATCCTCTGATGTCCCACAGTGTTGTGCAAGGCCTGATAAAGAACCTGAAGTATGTTTGATTTGTTCTGAAGCCCGAAATGTTCTTAGAATTACTCCTCTCGCCGTAATCTTCATAAAAAGACAAATTGCCACTATTTTTGATACCAGGTCCTCTTCGGTCATATGCAATGTCCTGTCTTGCCCCGTGGATCTGGACACCTCGCCCAGCCTCCCTGGTTTGGCCTGTCCAGGATGGAGGGACCATCCAGGGTTGATGGCTCACTCCTCTCCCTTCCCTCTCCTCACAAGCCTGCTGCTTCTCTTAGAAACTATCACCGGCATCCACAAAGGTCTCACCTGCAAGGTTAGTCATGTTGATGTTGTAGTTTGAAATCGTGTGGGATTAACACGGTGGTTTAGCAGCTCATTGAGGATAATGTATGGTGAGATGAGACTTATTTTCTTCTACTTTTGCAGTACTGGAGGTCCTCAGTTTAGCTCAGATTTCTGTTACTTTGGCTCATTAAAACTGCAAAAATATGCATGTTGGAAAATTAAACTCTGACTCATGGTCTAGCAAATGTGATTCCGATTCATGTAGTTTGTTTCTATGCTATATAAAAAAAATGATGTATACGTTACGCTTACACTTGATACACTCGCATCCTATTTCTTCTAGTTCACTGGCCTCCTTGTGTCAGAGCCTGTCATTGGTTACTTGCAAAGTGTCAGCCAGGCAACACCCACCCTGTCTCATAGCTGGTCCTGGCTCCTCCGTCATGAGCACCACCTCATCTATCTGCTGCTCCGCTTGGCGCACAGATCGGTAGGTTCAAACTGTTATTTTGAGATTGTGAACCCAAAAAAACCCAAAACCAAACAAAAACACACCTATTTTGACCCATGTTTGCATTCCCTTTCACCGGTCATGATATTAACATATCTTATGTGATCATTAAACTGTTTTCATATACCAGCTTTCCATTGCGCCACAAGTGGAAAACCACACCCCGCTCTACCACCAGGTGGCGCTCGTTCTTCTCCCATGGTTATTGCCTGGGAGTGAGCACCTTGCTCATGACCTGCTCTGCACCATCGTCTTTAGCAAGGACTTCATATCGTAAGTTTTACTGTCTATTTTGTGCACAAACAGACAAACGTGAAGGTGTTAGGCACACAATGCTTGTTTTTAGGTACTGCATGCAAAATGGAGCTGAAAAATATGTCATTTTCCAAATTAGATTAAGCCTCATGTTTTCATAATTTCATCAAACTTTATTTGAGTGCTGCTCGGCACTGGTGAAGTAGGCAGTTTTTAGGTTGTTATTAAACTCACCCTGACACAATGTTTGTATATAGTATGAGGCTTTGAAAAATGATTCACTGGTAAATTTTAAACTAGCTGTTCCTAAACTGTTTTTTTCCCTTCCTTAAAACAAGTTTCTAATTACAGGTTTCACTTGTTTTATAATCAAAACATTATATTAGAATAACAACTTTTCAGCCAAAACAATGTCAAGCATCCCAATCAAAACCGAATTAGTGAGTGTTATTGTTTTCATAAATCCTCTCCATTGACTCATCTTATGACCTTTCAGATGGATGTGATTGTGAACAATGGTAGAATTTTACTTAAAGGAGTACAGCAAGTGTGCAACTTTAAACACATGGATACTTATTAGGACGAGTTGTTAAAGATCACCAAATCTTCAGCACAACCATTGAATGAAGTTGCCTATAACGCCGTCATAATCATTACTTAGCAATTTATCGTTCAATCCCAATGTTCAATATTCTTGAAATTTAATAGTTAATTGCTCTTAAAAAGGATGTACTTGAATTATTATTCATGAATATCATTATCTCAACTACAGCTTCCTGTGAATATTTATTTTTTAGGGAGAGCCACAGTGGCGGTCCGGAGGCTCTCGAGCTTGGGCAACTGCAACTCCATGAGGATACGAGCCATCAAAGCTCTCCTTCACTCCAAATTGTGGGCGCTCTCCTGAGAGAAGCCTGCGCCAACCTGCCCTCTATTCGTGGCTGTTTCCTCACTCACCTGGCCCACCTGGAGTCATCTGTGCTGGTCTCCCAGGACCAGTTTTTTGGCCGCCCCCCCTGGATCAAATCCCACCTCCTCCCTGAACTCTCCGGACCCACCCTGCCATCAGACTGGCCATTCCTTCCACTTGTCAGCCTTTATGAGAAAACTGGAGTGTCTGGTGGTGGAGGGCTCTCTGTTGAGGAGCTCCCCCAGGGGGCTTTGCTGGAAGTCACCCAATGTCTGCAGTGGTTGCTGGTGCTGGAGGTCTGGCGGGAGCAAGCCCTTAAGGTACACAGACCTCTGCTTTTTCTTTTAAGGAGAACATATTCCTAAAAACCTCAATTTAATATTGTTTAGGTAATCCTTCCAGTTTCAAAACTGGCCCGGCTGTCCTGTGTGTTCCTGTGTTCCAGTGATTTGTTCCTTGAAAAACCGGTTCAGAAACTGACCTGGGGTCTGTTCCGGCTACTATCCAGGTTTGGTGGAAACAGCTGTACTTAATACAACTTATTACAGAGTACAAGTATGTTATGCATGGCATGTAATGACCAATTTTGTGCTGCACTGCAAGAATATCTCATCCAGCTGCAAAAGAAGGCACTCTCACTGTTAATTTGATTGGCTTACTAGTTTTTTTTTTTATTAAAACCTTTACTATAATTAGAACTTTACCGCCGTGTTGGGATAGGTCAGGGACTTTAGTGACTGTCATGTTCTGACCTGCGTTCAAATTTGGATTACATTGAAAGAATCCAACTACGTTGCAAAGTGAGCACCCCCTGCAATGCAATGGTAAATTGGCGCAATATACAAGTACAATAATGTACACAGACAATCCACAATCATGACGTGATAAAGAACCAAGACAGTACTCAAATGCAGAGTACAAAGCATTTACTGCATTGTACTGAGATCTCTTATGTTGGTTGCTTCATGTAGTTGCGTGAGAGCGTTGAAATATGTTATTGTCTGTATAATACCGTCCAGTTCTACACCACCGCCAATGGCGCCATGTACAATAATATCCTTAAATTTAAATGAGTAACTCTTTGACAGTGTCAACTTACAATTGAGTCTTATTACCTTTGAATACTTGATAAATAATATTGGTGTAATTATAATACTGTGCTATTGTATGTCATCATTAATGTACCTGCACATATTATATAGTTATATACTATTTGATTTATTATTAGTTATTGGTAAAAAAAATGTAGTAGCAAAACTTACCTCTGCGATGTGCTTGTTACTCACTGTTTATTGAAAATGATCTTGTTTACTGCATGCAGGCCATCAAGACTGGAATGTTTAGACCTCAACATCCCCCCTCCAGGTCTGGCCTCCTTCCAGGATTTGTATTGCGCCCTCTTGGCTCAGTATGAGGCCGTGTCTTTTGGAGACCGTCTCTTCGGCTGCTGGATTCTGTTGCCCCTGCAGAGGAAGTACAGCGCCACCATGAGGTTGGCTGTGTTTGGGGAGCATGTGGGCATCCTGAGGTCGTTGGGTGTCACTCTGGAACAGGTGACCAGCGCTTTAAAACAAAAAAAAAAATGCAGTCATTGATTGAGTGCCTCTTTAATGACATTGTCGTCTCTTCAATGGAAGCTTGCCATCCCCATGGAGCGGTTCACCTCTCCCCCTGAAGACTCCCTTCCTCTGGTACGCCTCTATTTCCGCTCTCTTGTCACTGGGAGTGTGAAGCCTTCCTGGTGTCCCTTGCTGTATGTGGTGGCTCTGGCTCATGTCAACGCGTTTGTCTTCTCTCAGGATGCTGCAGCGCAGGTATGTTTATTCCATGTCAAGGAAATTGCTCAGTGTTGACACAGTGTTTAAACTTGAAACCACATTTTTTATGATTAAAAACACTTGGAGAAAAAAACGTTTCGTGGATGGTGCAGGAGTTTTGTAGAAACATCTGAGGACTTGGCCTTTGTGTAAATGCTCAAATTTGGCCTGCTTTACAGTCCTAGATCGTGGCAGTTTACTTGGTGTGTTCAAGCCCGCTCCGTGCCAAACGTGCGAGTATTTTGCAGACAGATGGCTTGGGCTACCGGCTTGAAACTGCATTCATTTGATAGCGGTGCATATGGCATTTGTTTGGTCTATGGTGAATTATGTGCATATTCTGTGAAGATGGCGGCAGGACCTTTTTTCACAACCAATTATGTGGAAAACACGCTTTAACTGTCTTAATTTGACCTAGTGGTACTTTATGCTCATTTAAAATTCCACTGTATTTAAAATGCATTTTAATGGGTTGTTCGGAATGTGCTGGAGCCTGTCTGAGCTGACTTTGAGCGGGAGGTGGGGGTCCCCCTGGACTGGTTGACAGCCAATTGAAAGGATGCATATTGATAAACAACCACTCACTCTCACATTCACACCTATGGTCAATTATGAGTTTTTGTGCTGCCCAAATCATCAATAATTTTTATACTATATCTTTCACTCTATTTGGCATAGTTTGGCGGGTCCTGCGAGTTCTAGTCAGGTGTGACTGGAACAAATTCCCCGTTCCCTAATTGTATTGCCTTTGGTTTGGCAGTTGACCTGCCAACCGCCAAAAGAATGGAGATGAAGAAGAGGAAGGATTGGTAGTCATGGCAACTAATGTGTGACATATCACTAATTTAGCAAGTGGCAAAGATTTTCAGCACCATAAAGCGCAATAACCAACCAGGATTCTACCTTTGACCACAATGCCACGCAGGATTCTAGTTATGGAAGCCGTTTTAAATTAAAAACCAAAATGTTTCCATAATTGGAAACGGAAATTTTGTCCAATCCGAACTCATTTGCTACCATCAACACGGGGGTGCACTCTGAGTGTGTGTGTGCATGCGTGTTCGGAGAGGCAGAGCATTCGGCAGCTCATGCTTGAACTGTTTATATCTGTACGGCACTCTGAATAACCGAACGGCTCTTTTGAAAAACGCTTCCAAAAAATCAAAGTGAAGCAACGCGTGCTTGGCACATATTTCTGAACACACCACAATTAGAGAACAGGAATTTTGGGTGCGTGTCCAAGCTCTGCTGTTCTTGGTCTCGGTTTTTGTGAAATAAATTTGCCCAAAAAATGCAATTTATACTCCTGAGCGATTTATAGTCTCAAAAATCCGGTATGTGGCTGTAGCTGTCAGTTATGGTTTCTGTTGTTAATTTTGCTGATGAGATTCGAGGGGTGTCTCACATTGTACCTTGCTAGGTATTTTATATATTTTGAGGCTACCATCATTTGTACTTGCAGATAGAGATTTTGTAAAAACACTTGCAGCATTCAGTGCATCATCACTAGAGCCTTTTGATCTTATTTCCCTTCATCCTTTGCAGGAGCTTGAAGCAGCGCGACACAGCATGCTGAGGAAAATCTACTACATGACTGAGGAGGTACTTTTTCCTTCTGCGTATAATCCCGTTTTTCTAACTCCTCTTCACTTGTGCACACACTGCAAGGTATTTATTGATCGCGAGCAACTCTCTCATCGACACGCACGTGTTCTCCACTATCCACTTCATGATATATTCCCTCGAAGAATGTTTTCATTTCTTTCTTTTTCTTTTTTTTTGATAGCAATTGTCACTGTCTGGAGAAATTTCTGTAATCTGGATGGACTATTGACTGTTTTGGGGTTATTATAATAGAGTAAGACCTCTAAAATGGAATCACTGAAAACTTTGGAGTTCTTCTTGGCAATTGCTGTCCATGTGTAATATCACCTCATGGGACCTTAGTTCCGTCGTCTCCGTGTTTTAGCTTTTTGTGGCTTTTATTTGTAAGCCCTTAGCCAAACCTGGGATTGACAAATGGCTCGGGTGCCACAGTCTGTAAACCGGCCCATAGAGCATTACCCAGAATCCTGTATTATTTATTTGATTAATTGAGCCATTTTCTCCCATTTTTTAAAAATAATTTCTAAAATGTATCTCAATAAAAACTGTAGTTAATAGAATAAGTACTGTAGTTATTTGATATATTGTAAATTATTAAATAAAAGTACAATAGATATTTTGCACTCACGTTATATGATTATTATACATGTATCATGTATTTATTGATGTTAGAAAATAAATGGTTAGTTTTATTATAAATAAAATAGAAAATGGTAATAAACAATTTGACACCTATATAAATAACATTGTATGCACAGTTTTTATTTACATTTTATTTTATTCAAAATTGCATTTTAATTATAATGGAAATGTATTAAATAAGAATGAAATGAATACATTATTTTATTAATAGGATAAACAGTTATTTTATTTTTTTTTTCTTGTCAAACATAATTCATAAATTACCTGCCCCATCAGTCCATTGCGGCCCTAGTTAAAGAATATTAACCATTTTTTCTCATATTTTTCTAGGTGTTTGAGTAGGAAATGCATAACAGGAATAGTTAATATGGATTTGTCACACTCTGATGGAAATTATCATTTTTTTCCCTCATGCAAATGCCGAGTATGGCTCACGATATCATGACGACTGGGGTGGAGCTATGTCATGCATCAAAAGTGAGCGGCTTCTCAGTGAAACTAACTTTCCTGCTCAGTTGCTGTATTTTCAAACCTTTTTTTCTGAGAACTCCCTCCTGAAAAGGTGTTCGATCCGCCACGTCCAGACTGCAAAATGGTGTTTGCATGATCCACTTCGTAATTTAATCAAATACATAAATAAAAATAAATATATGGCACCCGCTCACAGACACATTTTCATAAATGGGCAGATAACAAAACATTTACTTTCTTGTATTGTTTCCCCACTTGGACGCGTATGAACTCCAGAAAAGCAATAAAAAAGTCAATTTTCTTAGTAATTTGTGTCCTTTTACAAGAACGCGAGAGTAGAAGAAATATACATGACAGCATTATGTGTATTCTTTCTGTTTCAAATAATTTTCTTACTACATTTGACTGCATAATTTTTCTTTTTTTCTTTTAAGAATTGCCTTTTTTTTTTTTTAGACGGTGTAACTTGTAATTCTTGTTTTGTCTTTAAGTTCTATCATCTTTGTCTCCAAACGCAGGTGTTAAAGAAGCACTTGTTGCTGTTCCGAATGCCCAAGCAGGACTCCCAGTTGGGCTTTGACATGTACGATCAGTTACCTCCCATAAGAGCAAAGCATTTGGAGAGCGTCGTGGGCTTGCAGAACAGCGGTGGCTGTCAAGTGGGGGAGAGATGAAAACGACAAACAAGAACTGCTGTGAAAGTCCCCCCCAAATTAATTTTTCTTTGGTGCCCAAAGCCGCTGGTTATGCTTTTGTCACATTTCTAAAGACATTTACAGAAAGTGACATGAACAATTACATTTGTCAATATCTGTATGAAGAATTTCATTTGTTTGCAGGATTGTGTATTCTTTTAAACTGTTTCTTTGATAATGGATGACTCTTGGTAATGTGATTCAAGAGATGACGATATGCTGAGCCGTCATTTTTTTGGGGGTCTGTCCCACATTGTGGCTCCTGAATGTATACACTATCGTGGATTTATAGTCATCGTTTTGTCAGAGCACTTGAAATTGAATTTAAATAAATTTAAACGTATGACATTGACAGGTTCGATAGAAGTGTAACTGATTCTCTCTTGTTTTGGAATGCATGAGAAAATCTCATGCACAATCGTCCATTCGTGGGGTGAATCAAGACATGCAGTCGTACGCTACAAACGTCGACCGACAGCCTTGCGACTCATGAGAACTTTTCTGTCATCTCATTTAACCTTAAAAAAAAAACCAAGTCTGAATGTTGGGTTTATGAGAATCAATACAATGTGCCTTTATGTTGTTGTGAACTAACTGACTAACAAAGATTCAAGCCAAGCATGCTGACCCGACGCCAGCCGGTCAAGTCATCAGATTTGGAAAATGCCCATGAGGGGTGCCTTTATTTTCCACGTGTACTCACACGTCCCTTCGTGGCTCCGTTTTGATTCCGATATTCTCATAGAAGAAATCCAACTACACGCACGCTACTGTCTATCTGCATATCTGTCTGGGAATTTTACAGCAGCATCAACACTTTCTAAATGGCTATGTTCCATCAAGATCTAATTAGAGGTCAGGATTCTGAGTACCAGAACAGTGTGATGCTTATGCTGAAAACATTTGTATTGGCACATTTAGACATGAACATTAGTCAAAAAATATTTCAACTTGGTATTTCGAATCTTTGTGGAGCCACAGCCAGGCATCCCGTTATATTTTTGTTTGACTGCAAATTGCAGCGTACCTTGCTAAAACTTTTTGGAATAAAATTGGTTGACACATGAAACTGGTCATTGTGGGGACTAAATAGACGCTCTAGATCAGTGCTTCTCAAATAGTGGAGCGGGCTCCCCTCGGGTGTGCGTGTTACCCTGGGGAACATGCTTTTTTTTATCTGCTGTATTAAAATAAAGTGTAATTGCACATCCACTCCAGTAGTTGGCAGTGGCAGTCTCATTGACCATTGTGCGCAGCGAGTATTAACTCTACGGTATAGGTTTGTTTTGCACCAAAAATGCTTTTATTTATAGTTGCGGCTGGCGCGAATTGTTTTCTTCTTACTAGGAGGGGGTGGGGCGTAACAGAAAATAACTGAGAAGCACTGCTCCAGATCAGGTGTGGGCAAACTACAGATGTGGCCCGTTAAACGTTTTAATCCGGCCTGCCGAACTTGAAAAAAAATTAAATGAATAAACCTTGTTAATGTTTTATTTTCTAAATGCTGTAGTTTTTCAAAGACATATATATTGTTGTTATGCTTTTGTTCACTTTCATTTAAAATTAAATGTATTTTTCTTTCTCCAATCAAAACACTCCATCCATCTGCTCCTGGTCCGGCCCCACTGTCAAATTTTAGAACCCATTGTGGCCAGCCAATCAAAAAGGTTTGCCCACCTCTGCTCTAGATGAACTGCGGAGATCCACAGCTGAACTTGGTGAATCTGTCAATAGGACAACAAATCTCTCAGAAGCCCTTTATGGAAGAATGGCAAGAAGAAAGACATTTCTCAAGAAATCCAGGAAAAGTCAAATTAGGTTTGCCATAAGCGACCTGGGAGAAGAAGGTGCTCATGTTCGATGGAACCAAGATGTAACGTTTTGGGCAAGATGTAAAACATTGTTTATGGTAAAAGCACCACTGCACATCACCCTGAACACACCATCCCTACTGGGATAGTTCAGTTCAATCATTTTCAAGACAAAAGCTCGACATTAAACTCACCTTTACATTTGGTGTCTCCTATTCACTTTTTTTCTTTTTTTACTCATTTGTGTTTCTCTGGCCAATTGATTTATTGGGCGCTTTTTGGATTTTCACCACAAGTGACAGACAATGGCAGCCTTTGTAACATTCTAATTGCAGTCACATGGTTGACTCCCCATTCGGTTGTTAATTGCGCTCATTCATGGGAAATGTGCACAGATGTGACTTAAGTGCAAAAAAGCCCACTGGGCTAATAGTGGTACAACTCTGAACGACACAAGTTAAGTCACAATCAGGAAAAAGCTCAGTGTTGTGTTATTTTCCTTATTTTGCATGACAGAATCAAATGTATGAAATCATATCGACTTTACCGGTCTAGAACGTTCCTCCGATTGCCCTCAATGAACTTCCTTGTTGTTTGGTAGTGTGTTTTTTTTGGTCCCGATCCTGCTGCAGAGCTGCCAACCTATAAAAATTCACTTGCGGAACAAGTTAACTGAATTCCCACATAAAAAAAAATTACATCAAGAAAATGACTGCAAGACCCCACAGTAGATAGTTATTGTAGATTGTTTGTTTACAATATCATGCTTCAAAGAATAACTCTATCACAAAAATAAAAACTATTTATTTAGTACTGACACACAAGTTTTTTCTTTTTAAATTATGGCAGCGGTTTCCAAACTTTTTAGTGCAATTGGACAGTAATCTGAACACATTTTCAAGGACCGACAAAGCAACAAATTAAAACAAGTGATTAAAAATATCACTCCCCATCAGCTTAGATGTAGTCTGACACATTTTTGCAACAGCAGCGACACAATGCTTTAAAACTTTATAGGATTTGTTGTTGTATTATGAATGAAGTTGTCGTTAGTTGTCTATTACCGGACATAGTAATAATGTTGTTCCTCGCCGCTGATATGAATCAATTAACTCATTCACTACCAGCCGAGTAAAAAAAAAAAAAAAAAAAAAAGATCTTCGACGTCATTAGTCATCAATGGCAGTAAATGAGTGAAGGCTTGCGGAAATCACGGTTAGTCTCGAGTCATTAGCTTTCAGCTAACTTTGGAGAAGTATGCTAGCTAGCACTGTTCATTCGTAAGCACTACCCCAGAAGGTACCGGCGGAGAACGGCGAATCTGTGACTTGTTGTTAAAAATAATTATCCACTAGATATTTTTTGTTTTCAACTTGTTTGAGGAATGCGACACATTTTTTAAATGTACATAACAACGAGTGTGACAAGCGTGACGAGCTAGCAGTTTATTATTCAGGATTGATGTTCCTGTTATCATCTATGGACATTTTGCTGCCATCATGTCACACATCGGTGAAAAATAACAAGCACATACCACAAGAAGGCAAAGCCGGAACATCTTTTGATCAGGATCGTTATCCAGCTTCAGCAGACCTTGCTGATTATCTAATCATTTGAATCAGGTGTGTTGCAGCAGGGACAGGCGGAAAACAGGTCGGGCAGCGGTCCTCGTGGAAATGGATTGAACACCTCTTACCAAAGATGATAAATTCTCTCAGATGAATATTTGGTGGATACGACATGGATGAGGTAAACAAATTTCCTTTTATTTGCATTCCAGCCACCCGTCTGCTTTCTCCGCTGTATTGTTATGCCCATTTTTAGGTTTTGAGCAACATGCCTTTAGATTCGGTCCGACTAGTCTGCCCGCATGTAACCTGACCCCTTTTTTTACCCAATGTTCAATTTTAAAGGGAGCCGATGGGAGTATCATTCCCATGTAGCGCACTTAAGCCCCCAAAAGTCAAAACACGTAATCGTCGGGACATGAACCTCTTTCGACAGCTGTCAGTCTTTTTTGCTCGCTTTCAACTTTGCGAAGAGAGACGCACAGACTAGAAGGACTAAACGAGTGTCACCAGGTCCTAATGCCATAAGGCCCGTGTATGATTTAGTGAAGCTGATTTAATTACAGGGCCAACATGATGTCTCACGATGTCCTGCTAACAAAGCGTGCCTTTAGACTTTTGCTCTGCGGCAGACTGAAAAACCACCAGAGGCTGCAAATGCAAAGAGGCCTTTACAAAGTTTTGTTGATGTGTCTTGCTGTATCTTAATTACGTTCATAAAAGCTCACAATTTATATTCTATGGAATTTGTTACTACAGTTAAGTTATTGTGTAACATTGCATCTGACTAAAAGTCCCTCCCGTGTCTATGTTTGAGAAGATAATGAGAACGATCTGATTATTAAATGCATATATATTTATCTGAATTATTGTTGTATTGCACTGGAGAGGGGAGCTGTCTAATCTCGTTGCACACTTGAGTACAATGACAATAAATGGATTTCTGATTCTGATTCTGATGACCTGAAGCTTTCATGCACGTGTGTTCAAATCCACGTTACCCTTGAGGTTCAAAGCCATAGTCTGCAAAGCAAACCAGACAAGCAAAATGTTCACACAAAAAAAAAGGAAAACAAGCACGCCTAAAGCTTTCTTTACGGAAAAATCCCAAGAAAAACAGCCCCGCTGCCATTGTTTTGATTTTGTGTTGCTTTTGCTCCTTTCTTGTGCGCTGCTTTGCTCTTCCTTTGTAGTCGGGGCAGGATTAAAAATTTAACACCGAGCTAATGAGGGCCATGCCTCTTGAGCCAAGTTTAGATGCACATAATGAATGTGTCCCGGCATGAAAGGGAGAGTAGGATTCCGCAAGATCTTTTTTTTTTTTTTTTTTTTCTCCAACACGCTGGTGAGCGATGACAAGCTCATTTTAAAAAGTTATTTTTGTAGCACAAAACCAACGTGGGAATTCCTTCACTTCCGGCATCTGTGTTGTTTTTAGTGCATTAGGGAATGGAAAGATGGCAAAGAAAAAAAATGCTCACAGATGTAAAGGCAGAAAAAAAAGAGCTATTAAAAAGTCAGCCGTTGTGTAACTTTTGGCTTCACTAATGACATGGTGCTATCCGCACGACTCTTTGCTTAAATTCAGATATCAAAAGTTTCTAGGCTTGCGTGAATGAAGTCTGCAGTGTGCTTCTCACCATCAGCAGGATTTGTAAGAACTGTATATGAGCAGAATTGATTGATTTATTTTTAAAGGTCATCAACAAATTGATCAAGCCGTCCACCACTCGCCGCCAGTTTGTTGTTATCAAGTCAACCACAGCTGTTTAAAAGGAAAGAATGTTTTCTGTCGGGCACTTGATTTATTTATTTTTTTTAATTAATTTTTTTGCATAATAACCATGCCGATTTCTAAAGGATGTAGACTTTGAAGAAAACTCAAATGATAGATAGAAATAATACATTTATTTCTAGAGCACTTCCAGTCAAAGTGCTTTAGAGTTCCCCAGCGACAAAGACAAAATAATTTTATAAGGACAGAATAAAAGTTATGTATTTAAAAATAATTATCGATATTTGTCTCTTTTTAAAATTAGCTTCAGATGGCGTTTTTTTTTTTTTTTTTTTTTTTTTTTACATGTACAAAATGTTCGATAATGAAGCACTAATTGCGTGAGCCTTGAAATGACCGTACGTAAAGTTAACATTTAAAGTCACATTAGTTCAGTATTGATGGTTTTAATGGGTATAAATTCAAATACACTCTAATTAATCGGACAGGACAGATTGAGGCACTTACAGCTCCATGTAACGCTGCCCTCGTTTTAGGTTAATGGCTGTCACGGTCGCACTTAATTGCCACTTGTGCTGAATTTTATCGGCGTGGATGTGCTTTTAACACAGTTGTGAGGAGGCGAGACAGGATTCATCACAAAGTCACGAGTTGACTTATTTCACATGGGGAAACAACAATTTTGTCTTTTGTTTGGCATACAATGAATATTGCTTAAAGTGATGCCATTAATATAAAATATTTATTTTAGTTCGATTCCTAACTCTTAGAGTAGGGAAAAAGTCTTTAAAAAAATGTGAACCCGTAAGCAGATAAAAATGAAGACTTGGACAAAGAAGCTGTGGCATGTTCTTTCATGTGGAAATGAGAGACCAAATAGGGCATTGTTCTTGTATCAGCGTCATTTTTCTCCCCGCCTGTCCTCCTCTTTGTTCATTTGAACAGATGAGTGGCTGCTGGTCATTTGTGCAGTCTGGCTGTCACATCACTTTTTACGGCTGCTTGTGCCTAAACACGTGCGTGCAATATTTGAACGCGATCCATTTAAAATCTATTCTAATTAAGTTCATTAACGCTTACATATTTGTCAAAACCACCTATCATAAAATTTTTTAATAAAAGCAAAACACATTTATTACGTTATATAATATCTTTTAATTTGATCTATCGACTTAAATGTTCTGGTTTGCATTGAGTATTGAAAAAAACAAACAAACAAACATCCTTTTATATGCATAAACATGTCCTTAAATGGTTCTTGAGTGTGTGGAGAGGGAAAAAAAAAAGGCATTTTTCCATTTAGTGGAATATCACGAAAGTTTCCAAGTCATCTGGTGAGCAACGTCAGTATTCGGGAAAGGAAAATAATCAGTCACTAATCTTGCTTGAAGAAAATAAAAATAAAATGTCTGCGATGAACCTTCTGACATGGGAGCCAGTGTGCGTCCACAAAGATTGCAGAGCAAAGATCGCTAAATCTGAGAGCTCACATCAAAATGATGAACATTGCTTTGTTCGTTAGCCAATATAAAGGTGATCTTTCAATAATTTAACACCTGACCCCGTGATGTGCTTAAGAGATTTGATTTTTATTGCAATAATAATAATATATTATTTGCTTAGTCTTATTTCTAGGGCTGTGTCCACACTGCGTCAGAGTTCATTCATAAAAAAATAAAATAAAAGTTGTGTTTACATTACGCTGAATGGAGGAAAAAAAAAAAAAAAGAGTAAACTGAAAATTCCAAGGGCGCAAACTGATCAAATTTTAAGTTGGGCAATTCAACAAAATATTGAAATTAAACTAATTACCTCTTACATTGTCCCCCAATTTAAAGATAGAAGTAAAAACAAAAATTTTTCAGGCAATCAATATAAAAATAAATCATGTAATATGCTTTGTGCTAGCTAACATCGTTGGCATTGTTTATACATTAAAAAAAATGGAATTTACATTTTTTAAGATGTTACAACTTAAATTCATGTTTTAGCTCCCCAAAATACAAGTCTTGTCACTGTAAAGAAATTATCTTTCAAATAATAGTCCTGTCTTCCCTGATGTCAGTAATATATTCTAAAATGCTTCTATACTGTAATTTATTTTAACATTACAGTATGGGCCTGTATTTTGGATGGTGCAATGTTACCGTAATTTAATGGTTAATGTTTTTGAATTTATTTTGACTATATACTACACAATAGTAGGATAACTGAGTCTTGTGGTAATTTTATGATTTTACAAGTCGTGTCTAACTTTGCTATTGGGTGGAGTTTCCTTTTATTTTGAAATTTTCGTATACGGGTTCAGTTAGAAAAGGGCGTTTGCACTGTTGTGGGAGTGGACACACCCAACTTGATTCCCAGCCAGTTGAAGCAGTTTCCATCATTCCCTGTAAATTGCAGAAGCATAACAGACTGGCGAGAGTCTGTGCACTGAATCAGAGCGCAGAATACATTTATATGGAACTGCTTGAAGAACACTTGGAGACCGTCCTTCACTCCCTATCATGCGTGTTCATGCTTAATCCACCTGAGTGTTGGCGGAGGGAGAAACATGCAAGATAGGGACCCTCGTGTACCAGAGTTGGTGACCCCTGCTCTGTAGAATATATTGTGGACTGTCACTTATTGCAGGTAGTTCATTTGAGTGATTCTAATCTCACTCGAGATTCTGTTGCAAAAGCTCAGGTCTTTGTTTTTCGGTAGGATTATGTGATTGTTTCTCATCTGAGAATCACCCACAAAGAAAAAACACCCACGGCTTCAAATGAACATGATATAAAAGAAATAAATAAAATGTCACTTTTTTTTCCAGTTTTTATTTTTTTTTTTTTGATGACATTTTCTGAAACTGATTTTTGTGGTTCATTCTAAATGGTTTTGTCTGCCTCACTACATTCCATCTTCTCATCAAAGTTAATAAAAACCAGTGAGATTATAATAACATTATAACAATGACGTCATTAGTTGGCAACATCAACAATAACAATATGCAGCTGAGGCTAGGAAGTCTATCGTATGTCATTTTATTTTTACTGAGCCAAAGTGACCTGATGGTGAGGTTAGAGAAAATATAAATGGAGAGCAGTGTTTTCATAAATAAAAGATTTTAAAAAAACAAAAAAAACTCCCCCTGTCAATTTGGGTAAAATTTGTTGTTATACACAGTCTGGAAATAATTATCTTTAAGTCTCTGCGTTGAATGCAATTACGTCATATATGTTCAAAGCATTGAGCATAATCTGTTTTCAATGCATTATCAGTTTTCGTGGTTGCCTTTTGTCAGTGCATCCGACTTTATAAGCTAAGCGGAGAGTATTGTCAGATGTTGTCGGGCAGCTGTTGTTTACCTCTCCTGACAACACCAAACGACTTACTCTTCAAGTCTGATGTAATAAATGTTTAAGACAAAGCATCGTGTGTTTAGTACCATGACCTGTCACCCCCATTGATGAAGGGACATTAAATATGATGATTTATGGAAAACATGTTGTTCATACTTCCTCCCTTGACAAAAGTAGATTTCACATTCCTATCCTCTGGACAAACCGTTAAAGGGACCATGGAGCAGGGATGGCCCATTTTTCACTCAAAAACTCCCCATGTCTTTTTTAGGCATTTTCAATTTCATCAATTTGTTGGGGAGAAATCGGTAAGAAAATAAACTTGGGAGTCTCGTCTCCATCTGCAATATCGACACACAGCCCCTCCCTCTCTCCACACCTTGGTGCAACTTCAGCGGAGAAACTGTCTAAATCACTGATTGTACTTTGCTTGTAATTTCCGCAAACTGCGCTCAATCCTCATCAAAATTTATGTCACATCCCAATTCAACCTATAAAATTATCAAAACGATAACCCACTCCATAGGCGCTCACTATTAGAGAAAGGGGGAATAAGTAATGCTTACTTTGTTTCTCTCACTCACGTCTTTTTTTATTTGTTAATAATAATAATAATAATAATGACGCATGAGATTTTGTTTGGCGCTCTTCAAAACACCCGGTGACGCTTTTGCATCGACGAGAACGATAGCCAAGCCCAAGGAGCTGCACGGCCGCACCACACGCAACAGAAAATGGAAAATACAAATTTCATCGCTCCCGAGCCAAGTCAGAATCATCGAAATGATTGCTGCAAATTACTTCCTCTGCTTGGCCCATCCAATTTATTTTATTTCGCTTAATTCTTTGGGTTTCATGAGAAAATGACACCCGGTAAGTTTATTAACTATAGCATTTGGCTCGTATTGTTCCTGTGTCAGGGTGACACCACTTGGACATAAAAAGTTGGCGTTTTTAAGACTGAATTAGTCACAAAATAAGGCTTAAATCAGTACTGAGTCTTTTGGTGGGGGCATTTTTACGGCTGACATACACATTTCAAGTACAGATAATGTTCAGCCAATTAAAGGGTCCCTTTGAAGGCAGGGGTCCCCAACCACCAATCCGCAGCCCGGGGCCACATAGATGTAAAAAAAAAATAAAAAATAGCAGTACTTCTGGTTTTATTTGAGGTTTAAAATATCTTATTTTGAAAAGAGACGGGCTTCGCTCCGTTACATCCATCTATGATGAATTTGTGACCAATGGTGCAACGTATCATTTTTGACCCATGATCCGTACGGATTAAGCACGACGAATAAAGGATTTTTTTCCAGTCTCTCGTCGGGACGCCGTCGTTTCAAAGAAGCTGCAAACATACTCGAACACGTCGCCTCCAAAATGGCTTACTTCAAAATAAAGCTTGACAAATAATAAATTTAGTCATTGATGCCAATCCCTTAGTATACTTTTACTTTGAAGTTGACCCTCGAAACGGCTACCTTGACTTCCGCTTACGACCTCGGGCTGCTTTATCGCAGTTTTAATTGGCATTACCATAGTTTCCACCAAAATCAACACGAACCATCCCGAATCCTATTCATCGCTAATTTGGATGCTAACATACCGCTAGTTAATTACGCCATCATTGTATGACACGAATCTAGTGGCTACTACTGGCTTCCAGCTAGCTGTTAGCATTAGCAACAAGGGACAGCCCCCCCCCCCCCCGCCCCCACCCCCGTTACCGGTTCACGGTCCGCAAAATTTATAGTCTTGTATGAGCCGGTCCGCGGCGAAAAAAAAAAGGTTGGGGATCAGTGATTAAGAGCACAGACAGTATATCTGATATGTCTGTGTGGGGTCGACGAGGAGTTAGTTTTAAGACAATAAAGATCACTTTCTCCAGCCGACATGGAGTGGAATGATGCAAAACTATGACATAACTTTGAGGATGATGACGATTGAGATCCAACTCGCATTGTTTTTTTTTTTGTTTTTTTTTTAATAACCCTTTTCTCTAGCAGCATAAATATTCTTACTTAAGCACCAATAGATGTAAAAACATGCTTTCACTGCTGGAAGCTCTGACAGTGCAAAGGAGTTTGCCGTGTGAGAGGAATCTCTGACTTTATTTCATTTCCTGTTTACAAATCATCAAATTGTGAGGTAGATTTTACAATTGTGGGATGAGGCTCATGTGAGAAAATATTTGGAAAATGTATGGACTCAATATCGAAACCATATTTGGTGTTATTGTCGTGAACAATTTGTTCTCAATGCAAGGAATGAATGTTTAAGATATGAAATAATAAAAAAATATTTGTATTCGTAATTATATGTACATGTAGTTGCAAAGATCGCACATTGTCTGTTTCGTTTGAACTACGCAAATGCAATGAAATGTCAAAACGAAGATTGGTTATGAACAAGCTTCTCTCGCTGTTTTTTCTCCTCCCAAAAGCTGTCTATGTGACACCAGTGTGACAAAAACTGGTGAGAACCAAGTTGTGTCTCCAGACGTTTTTGTCTGGACAATCCCAAACAGAATGAAGAAATGTCACATTCTTTTAATTATTCCTTGAAAATCTGCCCTGCTGTCAACAATCAAGTCTCCTTTCATGATTGGGCGCAATTCCCAAAATGAAACATTGAGACAGTCTTATTACTGCCATTCAAAGTAATAAGATTCTTCTAATCAAATTTAATGATTCAATTTGAGACGTTCTTCGGAGATGTAGACTTCATCAAACAAGGGTCAGAGGAACGCAGAGTGTGAAAATTTGAAGTGATGGGGGAGGGGGTTGGTGCTGCAGCTCCAGCCGAGAACAGCCAGACTGCAGGACAAACTTTAGTTTACTACAAATAGATCGCCACAGCGATAGATGTCACAAAGTGGTTTGTGTTCTATGAAGAGTTATGATGCACTGAATTTATAAAGAAAAACTTTATGGGGAGGTTCAAAGAAACACCGTTGTAAATTATTCAGAAACATTAAGTGCCTATATGGTTTTAGAAGGAGAGCAGTAACTCATCAGTAAGAAACTGGGCTTTGGTATTTAAAGAGTTCTGCTGCGGTTGAAAAAAAAAGGCTGTTTTGAGGCCATTACTGTTATTTTGAACTTTTCATAATTCCTTCCACCTTGTCTATGGTCCCAATTCATCTGGCAGTAGGGCCTGAGAAAAGATGGGTATATTATGAACAATGCTATATATCAAGGCAGTCACTCTATTAATCAGAGGCTCTGTAAATGGTGTCTGGTGTGCGCTGACGGGCGTCATGTACTGCACGGTAAATAAATATTTTCTGACGGTATCAGAAAAAGAACTTTTTTGAGTCATTTGACTCCTGAACACCCTGACTTATGTTTTGCTTTAACAATCAACAAAGATAATTTTCTCTTCCTGAATAACTTAATCCCAAAAGAGATCCAAATAGAAAGAAAACAAACAAAAACCCCTATGCTGTCCACCTCTGCTGCCAGCGGGAATTTGATCAAACTGAAAGAAATGTTTGAAACGCGACAGATTTGGAACGCAAGTAATTAATTTCCTCTTTTGCTCATTTAAAAACATTGGTTAACCATAAAGTGTCACCAAAGATGGTTATTGACTTAATTTGGCGCACTATATTTGGGGGTTTTACACCCTTCTTTAATCCTTGCAACATGTGCAAATACTCAGTCGAGTTACAACGTAACCGATGCCGGTATTAGACCCAAAATAACAACAATAGCGTTCAGGAGAGGGGAAGCCAGTTTTATTGGATTTTTTTTTTTTTTTTCGCCTTTTTTCAATGTTTTGCTCGTAAGGTCCCCCAAATTACAAATGCTTTCTTGTCTGAGTCATTTGATTTGGTATTTCTCCATGTTGTGTATGTTCCTCTGTTTCCTGACTCTTTTCATAAATGTTTATACATTGCCTCGTGTACTCATTCGTTGCTCCACCCGTGATTCCACCAGGTCTCATATTTTCTCTTGTTTCTTGCATCTTTGTCTTTCGATATCAATATTTAGTCTGTATAAAGATGATATTGCTCGTGAGGCTTTATTCATTAGTTTAATTAATCACTCCAAGATCTCCATCCTATATCAAAGCTCTGGACTGTGAAATCAATCGGAGAACTGTTACGAATTACGATATTAATAGTAAATTAATGCGAAAAGGATTTGAAGTAGCTCCCTCCCACGTTAAAGAAACATGTGTCTTAGGTTATCTGAAGAGTCTACTTCTCCGGACTCAAACTCAAGTCCCGGGAGGCGGATCGCTTCATGTGGCTTCGTAACGGAAATACGTTTTCAATTTTAAGAATATTTTGCTGAAATGATTTGTTGTTTTCAAGTTGCAGCAGAAAATCTAGACCGAAACTTAAAATTGTCTACTCTGATTTTAACAAATACTGCAAATCTCTTTTTAATATTAAATTAACATTAAATTATCATTTATATTTGGTTGTCACTCTTTTCAATTTGTGTAGATGTGAATGTGAGTCGGAATGTTTGTCGAAATGTGCTGCGTGATTGGCTATCAACCAATCTAGGTTTGAAATTATGAAAAACCTGGTCCCGGTATAACAGTAACGAATTCCGAAAGATAATCTAAATGTTTTTCTCATTAAAAAAAAAAAAATCTACAAAATTTTTAAATCTATGCCTAAAAACAAACTAATAAGAAAAAGATATTGAGATTGTGAAAAGCGGAGATTGGCCTTTTGCAGCTTTGTTCGAATCTGCTCCGGTTAAAGACAGCGTGTCCACTTCTATTTATTCTGGACAAAACTCCAAAGCTGCTGTCACATGGAAATACTGAATGTGAATGATAGCATCCATGTGAATGTGAGGAATTCCCCCTTTTTCTGTAAATAGATCAGCAGAAATGAGAGGTTATTTTTCTTTGGCTGAAGTAAAAAGAAAAATGTAAAAGCGGACAACCAATTTTACAATCTGGACAATTCCCCAATGTCTGTTTATACCCTTTCCGACCCCTTCTGCGTCAAGGATGTTTTACATTTGAGTGCTTTTAGATACCACGTGTACTAAACACTTTCAATTTTTGGAAAGGTTCGAGTGGTAACGATTTCGATGCTTTTATTTGGCTAACTAACACAAGACACAAAACAGAGCTGGAGTCGACTGCTGCATATGTCAACAACATGGCCTCTAGTTACATCCTCATGTTTGGTAATCTGCTTTGTGGCAACGAGGATTTAAGTTTATTGAAAACTTTCTTGCTGCTGTAAATCAGATGTTTTGGACGGTACCTTTGTACCTTGATGGGAACCACCACGTTCCGTTCTGGGAAGCCAATTGAGCGCCATGTGTTCTTCCAGTTTTTCCAATAGAAATTCGAAATGATTAAAGGCCCTAAAAAGTGAATTCTGAGATTTTCTTTCTTCCAAATACATTAGGCATGTTTGAAGATAATGAATCAAAACGTCTAAAGATTGAGAATACTGATGGACTGAATTGTGGAGCTATATCGTTAAATGTTTTTTTTTTTTTTACCAGTTCAGGTTTCCAAAATTTTGGGCCGTGGCCTAAGAGACTCTGATTAAACAGTGTCAGGCAAGTTACTTCCAAAGTCTATTGTAATATATATTACTAGTCACATTTGTAATTAATGTTTAATAACAACATTAAAGTAATAATAATAATAATAACAATATTAATACATTCAATTTGCAAGCGCCTTTCAAGACCCTCAAGGACACTGTACATCGATAAAAGCAATTAAAACCAAAATTTTCAACCTAAGCAAACAAAAAATAAAAAAGGATAAATGGATAAATAGAATAGAACAGGGGAATTAAAAGTCTGTGTAGTGAAATGTTACTTGTTAAATTTAGGCTACAGTTAATTGTAATTACTCATATAGTGGGCGGAACACAAAATTCAAGTCTAACGAGGTCCATATTGCGTTGGCAAATAGTAATTAACATAAATAGCCAAATTACAATGCAATACAATGTTATAGACACAACATGACAGTATGCCTCATTTATTTAACAAAAAGTTGCAAAGTGCGTCCACCAAAAAATGGAACAAAAAAGTCAGTGAAATTAAACATGTCAATGGCTTACATTATTTGAATAATAAAATATAAATGCACTTCAAGAATGTGGCCTACCAGCAACCAGGCAGGGCATGGTATGTAATCATTTTGGAACCGATCGTATATTCTTGGAAGGAGCATGAGAATGACATAAATAACAAAAAAACATTTCATTTTAGTACCACAGAGACTGGCAATGTGTACCAACAATGTACTTTAATATTTTTGAATGCAAAATAATTGACTGGATTTCCAGCTTGGAAATACAAATGTCCATTTCATGCGGTAGAAACGTGAGCTTGTGGATTGTGCGCGAACAGAATCCTAAATCCTGTAGTCCCCGAATGCTTCAGTTTTAAAATGCAAACACAGTTGTTTCCCATTTTTTTTATATTTTCTATAATGCTCAGTTATTTTCTGCGTGCGTTTCAGTTTAAATGAAAAAAATAAAAAATACACACACAAACAGATCTTGCCCAACACATTCCTTAGGTTTTATTTCATGAAACCCAGACTGTGGATTGTATCGTAAACAATGAATTCTCAGTTCCAAAGGTGGTTACAACCATGTGACTGAACACGCGTGTATATGCGCGCACTTATGGCCACCCCACCGAAAAAGGTATGCCTTTACTTTCACCAGTCCAGAGAAAGGACAAATTACGCTCAAAAGTTTACTGTATGTTTTAGGTTCATCCTGATTTTTGTTTTTTTATTTATTAAAATATTTTATTATTAAAATATATGAATTCATTTTTTTTGTTATATTTTAAATAGCCCTGACTGGTTTTATTTTGTGATTAGTTTATGATGATACAGGAATCTGCTTCCTCCCTGTCACTTGTGTACATAATCATTCTTCTCATTCTGTTTTTATGTTACCAGTGTTGAGGTTGATCCTTATTTTGTATGAATATTTAAAAAAACAAAAAGCCAAAGTATAGTTATTGAATTGTTAACAGTAAGTATGTAACAAATGACCACAATAATTTAGTTGGTTGGAGTACGACGTTTAATCTTGGGCAAGTACGTCACATCAAAGGGTTTGTTCAGGATGAGACATTACTATTACAAACAACAAAAAAAAGTATTACAATCAGTTTAAAAGAATCCATAACCACTATAAAATTAGACGAAGTTTGGCATGATTTTTTATTGTGACTTTTACGTACATGGACAGCAGCATGGTTAAAGCAGAGTTCTGAAGTCACGCTCCATCATGAATTGTCCGATTGTCAGTGGCATTTCTATTCGTTTAGCAATTGTTTAATCACTCTGTCTCATTAGTTGTGGTTTCCATTCATTAAAAAAAAAACGTTGTAAACTATGAAGTAAAAGTAGTCCAGATCAGAGCCATAGTATTTTGACCATCACTTATTTTAACATGCACAACTTTTGGAGGGTGCACGTATGCCCACAGAATATACAGAAGCCACTTTTGCTAGGATTTGCGCGACAAAATTGCACATTTTAGAGTTTCTTTTTAATACCGGAAGCCGAAGGCACATCGATGCAATAATCGTAATGTCTAAAGAGTATTTTAATAACTCACACAGTGGGTGGATTATCTTGGCAAATCCGTTCACATTAAAAGTCATTTGTTTTTGTAATATGAATGGAACGTTTGGGTCCAAAGAAAAAGTCTTTAACTGGGTGCAAAAACAGGTGTGCTTTTATATTTGTGTTTTGTTTATTAGATTTTCTTCTGATGCGGTTTCCTTCCACATTCAAATTTATGTAAGGTTGATTGAAGATTCAAAATTGTCCGTATGTAAAAGAATCCTATGCATGTTTCCTACTGATATGAAAAGATATGCTAGCATGTTCCAGCCTGGCGAACAAATATGTCTATGTGGCGGCCATTTTGGGTGGGACAAGAAGAGTAATGCTCATTTCTCAACTGATTTTCATGAAGTTTACTTTTTTGGTGAGTGCCAAATATGTTCTGTCAATACAGCACATTGAGGGAAAAGAAGACGTAATTTTTTTTATTTTATTAGAATTTTTTTACCTGAGATATATTTCCAGTCGCTTTTTCCTAATTGTACGGCATTGTGTGACACAAAACGTGTCGCCGTCCTTTGTTTTCGATTTTCTTGCGGTTCACACACATGGACCACGTCATTAGCTGCTCTGTTTGCTATTATTAAAGCACAGTTGCTTTCATAATCAGCAATCAGCCAATATTTAAACGTCTTCTGCTCACTCACGCCTTTGAAGATGGAGTGGCTATTTATTTTTTATTTTTTTGCATGTCTAAATGATTGATTACATTCTCACGTTCGTCTAAACTCAAAGTATATGTTTGCACTTTATATACGTGAGTATGTCACATTCCTTCATGAACGTCAGAACACAGAGCTAAGAAGTAAACATCCTGGCCTGAAAAAGTAGTTCACAGGTACCACATGTTTAGTTGGCTCCATGCAGTGCACATGTGAAGAAGTTCTCAAAATTGGTGCTTATAAAAATCAAAAGACAAGTTCGGTCGGAAACTGCAATACAAAATCTTTTAGAATTTGACAGAAAATGTTTGAGTTTGTAAAAAAAAATGAGACACTATTATTATTTGGACAGCGTATCATCTTTTTTCTATTTCGGAGGAAGAATTACACATTTGATGGAGTTTGAGTAATTGAGCAGTCTTCCCAATGCATTTCAGTGTGCGGGAATAAATGCAATTGTAAAAATGAGTTGAACACGTTTACTTATTTTGGAAACTCACTACTTTTACAAAGAACACAATGGACTTTTCCATGAATGCCTTTAATGCACAACAGCAGTAAATGGAGTTCATCAAGGCCACACGACAAGCATCAGGTAGGCTATGAAGGTCAAGATTCACTGCAGTGACGTGGAAGGAGCGAAGCGGAAGGAAAAAAAAACAGCCTGATGTTGTTACCAATGGTGCTTGTTAATGCCTACCATTTCGACCGAGTCAATAAAACACATTAAAAGAGCGTGACCTGCTTAGAAAATACTGTACTAATCCTGTAAGAACAAACCATTATCTGATCCACATTATCCGAAAACTAGATACAGGGTGGCTTTGGAACCGTGGAAGCAACTTCAAATTCACAATTACCACCTAGTCATTTCTGAGGATGACATCCGTGTTTGGATTTACTGGGAAATTTCAAAGCGGTCTTGTGTACATTGAGCACAAATGCACATGTGATTTGGATTATTGATGGCGGGCAGCTTCAGAGAATCAACGATGTACTTGAACGAGTTGTTTATTGATCTTTCATTCAGCTCAAGTATCAGTCACATCACTCAAGCCTCCACCAAATGCTCACAAGTGGAGATAAGTCTGGCGTTATCTTTTCACCGCACAGCATCCACAACAGATATCGATACTTTTTATGTCTGGGAATGCGGGTGAGCACGTTGACATTTGAATGCGCCTCATGTTCTTTTACCAGATATGAAGATGCCTCTTATACCCATTATCCATTTTCTACTTTATGAACTGTCGACACAATGCACCAAAACAAGTAAAAAAAAAAATTAAAAAAAAACATTTTACGACAGCATTATGAATTTCTTTTTCAGTTTGATTTGGCTGCTCCGCTACTCCCTGCTGTCTGCCTTTTGTTTTGACGGATATCAAAGATTCAAATCGCTGCCAAGAATGTAGACCATTGTTGCTACTTTATGGATGAATGTTTAAATAAGACAAAGTGTTGAAAGCCTCGGTTTACCAATGGAATCTTTTGAGTGATTGATGCCCGCAGTTGCAAAACAGATATGCTGTTTAAACTTTGAATGAGGCAGGTTTTGACGACGGTGAGGAGAGTTGCACTCGCTCGTGGTGCCGCTCTAATATTAATAGACGGTGTACAAGTCACACCTGAGTATAAGTTGCTGCAAAAGCCAAACTATGAAAAAAGTGTGACTCATAGTTCGAGAAGATACTATGTGTTATGATGTTATTATGATCATTGACTGAAGTTTTTGTCGACCTGATTGTTCCCCCACTGCCGTCTTAATGAGGAGTTTATACCTGCTTCATTATGTGCTTCCTTTCCTCTTTCTTAATTAGCATTCATCTTCACATTGTGCCTTCCACACATTCCCTTGTATAACTAAGCAACCGTAGTGGTGACGACGTCTGAATGTTCCACGGGGGACCGCTAAAGCGAAAGTGGTGAGGATGTCGGGCATTTATGAGCAAAAGTTGTTCCTTGGTGACAGAATAGTCTTGAACATTTAAAAATGTGAATGAGCCAGTAAAAAAAAAAACGACACAACTGAATGAACACATTGTTTACTCAAAGGAAATCACTCCGAGCAGTTTAACAATGATCTATTGGCATCAACTGTGCGGCTTGACGTTACTTGCTACAGTAGATGGCACTATTCCTCTTTATTGTAACGCATGTCTAATATTTAATACACACTCCTGATTCAAATCAAATTCAAGGAAATGAGGAGAATGAGAGTAGAGTTGGCTTGTTTTGAGGGGGTAGCATGGAAATGACTGGCTCTCATTGGGCAACTAACCTCATTGCAGCTCTGCTTACCATTTAGCTTTGATAGCAGGGGCCTGTGAGGAATTTGAGTATTTCTGCATGATTTTGGCTCGACATGAAAGTGTTAGTTCGGTCGTTGCTTGAAAGTGCTTTGAATCATCACCCAGCCTAGTTGACCATTTCAGGGGCAGAGAAACTTTGTGTGGGCAGTTACGTAAAATTACTGTTGTGTAATAGCGGGGAGGGCATTCAGAATGGCTTGCTCACAGATTTTCTCGGAAATGTACAGATAACGAATGACCTACGTTTGTTGTCCATCGATTTGTAGACAACCAATTAAGAAGCTATTTTTTGATACATTTCCTTGTTTACTCAAATTCGATACCAAGTAATGATTCAGTGGTGAAATGAATAAAAATAGACAATCCTAATGGCAATCAAATTGATTGCATTCATTTCCTTTGACTGGCTGTCCGACTTCCTGTCATGTTAGTTATGCGACTAAACCTCGTTAACTCTGCCTGGGAACTTGGTGTCCAAGAAAAATAATCTCATTTTGGTGTCTGCATTTATAGAATATATAATGTATATAAAATAAGAAAGGACGATCCTTTATTAATATTTCTTTTTAAATGTATCATTTATGTCATACTTTAAAACATGTTTTATTTCCTCATTTTTAATCTTTTAAAATAATTCAGACTACTTTGACAAAAAAAGGAGTCGACTAAACTCGGCCTATATACAGTAATGTATAACTTCAAACATAAAACTCAGCCATGAGAAGTAGTTTTATTTAAATTCGCATTTTCTTTTATTTCTACTAAGATAGTTACACTAGTGGATACGCCTTCATTTATCAAAAATGTTGACGTCTATTCATTGCAAATTTATTTGCGTGCTCCTTTTGAATGCCTACGTGAAGTAAAAACTTTTGGCTGGCAAATACGTTCGCATATATTCATTAAAGAGAAACTTAGATGTAATGAAATATTCCAGAATTGTATTTTTTTTTTTTTAATCACTGCAGTCAATACAATTTTATTTAGATAGCACATTTCACAGATGTAGCTGTAACAATTGAGCTGTCATTATATATATATATATATATATATATATATATATATATATTAAATAGGAAATTACAATTGGAACAATTATTTTTAAGGTTGTGGGAGTAAAGGAAGATTTAAAAAAAAAAAAAAAAAAAAAAAAAAAAAAGGAGTCGTCACGCACGTCGTCAGAATGGAAGCAAGCGCTTCTCTCCGCAGGGAGGGCGGAGAGGATCGTGGTAGTGACGTCAGTGCATCAGCATCAGCATCACTCCAAACCTCACTAAACACATCACCACACATCGACCAGTGCGCAACTCGGGCCAACAAGCGAGCAACCAACCAACGGCCGCACCAGCCCGCCGCGTCTCTTGGGGCCGCTTGCGTGCGTCTCCTCTGCGGCTTCATGAGGAGCTAAAGGCGCCCGAGCAAGCGCGGACTCTTGTTTTTTGGACGGGTGGTGGATTTTGCCCACAAATCGACGGAGCCATGGACCATGTTCAAAAGAGAAGTATTTTTCTTCACGTCGTCATTCTGTTGAGTAAGTGACAAGTTTCATCAGTTAATTGACCATCTAAAACTTTTCTCTTTTCACGAGTTGCTGTTGTTGCATCATATTGTGCATTTTAAATATGCAAACTGTCATTTTGATGCACATTTCTTAGGAGGTTTGCATTTATTAAAAAAAAAAAAAATCCCTGTGACGAACTTGAAAGAATTTTAATTACATGAATTGCGTGCTAAGACTTGGCAGAAAATTCAGAATTGGAGGGAAGTTGATTTAAAAAGCGTAAAACATTTATATAAATATTAAATCAACTATATACTGGTTCCTACAGTGCGTATATACAATCCCATTTTTTTCATGGTGAGGATTTTGTAGACATTTATTAGAGACCTTTTTCTTTTGCATACACATTTTACACATCTAAACTAGATGTCAAACTCGAGTGACACAATCTGATCTATTGATCAAACAAATTAGTACAGCGAATGATCATCAATCACTTTGAACACAAGATGTTTGTTCTGCATTAATTGCATACAAAGCTTGAGTTTTTCTACTGTATGTACAGTATGCTCGTTGCTATCCAAGTGCTACAAGTGGGTTGTTGTTCCTACATGCTTGCTTATTAGAATTCTTGATTTAAATTAGCTTTTAAAGTCTTTTGCTCAATTTGTTCATGTTTCAATGACTGGATCTCAATTTCCCATCTGCAGTTCTATATGCGATCCACTTGTGTCTTAGCAGCTTTAAGTCAGTCTTCACCCTCTGTAGTGACACTGGAAACTTTGCATGTAGGCAAATGTAATGAATTCACATGCAACGGACCCCCGCCCACCTCTCGATGTCCCCCAACACATGCAGAAGCACCACTCAGTGCAGATGGCCAAAGGGTGGAGTAGAGTGCAAGTGCCCATGACAGCTTTTGGCAATCAGTGCCTCGCATTGATTTGTGCCAAAACTCCGCCCTCCCTGCCATCTAGTGTACAAGTTATAGTTTGTCTTTCCCAGAGCTGGTCACTTGACCCTGCGGCCGCAACCTAGGTACCCTTCCGACATCGACCCTCCGGCCTTATTCATAAAAATATACACAAAAAAATTTATCTCAAGCCAGTTTTAAAATCAGAAGCCTTTAAGTATTTTGGATTTATTTTAAAGGGGGAGGATTGGGAACAAATAAATGGCAATATCTCATATCTCAATGTTGATAAAAGTGAAGAAAATATCCTAGAAATCGGAAGTTGATTATACAAGATTTGCACTTTTGCGGGCCACATAAAATGAGGTCATGGGCCAGATCTGGCCCCCGGGCCTTGAGTTTGACACCTGTGCTCTAGGTAGTGAATGTGTAAACGCATGCATGTAAGAACATGTGACTAATATAATTTCACCGTTAATTGTTTGTCCGTTTGCAGTAAAGTGGCTGTGAATCATTGCGACCATTGACTTCTGCTTTGGATTTCGGATCAGAACATTTTGGGGTGTGGAGCAACATTTGTTGGACTTGAGACAAATTGCATCATTCAACAAGTCAAAAATGTATTAGCTCCAGGCTTTCCCGTCCGTACCTTTTCAGTGGAACTAAAGTTGATTTTTTTTTCCCCTTGGAATTCCTCCCTCGGCTGTTAAATACATGAAACATTTCCACATAACATTTACACGTGGCATACATTGTGAAGATAAAATTTCGTCAAAATTGTCCGAAATCATTTTTTTAAATCTCTTTCGACATATAAACCATGCTAGTAATACTTGAACAAGCTACAAGAAGTCCTCGTGCAACTCCCTGCTATTTTGTGTCAGTATGCGGCGGTGTTGGCCTCAATTTATGATAAAACCACATGATGGATGTCTGTTTTGTTCATCTGGGAGTCAAGTGTAGCGTTTGGAACTTATAAATCTTATGCTCCCTCAGCTTTTCGCTTGACATTAGCAACATCTGCGTCACTAATTGATCCACAATTGAATTGAAAATAGAATGAAAACTTACAATTGACTAACTTATTGCTCCGTTGTCATGACTCTGTCTTTTTTTTTTTTTTAATATTCAACCCAAGCATGACAATCGAAACATTTTGCCACACCTGCAGTCTTTATTACCAAAGCTATTTGGCAACGTGGAGTTCATGATTGATTTGCAAACGCCCTGGTTGCCGCAAAATCTGTTGGGATAGGCTGCAGAACACCCATGACCCGAATGAGGGTACGCGATGCCGAAGATGGATGTCCTTCTTGCGAAACCGTGACCTCATTTGGTCACGGGTGAAAAATACCATCACATCACAATAAGGGCAGCTAACTCCCCTGAATGTTATTTGATGCTGCAAGTCAGCAAGGATTTGCCGTCAATGTCAGAGAATGTGTCGTAGTCCTTCACATTTTCAATCGCTTGCTGTTTCGCTGATATCTTTTTTTGAATGGTCGCTGAGCGCCATGGACACTCGAACTAAGCGTCTACATGCGCTCAGTGGATGTCGTTAATGCAGGCACACACACACACACCATTCAGTTTGTGTCTCAATGGAACTGTAAAAGAAAATAGTTTAGTGCGTTAGTTAGTCCAACACAGCAAGTAAGTTGTTTTTATTTGTATTTTTAAGTTGGGTTCTGTAAACTCTTAATTCTTTTTTGTTGAAATACCCAACTTAAAATATTATTAGTTTGTTGCCTTGAAATGTTAAGGTTTTTTTTTCCATTGTCATATTAAGCAAATTATAACGTCAGCTCAGCTAACCGTAACTGACAAACTCTGGGCTTCTTTCGACCGCAGCCAAGTTCAGTCAATGGCCTCAAGCCGCATTGAATCAACAATTCCACACAATGAGCCAAATTCTTAGCTCTTTTTTTTTTTTTTTTTGGGAGAGGGGGGATTCAATTTCCTCCCACATTCCAATAAGAAGACTAAAGCCACATAGCAATTTTGATTCCGATTGATTCCTTTCGATCAAAGTCAACAAAAGCCTGCTTATTGAATATCTATATTGATTTTTTTTTTTATCCTCTGGTGTGAGAGTGTTTGGTAAGAAAGACTTTTTTTCTTCTTTTTTGTTCTTTTAAATCCAAATTGTTCAAAGTGGGTTAATTGAAATCTCAAAATCCTTCGTGTGTGAGTGTGTGTCCTGCGATGGATTAGTTTTCATAGAGTCCTTACTACCGTAAAACTTTGTAGACTATACGAAGGTCTTATTCGTGTGCGTCAAATGCCTTGATGAAACCTCGATTGACGCGCTAACCACTTGCACACGCAGGGAATTCGTCTATAAGCGTGCATATTTTTTTTCGCGTTTTTATTTGACGGTGTCGGTCAATGCAATGAGATCACCGCAAACTTGTTAAATTGCAGGACATTTTTCAGCTGCGAGCATGATGAGCACTTATCCTGCAATCACGCCGACTTCCATCAAAAGAAACCTCAATGATATTGTAACGCATACCACGTTTCTGCGCACGCTAGAAATAAATGCCGTTGTTTTCCGAACCCATTCGCTGAGTAGCTGTAGATTTATACAAGGTTGATTGAAATATTTTGACACAGCAGATTGGGTTGAAGTTTGCCCCGCTATTTATTTCCGACCAATTTGGGTTCATTTTGACCCAGCAATTTTAAGAGTGTATACGTGTCGAGGTTGCGTAATCATTTTCTTGAGAAATATACCCATCATCCAATATGCTGCTTATTTGTAATGTGATTGGCAAGCTTGGTAATTTACTCCCAAGGAGATGATTTGGAGGCTTTCCCTGCAACATGCGTCATGATCTGGCTGCCTCGCCCTGTCAGGGTTTGTCTGGCTCGCTCGCTTTTTTTCCCCAGCGCTCACTCTCATGTCGTGTAACCGCGTTGGTCCAAAAGCAGCAGCAGCATAAGTGCACGAGTAAAGCGGCTGGATGAGAGCCAACTTTATGATGCGGATGAAAGCGGCACTTCCGAGGCTTCTGCCTGCTTCACAGACACGTGAGTGAGGCAACGCTCCCCCGTGTGAGTCATGCACTTGAAAGACCTTAAAAAAAAAAAAAAAAACATTTTTATTATGGGTATTAGGAACAAAGAATGGAAAGTAACCAGTTTCGATGGCTGAAGAACACTTGAGGGAATTTCAATTTCCGTCCCTGTTTGTTCTTTGTTTGCATTGGATTTGATTTGAGTATTTTTTTTTAAATCTTTGTGCAAAATTCATATCCGTTTCCATCCATTATCTGAATCCATAAAATGTATTTAAAAAAATGCTGAATATTTTTCATTCCCTCCTGTCCTCTGAATTACCCTATCCCAGCCGGCTTTGCATGTTACACCCTGGACTGGTCGCTAGCCAATCACAAGCCTCCAAAACAAAACTCCTGCAAACTAGAGAGTACATGCAAACACCACACAGGCTACACCTGAAATTCGAACCTTCCCAACATCCACTAGCTCGGGTTCAACAAACTTTATTAAGCTTTGACACACATTTTCCATTAGAAACCTTTCATGGCACACTACAAACAAAAAATGTTCCTTTGTTGACTAATTTCGTGCATTGTCTCTTGTGCAAATTTTGATCTTTTGCAATGAGCCAAACTAAAATGTTGGTATTATACCTAAAAAAAAAAAACGTGCATTTTCCTGCCAATTCGTTGTTGTCTTGACTAAATTTGATCTTGTTGTATCACAAGTTCTCATGTTGCTCACAAAAACACAATCTTGGTCAATATTGAAAAGTGATAGCAGTTGATGTGTTCTTTGAAGCTTGCTGACAATTGGCGATGGGAATATAGTTTTGATATTCTATTGTAGGGACATCGTTTTAGTTTTAAGCACATATCACATTACATCGAACATGGCTGAAGGAACAAACATGAACTATTTCTAATTGAGTTTTTTCTCATTTATTTTTCTAACTTTTTTTGTGCACAAGACACTTAGTGACTAAGCAACTCCTGATGGAAAAAAAGTCTTTGCATATGCACAAGATGCTAACAAAGTGGCCAATGTCAAGGGCTTGTACGGCCGCATAATGTATCACAAGACTTGAGTGCACGTCAGTTCATTGGCGCGTCACGTTACGACCAAAGTCGACAAGGTGGAGTTAGTTTTGTTGCTTGAATAGAGAATAGACGAGCTCATTCATCCTTGCTCATGTGCAAGCAGTGACATTGGTTGGTCACAACGATGTTATGATTCAACTTCACAACCAGACTTGAACTAAATACCCTGTAAAGTGAAATCAGATCTTTGTTTCTAAATACTGTACATCCTCATGTTTGACGATGAACACTGGTCAGCAGCAAATTTTTCAACTCAACTTATTTTTTAGGCTAATTTATAAAATGTCTATACATTTTTTTTTATATGTAGCCCATTAGATTTTTCAAACTTTTTTTTCCTTTTTTTTTGTTTTAAGTTGCACAATACAACTTTTACAATGCATTATTTATTGCAAAACATTTCAGAAAAAAAAATCCACCTGTTACTGAACCTAACCCTTAATTCATTAATATTACAAAATATATTGTTATTTTGCAAATGATAAATTATTAATATTATTATTATTATTATTATTAAAATCTGAAGTGCTATAGCAGGGGTGTCAAACTCTTTTTTTTGTGGACGGGCCACATGTCAAGTCAATTTTATTTGTATAGTCCTTAATCACAGACAGTCTCAAAGGGCTTTACATAACCACAATCGACATCCCCGATCTTAACCCCCAGGAGGGCAAGGAAAAACTCAAAAAACCTCATTCGGGGAAAAGTGAGAAACCTTGAGAAGGGACCACAGATGGGGGAATCCCCCTTCCAGGATGACCAGGCTGCAATGGATGCCAACTGGGCAACATTTGACACATAAAATGATGCTATGCAATAATAGATAAGATCATCATAGTTACTGTTTCCCCCAGAGGGCGGTTATGACTCTGAACCTTACGTTATCACATACACACAACAAATTGATGGAAAGCCACTTTTGAAATCAGAAGTTGTTTGTTCAACAATTCTTTAATATATTTTGAAAGGGGAGGATTGGTAACAAATAAATGGCGATATCTCATATCTTGATATTGTTAAAAGTCAAGAAAATGTGCTAGAAACAGGAAATTGACACACATTATTTGCTCTCCGCGGGCCACATAAAATGAGGTCGTGGGCCAGATCTGGCCCCCGGACCTTGAGTTTGACACATGTGTGCTATAGTATAAACTCCAGCTGATTTGGAATAAAAAACAAAATTAAAACTTGTTGTCCAGTGTAATGCATTAAAACATGCAAAGACTGTGAACTATCTAGTAGTGAATTGTGTAGCATTATCATTTTGTCCCCATCTCAGTTTTCCTCATTTAGTTATTTATTTTTCATTTTTTTATGTGGATAAAAATGGCACCACTTCACTTCAGAGTCTGGTATGAATTGCGCCTCCTCTACTCTAGAAGTTGAGCACCTCTGTTTGCATCAGCAGTTGTCTGGTGCACATAGGGCTCAACTGATATTTTTTATGTGCAGTAATTCAACAAAAAACTGTGGGAAGAAAAAAAAATCAATAATATATATTTCCTGACAATGGACGATTCATACCCCAAATTCTGAGAAAACATACATGTTGGAAAAAAAAATGCATATCAACATGGCATTTCCATGAAAAAAATGTGTCAACTCCTAGTTATACAAAAGTCACCAATTTGTGCATTTGGATGAGATCAAGCACGCCTTGACCAAGTATACTTAATACGCACTCTAATCGAAAGAAATCCGTCACATTTGGGAAAGGTCTGATACTGATCTGAACACAGAATCCATGTTATTTCCTTTATCGCTGAAGATAAAATTCATGTGTTCTTTTTCTTTACACTGCCAGGGCCCCTATCAAAATTGTGCTACTTGAGAGCAAAAAAAAAAAAAATTGAAACGGTGGACTGTGAGGCGATGTCAGGACATTTTTGGAGTTAATGCCTGTAAAACTCCTGTCGTTCTCTCAAGCGAAGTGCTAATTGATCAAATTCAATGTAACTACTTAACCACACAAACCAGACCCGGCTGTAAAATAAATAAATAAATAAGAGCCGCTGGGATTGTTTTTCCTCGTTAGTTTGTTTTTTGTCTTTTTTTTTTTTTTTTGAGAGGGGTGGGTTGTTATTTGGGGAACAAAAGAAAAATGCACATTTGTTGGGCATTATCATCTTATCATCATAACTTAATATGGTTATATTGCTTCTCTTCAGCTTGTCCACGGGCCTTACGAGTCACAAGAGGGTACTGTCTGAAAACCATTAGCAATCAATTTCGGTACTTCAACAAATAGCCCTTGTTCTCCATTTATTCTGACTTCCAAGACCTTTACTTGCATGCTCTGGTTTTTATTGCAACAAAACACGAATGAAACCAGCTAACAGTGGTACACAGTGACTCCTTGCTATTTGAGGGGGATAGAGACCAAGCCCTGCCATGAATGAAGAAAAATCCACAACTAATTTACACTCCGAAAGAGTTAATTTGTAGCTGGTTATAAGTGCAACAAGATGGCGGCAAAGCACTTTTTTTTCTATTAGACAAGGCTATGGCCTCATAGGTTAGCCTAAAAATCTGTAAGCGAAATGTATGTGAAATTTGTAATTGATATGAAATGGCGGGTATACAGATAGTGCCTGCCTTCTAATCAAAGTTAGTGTGTACTCTTTGTCAGACAGCTTGAATTGTGGAGTTCCCCAAAGATTCATTTTAGGTCCGTCTTGTTTTCATATTTGATATCTTGCCTGATGGTGGGCCAAACGCTCAAAGTTGTGCCAACTCCCGCAAGTGTTGCCCAATTGTGCAACTTCTAGGATGTTTGGCTTAGCAGAGAAAGTCTTTTGGTCTGTTTTCGTTCCGGTGTCTGTCTGACATTGCCTTGCTGTGTTCCTGCCGGGTGTTGCTTTCCTTTCACTGCTGTGTGGGGCAAGTTGCCGCAGCGGCAGCATATCCAGAATCTCGTTTTTTTTTTTTAACTTGTAAATTTCAGATGCAAGCCTTACGAAACGATGAGTTGACCCTAATGCGGAAAAGTAATATAGAAAATGGATGGCGAGTTTTGTGAAAGCAAGTTATCCGACAAAAGTGATTCTATTCTATTCCACTTTCTTGTTGAGGGACTTGATATTTGATCAATCCACGTTGATGAACATGCAAAATTCAATACAATACAACTTTATCCATATAAGCCATCACGTTAATGTAAAAGAGCTTTCAGTTTCTAATAAGATCCACATGCTAGCTTGTGGCACTTGTGCTGAGTCACCTTGAATTAAATGTTCCTGTATTAGTTTATCTTGAGCTGCCGTTTCTTATTATATCAGATTTTCAAAGACTTGAGAACACAAAGATACACACATGGATATTGTGTGTGAGGCATGGCCAGGAGCAAGGGTTGGCTCGAACAACTGCATGGCGGCACATTTTTAACCGTTAACTAAAGTCAAGCTGCGGCCACTTGGGTCATAAATGGAGTCATGGGACTTAATTAGTTTGGGGAGGCCTGATTGAGTGCACATGAATATTTGTGGGAGGCGTATTCAGAGGTGGAGAGGTCACTGCAAGAAACAGTCTGCACTCTTTTGACAAGGATGTGCAAACTCGCAGCCTGAGATTCAACAAAAGCGGCCTCACTTGAGCTCAACCAATTTAAGTTTGAATTGTTACATGGCTCTGAGCTCTCTTGCTTCCCTTTGCACTCAAGTCTCCGAAGGCCCGAACAATTCACACATACTTAATGTTTCATGTATTTTCTTGGGCTTGGAATGGCAGGAATCCCCCTGCCAAACCCAGACATAAGAAAAAAAATAATCAAAGAGGCTCACAAAACAGCTTCTATTTCAGCTCATATTTTCTGTTCCAAAATTGATAAGAAAATTCCTGGGATGTACTCTGAGAGAGTATTTGCACAAAAAAATAAAAATCAGAAAATATAATTAAATTCATGTGCGATTAAATTATTTGCTGCAAGAGTGAGATCCTATATGCCAAAAATCTTTCTTTAAATAATTACACTTAATTACACAGTTATGAGTCATCGCTTAGCCCATTTTTTTTTAAAACATTTTCCTTGCTTGCAAATATTGAAAACTGCAAGCAAATATATGCTTGGCCAGTGTGTGTTGAAGAAAAAAAAAAGGTATTCAAATACTAAAGAGAACACTCGCAAGCAGCTGTAGCAGGCCGTAACTTGAGGCCATTTGGGCATTTAAATTTGAGCGCTTTGGTTTGCATTAGTGGTCAGCCGGAACAGTTGCGAGTTACTGTGGCTTGCCGCACACAAAGCGGCTGAATTGGACTACCAAAAAAAAAAAAAAAGGTTTGAGCCTCCACATAATTTTCTGTAGTGTATTATTTTGATTGAATAACATACAAATGGTGCACTTGTCAAAGAAAAAGTAGATGGCTCAAAGTAGCGGAATTTAATTTAAGAGAGCGTGGCAAAGACGGTGCGCCTTGCTTTCCTGACACAGGTCCATATTGTTTAAGTTGACTATTTTTAAGATATACTGTTTTGATTTAGCTTTCTGGATGCGTTTAACTAGGAAATTTATTTTTTTTCTATGTGAAAGCCCATCTGATGGGATTTATTCCAGCTGCCTGTGGAGTGGGGATATTTTCACAGCTTTAAAATATGGTTATGTTTAGGAAAGCTGCGTGGAATTTGATTGAGTTGACAATTATTGTGTTTATTTTGCTGTTTACACTCAAATTTGGCGGGGTTTTTAACAACACTCTTCTCGTAGCGCGTCAAATTTAAAGGACATTTATGTTTATAGAGACTATAAGCAGTAAATTAATTAAGGGATGGATGAGACTCATTAGTTCCCCCTGAATCAAAATTCTTGATTTTTTTTTTTTTTTTTTAAATCGAAGTAGTTTGTATAAGCCAGGGGTGGGCAAACTTTTTGATTGGCGGGCCAAAATGGGTTGTAAAATTTGACAGAAGGGCCGGACCGGGAGCAGATGGATGGAGTGTTTTGCTAACCTCGCCTCATTGGAGAAAAAAAAAACAACTTAATTTTAAATGAAAGTGAACAAAAGCATTATAACAAAATATATATCTTTCAAAAACCACAGTATTTAGAAAATAAAACATTAACACGGTTTATTCATTTAATTTTTTTCAAATTCGGCGGGCCGGATTAAAACGTTTAACGGGCCGCAAGTGACCCCCGGGCCATAGTTTGCCCACGCCTGGTAAGCCTACAAAGCAACATCCACGCCTGAGACTTCCTCAACTACGCAAGGTGCTAACCAGAACAGAAAACCAGTGTGCATGCATCGCGGATTTTGCTGTGCATGGACAAGAAGAGTCATACTCGCACATTTTGTACAGCCTTCCCTATTGTTGACTCGAAGCTGTTTTATCTTCAGAAGAGATGAAGATAAAAGCATTGCAAATTGACCTTGGCTCTTTTGCTTTGGTGGAACTTTCCATTGGAATAAAACCACAAGATGTTCATAAATATAAGTCACACTAACACGTTTCCTCTTTTAAAACAGACAGCCAAATTTGGATCCACTGATCTTCTCATTTCTCTCTCAACTCTACCAAAATAGACTTATCGTTTGGCGCTAGTAAGAGGACATTTTGGCAGCTGAAGTAACAACTTTTGCAAAGTGATGTTATCAGCTGCTGTTTTGTTGTAGACAAGGCCCTAAAGATACACACGCGAATCCCAACCGCCCCCCCCCCCTCCCCTCCCTCCGTTCCTTGTAAATTGGCTCGGCAAGTGGCCCCGAGCTATTCGTCCCTCTTTAGAAAAAGTGTCTGTCTGCTGGAATATTGCCATTTGTCTTTGCTATGTCACTGACTACATTTACTATAAGAAGTCCAGCATGTCATGCAGCTCCAATCGCATTCCGACGTGTGTGAATGATGAACTCACACAATGTCATTGAGTTAGGCTAAGCTCCATCACTGAGTAAGCGCTGGAATGGAAATGAAGAGTAATGGCCATGTATTAGATTTGTTCTCTCTCAGCTGCAGTAATAAGATAAATCCGTACATATTAGTTATTACCCTCTTGCATGGCTTCAGTATCTCTCTCTAACTGCAGGAAATGCACAGTTAGTCTGAGCCTGAATTAGTTTAGCATTGAGACAAGGAAGCTGCAGCTCTGACTCTGTCCAAAGAAAACATCTTGACCAGATTTCAAAATTGAAAAAAAAAAAAAAAAAAAATCTAAACAAATGAGATGTGCTGACATTTGAGATTCGCAATTTCGAGTTCGATCGCTGGTGAGCCAAAAACACGAAAAATGAGTCGGGTGAGATAATGATGAGCATGTTTGATACTCGTGTTCTGGTTGATGACATGAACGCGCAAGTTTGCCAGATCGGCATTGCAAATGAGAATCTGTTCTCAATTGCCTGCACCTGGATAAGAACAAATTAAATAAATAAATAAAAAACATTAAGAATGACAGATTTCTACATGTAGACAAATGTTTGATCTGCCTTGGTTTTAAAATATTTCAGGAGGATTTTTCTGGTCAACACATTTTTACAGAACGCATGAGAAGGGAATGGGGGGGGGTGTAATAATCCAAGTATTTTTGCGTGAACAGATTAAGTCCACTTTGTATTTAGCTGCTCTTTTTCTTTTTTTTTCTTCTTGGCTATACGTAATCGATTCACATGTAACCAGCCATGCTGTCCTCTCTTCAAAGTTTTTCACCACCTCGACAGTGCGTTGACGATGTTCCAAATAAACGGACTTAAATTCCTTTTCCTGCTACTTTATTCGAACAATGGCCTCGACCTTTACCCTATTTAGGTCATCGTAAAACTGAAATATACCAAATGTGCTATTAGCTAGGCTAACTAATCCACGACGCACCATCTCATGCTCATAATAAGTTACATCGTACATTCTACAGTCTCAAATTTACAATCAAATGAAATCATTGCCCCAAATCAATTAGTCACCGTTATTGGTTTGCCATCATGTGTACTTAAGAACAATTCTTGTACAAGGCAACAACAAAATGGGATCTGCCGGCCTCTCAGTGGAAGGAAGATGCTCGGGATGGCCGCTCATTTTGATTCAGTAACACAGTAATAACAAAACTTTGGGTGATATATTTTTTTAACCCGAATAAAACACATGACAATATCCGACCACTTAACAATTTTAATGTGTTTCATTAGTAACATGGTAATAACAAATAACATATTTTAATTTGTATAAAACTACCTTCAAAGATATATTTGAATTCCCTTGAATTTTAGCTTAGCCATCTTTACATTCCAAAGAATGAAATCAGAGTGTCAATAATGGATACACAAACTATTTAACTTTGTCTAAACAAACTTTGAGCTGGAAATTTTTTGGGGGATGAAGAACTTAAAAAAAGAAATCAGTTCTGAACTATTAACTGAGCTCGTGAATTCCAAAAAATGGAACTAGTTGGGGTGGAAAATGAAACTTTCCCAACACTGAGCATTATGAATAACCAAACAGCACTTTCCGAACAGCCGGAGCGCAAGAATATCGAAACATCAGAATCGATACGCCCATCACGAGATGATGCCGGAGAATTTCTTTGCTAGCTGTTTTGCGCCTTGTCATTGCTCGATGTCCCTCGCTTCATTCCCGTCGGATTTTGTCGTTTTTAAGGTTCTTGTTTTACATCCTTCTGTTATTCTCGTGTTTTTGATTTTTCATCCTAGGTCTTCCTTAACTCCTGTTTTTTCTTTTCTGTTGCAGTCTTGTGTCGATTTTGTTTCAATCGTATGACTCCGTCCCCCACTTTTTGTTTGTTTAGCTTTTAGTTTCGCAAACCTTTTAGTCATTGTGGTTTTTCGTTATTATTATTGATATTATTTTCATTTCTCGTGTGCTGCTTGTTTTCGCGACAATTGTTTGTTACATGATGCCACTGTTATCGTTGTGTTTCACACACGTGTTCGTCTTTTGGTGTGAATAAAGGCTGTTTTTGTTCCAAACATTTTAAAACTATGCACTGACCGTAGGTCAAGCTTAACAAAATTAAACAAACTTTGTATGTATATTTGAGCAGGAAAGTCATGATAACACAAATTGTGTTAGAAAAAATGATAATAAAATCTGAACAAGCAAGAAAGGCAAGTTCAGCCTTTTTGGAGAGTGATCTAACCCAGCATGACCTGAGCTTTCTTTGACGGCTGCCAATTACACACCCGACGCTTTTCTTCCAGATTTTGAAATGAATCTCAGATGTCTCACGGTTTGAACACGATACTCTGTGGTTTTGAATTCCAGCGGACCAATTTACTGGTGGTCAGGACCGGCATTATGTTATACCTCCGAAACAAACGCTCGAAGGAAATCGATTGAGAACCATGCAACCACTTTCACCCCCGCCGGGTAGTTTGGGGCTTACCACCTTTCCTCAGCTTTCATCCGAAAGCAGCATTTTTTTTCCATGTTGAATGATAGGATGAAGGGTGAAAATGTGGTTTCGCTGCTGTTATTTGGCTCAAAACAATCTGATGATTTCCTTTACTTTGTGCATTTTCTGGACGGAATGAGTACTTCTAAATGAGCGGGTGGAAGGGAACGCTGCTTGAGATTTTAAAGGGGAATTCCAAACGCCTTTCAATGTGAATATTACCCCATTGGTGTTTTATGATATGTATTTATATTTAATCAATGCTCCTTTTTTTTTTTCTTCTTTTTTTTAAATCAATGACATTGCCTTCTGCATTCAGGAACCTCCTTTGCTCATTGTATTCTACAAGCATAACTACGATTTAATAGCTTAACCCCCTTGTTAGCTCTCTGGCTGCTTTTATTAAATAATTTCATTAGTTACGCTTGCACTTTTTGCCCTCGCCCCAGGGGTGCCTTTGCACAGTAATGTGGCTGTTTCGAGGCAATAGTGAGGGCTTATGTTGCAGTGAAGCACAGCGATCGCATCGTCATCGCCATTGTTTTGGCCGGTCATGCTCCTTAAATGTCCACCATGTCACGTGTGGCGTCACGTCGCTCGTCAACTCGTCGTCATCCCCTGCAGCATGTTTGAAACAGAGCCTTAATGAAGCGTGGACGTTGAAAGTTTAAATGCACAAGTCAGACAATGTATATATTCATGTAACTTTCTGACTTTGTAAAGGGAATTTACTACGCCAAAAATTGGCGACAACACACCTTTGTGACATAAATAATTACCGCAAAACTGGAGAGTGCTTGATTTTAAAATTACAGCAACTACGTAGTGGTAGGAATGTGCAAGATACCTTCATATTTTCTCCAAAATAATGACAGGATAACTCTCGGCTTCCTGCATTGTCATTTTTTATGTGGTCGAAATGTAAGATGGTGCATACGTGACATCACTCTCCCAGGTTCAAATGCAAAATTTTAGTTGCCCTTTCTTGACCTATGTATGCTATAATGCACAGTTGTGTCTTTTATCTAGGAATGGGATCTCCTGTATTTTATTATTTGTTAATTATTACTTTTGTTCAACGTACACACATGTGGAAGCACCGTGATTCGAAAATATGCGATTCTTATTCGAAGGTCATTGCCCGTTATAATCAAGAGGCAGTCAACGGCATTACCATTTGGAAGCGAATGGAAAGTGTCACCGACTGTTTGGTGAGCTGCTAGCTAACCATATTAATTGCTAATGCATTAATCAATTTCCATATATCAAATTTTTTATTTTTTTTAATCCCAACCCTAGTAATGTTATGACTTTGACTTTAATGATAGACTACGACATGTTCTGACTTAGATACAAAGTCAGGTTATGTTGCACCATACGTACGGAATTCCGTCGTATGATCAATGCAACATGTGACCAAGTGTTTTAAAGCTTCCAAAGAATCCTGATCACAGTCAATCAGAATTTTCTGGATCCTGTTTTCACACCAGCGCAGAAAGGCGCTGCCTGTCGTGTGGATGGAGAACAGTAAATGTCATATTTTTTTTCAGCTGGTTCAGGCTGAAACAACAGGCTGGCTGCAGCAAAGTAGGGCTTTCCATTTTGACTCAGTTGATTCAAAACCCAATAAAAAAAAAAACGTCATAAGCAATCCATAAGATGGATATCAAATACATACAGTCTGAGTGAAGAAGGGAAATCTCTCATGATTTGGAGTCTGAAGTGAAAATTTCCCCTGTGTTGCCTCATGCTTCTAATCAGCTCATACCAGTGTCCAATCCATTGACAACAGCACAATGAAGGACATTTTAACAGTGTTGAGACTCTTGCAAAATGTCATGATGCATTTAGTTCATAACTCAATGGAACAGTTAGAACCATGCACTTGAATTGGAAAAAAAAATAAATTAAAATGTACAACGCTAAACCACTCCGTCCTTTCTAAGTCAATACATTTAACCAGGAGCAGATGGATGGAGTGTTTTGGTAACCTCAGCTCATCGGAGAAAAAAAAATACATTTAATTCTAAATGAATGTGAACAAAAACATTACAACAAAATATGTGTCTTTGAAAAAAATCACAGTATTTAGAAAATAAAAAATTAATGAGGTTTATTCATTTAATTTTTTTATGTTTGGCGGGCCGGATTAAAATGTTTAACGGGCCACATGAGACCCCCGGGCCGTAGTTTGCCCACGCCTGGATTACTGCATTAGTCAAGATTTGAGGAAACAAAACTAATGATAATTTTTACCGTTGTTCAGAAGTAGAACAAACACGTTTAGAAAGGCACTGCTTTGTCTTTGCGTCAAATAGACCCGATGCAAGTGGACTGTAATGACAGAGTGGCTTCGAAAGAGCGCTGACTTCTTTGTTTCCTCTCTCTCTCCTCAGTCTGCAGTCACTGCCACGCTCTTCTGGACACTTTTTTAGAGGACAACCTGTCAGATCTGCTGCTTCCTCGTCATTCCGACTCCCAAAAAGACAGTCAATGTAAGAGTGAGGATGGACGGACGGACACACACAACACTATTCAATTAGTTTGACCATTGTTGTTTGTCACGGTCAGAGATTTGGGGCTCTCTGGAAAAAATAAAATGCACTTTGGTTCCCACCACTTCAACGCCAAAAATTTGATATACAATTTCCATAATCACAATAAAAATTTTCTCCACTTTTCAGTGCCCCTGGTCACGTAGCGTTTCGCAGGTACGAACTTACATAGTTTTTAACATCTGAGACATTTTTTTTTTAGAGAAGAAAAAAAAAATAATGTGCTCCTCCTCTTAAAGTCTCGCCACTAACCAGGGGTGTGATGAGAAATTTTTCAGTGGGGTGGCCAGGGTGACACACCGTCACACTGCCGGGTGCGCACATGGGTGCCCCCTCTGTAACTGAGAAGTCATTGTTTACCCACAGTCGGCGGTTCATGAAAAAAAACCCCAAAACAAAACAAATCAAAGAACCTTGCCCGTCACACTCATAAGACAAGCAGGAAAAGGTTACCAGGGAAAAAGCCTTTTTTTTTTTTTTGCTTACATGTACCTCAAGCTATGATCGCTAGCGACCAGACAGTCCGAGCGATCTTTGTCATAAATGGCCAACGACGGGTTTCCATACTGCGATCGATGGCTTGTTCAAATCATGCCTAAAAAGCACAATGACACAAATATCTCCTCACAATTCTGAACGGGGCTTTTGACTTAGGTGCTTGTACTATGAATGTGTTGGGATTGGTCTATATTTGCATTTTATTTCATGAAACCTTGACTGTCGATGGTATTGTACGATAATGACTTCTCGGCTATGGTATGAAATTAATGATATTGAGAGTTGGCTGTAAGACTCAAATGCTTTGTAGTAAAGTGGGAAAATTCAATAAAGAAAGAGTAGACGTAGAGGTCATGGCAACTCGGTTTTGACCACACACATAACATGTTTCCAGTTGTAAAAAAAAAAAAAGGACAAGTGTAATTTTCATGATTGTCGAAGTATTTTCCACATAGGGTAGGATGGAATAATCACTCTTAACACACTCATCACCACAGAATAATCACGCAGGACGGTCGTTTAGAAACATCTCAGCACCGTCCCTTTGTTATATTTGAGCATAATAATTGATCTTTTTTCATTTATCTATTCCAGTGAAGCAAGCAGAACAAAAAAATGCGCTCCAGTAGAGAGCAGATGGTACATAGTGTACCGGTAATCAACCTATGATTCCACCTTTGGTGACATTTTAGTTTGGTGCTATGTTCATCGATTTAAAAAAAAAAAAAAATGTTACTTGGCTCAATAAAGGTCGGGAAACATTGGTTTAAATGTCGTTCAAAAGACAGTTCTTAGTTTCATTTAAGATGACTTTATGGGAACTTTATCGGACTTCGTTGCTCTTTCGGTCCTGATACATTTTGTCAGAAACAATTTCTAGTTTGCCATTACTCTGAACAAAAACTGCAAAAGACGATATTCCATTCAAAGAAAAAGATGAGAAAATAAAAATCTTCACAAAAGCCTCTTGCATCAGAAGCCAATAAAGCAGAAGAAATTTGAGTCCTTGGTGAGCAAAGCGTTGGCTGTAATTAAATCATGATGGGAGGAAATGAATTCCATTTTTTAAAAAAGAAAGATAGCACCCTAATAATGGGCCTTATGCTCCGATTATCCCCTCAGGGAATCCATTTGCCAAATTAGCTGAAGTGCCAGTTTCCTCTCCAGTCATCACATGACCAGCTTGTTTTTCAATGTACTGTACATTGCGCACAAACAACCCTTCAGAATGTTGGCCAATCTGTTCGATTGTCCGTTTTATTTTATTAATAATTTATTTACATTCCATTCATTACCGATAAATAAATTAACTCTAGTGCGTCGGTTTCCTTGCCTTGAATTGATGATTCTTAAAAAAAAAAAAAGAAGTATTTGTGCATCCATACAGCGAGGCCGCACAAGATCGTTAAATTGATGCAGGATTTGTCACTGCGCATAATGAATGACGAAAAGCATTCTGTTGATTTTGGCGTAAAGAGGAAAACTTCCAATAATCACTAATTTCCATTCTGGTTTTGAATTACACTCCCTCATATTTGAATGATATGTGCTTTTTATCTTGCAGTTTTCGCCTGTGATTTCGAGTCACCGTGTCTCTGGACTTTATCAAATCACAGCCAGCAAAGCGATTGGTCGGCGGTGTCTGCACGGCAAACCGTGCGAGCAGGTTGGATGCCTGCGGCGGACCACTCAAAGGGGAGCTCTGATGGTGAGAGTCTCACACGTTCCATGCTTCACGACGTGAAATATTTATGAGGGAAGAGCTTGCCGTTTTTAATCAGGGTCCTTTGTCTTTGATATCCAAGTCAGCTGTTTTTCTCAAGTGTGAATAAAACCTTTTTGGTGACATTGTTATAAAACAACTGTTTAATGTCAAACTTTGTTTTTTTCTTTAAGGTCACTTTCTTCTCCTAAGCCCCTCCCCTGGTGCCGAGGCCTCTAGTGGATGCGAATACCATTTAACCAGTCCGATCATGCCAAAAAGTGAGCGTCAGTGTGTTTTGCATCTGGCCCTGTATGAGACGTCACCATCGGCAGGGAACCTCACAGTCCTGATCAAGCCACTTTACTCCAGTTCCTTTGTTGAAATCGTCGTGTTCAAGCCTGAGAGAAGAGAAAACCCCAGGTCAGAAAACAGACGGTACAATGTTTTTAAAGGAGGTGTGTTGTGACAATTTGGAAATCAAATGGCCATAACACGTGGTATACCTCAAGGGTCAGTCCTTGGACCCCTTTTTTATTTAGCTGTATGCTACCTTTGAATGAAATTCTTCAGAATGCCAATGTTGTCTATCATGGCATGCAGATGATACACCTGCAGTGACAACAGTTTAATTAACTCATTCACGATCAGCTGAGTTAAAAAAATTATAAAAAATAAAATAAAAAATACAATTAAATATTTGACGTCTTTAGCCGTCAATGGCAGTAAATGAGTTGAGGTACTGTGTCAAAAGCAAATGAAAACTGGATGAACCAAAATTTCCCATCATCTCAACCCAAAAATGTCGGTAATTGTTTTTGACAATAAGGAAAAAAAGATTACGGTGAGTAAACCCTTTTGTAGGCAGGTGCCCACGCGCTCGGCGTAACTACACAGTCGAGACATGCCAGCCTTTCTCCAACTGGTCTCATCGCATGCCCTGCCAACTACATCTCCATGGGTTTATCTGCATAAACCCATTTTGCAAATAGGTCTTTAAAGTCTTATGACCAAGACCGAACGAAACCTTGTTGTGCTGTTTGAATTGGATCTGACTTTCAGCAGTCACATCAAAACGATCACGAAAACAGCTGAAAAACAGATGCCGACTGAAGGTTTGCACGTTCCAAGCAGATTAGGTGAAGTTTATCCACGCTTTTTTATCTCCTGTAGTGTTAATTATTGTGATGTTCTTATGACTGGACTCCCTCAGAAGAGCATCAACAGCTGCAGCTCATTCAGAATGTTCTGGTTCTGACCTGAACAAAGAGATCAAAACATATTACTTCAGTCCTAAAGGCTTTATGCTGGCTCTCAGTCCGCCGTGGAATAGATTTCAAAATTCTACTACTGGTCTATAAATTACTCAGTGGCATAGGTCCATACATTAAAGAAATGCTCTAACCCAGGTGTGGGCAAACTACGGCCCGGGGGCCACAGGTGGCCCGTTAAACATTTGAATCCGGCCCGCGAAACTTGAGAAAAATTAAATGATTAAACCCTGTTGATGTTTTAATTTCTAAATACTGTGGTTTTTCAAAGACATATATATTGTTGCAATGCTTTTGTTCACTTTCAGTTAAAATGGAATGTTTTTTCTCCGATGGGGTGAGGTTACCAAAACACTCCATCCATCTGCTCCTGGTCTGGCCCCTCTGTCAAATTTTAGAACCCATTGTGGCCCGCCAATCAAAAATTTTGCCCACCCCTGCTCTAACCCAAACCCAGTCCGCAAACTCGGGTCAATTTGGTGGAGCCCAGAGTTGAAAGCAAACAGGGTGCATCAGCATTTAGCTGTTATGGTGCACTCAAATTGGAATTAGCCCCAGTGTAAACGCTTATCAAATCAGATTAAAGACTATGTTTTCTCATACCTGTGATAACGTATGTTCTTTTAGAGCTATTCTATAATAATTTATTCCAAAATCATGCCTTTGCGCTATATGTTCTTTCAGTAATTTTAGTAAACTACATTTGTATTTATCTACTTGGATTTTTAAATGTCTAAAATTATTTTGCCTTTAATTGTGGCATTTTTGCATCTAAATTATGTGGCATGACAAATCTGGCCCCAACCTTAAGTTTGACAACTGCTTTAGTCCGATACTCTATTATAGTTCCGATTCCTCGGCCAATGCAATGTTATATGTTTTATAAAACTTCACTTTTGAATTATAACTTTGCACACAATTTATCATGAACAGAAGAATCACACATGTTATTTTGTTGCCAAGTAGAATTTATTGATTGTGCCTTCCAAAGGCCAACTTGACGCCTCAGAAGTCAAACAGTAGAGCCAAGAAATATCAACCTGTCTTTTCGAAGCTGGACTTGCCAACATTTTGCGTCTAAAATGTGTGTTAAAACAGCTGCCGTGGCTTCACACGCTCGTGTGTAGTAACATCAGGGCTCGATAAATTCAGGTGGCATCCTTGCTCTGTTTTGCTTCACAAGTCGCCAAAGTCGCAATATGTAGGACAACAATATGAAAACAAAAAGCTACTTTTTGTGAAAGGGCCTACGGTTGCCAGGCAGAATTTGTGGGGCACAATCCTCTTTGCCAAACAGGCCAAGAAAAAAACAAAAAAAAAACGCTCCATTTTTCCACACCCACTAAACTGTTTGAATGCAGATGCAAAACACATTACATGCATTACTCCAAAACAATATTCATATTTCATGAGATGTTGATATAAACAACTTAATTCTAAAGTTAGATTATTACTTCGCATGGTCCTTTTCCTCGTTGGCCCGTAGGACATGACATCCACGATTCACAAAAACAAAATGAAATATGGACTCGTCAGACCACAGCGCACTTTTCCACTCTACGTTAGTCCATTTCAGATGAGCTTCGGCCCAGCGAAGCCAGCTGGGGGTTGTTGAAATATATCGTTTGATGAAATCCAAGCATTATCATTATTGAAAGAGCAGAATATCTCATTGTTCTTATTTCGGATAGCAATAGATTCTGTAAGTGGTCACACCGGTTTATTCTGTCCAACTTGCCCATTTAATTAGTGCGAGAGTAAATGAGTGCAATTTGACATCTGGGAAGAGAGAAGAAGTTTGCATTTAATGCAGTCGCAGGCCATGAAGCCTTTCAGGTCAAACAAGACCACGGAGAGTAATGCCTTTCCCCTTTGCGGTTCTCAACTTCATATGGACCAATGTTCCCAGTGTGGCTGTGTGGAACAGAATGCTATATTTGCTATTGATTTAATGCCACGGCGCAACCATCTGTATGGCAGATAAAAGCATTCCTTTCTCCTGAAAGGAATTTATATACTGTAATCTCTCTGGACATAAGAAGGGTGGACGGGCGTATGCAAGAAGTTTGTACAGTGGTGAGGTCAGTGAGGTCACCACTAGAATCATCAATCCCGTTGAGCACGCAGAAACGTCTCATGTCAACTTGTCTCTTTAGTTTTAGGGATGAGTTGCGCTGTTGCATATGTCGATAAATGACATGCTATGATTAGCACAAGCGTGGCACGAAAACCGAAAATTCAATTGCGATTGTTTTACCACATGCATAATTGTTATTATGGGCGAGGAGGGACGGAAAGTAACAGAAATGTTCACTTGCTTTCACTTTTAAGTTTGACAGTTAGAAATTTGTCCCATATGTTCCCGTTCATGCCGTGGAAAGTTTCCGCCCGTTTGACAATTTACTGTACTATACTCTTAAAACTGCGGGGATGGGACAAAACCAAATCTGATTTAATGTTGGGGTTGTTTTGTACAAAAAAAAAAATTCTAATTGAGCCAAGTAGTGGGTTGGTCAAATTTTAAGCAGTTTTAAAGTCGTAGCAAATTTTATATGTGCAAATACATTTTGTGGTTTCCACCTGAGCTCAGTTGGCCTTAAAACATGTTATTATTTCTCATCTGTATTAGCATTGTTAACCATAAAATAAGAGGTCCTCTTACTTTCATTTCACTTTCTCACTGTAGTTTCCGACTTGCGTTTTGTTCGCTACTTCCTTACCTAATTGGCTTTTGTTGTGATTTTATGCGCTGTCATTAAAAACGGGATTAATTTTGCAGGCCGGAGTGGGAAGCTGTCGAGACTGGAATCGGCCGAGTGGACGAGCCCTTTCAGGTGACTCTGAGCTACACTGGATGTTTGCAGGGTGGATCCACCGTGGCGCTCGACTCACTGCGCTTTGTCGACTGTCAATTGGGTGAGTTTAAACATTTTTTTTTTTTTTAAAGTGGTTAGCTCAGGTAAAATGAATGCACTTTTTGGCTTCTATATCCGTCAATGGAAATGAATGAGTTAAGGTTGAACATGTAGAAGGTCTCCTCTTTTGCTCAACATGTTTCACCACATACAGAAAGGCAAATCAAGAAATTAATCCGAGAATTTCTCTCAGTTAAACTTGGATGCATGATTTTCTGTTTTATGTCCTGGCTAAGACGAAGAAGATGAGGTCATCCGGCCAGACGTGGACTGTGGCGATAATTTCTACTGTGAACACTCTGAATATTGCATCGAGCAAAATCATGTGTGCGATTTCCACACAGACTGCCCTTTAGGAGAGGATGAGGGCTTCATCTGCGGTAAGGATTTATCTGTCAGGAATGCATTTTCTTAAAATGTTGATGAGCCGTGTTGAATTGTGTAGCCTTTGATCAGAACCAGACGATCATTCAAACACCAGACTGTGTATCCCGCAGCAGATTTGGCGTAATATGAATATTTCACGTTTAAAACCAAATCAAAATCTTCTGATGCTCTTGAATCATCTCCATCCTAATGTCAGGAGCAACGGGTATGTGAATGCTGAGAATCAACCATGAAACTATTTATCATAATGTTTTTTTCCGGACTAAACCGCCATTCATTTAAATGAAACTTCTCAGCGTAGCTTGTGCTCGGTGGGTTTGCTCTGAAAATCCGCTGGAGGACTTCAAATGTAGAGGGTTGATCTGAGTTTGCTGTGTGGGTACTTTTTGCCATCGTAATGACAAAAAAAGCTGCTAGAAATTTGCTTTAGGTTAAATTCCAAGTGCTGGGTCAAATTGTCTAATAATAGCTTTCTGTCCATATAATAAGGTGTCTGGGTTTCTGAACCAGACCAAAGTCCACCTAGAATTATTTTAGGTGCAATTTGTTGATGTATGTCTAGAAGCTCAAGGTTTAATGTTTCCACCTGCTTTTAGAGTGAAACTGTTAAAAAAATTTTGACACTAAAGCTTTGTGCATCGTTTGCACCTTAAGAACTCAAACTCTTATCATCACCCATTTAAATGAAAAACAATTTGGGATGAATTGAATTTTACTGTTTACCCTTCAGGATAATAATGTGATGAAGGCGTGATAATAGAATTGAGCGTCTGCTATTGTTTTGTTTTAGGGGTATATACCTCCAGTTAATATTTGGACAATGCCATTTAATGATCTCGCTTGCTTATTCACAACCACAGTGGAAAACATTTCGGATGTGGTTGTAATGTGGGCTTTCAGCGTTAGTCAAAGAGGATTCATAGAAATTCCACTCATGGAGTTCTCTTCAGTTGAAGCTAAGAGTCATCCCATACAGTCACATCTTAATTGCTTTCATTCCATCGCGGTGAGGTACAAACAGTCATTAAAAACTGATGACGACAATTGCAATAGCCGTATCAATAACAGAATCCCCGACGCATCGCATGTGTCCTAATTCTAAATTCACAACACACTCATCCCCTTCCGTTGGGAAATTAGGATTCCGAGGGTGGAAGAAGGGTCTTTGTAGCAACTGCAGTCTCTTGTTTCAATGAGCTCTAATGACAATCTGTTGTCTTGCTCAGGTTCAATGCCATTTGGCACACACTGCTCATTTGAACAGGATGCTTGCGGTTGGTCCGTGTCCAAGCAGCAATCAGCTTGGAGGAGGGTGGCAGGTGAGGAGCTGCTTCAGAGGGAAGACATGTCGGGTCTCACCCTGAGTAGTACGCCTGGTAAGCAATATATGCGTAAGGGGCACGTTGACACCTGATACTCATACATATGAATTCATTGGATTTGCCATGCAAGATTATGCCTTCTCAGTAACCAGAGTGCTTAGAGTTTTTCTATTCGATAGTTCAGTATTCATGGCCGGAAATTAAAGAACCAAATGCGCTGCAGAAAACTTGACGGGTCGTGTAGAGCTGGTGGTGTGGTGGAGACCAAGACCATCTTAAGAATTTGCAGATTAAAATTTTTGAAGGACATGCAATTGCTGGCTGGCTCCAAAATGCCTGCATCAAAGAGTGGAACTCCGGCTGGAGACAGGCTTGAGCCTTCCATAAACTGGAGTTATCTGATGAGCACCTGAAACAAGGGGGGGGGTTGAGAGAGAGAGAGAGTTGAGAGAGAGAGAGAGAGAGAAAGAGAGAGAGAGTTGAGAGAGGTAAGAGAGTTGAGTCGAGAGAGAGAGTTGAGAGAGAGTTGAGTTGAGAGAGAGAGACAGTTGAGAGAGTTGAGTTGAGAGAGAGAGAGAGTTGATTTGAGAGAGAGAGAGAGTTGATTTGAGAGAGAGAGAGAGTGAGAGAGAGGGGGGGGGGAGAGGGAGAGCGTGACACCTACCTACCAACCTACCTCCCTCCCTACCACTTGTCAATTTTGGTATTGAATGTTTTAATGAGGCACAAAATGTGAATTTTGACTTTCCAGCCTTGAAGCTGTCATGTTGATTGTCAACCCCCAGGACACTTTTTGTTTCTGGAGATCAGAGAGACGCATTCACAGCCAGAGGCATCTGTTCAGAGCCACTTCTTCCCCCCACTTGTCGCTAATAGAACTTGCCAGGTACGCTATTCAGACTTTTACTGCCCTGTCATCTACCTTAGATGCCATCTCCTTGTTTGAAATGACATTTGTTTGTGCAGATGCGTTTTTCTTTGTATCTGTTTGGCTCCTTCAACGTCTCCTTGACGGTGGCTATAGAGGAGAATGGGAACGCCGCAGCATCCGTGATCTGGAAGCGACATGGACATTGGAAGGATGACTGGGAGGATGTCGTCCTGCAGCTGACAGACCTTCATCATGGGTACTTACATTATATTCATACGCCAGATACCGTACGAAAAGAATGCTTCTAGATGAAATCTTTTTTATTGAATTGCTTGCTGTTATATTATGTTTTTGTTTTGCTTTGATGGTTTCTATAATTCCTACATGATAGTGGTGGTCTGAAGAAATATATTAAATCGGTCAAGTGCTCACTGAAGGCCCAGTTGCCAAATATGTAGCCCACCACTGGTTACCTGGGACTGCCAATTTGTTTTTAAGAATCATTCGAAAAAAGATGGGAGTCAGAAATGTTCGGTCTCTATCTTGGAAATGTGCACTTAAGGTGGAGTCGGTGTTCCTTCTTGTAAAAGTTAGAACAAAAGAAAATCCAGAAGTCTGATGAATCACAACCTAAGCAGGATAAGAAGACATTTTGGGGCATTTTTTTTTTCGTGCTCTTCCACCAAATTTTACCTTAAATCTGCAACGGGAATCAAGTCTCATCAGACCAGGCAATTTCATTCTTTTTTTTTTTTTTTGCAACAATGTAGCCTCAATTCCATCTTCTTACAGTGGAGAGGATGTCACCTGATGTCGCCTTGTGCTGCTCTAACCCGCCTTTGAAAGATTTGACACCTTGCACATTCCCTGATCCGCTTCTGCATGGAGGCGGAATCCAGCACAAGCCATCACTTTCTATCATTACAGATTTAACAGTACATTTCTCCAAAGGAAATAAAATGTCATTTAAACAATTTCCACGTTTAAATTTCACCATCGTAAATCTTTAGGATACATTACAAAAGTTGGCCAAAATTGTCCATGCATATGGTTTTTAATACTGTATGTCATTTTTATGTGTCAGATATTCTAATGATATGAGTTTGAAATGAAAAAAAATCTCCTATGTATAGAAAGTTCTTGACGAAAATTAATGACAATTGTCACCCATGAAGTAATTTGTTCCATTTGCTTTTGTATTTCTCTCACTACTGATTTTATTTATACTGTTTTGGTCATATTTTATTTGCTCTTATTTTATCGTGTTTATCTTGCCCTAAAATTTGTGGCTACTTACAGATATGCCCAGACAGCTCTTTCAATGTGTTCCTTTGTTATATATTATTCATTCCGGGACTAACAGCAAGTATGCAGCGACAGACAAATTACTCCTAGTGGGCTGAATAAAGTTGACTGAATCCGAATCGATTTATAGAGTTTAGGGAATGAATCAGACTTTGAATTGTGAAAAGATGTGAATAATTGACGTTCCTTATATTGCCATAAAAAAAGGAAGAAAAAGGCTCAGGTAAAAAAAAAAAAAAAAGCAAATTAGCAGGCTTTGTCATGAATTATGGTGCATCGATACCCCCCCATAAAATCAGTTAATTATTAAACTGGCGAATGCCAAACCATGAATATGTAGAGGTTGACAGTATCAAGTTCTTTCTGGTTGAAAAAAAAAAGAAACGAAATCATCTAGAATGTGCAATAAACCTTTTTGCGTTTGACAATTATTGACATTTTTCGATTGTCAACGACTTTGCATTACTGATAACCTTGTGAAGATTTTCCTTTTGATTAAGCATTATTCCTTTTCCTTGGAATTCGCCAAATTCCAAGTTGCTTGTCCACACTACAATGGACCCTCGCTAATCGAGGGGAAGAGGGAAAGAGCCCGGCGGCAAATAGCAAAAATATGCAAATAATTGATGCGCTTTATAATTGCCCCAAAACAATCAAACAAAAGTTGGGGATGAGGGGGCTTTCCAAAAATAATAATAATTCCCGGGTACAATCAGCAAACAGGTAACTGTGGGCACTGCAAATCTGCGGGGCTCATGTCTGACATGTCTCGTCGCCATCTCCGAAGGAGACAATCACTCGATATCGCCATCTCCGAAGGAGGCAATCACTCGATAAAATATTTGCTGGATCGATGACTACAGCACGCGCAACAAATAAAATGCAACGATTCCGTCACTTGAGGGAATACCAGAAGTCGTTTGTGACGTGCGTTTGCTCGCACCTATGCTGAACAAATTGGGGGTAGGCTAGTGAAGTATGGACTGTCTGAGGCACCGTAGTGTGGATTTAGGTAGCTGTATTCTATTAGTTCACCACTAGGTGGCACTGAAATTTACTTATTGTGGTAAGGAAATGAATCCCTCCATCTTGGCAAGGATCCCCACACACCCTTTCTGAATTCCATCACTTTCTTGACGTCTCTAGCCGACGCGTCGTCACAGAAGTTGCAACAGTCGATATGTGAAGTACAAAACTATATAACTGACTTTTCTGATTTTCTGACTGAAATCATGCTTATAATAGTGTCCTTTTTTTGGGCGATTTTATTATTCACATGTGATGTCCTGATAAATTGTTGGCAAAGGCTTACGAAGCCGTATTGACTCTTAATTTGTTGCAATGTTTGTCTCATTACACACTCAAACCTTTTGCTGTTTTATTGTCTGCCTGTTTCTAATCTAGAATTCTTTGACAATAGAATTTCTGATCACATAACAGGACTGTTAGCAGTTTTCGTATGTAGTTCAATCTACCACTCACTGCTAGTCATTATGCAGCTTTCAATCAGCTCAGAGTTTATTTTTTTTTTAGATGCATCTCCAAGCTACCTTTTTTGTAAAAAAAAAAAAAAAAGTTGTGCCTTCCCTAGATGCGCGTGATGTCCGGGAGTTCTTCCAGTCTGGTTTTGAAACATTGCATAGCACAGAGTCAACTTTATTGAGAGGTCAAATAACATCTTGCCAAATGACTTTGAGGACAACATGTGTTTTGTCCTTTTGGACTTGACTGAACCATTTGATGCGGGAGACCGTAGTAACTCAGTGGTTCAGAGTTAATGATAACGCTCGAGATTAGTAGCGATCCGACCGACTTGGTGCAGTAATTCCGAGTCCCTTTTTGCACAGCTGCCTTGTGGAGTTCCTCAGGGTTCAATTTTAGGGTCTTGGCGTTTGTCTTTGCATTTTCTCAAAGCATAGTAATTCCTTCCATTGCGATGCCAAGGATGTCAGATTTATACAATATGTCAAAAAAAAAGAAACATGTTTCCTTGGCCTTGCACATTTTTAATTTTAATGGGAAGAAAACAGACATGAGTGTATGGTTTTAAGTGGCTCTTGTCAACTTTTGTGCAGGTTCCGCGTTGAGGTGACAGCTGTTTGGCTCCAAGGTTCCCGTGCTGACGTCGCCCTGGATGACGTTGCCCTCGGTGCAAACTGCTTTGACACAGGTAAAAAAAAAAAAATAAATAAACTCACATTTTTATCATGAACCTTTTTCATTACTTGACCAAATAATCTTATAGCAGGGCTTCTCAAACCTTTTAGATCCAGGGAACCTTTACACGCGAGATATTTTTCCAAGGCCAATGCCACTTCAACATAACGAACGTGCTCCCCAAGTCTCTATTGTTTTTAACATTTCAACCGAAATATTAGTGCTGTTTCATCAAAAGGAACTCCTCCAAATTCAAATTAATTCAATTTAATAATTTCCGATCATTGCTAACTTACCTGGACTGCTTCCACTAACAGCCATGGTCGCCAATTTAGCCATTTGGTTGCAATGTTAATTGGATTTTCTGACCCTTCTACTAATCTTTTTTATTTTTTTATTTTACAGAGGCTTGTTAATTGTACTTCCACTAAAAATCACAACGCGTGAGTGCAAATGATAGTCACATTGTTTAGTGCATGACAAAAAAGCAGCCCAATACAAGGCTACATTTATACTCTACACAAGAAAAGAGCGTGAGAAAGCTATAAAATGTCGCGAGGGATACCAGATTGTGTAATGCGTCACTATCCTGACGGTGATTTTGATTATAATATGGAGAGGAGTAATTGATTTAGTGTTAGTTTTATTGATGCATCGATCCCCATATGTAGTTTGCACTATTCCTAATTTTTTGCGTCGTATTATGCGAGTTTGAGAATAAGTGCCTCAGAGGATTGCAATTTTGATGGTTGACACGTGTAACCCTCAGCTCATCAGTACGTTTCCTTTCATTTTTGTGTGGAGCTGCATTGGATCATACAGAGAGCTGTTTCTAATATTTTGACCCCTTGGAGCTGCAAAGGCAGAGAGTCATTCAATTTAATGTTGCCATTTCTTTTGAAAAAAAAAAAAAGAGAGTGAATGTGTCATTCTTCACCTTTAACGACACATTTTCCTTCCTGTCTCATCTCAGATCTCAACTCTATGCTGCCCATGGCCGACCTGAGGGATTTCTTTAGTCCCCTCGCAGAGCCTTTATTTTCAGGTGATTTTTTTTTTTTTCCCCCCAATCCTCTTGCCGCGTCATTTCTAATCCATTATGAATGACAAATCTTATTACCATGTAATGGATTGTTTAGCTGGCGTGTCTCTTGATGCATGAAGCCTCCAAAGGAACTGTTAATCCATTCTGCATTAGCACCCATATTCCAAGTGCTTCCTGGAATATTTAAAAAAAACACAGAGCAGAACTCTCTTCTCTTTCCCTCCCCGACGTCTTCTAGAAGTGTCTCTGTGGACGTGGTTTTTTAACTCGTGCGGTGCCAGCGGTCCCTACGGGCCCACCCAGGCCCAGTGTGACAGCACCTACAGGAACAAAAATGTCAACGTGACTGTGGGGAAGGAAGGAGCTTTGAAGGGAGTGCAAATGTGGAGGGTCCCTGCCACCAACAGATACATGTAAGTCACGTGATGCTTCATTCTCCCAGCACGGAATAATGATTCTGAAGGTATAAGCAACCTTTTGCATCCACCTGTTGACGTTCATACAGCGCATCGAGATGAGATCATATTTTTGTTTGGTGGAGTGCCATGCGTGTTTTTCAATGTGAAGTGGTTGTCGTGACTCAATAGAGGTTCGAGCAGGTGTGGTCAAACTACGTCCCGGGGGCCACATGCGGCCCGTTAAACGTTTTAATCCGGCCCGCCGAACTTGAAAAAAAAATTAAATGAATAAACCTTGTAAATGTTTTATTTTCTAAATACTGTGGGTTTTTTTTCAAAGACATATATATTGTTGTAATGCGTTTGTTCACTTTCATTTAAAATGTAGATATATATTTTTTTTTTCTCCGATGAGCTGAGGTGACCAAAACACTCCATCCATCTGCTCCTGGTCCGGTCCCTCTGTTAAATTTTAGAACCCATTGTGGCCTGCCAATCAAAAAGTTTGCCCACCCCTGGGTTAGAGTCCAATAACGGGCTTTTATCATTCAACGTGGACAATGAATGTGCGGGAATATAAGATCATGTAATTGTGAGAGCTCTCATGTGCGTATAATGTCACTCCACATGCCTCTCAAATGCCAAGTTATCATGATGAATGGTACTAATAAAGGCAGCAGAGGACATCCTGTGCCCGGAAACTGTAATAATATGAACTTCTGATTGGGCCGACTCCAATGTGTTTCCACAACCATAACACAACATATGCTGCAGAATGAGTTTTATTATTATTATTATTAGATTTTAAACCAAAAGTTGTTAACGAATTAATGAGAGTCATTTATTTATTTTCTTGTGATGACTGTCATGGCAAATACATTACACCAGCCGTCCAAGCATTAGGTTACACTTGTAAAATCTAATGAGATCCAGTGCAAGAGCTTTAACAAAATTCAGATGTTACGATGAGTTTTATTGACGCTGTCAGAGACACAGCATAGAATCCTCCGGGAAAGAACGACTCATCTTACTGGTGTCGCACAGGAGCTGAGACTGTCTTAATGCGCTGTGTGTTTCCATCCATCCATATCTGAGTTTGACTGAAATGCGGATGGATATACCAAAAGTAGCAGCATGAAGTCCTTTGATTTGAAGCAAAATAAAATGGTTGAATTCATTTATGATCTATTTAATTCTATCATTACTGAAAATGTTCATGTCGCGCTATTGTTGGGGCCAGAATGAAAATATTATTTGACACCGCTGTTGCATTCCTGAGCAGCGCATTAATATTGGAGGGTTCCCTCTGTAGACCAGAGATGGTGGTGTGGTAGGTGGACCTTTAAGTTTTGTAAATTTTGCATCCGTGGGGAGAATTGTGGGATGTGGAAATCAACGGAAAAGTATTTGACCAGCTCACAATACAACTACTAAAGCGAATGATTCTACAAATGTATTTCTTTATAGTTCATGATGATGAATAATTTTATTTTAATTATATGTGACAAATAAATGCAAGTTTTTCTGTTGTTTTTTTTTTCTTTTTACATTAAATTAACAAGTTGGATCGCCATTCGTCCAATTGTGATTGCGTCTTTAACCCCGTACCAGTTGCTTATTTTTTAACAACAGAAGGCCACTATAGCTTTATTAAGCAGTGATATGTTTCTTATTCAAATAAAAAAATTAAAAAAAGATTAAAGCTGATTTGTGAGACATTTTTTTTTTTTTTTACTTAAACTTATATGTCAGGGCATCACTGTCAATTGTTGCATTCCATCACTTTCCATCAGAGGAATAACATGTCTGTGTCACACCCTCATTCAGGATCTCGGCTTACGGCGCAGCAGGAGGCAAAGGAGCCAAAAATAACAACAAGCGCAACCACGGCATCTTCATATCGGCTGTGTTCCCGCTGGAGAAAGGGGAATTACTTTACATCTTAGTGGGCCATCAAGGAGAGGACGCGTGTCCGGGGGTGAGTGTGGCTAACGGCCAAATTCATGTTTGGGGGGGGGGGAAGACAAGAGTATGATTTGTGTTCACATGAATGTCTTGAATGTCCTCTTCACTTTTGCTGCAGAGAAATTCCCAAACTCAGAAGATCTGCCTGGGGGAGTCGTCTGTGATCGACACGAGGGGGGAGGCTGGGACCGAGTGGTCTGGAGGGGGAGGCGGAGGAGGAGGTGCTACCTTCATCTTTAAGGTGACGTGACATCATGTGCAGTCTCCTTTGCTGATGATTTGCGTGAACGTTTCCATTTGCTTACTGAAAAGACGAGCACTTCAATTGTTGAAAAAATACTTGCGTAAATGAGACATCAAACAAAAAAGCCTTCATCTTCCACAACATTCCCAAATTTATATTGTAAAAATTTGTTAACATTTTTACCCCCTCCTTACACATTTCTTGACCAAATTGAATCATTCCAACTATTGAGAACATAAACCGTAGCTAGCCTTCAAAATATTCTCCAAATTTCCACATTCCACTTTTTAACCATCAAAAACTAAAAACTTTTACATATACATCTCTTCTTACCTCATTTGTCCATCTATCCAACCCATTTCAACTTCAAACTGTTCAGATCATTAAAAAGACAAATGGAACTAATTATCACTTTCCCACAATTCACACATTTTCACAATAAAATTCCCAAATGAAGAGATTTGCCATCATTCCTTCCCTTATCCACATTTCTTGACTAATTCAAACCATTCCAACTACAAGTTTCACATCCTCCGCTTTCAGCAATTAATTCCAAAGAATTTCAGTACACTGGCATTCACACGCAATTTGCACATAATTGCATTCTTTGGTTAATTTTGTTTTGGAATCTCTTTGGCTATTGTTATTATTCAGACAAATGAATGGCTTCTTTAATGGCCTTAATATGCCTGAGAACTCACAATTTTGAACACGCATTTATTGCAGTGAAAAAAAAAAAATTGGAGTGGTCCTGAACACAACCCCCAAAAACACAATCATTAGCAGCCCCGGGAAAATTGGGGAAAAATAGCCCCTGACACCCGTTTCACCCATTAGGTACACCTGGCCACTCTAATGGCATCCAATAAAAAATCATTTAACAATATGTGTATAGTCGTACTTTGATGGGGTTTACAAGTGCACTGCGTCATCTCGGAAGTGGTCCCCAAAATGTTGATTACCTCATGATTCATAACCACCGGATGGGTGAATTATTAATAAAAGCGCATCTCAATATGATGCATACCATCCGACCCTCCATTTGGGAATCTGCTTATCCTCTTTAGTAGGTTATCGATTTAAATTTCCGAAATCGATTCAATTCGATACACAAGAGCCCGATTTGAATCGATTAAAGCCAATGCGGTTTCATAAATCATGTCCACGGCTTGACTTTTTGCACGCTACTTTCGCATAGTGACAAGATCTCGCGTGACGTCATGTAAATTTATGAGGAAAAGACATGATTAAAAGTATTGGCATATGGTTTTATGAATCGATATCGGGCTCTGAAAAGTTGAAAAATCGATTCAAATCGATATATGGATTTTTTTTTTTTTTTTAAACCCATCCCTACTCATTAGGCTCGCAGGTGTGCGCCAGCCAGTCACAGGGCATAGTTTATTACCTCGATGTTCATTGAATACCTCATTGGCAGTGACAGTCAAAACTGAGCATTAGCGTTTTTGCATGATTTTCCGGTACTCTAAAATTGTGGGTGCAGCAGCACATCGTAGGTAAACAGACGAATTAAGTTTTATCGGGTGATGCTGTCTTATCAGATGGAGGGCGATGAGCTGGTTCCCTTGCTGATTGCGGCCGGCGCAGGAGGAAATGCCTACATGGAAGACCCTGAGTCAAGTCTGGATCAGATACCCCTGGAGCAGTTTGAGAACAGCACCACAACGCCTGGCACTAATGGCCAAACTGGCGCTGCAGGTACCGAAAAAAAAAAAAAAAAAAAGAATAATTCTTCTCACTCAGCATCGGCATCCATTCTGACTAGGTTCTCAAATGTCAGTTTGGATTACTCCAACCGTCATGTATTCCTTCCTCCTTTGTCGTGCAATCAATGGAAATCAAATCAGCCACTCACCGAGGCTGCTTTTTACGCACGGCTAGCTCCAAGTTTGTTGTTTTTCCTGACATTTCACAGAATAAGAACGGGCATTTACATTCCATTCAGTGTAAATGACTTATTATACCTAAAATGTCTTTGGACGCTGTGGATACGCTGCTGACTGACCTTGTTGCTGTTATTCATTCGCTCGCACCCGTGGTAGCTGTGAAAGGAAAAAAAAATGGTATACCGATTTTGGTTGACTTTTCACTGTTTTGTGATTTTCCCCCTTAATTCTTCAGAGGCACAGAAAAAGGATGAAAAGGTGCATGTTTTGTGCGAGAACCAAAGCAAAAGTATTATGTGCAAAGCATGTGCAATTAAAAACAAATGGTGGCCACCATCACCATTTGCCTTAATTTCACACACACTGGTAAGTTCAAAATATGTTTACGTTGATGTGGCTCAAATATGACTCGGGCAAAGTAGCGCATTTTAAAATATTTAAATTTTTGGGTCACTTTAAGAGTAGTTGTCATTTTGGGCACTTTTGCCAATCAAATGTCGAAACTTATCGAAGTGAACTTGATCACTATGTTAATGACGTTAAATAAAATAGCAATCATTTTTTGACCGGCACCATTTGTTTATTATTGTGTTTGGAGTTTTTAGTGGTGTGATATGTTGCCCTCATGCTAGTAGGATTTTACGTTTTGCCTCATTTTGACTGCCAAAATTCAACATGAAGCTTGCAATGCAATATTGCTGATCATGTCAAAAAGCAAGGCCAGGAACACAAATATTAAACACATTTGACTATCATAGATAACCACGTTTTACTCCACCGCACACCTTCTCGATTTTCTCATGCATTCCATCACGCATAAGTGGATGACAAATACAAAACGAATGGCGCTCATGAGTAAAGAGGTCCGCCAACAATCTGGATGTGGCTTGTTAAAGCAGAGAGGGGACAGAGAATTAGAATTCAGATCAAATTTTCACGTCAAGCCTTTCCACAAAAAAAAAACAAAAAACTGTTCCCACTAATAACTATAAACATCAAATTCTCACGGCACATACTTCATATGAAAGATCATGTGATGCAGAACAATTTGTAGTCTCAATATTTTGACAAGGAACCACAGCCTTTCACACTCTGTCAGTTTTGGCTTTTCTTTTGGATCAGTTGCTAATTGAAGTGGAAAATGTGTTCATTGCAAACGGCCTCAAAACAAGATTCCAGTTTTGAGTTTCAGACAACCCTTGGACTTCTTCGTGCCACGTGTTTCCATTTCCCTGAACCACGTGTTAAAAAAATTACCACACAGTATATCTTGTGTTTCACACCACACACTGAACCAGATAACACACATACAGGCGCGCTTGGAGAGATTCATATGAAAAGTGGTGCGTAATTTGCTGCACCACTTGAGCTTGGGTGGCCAGGACATTGCTTCGCTTAAGAGGAGATCGACAATGGCCAGCAAGCAAAACCAGCATATTTCAAATAACTAGAGTTGCCATACTTGCATTTTGTTTTTAATCAACAATTTTGCCCCCCAACTCACTTGAATGCTCCAAATTGATCTCTGCTCCGGAGTATTATATTCACAGGATTGGTGGATTAATTCATTCTTTTAAAAATTGGTGTAGTCTATATTTATTAAGACAAATGACACAAAAATGTCATGATCCACACCGCTTATCCTGAACAAGGTCGCGGGAGGGTACTGCAGCCTATCCCAGCTAACTACGGGGCAAAAGGCGCACCACACCGTGAAAAGGTCACCAGCCAGTCACAGGGCACACACAATAATATTTAACTTGATTTTTTTTTTTAAGTACAATAAATGGGATGTAGAGAGAGAAAACAATTTTTTTTTTTTTTGCTTCAATTCAATGTGCATTGTACTGCTCTTTCTAGTGCGCAGTTCTTGGCCACCTGGGGGCAGTGTAATACAGACATACGGATGGTTGTACAGTACTGTACTTGCAAACAGTCTCAGCTCCACAGCAAACTGCAGTAATAAAAGCGGTTCTTTGCAGAAGATAAAAACTATACACCTGCGAGTGTTGTTTCATTATCTGTCTGCATGTGTCGCTCCACTTTTTGTGTTACTTAAAATGATATAATACCGCAACACAGATGATATTGGTTAGTATTGTTAGTGTGGAGCGGCAATAAAGCCCTTGAAGTCTCTCTTTTGTTTTTTGTTTTTTTAATTAATTTGTTATAGAATTCTGATAGATTTAATGCATGAAGACCAGGTTGTGCAGTGTTCAGCCACATTTTCTCACAGCAAGGAAAATCTGGCTAAGACAAAGACTTCATGTGTATGCCTTGCATATTGTTGTGAATTCTATAGTGCACACATTAGTTTATATTTGTCCCTATGTGGACCATCCCGTTAACTGCGGACCCCATGTGATTCTTTTAATTGCATGAGAATGTTTCGAGGTCTTTTCTGCAGAGTTGGAGGAAACGTAAATTTTCTCACACACAGCACTCAATTTGCCGGAGTCAGTGTGCTCTGTCTAAACGAATGCCTCCGGCGCTAGTTTAACTTTGGAAATCCTCTAAATGGAACACCAATAAGGGCTGACCAGCAGTGATGCTGTCAAATATTCAGAATGAAAAGGGCTCATTGTTGCCTTAAGGAAATCATATTGGGACATTTTACCATAAATATAAACGGTTGCCTTGTTTAATATTTCCCCATGAAAATAAAAGTTTGTTTTTTTTACAGTTGAAAAAATATTATAAAAGCATATGAATAGACAAGTCTGTGGAAATGATTGCAAATTAAATTTGATGTTGAAGGCTTGTTGCATATTTATGCAGTCAACCAATCACATTTTTGGAGGTGCGTTTCTGCCTCATGCAAATACCAAATCGGTCTTTCATTTCACGACGGGGGCGGAGCTTGGGAATTGCCACCAAGCGAATGGCTACTAGGAGTTGCTAACTTTGCGACTTTGGACAGATTTGACACCCTCTTTTGTTTAAGTTAAATTTTTTTGTCACTACTCAATTCCATTAACTTGATTTATAAAGCACTTTAAGAAAAACAAGCACAGCTGCCACAGCTGAATAATGTGCTGTACATAAAGATTACACATAAAAACTAAAACAATAATAACAATGTTATTACTATTATTTAAAAAAAAAAAGAAAAAAACCCCATCGGCTTCCAACCGAACTCTCCCAATTCTCAGTTTCGTCTCCTGCTCTTCATGACAAAAATAATTATTAGGTAACATTATGTATGTGTGATGTGGGTGTCTTCCCAGGTGGAGGTGGAGGCTGGAAAGACTCTCCTACCGCTCACCTGGTGGCCGGCAGGTCCCTGTCAGCGGGAGCTGGCGGGGGTGCAGCATGTCTTCTGTCCCAATCTAAACTGGGTTGGTCCACCTACGGAGGGTTTGGAGGGGGAGGTGGCGCCTGCACAGCTGGAGGAGGGGGAGGCGGCTACAGAGGTGAACATATTGAGCTATTCCTCGTTGGTTATGTTTCAATTGATATTTTGTATGTCCTGATGTGTCAATCACAGACGGCCATGAATTAAGTTGAATGCATTGTCGATATTGTACGATGACATGAAATGTCTTGATACATTTGTCCAAATGGAGCAGGTTTTCAACCATCCTTGTCGTTCAATTCTGTGACAGGAGGCGACGCTGCGCTGACGGATGACATCAAGGCAGATGGTCGTGATGGGATCTCCTTCATTAATCCAATTGGGGAGATTTACCTGCAGCCTCTGGCAGGTGAGTTTAATATGTTATAGTGAAGCAAAACTAAATGTGTGCTCAAGCTTTTTTAATAAGCACAAGCAATCACACAATATCCTATCTTTCATAAATGTTGTCCTATAGATGAGATTTACACTAAAGTAGAGGAAAATGAACCATCAATTAATATGACAATTTATTTAGCAACTTCAATTCAAGTTGTTAACTTGCTTATTTTCTATATACTCTGTACTCTTATGTAATGCATGCTCAAAAGCTAATAAAGGCATCGTCATCCTCAAAACAAAGTCCGCCTCCCAATCCACGTCTGAGCCAATAGGCGTGCTTGGGCAACGCCCCCCCTGTACACATTGTACAGCCAAAGGCCGTGGTTACAACAAGGGGGCGTCGCCCAAGCAGGCCTATTGGCTAGGACGCGGCTTATATAGACTATAAGGCGCACCTGTATATAAGCCGCAGCAACTATTTTTGTGGGAAAAAACAAAAACCCCGACAGAACGATAAACAAACTGCACCAGTCTATAAGCCGCAATTTTCTATGTTGAAAAAAAAAACAGCGTAAACTAAATCGTCACAAAATTCTGCCAAAAAAGTGTTGCGTAAACTAATAAATAAGATTGCAAGAATTATGCACATAAATCTGTGCCCAGTCAGTATCTGATGTCAATACAACATCAATTGAATGATATAGTTCATGTTTCATAAAATGATGATGTGTAAACCCGTGGACTGCATTGCTTAAGCCAGGGGTGGGCAAACATTTTGATTGGCGGGCCACAATGGGTTCGAAAATTTGACAGAGGGGCCGGACCAGGAGCAGATGGATGGAGTGTTTTGGTAACCTCATCTCATCGGAGAAAAAAAAGTTGAACTGAAAGTGAACAAAAGCCTGACAACAAAATATCTGTGTTTGACACACCACGGTATTTAGAAAATAAAACATTAACGAGGTTTATTCATTTAATTTTCTTCAAGTTCGGCAGGCCGGATTAAAACGTTTAACGGGCCGCATGTGGCCCCCGGGCCGTAGTTTGACCACGCCTGGCTTAAGCATTACTTAGACACAATACAAACAAATAAATAAACAAGTAATAGATGATAGAATGCATTATACGTATATGTAAATGAAAATAAATCCCACGACTGACCAGAAAGAAGTGTTTTTTTCTCTTCGTTTTTTTGCGTTTTCTTCCAAATTGCAGTCTTTGCGATTTCAAAATTGGATTCTACTACTTTGTGATATTGATTTGAATTGATGAATTGTTCAGCCATGTCATCAACGCACCCCCAGAGGACATGCCCAGCAGTCTTAAACAGGGAAACTCCACACCTGAAGTATAGATCCAAAGAAGCCTTTTGGATTTAAATGTGAAACGACGTCAACTAACACAAATATTCCAATTGCCTCAACTGAACTTTCGTGGATTGCCATGACGTGGATCACCGAAAATCTACGTTTAAACAGGCATTAAATGCAAAAATATGCAATCCTGATCTCTGTTTGAGTATTCCACAAAATGATTCCATTCTGTCATCTGTTTGTGTTCAAATGTGTGACACCCAAATGTTTGGTCTATTTTTTTTTTTTTTTCATTTGTAGACCCGAGCTTTGTTTTTGCCGCCTTGACAAAACTTGCCATCTGACTCTGATTATGTAGTGGGTGGCACACAACTAATTCACAACCTCATGCAGCTACTTGCGCTTACTTCAATGCTTCTTCTTCAAGTTAAAAAGGCCACAGCACATGAAACGCATTAGGCGTACGATTTAAGGGAAAACAAAACCATTAAACAACTCTCACTGATGCCAGTGTTATCTGCATCGAACATACTCGACCAAAGATTTCCAAATGTAGGACTGTAATGAATAGAACATATTCCTGCTCTTTTCATCGTTTCTTTTGAATGATTTTTATCAGGATAAAATATATTATTGAGGTCAAACGGTTACATTACAGCGCATATTTTGTTGATCATCCTCATTTTTGCACTTACATGTGATTTCTGTCATCTTATTCATGCCTATGAATAGTGTTAATCAGTCATTCAAGTCATTGTATTCTCAGTACATTGAATCGATCGCAACATGACCGCTTTGGTTGTCTGAGAAGATATTTCGCATCTCATTGGCGCAAACTTCTTTAGTTCGTGCATATAGGCTAGCCAGAACAGCTCGAGCTGAAATGTTGGTGTTGAAACTCAACTATTTACGACACACCAAAGCCACGGATGTTGTCACTCTTTTCAAATGCAAAAAAAATGTTTGGCCTTCACTCGTCTAAACATAGTATTCTGGTTAAGAATAATTTGTGATAAATGAGTGAAGCAGCAAAATCTACCCATTTTTGGCCATTTCAGCCGGCGGCCATTTTGTCACGTTTGGTCGATTTTGAAAATGACATCACAGTTGCTTAGGGCTCGGGACCAATCACAGATCACCTGTTTTCTGAAGCTAAACCATGATTGGTCGTTACCCGAGCCCTGAGCAATTGTGATGTCATTTTCAGTCGACAGGAGTGACAAAATGGCCGCCCCCGAAGATAGCTAAAAACGGTTGGATTTTGCTGGTTATCTCTTATTCCGCAAACACAATATCAATCAGAATGCCATGGTGAGACTATTGTAGGCGCATAGAACATTTTCAATATTTAAAAAAAATGTTGTGGTTGACTTCCCCTTTGAAGCAGTTGTTTATTTGTCAAAGGCTCAATTAGCCGATCTCTTGTGAGGGGATGAAAAGGCAGTTTTAGGGGTTCAGGTGGTGCCGTAAGCGCCAGCCGCTATTTGGAGATGGCTTCTCAACCTTAACGGAGATTGCACTCACACCCTTTTTTTCAAACAGGCTGTCTTCTCTTTCCCCAATCTATACTTCTTTGTCCTTAAAGGGACATAAATGTGCAGTCCAAAATGGCGGCGACTGTTTACATTCAGGGTGTGCATTGCTTTCACTGCTTGTGCTATTAGATTAAACAAAAAACAGAATAAAATAAAAAAAAAATAGTCACACTCACTTTCTCAGTCTAGTATTGTTCTTAAAAGAGTGCTATAGCCTTTTTTTTTTTTTTTTTTTTACCTCAGACAAGTCCTTGTTCCAAAACCTTCTAAGTTGAGTATCCGATCCAGTAAATACCTGGACATAAAAGCAGAACTATAGAAATCATTTTCATCATTTTATGTCAAACCCACATGTTTTCAAAAGGAAAGGAATTGCCTTCACTGCCCCAATACTGTTGGAGGAGAGTGTAACATTTTCCCATATTTCTTTAAAAATAAATAAATAAATAAATAATCCTTCTAGATCAGGCGTGGGCAAAACAGGCGTCTTTATTTAACGGGGCACTTATTATTTTACAACACACAACAAAAATTGCACTGGACAATTGTAATTATAGCTGCAATAAACTTACTCTTATATTGGAGAAATAAAAAGAAAAAAGAAACATGGGCCTTTTTGTAAAGAAAATGTCATGCAATGTTGAGTGTACCGTAGTTGTCTTTTTCTGCGAATGGAATCCATACTCCTAGTGAGGATTTCTTTTTTTTTTTTTTGGTTTTGTGCGTTCCCTCAAGCCATGGAGAGTCACGGCGAGTGTGAAATCAAAGTGCAGCTCAACTGCAGCCACTGTCAGTCTCAGAATTGCAAGCGGGATAAAGAAACGCACTTCATCCTCTGCCTGTGCCACGACGATGAAGTCTTGGCCAGCGACAACGTCACGTGCGTTGATACAGTAGGTGAGGAAATAACGTCAATTGTTGGCGACTTCTTTATCATTTCAGTCTAATAAACGCACAAGTCATCCTGCCTTCTGCTTCATCTTGCAGCTCCTCCACTCCCGCCTCCTCCGGGCCAGATATCGGCCACGTTGATCCTGGCCGTGGTCACCTCCACCGTCGTCAGCGGCGTGGCGTTGATCTGCGTCGGCGTCATCCTCAGTAAGAGAATCTTGCAGTTTTGCGCCGACGTGGTGCCCGCCACCTTTCATCGGCTGTGAGGCATCTGCAAACACACTCTTGAGCCAATTGTCGTGTCAGCTGATCTCCTCCGCAAGTCTGGAGAGGAAATGGCGGCATTAGAAAACGGGCATTGCGTTACCAGGTGGAAATACAGATGGACTGTTACAGTATGTGATAAAAGTGTCGTGAGAACTGAGTCCAATTAGAGAGCGCCCACTTGTTCAGCAGAAGTTCATGACGTGCATGTTCTAAAAGCGACAGCAACGGTTTGGCATTTGTATTTCGACTTTCCAGTCTTGGGAAGTGGCGCTGATGGGGATTCACAGAAGAGGAGGGAAAAGCATTTATTTTTGTTATTTACAATGCACAAAGTGACAGTTTGTGGATTTCATACACCCAAGGGCGTTGACGCTTCATTACAAGTGGAGATCAGAAGCATTTGCAGAAAAGGAAACTTGTGACTCATTTGAGTCCCACATGCTCTCAGATACTTGACTGATCATTCTTGCTATGATTAAACTTCTAAAATAGGACCATATAGGGAATTGACATCACTTTTGTCCTTTTGATTATATTCTCGAGAGCGAGAGGTCAGAATCAATTGATCCGATGACACTGCTAATGAGGCATTATTATCGTGATTATTATTTTACTTTGTTAATTTATATGCTTGCCGCTCGATTATATTGACCACTTTTGTAGTTCATATCCAGCACCGACCTCGATGTACAGTGTCTACTGTATGAAGTTGCAAAAACAGACAAACACTTTGAGGGGATTCCACTCTTTGTTTGATGTACAGCTGCGATTAATAAACAAGATTTGCTTTGTTTAAAGGGTGTTGGGAAAATGATCCAGCTCTGGTTAATGCTGACGGTCCTGCCACCCGCTTTTAAATCACCAACCGGGAGAGAATTTGTCTCATTCCAATACACACCACATTTTATGTGCCATTTTATAGCTGATTTATTTTTCCTTATTTTGTAATATTCTGCGCCGTTGGGATTCTGAGGAATGAAAACCGCAAATAAATGAGACAAAACCAAAAATGACCAAATCAAACAAAGTGGAATTAATTCCAGTGAACCAGAGGGCTGCCTGGAATAGTCTACAAAAACGTTTTTTTTTTTATTGGGCAAAGCTGTGATGTGACTAAAAGAAACTCCTCCCTTCACTTCAACATAAACTTTGGGGCCAAGATGCTGTTTGTGTGATAATTCTAATTTCTAGTGAAGCAGTGAAGTCAGCGCCAACAAGCATCAAGGCAGATGTATTAATTGTTTTGATCAGGTCATGTTAAATAGAACGTGCATGGTTAATGTCGCACGTGCATTGGCTTTAATTCTTAATGCAACTATTAATATTTTCACTAATGCACCTCTTTCCAGCAAGCAGTTTGTACTAATTGCAGCAACTTCTGAGAATGGCCTTCCATACGAAAGTAAAATTGGTTCATGAAAGCCCTCATCGAATCAAAAATCAGTCAATCCCCAATCGAACAGGTGTGGTCAAACTCTGGCCCGGGGGCCACATCCGGCCCGTTGAACGTTTTAATCCGGCCCGCCGAAATTGAAAAAAAATGTAATGATTCAACCATGTTAATGTTTTATTTTCTATATACTGTGGTTTTTCAAAGACATAGATATTGTTTTAATGCTTTTATTTACTTTCATTTAAAATGACCAAAACACTCCATTCATCTGCTCCTGTCAAATTTTAGAACGCATTTTGGCCCGCCAATTAAAAAGTTTGCCCACCCCTTTAATAGAATCGGGCTTTTGCGTATCGAATCAAATCGATTTTGGAAACTTGAATCGATAGCCAGCCCTATATGGAAAATTGTAAATTGTTCTTATGTAGACAGGGGCTTTCCTACGTAGAAGTATTTGCCATTTCCTGGTCTAGGGTCATCACAATTTTTGATCTTGTTATCAAGTGTACTCTAGTGTGGTGACATTAAAACACACACAGTTGTGGAGTTTATGCAGCTCACTGAACTGAAGATTTGCAACCTTGCACACAATGATGGATTGCTCTCCATGCTCGTTTGACTTCCTGGGCATATTTTCCCCAAATAATCTGCTTGAAAATTGTGGTTCAAATAATAATTGAACCACTTTGGAGGTCTTCGACTTTGGAGCTGCCATTGCACCGGCCACTTTCCATTCACTACGAATTTTTTTGAAAGTCTTTTTTTGATGCTTTGCCCTTTTTAGTGTATGTATGTAGCTGAATGAGCAAACCTAATTATCAGAACCACTTTTTAGTATGTTCTAGTGCAGTTCTACACTCCAAACTAAAAGCCCTAAAATTGAGCATCAGAGCTCAGGCTGTACAATATTCCTCAAGTAATCTGGATACAGGTTCGTGTATAACAATAAACCAACTACAAGTAATGACTTATATTAACACATCTTATATACAATGATAGATAGATTTCCCACTGCTAACAGCATGGTGTGTAATTGTGTGACGTTGAATAAAAGTACACAAAGACATTTATTGTCTACTTGTGTAATTTCTTTCTTTTTTTTTTTTCTTTTTTAATGAAGAGGTAAAAGGAAAGCAAAGCTCCACAGGTTAACGGTGTCTCTTCACCTGAGCTCTCCCTCATGCAGGGAGGTAGTCTGTTCCCTGAAACCCACCCCCTCCCCATCCCAATGTCCTCCACTTCAACCCAACCTCCTCCTCCTCCTCGCCATCCTCCTCTTCCTCCTCCTCCTTCCTTCTCCTACCTCCATCTCCACCCTCCCCTCCTCATTCCCCCCTCCCACCCTCGAGACCCTCGCATCTCCACCGGGCGCTGGCTCGACGGCACCTCTTACCTGCACGCAACGCCCCCCTCCCTGGCAGACTACCAACCTGCATCGGGGCCGCGGCGGGTGAGTCCCAGCTCACTGGTGTAGTCGAGGATTTGTAGCAATGGAGGAACGTCCGCATATGCATCCCTTACATATAATGTGGAAAGTGACAATACAGTGTACCCCCAGCTAGATTGCTATCAATGTGTGTAAAGAAAGTGGCTTTTAATAATAATAATAGTAATAATAATAATAATAATATTTTTAACATGTGGTAAAACTGTATTTTCTTTAAAAAAAAAAAAGGTAATAAAAATCTTTGTATTTTCCCACAATAAGCGGGGGGTTCACTGTATTTGCAATGGACAGTTTTCAAGGGTTGCTTGTGTTACCGCTTCCTTATCCAAATTCCATACAAGGGATTTGATGCTTTTCTTAACATTGAACACATTTTAAATTTTGTTCTTCTGCTCGGTAATTGTTCCCAGTGTGGCATCGCTGGAAAAACGATCTGCAGGCAGTGAGGGGCCGTCTGCAGAGCCCCGAGTACAAGCTGAGTAAGATCCGTTCCTCCACCATCATGACGGACTACAACCCCAACTACTGCTTCGCCGGGAAGGCCTCGGCGCTCAGTGAGCTGAAGGAAGTGCCACGAAAAAACATCACGCTGCTCAGGTATAGCTCATACGTTTCAACCAGTACAAATGTTTAACGGCTTAAGCACCCTTAATTTAATCAGGAAACTAAAAATCTAGCATCAAAGGTATAAATACAACAAAAAGTGAAAAGTGATTGAAATACCACATCCTAGAACAGGCGTGGGCAAACTACGGCCCGGGGGCCACATGCAGTCCATTAAATGTTTTCATCCAGCCCGCCAAACTTGGAAAAAAATGTGAAATGAATAGACCTTGTTAATGTTTTATTTTCTAAATACTCTGGTCTGTCAAACACATATTTTGTTCGCTTTTGTTCATTTTCATTTTTTTTTCATCCATTTGCTCCTGGTCCGGCCCCTCTGTCAAATTTTTAACCCATTGTGGCCCACCAATCAAAAAGTTTGCCCACCCCTGTCCTAGAATGTCTCTTACTATCTCAAAGAAGCCTGCTTGTGATTATTTTTTTTTTTTTTGCGGCGCTTCGTGCTTCCAGAGCTCTGGGCCACGGCGCCTTCGGTGAAGTGTATGAGGGTCAGGTTCTCGGGATGAACGCCGATAATGGCCCCATGCAGGTGGCCATAAAGGTCAGCTACCACTCACAATGTGCACCTAAACGCTTGATGACAGCTCATCAGAGGGAGTGATGTTCATTACGTACACATAATCCACTCAAAGGTCACGCGTGCAGAGGAGACACAATGAAGCGGTGCATTCCGTTTAATGAAGCCCACCTGAAGATGCTTCTTTCTCTTCCGCAGACTCTTCCGGAACTCTGCTCAGAACAGGATGAAATGGATTTCCTTATGGAGGCACTGATTATGAGGTACACGTCCTAATAATACAAAGTGCACTCAGAAAAATGAAACATGGCATCGTTAATTTAGATTTTAATTTTACTTAAATCATGTGTGTTGCTTTTTCATTTATTTGTTAGATTTATTAGAATCAACATAAATCTGTGAATTTCAAAATAAGAATTTCCCAGTGTGTGCGTGTGTGTGTGTGGGGGTGCGAGGGGGTGCGTGTGTGTGTGTGTGTGCGAGTGTGTTGTGAAAATTGTAACACAAGAATATATATAGTACGAATTCAGTGTAAATTTATGACCCCCTGTCTCTATCTGACTCACCAATGTTAATTAACAAATTAGATCGGATTCGTTAATCTGGACACATCACTTGTTGCTAGGTAGAATTTGCAAAGTCAAACTTGGGTCTGATAGACAAAGGCATTTAAAGGAAAGGAACTTTTGCATACACTTTTTAAATTTCATAAAGCAGCGTAATTCGTAATACATCGTCATGTGGCTTGTTTTTCATATCTAAAACCTGTGAGTGTTTTCAGATAATTACTGTATTGTGACTTTACAGCTGCAGTAGATTACGACTTGTCCTGACTTCAAATTCAGGTTATGCGGGAATGTTATGGTGACTACGTGGCTGTTCAAGTATTAAGAAAAAAAAAAAAAAACTAAGGCAGTTTCTGCTATTTTTCTCCATTAAGATCATGATCGCGCCAGCAATCCGTCCCTTCTCCAAGCTTCTGTCACACATTTCTAATCACTTACTTCTGCCTTACATCAGAGCATATGTCCTTACTTGGCCTCATCAACTATTGCACGACTATGCGTCTTGTTTTTACACTTCATACACATCCATCACATTCTAGCTGTAGCCCAACATCAGCATGACGCCTTTAGGGCTGTTTCATGTTCACGGGCACTCCCCCTAATAGCATTTCTCTGCATAGTGCGAACTTTGCTCATGTAAACTTGACTTATTATCTTCTGTGCTATATCTTCTGGATAATGACTTCCATGTCCGCCGCTGCGCTTAGCTTTGCTGTCATCCACCAAACGACATAAAGATAGGGTCTTAATACGCCTCCTATTAGAGCTCTTGCTGCCTCACGAGAGCTTTAATAATATACATGCACGTGTTGTAAAGTCCCTCCAGGCACGCACACTGGGCATTCTCAAAAACACTTTTTAGCAGATAGAGCCCGTTTTCATGAATCATCCAATATTGTTTTGTTTTTTCTGGAGGCCCTTTTTTGATATCCCTCTGTGATATAAAGTGTGTAACAGATTTGATTTATATATGTGCAATATGTCTGATAAATGGTTTAGTGGTACTGTTTTCATAAACGTGAATGTGAATGTTGCATAAAAAAAAGTGCCTGTATTTGTCTGAGGGGAAAGTACATAACGCCGCACAGAAAGGCTGACAGGTTGAATATTAAATATTTATCAGTCAGGACATCTTTGCTGTGAGCGCAGTTGGCAAAAGTGCTCCTGTTCTGTATTTAAGTAACAGTACAGATACTCGTATAAAAAGCAGATTCGGGTCAAAGTGGAAGCACCGATTCAACTCCTTTACTTCCCTAAATTTACTGTATTTTTACGTCCAAAAGAAGCGCTGTATCAAAGGGCGCAGCACCAGTTGAGGGTGCTATTTCTGTATTTAATACTGGCGCATGCATGCTAGCTCGCGCATGCATGCTAGCTCGCGCATGCATGCTAGCTCGCGCATGCATGCTAGCTCGCGCATGCATGCTAGCTGGCGCATGCATGCTAGCTGGCGCATGCATGCTAGCTCGCGCATGCATGCTAGCTCGCGCTTGCATGCTAGCTCAATGTAATGGAGTAAAAGTACCATTTTCCCAACTCATTCGCTACCATTGACGGATATAGACGCCAAATTACATTCATTTTATCTGGACCTTAGTAAATGTAACAGAGTAAATGTAATGTGATACTGCCCACCTTTGAAGGTGTGAAACCTCAATCGAAAGCACATGTACACCGAAAATAAATATTCAGACAGACAAATAAGGTATGAGTAACTTTTTACCACAGCGCAATTTGTCAATGTCTCCTAATTGTGACATCTGTGTCAAAATGATCCCGCGTGAGAAGAAACCTTCCTCTCACCTCACAACCAATCCAAAGGTGCTGCTTCTTCTCTCGGAACGCCGCAATCATCCGTTTTGCAGATAACAGAGATCCAACGGAATGACTAGCTTATAAATGATTCTGTTGCAAGTTTTTTTTTTTCTTTCTCTTGTTCTTCTTTCATCTGCAGCATTTGTGGTTATTCTCAAACTGAGCATGAACTCTTGTGTTGTTTTGTTCATTTAGTTTCTTGTTTTTCATGAAAGGAGGAAAAACAGTCTTATCCCTTTGCAGAATAAAGCTGCTTTTCTCAATGTGGTTTTATAGCAATTTTATGTAAAAAAAAAATGGATTCTTAAAATAATGGTTTAAAATTGTCGTGGTAAATATTGGTGTACTAGCTGGCAGGTGATGAGCCTCAATTATTCAAATTTACCCCACACATCCGTTTTTGTTTCACATAATAAGGTATTATTTGGAGAAGTGAGTTTTAAAAGGTACAAAGCGCTTACTGTCGTAAAAGATAGAACAAACAAAATGCACATCCACATGACTTTATCACTGTGCACTAAACTTGTCAAATCTTTATTGCCGTGACTAACTGTTCTGTTATAGACAGAGAGAACCGTAAATAGGAACGCGCATGTGAATGAGTTACACGTTCTATTCCTATCCCTATAATGCCTGACCCCAGAAAATTCAGATTTTTTTTTTTTTTTAAATCAGAGACCTTTATTTGACCCTTTGACATTTTATTATGTAATATGTTTTTTTTTCAGTTTGTATCGTGAATGATACTACAAGCATTGCATGTCGTTCTGGAGATACAACAAGCACGTCAGCCTCTTCAGTTTTTCCGACTGCTATCTTTTCCAGTAACTTTTTTGGAGCGGGAAGCACGAAAACGGAACTTTTGGCTATTCGAAAAGAACATTATTATTATAAATATTCTATCTTATTTTTTTCAAATTACTTTTCCAGTATTTTGTCTGCCATGTGGTTAGCATGGAAGCAGTTACTGCCCTTATTCGTGATGGACATTGTCAGTGTCCTGCGGTGAGAATAAATTAATGAGTGTAGAAATGTAATGTGGTGCGCGTCAGCATCGGCGTGGGCGCAATTGCTCGCGCGCAGCTTAGAGGGAACATTGCCCGCAACCATGTCATCTTTCCATTATTCTGCACTCAACGGAAAAAAAAGTTTGGACCTCCATTGACACTTTTATTTGCACTAATGGACAGCGTAGCGTCTTCTTTGCAGCACTTAAACTCCACCCAGCACGGACTGAGCATCGATTTGAACCTGTTGACAGTGTTTGAGGAAATAACGAACGTGTGTGACTCTGTGTGCCTGCAGCAAGTTCAACCATGAGAACATCGTGCGCTGCATCGGCGTCAGTCTCAACATCCTGCCACGTTTCATCCTGCTGGAACTCATGACCGGAGGCGACATGAAGAGCTTCCTGAGGCAGAACAGGCCTCAACGCGTACGTCATCTCACCCGCACTTCACTCTAAGTGTGTTGCGCTCTTTTTGACAAGAGCCGTCTGTGTTGATTTCAGGGCCGAGCTCCTTCTCTCAGCATGCACGAGCTGCTGCAGATGGCCAGGGACATTGCACATGGTTGCCGCTACTTGGAGGAGAATCACTTCATACACAGGTACTGATAAAGTGGACAACCACTTTGAAACCATGCAACAGTTTGTAACATTTACATCGTGTTCTGGTCAAATTTGGCAATTTGGCTGCCACAAAAACACTCAAAAGGCTTAATTTTTGTGCCCAGTACAAGTCTAGCACTAAGTGCAGTCTTACGATGCACATGGGTGGAGTTTTCTTTTATTTGGTATTTTCTTAGACAGGCAGAAAAGGGCGTTTGTGCCGTTGTGGGCGTGAACACAGCCAACTTACTCCCTGGCTAAAAAAAGCAGCTCTACTCATTTCCTTTCAATTCAGCACAGGAGAGGAACCCCCTCATTTTTTTACATTGTGGAAGCAGAAATACACACAGACACGTACGATTCGGGTCAAAGGCTGCGCCGGCTTGTGCGGATCTGGCAAAATCCCAAAACTTGGTGAAAGCCGTTCCTGCACAGATTGACTCCATACCACAAAAGTAGACTCATTGCTGTTTGTTTGCAATTTTCTCTCACAACTGACTGTGATTCCACTATTATATTCATATAGAGATATTGCTGCTAGAAATTGCCTTCTGACGTGTCCTGGACCGGAAAGGGTGGCCAAGATCGGAGACTTTGGCATGGCCAGAGACATTTACAGGTTTGTACACTAATCTGCGAATGCAATACGTCATCGTATTGTCAAAGGTGTGATGTTGCTGGAGTAAAAATCATTTTAAAAAAAACCCGTTAAATTTTGGAAAAAAAAAACATTTTTAGACCTCCTTAATTTTTTTTACTTGCTTGTTCACTTTAATGCTTGGGACCATTAAATGTGTATCTTGCGGCAAACAGAAAGAAAAGGAAGCGTCGAATGTCTTAAATCAGTTTTTGGCAATTCAATTCCACAGTTATTGAGGTATGAAAGGATTTAACAACTTTTTGAGAAGTGAGAGCAACTTCATAATATTTTATCGTCGTGAAGATATTGATCATGTTAATGATTTCTGACAGTGATCACAACTAACATGGCGAAAAACAGATGAAGCTCAATATGCAACATGTTGTTTCTATAAATGTCTGCAAATATTTGCTACTAACTTAATTGATTTGTGTTACTATCAAGAAAATACTGGCTATGACTAGATATCAGCACTTCAATTAACTCATTAAATCCATAAGACGTATGAATACATTTTCAAAATTGTAGTCCCTGCCTCCCAAAGACGTATTTTTACGTCTTTTAGCTTTTTTTTTTTTTTTTTCTTCTTCTTCTTTTTTTGGCGCCATAGCTCCATGTTTTTATACACAATATTCTGTAGGCTTTGCAAAATTAGTCATACTCCAGGAAAAAAAACCCGCTGTGATTCAGGTGTTTCCTCTCGTGAAAACGCCTGGGATTAAATCAGTTAAACTCCTACGAGCTATTTTTGTGATCATTATATTTGGCCAAACAAAAAACAGCCATTGAAAATGAAAAACAACCTGAAGTAACAAGCTGGTCTCGTGGATTTTTTTTCCATGACTGGATATGGTGGGCCTGAAAATAGAGCATGCGTGGAAAAAGTTGATGACTTAGCATTAATCTGAATGTATTCATTCTCTTTTTTTGTGTCCAGAGCCAGCTACTACAGGAAAGGTGGTCGTGCCATGCTGCCGGTCAAGTGGATGCCGCCTGAAGCTTTCATGGAGGGAATCTTCACCTGCAAGACTGATACTTGGTGAACACACACCCCATAATATACTGTACCATACACTCACTGAACAGTATTAGACATAACAAACCAATGAGATCTAACGTAAAAGAAAAACTGTGGAATAGATTGTGGTTGAATTTTTGGTTTAAACAGATTTTTACTTTGGAGAGATTTGCATTGCTCTCAAAATCCACTCCATCATAATGAGGTGTTTTTGGTATGATGGTTTGCGTCTTCTCTGACCAAAATTTGAATAGTCTGAGTAAGAATATTTATTACAATGCTCTTTTATATCACCTCATTAATGTTAAGCCATCACTATTTGTCAACGTGTCCCCCTGAGGCAGGTGTCATGTTCATGGATGCAGTTATGTCCAACTCGAGGTTTAGTTTCTAATTTAAAACATACAATCAACTAATTCTATATGTCAAAACCCCCAAAAGGGATGCAAAACGTACTAATGAATACAAACCAGATGTTGCTTCAAAAAGTAAAACCCTCTTCATCATCAAAGCAAATGTCGTAATGACAAAAGCCGCTTTAGGAAGTGGCCGAGGGTTGCTTGAGGGGAAATTAGAAACAAGAACAACAACCATGTGGACTTAGAGGGTGTGAATGCAATTAAACCAGCCAGCTATAAAGCAGAGGCGAAATGACGGCTGTCCAACTCGGGTTCTTGATCCAGCTCTGCAGATGCCTGATAATGATCCGAATCAGGTGTGGTGGAGGAGGGAGACATCGAAAACATGCTGGTTAAGACCCTCGGGCTAAATAAATTTTCAAAAGGATGGTGAAGAATAAAAACACGATGATTCGTCGCTTTGGGTCTAAGAGCTTTGTCGTGACCAAGGAGAAAAGAAAACGCAACACATCCTCGTCATTCTTCACGAGAACAAAAAACACACTGTTCTCACTCTTTTTCCACTGATAGACCTCTTTAAAGATGCATTCTTACGCCCATCGTTGACCAGTTTTTTTTTTTATCTGCATCAAATTTGGATGGTCACGGTGCCCACATTAGTTACATCTGCACAATCCATTTCCCGATACAAAAGCTGTATCACATATTCTGCTTTTACAAAAATAATAATGCTCAATTTTGATTGACACAAAGTTATGATTTCAACAGTAGGTTTATTATTGTGATTGTCCATTGCCAGAGAACAGCCGCAAAAAAAAATAACATATTGTTATAATAACTCACCATCTGACTGTTATTGTTATTGCGACGGCATTTTGGAAAATAGATCTTCTCTTGGATTGGATCTCATTAGACTGTTTTTTATATGTTGTTTTTTTATGCGTGGGTTTAGTGCAAATTTCATTGCTTGAATTAACAGAGGAGCAAATGTGAAGCTCTTTGACAGTGTGACTCAGCCTTCACATGGTTGCCACAACAAATGAGAAGAGTATGAAGCTCGTATTTAACATTCAGGCCATGTTGAGCTGGAGTAACCAACAGCTACGTTACCTACTTCTATTTAGCAAGTCACTTCATAGCAGGGAAACATTATTAAAGGATCGTTCTTTCCAGGTCTTCATACGCTATATAAAAATTATGTTACATGCTTTTTGGTCTATATTTCCCAAGTATTAAGAATTTTCACCCTCACTATGCAGATGGTGGTCAGATTTGTGTCCCACTAGGCAAAAAGGACACTTTCGCTTTATGACCTTTGAGACTGTCTGTGATTAAGGGCTATACAAATAAAATTGACTTGACTTGACTTGACCACTGTCCTCCTGACAAGAGGAAATCAAAGCTTGGATGGCACTAAATTTCTTTGAAGAAAAAAAGAGTTATGGGGTATCGGCCCATTGGCCCTTGAACCGCGACAGCACTTTGAAACAGGAATCCAAGCCTTTGTTACATCTCGGATGGATTACTGTAAAGCACTTTATTTTGGAGTCAGCCAGTCCTCCCTCACACGTCTCCAGTTAGTCAAAAATGCTGCTGCTCGCCTCCTCACTGGATCTTGCAGGAGGGAGCACTGGCTCCCTGTACATTTTAGAGTTTATCTTAAGATTCTATTGTTTGTCTTTGAATCTTAAAATGGTCTTGCCCAATTTACCTCTCTGAGCTCCTCCACCTCTACATACCTGCCCGGCGCTCACAGGAGGTATCAAGGACTGAGCAGAGCCTCAGAGGAGATAAACCTTTTTCCATTAAACTCGGCTTTGAAGTATTATTAAAACCCTTTTTTTTATTCTTTGGCTTCAGTGAAGTTTTGGTGTTTGGCTTTCGACTCTGTATGAGACTCAGCATAGTTTTAGTGTTTGCTGTTTTTATGTCATTAATTTTCTCGAACTGTCTTTCTTTTTATACGTTTGATTTTTAGTTTATTTACAGCACGTATGCTGGTGTGATTGTTTTAAAAGTGCTCAAATAAATTTGAGTTGATTACGTGTAAAAATACTGTAGGAAGTGGACTCATTGCAAATATGTGTCTCCCCCTGCAGGTCCTTTGGAGTACTGCTATGGGAAATCCTCTCTCTGGGCTACATGCCATACCCATGTAAGACCAACCAGGAGGTGCTGGAGTTTGTCACCAGTGGAGGTCGGATGGACCCCCCTGAGGGCTGCCCGGGCCCAGTGTGAGTGCTCATAACACAGCAAACTGGTTGAATAGTGAACTTATAAATCCTTATCACGCTAAATGTGAAATGTGCTATATAAATAAAGTTGTATTGTATAAAAAATTCATAGTTGCGTATGTGTTTAGTTATCGGATCATGACCCAGTGCTGGCAGCATTGTCCTGAACATCGGCCCAACTTTTCCACTATACTTGAGAGAATCAACTACTGCACTCAGGTACACTCGATATCATTTCATTAGGTACACTGGGCCATATTGAGCAGGTCCTCAAGGGCTGTCTAAAGCATTCTAATGATTCTATTAATGCTATTATCACGATTGGTGCATTTGTGGTGGTGTCGGAGACCTCTGGAATACTGAAGGATGTATATAATATTTTGGTATTAGATTACATGCAAGTCGAAAAATTAAGCAACGCTCTGTGTGATTAAGTGCAGTTTTATTGTACGTCACGGCTTGCAACGACCACAATAAGAAATATCCAGTAAGATTACATTAACTATTACATTAATAACTCCATGACAGTGTCAAATAAAACTGAGCATTACTTTTGTCAAACAGAATATTTGACTAATCACGTATTCTGGATTTGATACTGTAATTGGTTATTTTACTATTTTCAGCCCGCTCATTTTCGCTTTGTTTTCAATTTGGATGTAAAATAACTGCTACATTTTGGACTTATGGTTGTGTTTCATCTTGTAATTGTCCAGGGTCATTTTTATTTATGTACTAATTCCATAATTCCCACTGGTCATCTCAATGAATTTGTGAGAAAATATTTCCGTAGCTCAATTCAAACTGAGGAAGTTCCATCACACAGAATGAAAAAAAAAAAAAAATCAAATCACAATTTAAGGAATTTGTTGTGGATAAATGCGTGTCACGCCAAACAAAGTGAAGAAAAAAAATTGGTGCAGATGTTTTGCCCAAATAAATAGAATAAACCAATTTAGCAAGAAACATCCAGTTAGTGCATGGCAACAATCCTGTTCCTCGAGGTCCACTGTCCTGTCTTGTTTTCCATCTCTCGATGCTGCAACACATCTGATTCAAACGATCAGATAATCAGCAAGCTCTGCAGAAGCTGGATAACGATGTTGATCATTTGAATCAGGTGTGTTGCAGCGGGGAGAGATGGAAAAAAGGTATGACAGCGGACCTCGAGGACAGAATCCGGTGTACTGAATTTTCTATAAGTTGTTACAGTTCCTTCATCTTTCCATGTTTTATCTGACTTGGCACATTAGGATCCAGATGTGATCAACACCCCTCTGCCAGTGGAATATCGACCGACTACCGACGACGATAGCGCTGCAGTGATCCGTCCCTCTGACCACACGCCCACCAGCTTCGCTCCTCTCCCCGTCTCCTTGGCCGCCTCCTCCACCTTAAGCCCGCCGCCCTCGGCCCTACTCCCGCAGCCCGCCAAACCTCTTCTCCTCCAGCACGAAGCGTCACCATGCCGCGAGGTGCTCCCGGAACCCTCCTGGGCTGAGGCGGCCCCGACGGCTGTGTCCATGGGGGGGCTCTGGCTGCACCCCGAGCCTCCCTTGCGCCAAACTTGCTCCACAAGCAGCTCTTCTTCAGGAAGCCAACGGCTGAAGAACAAAACCAAGAATTTGTGGAACCCGACGTACGGGTCTTGGGTCTTGGAAAGCTTCAAGGGTAAGAAGACCTTAGCTCACACGCAGTCCGTGCCCCTCTCAAGTCCTCCTTCCTGCAATGCAGCTGCTCAATCCTCCTCCGACTGCAATCCGGCAGGCTACTCCAACTGCTCCCACATCAAACCTCCGGCCTTGATCACCACTGCGTCACCTTCCTGCCCGCCTCAAGCTGCACTGAGTGTCCCCAACAATAAGAGCCAAAGCAGCGGCGTCCCCACAAAGGGGGGCATTGACCTGGCTAAGCTGCAGAGTTTCCCCTGCGGAAAGGTCAATTACGCCTATGACGAGCAAAGCTATGAGGCAGAGAGCTTGCCCTTGGTGGTCCAGACCAAAGCTCCGGAAGTCATCAAAAACACCAACTCTGCCCCCAGCATGTCCACGGGGACGGGCCTGGGGCTGACACTGGGCCTCTACGCGTCCTCCGGCTCCTCCTCTTCCTCTTCCTGCATGCCCAAGCTGCTGCTCAAGCGCCATGCCAGCTACGGGCACGAGGACGTGAGGAGACACACCAAAGCTGAGAAGCCCTCGCGAGACCGAGACTCCGGTTTCTCTCTCTCTGAGGACCTGAGCGTCACACCAATCTGAGAGTCAACGTAGCAGGCTTTCCTGAAGAAAAAAAAAAAAAAAAAAAAGACCACCGTATATCTTTAGAAAACTTTTTGTTTGTAATAATGTGACCTATTCCTTCTATATTGCCAGAGATTTACTCTATTTGCCGATTCGCAGATTTTCTTTTTTTGGGTTGGGGGCTATATGCCGTTATTTGTCAAAAAACCCACAGATTCACTGCACAAAAATTGAGAAAAGGTGGACCATCCGGTCGTGCAGTTAATATAATAACACTGGTCAATACATTTTTAGATGATGAGATACACGTAAGCTTTCATAGGGGAGTTTTTTTGCACAGATTCTGATTCTGCCCTTGTTTTTTCTCTAGCACATCAGGTTTTAATAATAATAATTATAATTATTATTATAATAATATTATTAATATTAATATTATTAATTATAATATTAATGTTATTTAGTCATATATTTATTCATATTTATGAGTTATGGGTGAGGTTGGGGATCAGGTGAAATTTTCTGAATTGTCATAGCTACAAATGACAACCCACGAAAAAATACATATTACACCATCTTTTATTAAACTACTTTAAATAAACGAAAAAAAAAGACGTGCTGGAAAAAGGTAAGGTAATTTAAATGAGTGTCAAAAATACATTTAGGGAAATACAAAGGCCATTTCGGATTAAAATTTGCTGTTGATCAGTGTATTAAACAAAAATTAAATTACATTAAAGAAATTATGGTGGTCTTTTTTTTCTTTTACCCCCAACATTGGATAAACCTGCTATCACAACAGAGACTTTTTCCATCCACTGTGGCAGCCAAGCAGTGAATAATTTGAGCTCTTGTAATGGTTCTGATGATTACAATGCTGGAAGGAGACTTTTCACACTCCTCCGCACTGTGACTCTTTCATTTCTTCCTTTTTTTTTTTTTTTGTTTTTTTTTTGGAATACTGTAACCTGTCCCGTTTAGCTGCTTTGTTATGCAGCGTGGTGGATCTATATGCCTTTTTTTATGCCAGAACGATTTTGCTGCACAACAGGGGACTTTGATATACTCCCCCTGTTGTTTGTATGAAGAAGGATGTTTCCTGGACATGCATTTGGACGTTTGAGAGGGGAAAGACAAAGCGAAAAAAAGAACGGAGCAAGCGCAACCGAGAACATTAATAATATATGACGGGAGCAAGTTGACCTCATCCTGTGCTTTTTATTGAAATCACATTGTCTCCAGAATGCTGAAATATTTCACTTTTTTTTTTTATGTCTCCTGAAAGCTTTGACACTTGCCACTGTGTCCAGCATTAGAATATCCTTGCCTTTCGCTTTGTTGGAATTTTGAATCCACAAAAACTGACTAATTCAGTTTCATGGAAGACTTTTTGGGTTTTGTTCTAAAGGAATAATGTGAAAACCACCCTACTTCATAATTTCTGCAATAACTTGTACTTTTCTATACAGAGATGGTTTTGAAGGAAGAAAGTGTGAACATTCAGCCACTTTTATTGGCAATGTTGTCATGGTCACGAATTGACCATGATGACGTATGAGTTAGTACACTATGTAGCCCTTTTCTTGCTGGCTTTTAGAGTTTAAATCAAGTGGATGGCAGTTATTCGGTTAATTGAAAACTGTTTTCGATCATCGAAAAATCCTTTAGCGATGTTAACTGGAAATGTTCGAAATTGTTGGAATTTCATGCTCTCAACAGTAAATATTCTCATGAATGATTGTATAATCAAAATTAGACATTTCCATTTTTTTAAAACAATGAGCGATCTATTTTTTTCTATTTTCTGAATCATAAGCAGTTTTTTGCTCATTTTCTGCGCTGTCAATTTAAAATATTATATAAGTTTTTTTTCATCTGATTCATCAATTAATCAAATAAATAATTGACAGATTAATCAATTGCAGCCATACTTGTCAGACAAGGTGCCACAGTATTTACTACATAAATTCAATTGTTTGCCTAAAATTGGTAGCGAAAAATATTTGTTCATTTAGTATTGATTTATCGTATTAAATAATCAGTTTTAAATCTTTTATTCATTCAATAATTAGTTGATTAAGTATAATTAAATTCATTATGCTTAATAAAATCACAGAATGAGAATGAATTATTTTACCAGTATTAATATCACCTAGCTTACATTTTTTTTAAGTTTTGTTTTGTTTTTTGGGGGGACTAAAACTATGTTTTTGGCGTCTTTTAGAAGGGATGCTAGTCTTCCCAACTTGCTGGACAAAGCCAGATGAGGTACATGCCGTTTTTTTGTTGTTGTTTTTTTTTTTTTTAGATCTGCCTCTAAAGCAAGAAATATAAATACTGAAAATATGCTGATGTTCCACTTGTAGGAAAAATATGCTTTTGTGCTTATTTCTGTTCATACGATGTAGCATGTAGTTAAGAAGTTGTTTTAGCTTTAGCATATTGACTTAAAACAGATGACGGCTGTGAAATCTTAGCTATTTTTATACGCCCATCTAAACACTGGACTAACATTTGTATTTTTTTTTTTAGATCGTCATGAATGTATACTGTAGATATTGCATTTTTATTTGTAGTCAATCACTGCCATTGGATATGACGACACGAGTTGTTGTAGTAACCAAGTTTACTCACCAGGGGGAGGTATTCAGCTGTGACGTACCCAACGAGCTGCTCCATTCGTGTGTGCTGTATCACACCAAAAGTGTTGAATATGATTATTCTTGTGCATTGTTCCTCAGTAATCAATAATAACCTGCACCTATAAATGATTGTATTTTTACAAAATGGGTTGTATAAGGGTTGTAGGGATGCTTTGAGCCCGCTAATGTTTAGTTACTCAACTTTAAGTGGGGTACACACGTAACTATTTTTAAAATCTGAAAGGCACGGCAAGGAAGAAAAATCAGCATGTTTATGCTCAAGACATTTTGGGGGATATTCTTCCATTCGTGCATTTCTTTACGCGCCTTTCTTGCACACTTTTAAGGTGCGGCAATTCTCCCAGTTAGTTTAGCCCACTCTAATTCTCACTGACTCAATTCATAGTACAATATATGAAAAGCAAGATTGTTTTCTTAAAGTTGGCAGTTACAAACTCTTTGTTATTTTCATTATGAAGTACACCTTATACAAAAACTCAATACAAAAAGAAATAATCTGGCCTTTGCTGACTCTTGATCATAAGGGAAGGAAAATGCTCACATTTGCCTCGATTGTTCATATGCATGTACCTCAAAATGACCCCCCCCAACACATACATTGTCTAACACTGTTTATACATTTTATTTTCCATTGAGTTGTCATATTTGCTGAGTGTGAACTCTATGCAATGTAACTGTCTTTCACACTTACATGTAACCAAAACGTGCCCAAAGTTAATAAACGTATTACAGAGCTGTGTATTTGATGCATGCCTCTTAGTCCACTTTCATTGCTCATTAAAAGCCTGGCGACCTTTCCCCCACTTGCATGTCCACAGTCCAAGCCAGACTCATTCGCTGCTCGCAGCCTCCAGGGTGCGGATGAGGTTTTGCAGGCCCAAAAGGTATCCGTCCTCTCGATTGCCCTCTCGCCAGGGAACGTCGTGCTTCAACACGTGGCCCTCCGGCAACGCGGTGGTCTTGCCAAAGTCAATAATCCACACTTGAGCGTTGCCCGTGTGGTCGTGGATGAAAAGCAGAGAACTGCCGATGACCTGAGGGAGGGGAAAACGACACCTCTTACTATGCACCGCAGTGCAAAAATAAACAGACTGTTAAATGAAAACAAAGCAATACAGTTAACCTCATAGAAACCGAGTTCTGAACAGTATCAGTAGGATCGAAAATGGACGGACGGATGGATACAAGGGAAATATTAAAGGCCTCTAGAAATGAATTTATATTTCATATTTTTCTATTATAATATTTACAATAAATCTATGAACCAATTATTTAATTAGATGAATGAATAGGAAAAAAAAATATTTTTCTAATGGTATCGATTGTGAAAGGGCCAATTTATGACGCCGTTACGACTCATCATCATCATTACCTCATGCTGCTTGAAGAACTCCGACGTTTTCAGCGCCTGTTGAATCTCTATCAGTCTGCTCAGGTAGGACTTCTGTGTCAAGAAGAAATCGCGACATGCACATAATTATTAACAATTAAAAACATCTAGGGTGTCAGTGATAGCAAAGAGCAAAAGTGTGACGATAACCATAGAAAGCGTCTGGCTGCTGGGCAACACAATGTTTAATATCACTGACGTACACCAATTAATATTTCTGCCGTCGATCAATAATAAAATGTGTCCTTCTAGATGAGTAGTTTATTTGACGGAACCTCTCTACTTTTAATTCCTGTAATGTTACATATGCATCCATTTCCTTTTTTATTTGACACTTTAAAGTTTTCAATTCACATAACATGCATGATTCTATTCTATCGTAACTTTAGTTTTTTTGTCACGTTTCCTTGTAGGGTTTGCTTTTCCGGCTCAGAGAAGAGAGATTCATGATCAAGGAATTTATTACTCCAGTAGCAAAATCTATAAACAAAAACAGATCGATACAAACAATCACGTGGTACCGAAAGTGTAACATAAATCGCTGGTGGAAAAAAAAAAAAAATCACACCAGGAAAACAAAAAACGCTTGCAAAAGGCAAGGAACAAAAACCGTGTGTTTCCTCGCGTGCAAGATTCCGTCTGTGTTTGTAGTCGCGCGGCTGCCACATACTATAATGTTGACGTTGCCACCGACGAAATCCTTGAACGACTCGACGACATCCTGCTCCGACCTGGTTTTCTTAAAGTCGGTCCGACACATGCCGTCCCATTTCTGAACACAAGGAAAAGACAAAATAAGGTCTGGATTGCTTTAACGAAATTGTTTGACTTGATGTTAGGAAAACATCGATTCTTGGTGAATATGTTGTCCTGTGCTGGAATTTTTTTATCACCTCGGAAGTCAAGGCTGTCACATGAAAATGTGTTAAGAGGGACTATATTGTGTGTACCTTGATGCCGTCTATCCTGAAGCCCATCGTGTTGCTGGAGCTCAGGCTTTCTCTCCACTGCATGTAGCGAGGTTTGGTGACGCCACACTGGGAGTGTTCCTGGGCGGTCGGGCCTTCGCAGTCCACCTTCACCATCTTCTTGTACAAGTCCTCCCTCGGCTTGGGCCGCTCCCGCGCTCGAACCAGTTCTTCCTCCAGGTACGTTCTACAAGCAGGAGTATGTTTACATGCCGTCGGCACTGAAGGTCTGAACAGTCTAAAATGTCAGAGGCTATTTACATTCAGGGCGTTCATTAGTTTTACACCCTGAGCTATTGACAGGACGAGTGATGCTTTGTTCTATTGGCACATTGATAGTGTTTTCATTCTAGATCAGGTGTGGGCAAACTACGGCATGGGGGCCATATGCGGCCCATTAAACGTTTTAATCCGGCCGCTGAACTTGAAAAAAATTGAATGAATAAAACTTGTTGAAGTTGTATTTCCTAAATAATGTAGTTTTCAAAGGCATATATATTGTTATAATGCTTTAGTTCACTTTCATTTAAAATTACATTTATTTTTTTTTCTCCAATGAGGTGAGGTTACCTCCATCTCCATCCATCTGCTCCTGGTTTGGCCCCTGTGTCAAATTTTAGAACCCATTGTGGCCCACCAATCAAAATGTTTACCCACCCCGGTTCTAGATAGTGTGGCTATAAACAAGCACATGTGACTTTTCAGTTTCAGTTTTTGAGCTGTACTTCCTCTGCTCTGCAGAGGGAAGCTGAGTGGAAATTCTAGCGTGTGGTGTTCAACAGAGAGTGTTTGTGCAAGTGAAGCGGTTTTGAAAGCTTGTGGTTAACAGACAAAAAGGGAGTCACCAGGGACACCCCGACTGCGTGAATGTGATGCGGACGGGTACTTTAGTATAGAAAGACTTGTCTGTGACAAAAGGGAAGTGTAGGGGCCAACCTGTTTGTGCCTATTTTGTGTGTACATGCACATAACGCTGTGGCAGGAAGTCAAGCATAAAGTGCGCACTTAGAACAGGTGTTCCCTTCTAGAGCACTTTTCTTGAAGCAGGAAATACTATCACCATTCTCTATGTCTCACTTTAAAATTTTGGCAGCACGCCTGCCTCGCATTTCTCATTAGTGCTCTCAAGCGATTCATTTTTTTAACAAATTAATCATACAATAAATTCCATGATTAATTGCGATTAATCATATTTTTCAACTACTATTTTTTGTGAGGTGTGTAACAGATATTAACTTGAAAAATATCTTGGAATTAATGCAAAATCAGCAAAGTATATTTAATTGAAAGACTGTTCTTATAGCGGTCTTTGATTATTGAACATGATCTAAACAGTAATCTTCACAGAAATTTTTTTTTTTAACAAAACTGCCCACAAGCACTAAACTCCAAGAGAGAGAGAGAGAGAGAGAGAGAGAGAGAGAGAGAGAGAGAGAGAGAGAGAGAGAGAGAGATATTTGTAAACTGTAGTAAAAGTCATGTTTTTGATTAAATCGATTAAAAAAAAAAAGTATTCCTTGAGACCAGGGGTGGGCAAACTTTTTGATTGGTGGGCCACAATGGGTTCTAAAATTTCACAGAGGGGAGCAGATGGATGGAGTGTTTTTGTAACCTCACCTCATCAGAGAAAAAAAAAATACATTTAATTTGAAATGAAAATGAACAAAAGCATAATATCTGTGTTTGACACCCCGTTGCATTTAGAAAACATTAACACGGTTTATTCATTTAATTTTTTTTCAAGTTTGGCGGGCCGCATGTGGCCCCCGGGCCGTAGTTTGCCCACACCTGCTTTAGACGTACCTTAGTTATAAGAGAATTACCAATACAATGCGACACAAAGCTTGCTTACCTCACTCCCATCTTGCAGTCCATAACATTCGGAAGGTCAAAGGCTGCCAGCAGGTCAGCCATGTGAATGAAAGACTCTCCGTCTTTCTCCACCACGCCGTGGTAAACAGGCACGAATGGCAGCAGCGCATCACCTCTTAGCCTTTCAAAGCACTGCACCTCATTTTCCGAAAATTTCTTCAGAATGCTGCCCTCATCTGCCGCTTTGAAGTTGCCTGAGATAACATATTCAGCCTTCGCTAAGTCTGGTTTTATGATTATGAAAGTCATTAATGAGGGTGGAAGCTTACCTTTATGACCGGCGAGCTGCACCCAGTTTAGCTTTCTTTGGGCCGCGCTAAAGGGCCAGTGGACAATGGCCTTCAACTTCCACCACGGCTTGTTCTAATAAACACATGCATGATCTCAATAAAAAAAACATCTGTCATTAAATTGTGCAGGAACAGGTACTACAGGTATTTCTCCATGTTTATCTGAACGCATGTGGATATTTTCCAGATAAAGAGATTTGACACATTTGCGCACCAAAGCCTCTTTCTACTTTCTACATAAAGCCCACTTTATATGAACTGCGTGACACAGCCGTGTTCATTTGAATTGGACGCAATAGATTACAAACATTAGAAGAACGATGCATGGCGATGTGAACCCAGTCGGCCATAAAAAGTAACGTATAAATTATGCACAGGATGCTGAGTGTTGTTAAACTTCTCGTTGAGCAATGTACTTCATGTCAATAAAGTACGGTAACGAAAACCAGAGTGCTCCCTATGGGTGGGGGAAAAAAAAAACATGCATACGCTAAAGACAGCACAGTGTGTAATTTAATTCTTTTAAAAAAAATGTAAACAATTACAACAACAGCACATGGAACCCATGATGTTGGTTTCCTTTCTGTTTGCAAACTATTATTTTATGACTGTTTTCGCCCCTGTATAAAAAAACAAAACAAAAAAAAGCTCAATTGCTGTGTTTTGACTGTCAACGAGGTATTCCTTGAGCAAAATCTGTATTATTGTGTTCATAGTTGATAACTGCATAATTGTAGGTTGTTGAGTTTTTTTCTCTTGTGGGACTGTTGCAGCAACGAGAAGTTAAAAAAAAAAAAAGCAGACGACAGTGCTGAGTTACTGCGTTTATCTGTCAGAACTGTTTATTTTACATGCTTGTTTGGAGGGCTCCCCTCCTTCGCCGCTGCTTTCTCTTCCCTCTCTTTCTTGTAACACGCGTGCGAATATGCAAACACACGCGCACACACACAAAGAAAACAAAGTGACAGCTTGCATATTTCACAGAGACGCACAGCGGTGCTTCACATTTTCTGCGAACTGCCTGTTTTATTTCTCCGCCATAAAAGCAGTTAGAGGTGAAATGTTGTCCATGTTTAAACGGTGACATTTATTTATCACACTTCTTTAAAACAAGACAAACACACTCGGAGATAAGGTCATTCCCAGGCGTCGGTGTGCAACTTTGTCATGTTGCCCTCCTCCATTGACGTGTTTGTGACGTCATTGTTATTCGACGTGAAGTGATGGAAAGAGGAAATGAAACCTGCACTCTTGTGTTCTACTAATTACTTCTCAAATAATTCTTCTATGTTTCAATAATTAAAGGAATGAATTTGGGTTTTTTTTCCTTTCTGTATCTATAATTGTATCTTATTTTATTTATATACCCATTGCAATATATATATTATAATTATTGGTCTGTAAGTGACAGTGATTTTTTTTTCATGTGCATGAGTATAGATAGCATGATTATATAACATAAATAACACTGGTCAAACGTGGTATAGCCTCTGTTGATGTTGAATTTATGACAGGGAGTTGAAGGGTTGGGTAGAAAAACGCCAGTATTTCCATCCATCAGTTAGTTCTTGTTTGGGTCATATCCCATGTTTAAATATGAGTGCGATTTTGCTTGTGATAGACTGGTAACCAATCCACTGGTGTGTAACTAAAAGATGGAGCTACACTGCGGTCGTTCATAACTAAGAATTTCTGTGGAACGGTAACGGCACACTAGCTAGAGCAACGAGTGTACCCTCAAAACTCCATTTTATTTACCCATGTGATCGTAATTGGATCGTTTAGTTTGTTTTCATCATCCTTCACAAACATTCAATGACAAAAGCCAAAAGATGTTTCTGGGATAAGGATGATCAGGGATAAATTAGTTATCTTGATCAATTTTTCATAATTCAGTGCTCAGTGTACGTATGAAAGATCACCCATCTTAAAGGGTGTGAAGCGAACAAAAAATAATCACATGCTGTGATTTTTCCTTTGTCTTTGTCTTTTGTCAAGGACAGCACAAAACAGATGGACAGCAAATGTGTCATGGTCTGTGTTTGTCATTTTTGGTTTTGGCAGTTAGTTTTATGTTTTTCCTTGTGTTCCTTTTGTCTCTCGTTAAAGCTTATTGTGGCCACCTGTGCTTGTCGTCTCACTCCCAAGTGTTGACCAATCAGCTCCCTCCAACCCTCTGATTCTTGTCCAGGTGTTCCTCGCTATCTCGTTAATTTGTTTGTATTTAGTTCCCTGTTTCCCGACTGTTTATGTCAGTTGTCCATGTCTGCTGTTGTGTCGATTTTGTCGTGACCTTTGGCCACGCTACGTCCAAGTCCTTTTCCTAGTGTTTGTTTGTTTGATCTTTGTTTTATGAGTTGATATTTTTGTTTGTTCAAGTATCTTGTTTGCCTTTTTTAGTTTTCTTTACATTAAACCCCTTAACGTTACTGCTCCTCCGCTTCCCTGCATTTGGGTCCTGCTCCACCTCAACCAAAACTTGACAGAACCTGACACAAACCAACATTTAGAGTAAGGACTCATTTTGTGTATTTTTTTCACCCAAAAAAAAAAAATCAACTCACTTGAAATGTTATTATTATTGGGGTATACTGTTTGTCCTGCATATAATTCCACATCTACCACTAATTATTATGCCTTCACGTTTGAGTATAGGGCAGTATGCGGTGAGACTCGGTGTGACCACAACCAAGCGATGTCTACCATCTGGTGGCAAATGGTGATATTACAACTTAAATATATAGTTGGTGTATATTTGCAGTTTGGCACCCTCAAATTTATATACTTGTGATTTTTTTTTTCATATTCTTTTTTTATATTCTTTAATTAGTTTTTTTTCTCCCAGGGCTTTTCTCAGTGGTTTTTTATTTTAATAATTTGGGGGGGGGCGATAGGTTGAAAAAAAAAAAATGAAAAAACTGTTGTTGCCAATTTCCCATGCCTGAGCGAAATTATGACTCACTTCAAATCTACATTGCAACATAGTCAAATGGAATTTACAAATTAGAACGGTTTCAAATTGAGGAAAAAAAACCCTACTCTGCTTCATTTTGTGCGGTCAGATTATTATTTATTTACTTAGTGTAAATTCAGTGCTACAAATTTGTGAATCGCGATGAGATTATTTTTCAATATCGCACAGCCCAAAAGACAGACAATGGAGCCATTTAAAGTGTTTCTATGATTCGTCATTATATAAGGTGTGTTTCGCATGTTTTTCAACCCGCACTGCAGCCCTCTTTGTGTTTGGCCAGAGATTCCTGGCGTGTGGGACACCAAGGCTGACAAAGCAGAGCTGATTCAAGCGGTTGCCCATGGCAATGCTGTGAGCACTGGCTGCAGAGGCACTCGCTTCCAAGGAAAAAAAGTGAACAGGCAGGCGGCCCACAGAATGGCAGACTGACATCTGTGACTAATACCTGCCATATCTAAGTGTGTTTGCACCTTTGAGGTGGTGACACAAACTCATGAGCATGTAAGCGGTAGTAATGATAAGTCTCTTCTGAGCGCTTAACTTATGAAATACTGCAGCTTAATCGTGATGTGTAAGTGATATTGACTTCCTGTAGTGGTGCCTCGTTAAATGTCAAAGCTCGATTTGCTGAAAGAGAGGGAAAAAATGAAAAGCGCATTATTGTGCAATGCTATGTTGGGCTTTCAAATGTGAGTGTGTGTGGGCAGAGAAGGCCACGAAATACTGTGTAGATCCATTTGAACCAATATCTCTATTTTTTCTGAATGGTGGAAACGAAAGTGCACTCTTAATGGGTGATTTGTATTGACAATGCTTAAAAAAAAAAAAAAAACGCTTTTATGGAGGAGTGAGCAGAATAGGTGGAAGTGTAAAATCGAATTGATAAAGAAGACGAAACATTGCAGCATCTCTGAGCACAGTCAGCCTTGCAAACGACAATTGGGAGAGAAATTCAAATGCTTCTTGGCAAATATCCCAAATTGTGCTCAATGAAAGCAGTTTATAATTATTATTTATTTAAATCGACCAAGAAGATTACGATGCACACAAGACACCCTTGACTTCTGTTTAATTTTACGCCACTCCCTCAACACCTGCAGCATGTGTGCCTAAGGAGGAGACTCAACTAAAGAACATTTAAACTTTAAAATGATAAATTTTTTCCACCTCGGAAATAACTTGGATTGTAATCATTTATTTCCTTGGGAATAACTTGACTTGAAATCAAATCAAATCTCTTCGAACAATTCATACTAAAAAAAAATATTACACAATGTATCATTCATGCTGATATCGTATCTAATATCGGTATTGGATCTGAAGTGAAAAATGCATCGGGACACCCCTACTTTTCAGTCATTCACATATTCAAAGAAGTTAACTATTGTTGTGAGATCGTACCACAACTTTGATGACAAGTGATGGACCTGTAATGTGATGTGGAGAGGAACGATGAGGGAGAGAAACTCGAGCTAAACAACGATGCCTACTGCCACTGAAGCGTAAAAAGAAGCAAACCAGCGTGAACAAAAAATAAACTTAAAAACAGTCATTAGAGCGCTCACCATTAACTTTGATGAGTGACGAATGCACTCCTGAATACAGTCACACTGAACGGTTATTTGCAAGTATACATTGTTGGAGTGTGCATCTATCAAATGAAAGACGGTTCAATATGCAATCAATGATTGATGATGAATGACTGATCAATGATTCTACAACGGTACATTTTCAAGTGGAATAATTCGCTTTGAGTCCACGGGATTACGATTTAGTCCAAAGTAGTATGGCGGTAGCTTGTGTTACATTTATTGTTATGTAACAAGTGAAAAACTCTCCGAAGCCCAAACTATTAGTTAATTAAAGTCAAAGAAACAACTTGTCAACAGCAACGTGGAGTCAGAGATGGCTTTCTGTCAGTGTCACTAAAATTTTTAATACTCATCAAAATTGTCTTGGATTTTTTTTCTAGCACAGATTTTTGAGGATTTTTTTATATGCATTTTAACATACGTTGAAATTCATAGCATAGCTATAAAAAAAAGCAAGCTGAACCCATATCTTAATTTGGGTACATTACTTTATTATTATTATTATTAAAACAAGTGACAGAGAAAAAAGATGGTAGATTCAGAATCAGCACAAAAAATTTAGATGTTTACTTGCATCCTTGATTAAAAAATAAGTAAATATTTGTTAACCAGTGTTATTTCCGTCTACTACTGTACTTCTTCCTTCTTGTGATTTTTTTTTTTTTTTTTAATTTTTTTTTTTGTATGTTGTTGTCTCGTGTCCGTGTTGCTACTCTGGAAAAAAAAGATTGTTTGGGGAAGGAGACTCGTGATTGTTTGTCGATATTTTTTACTGTATGATGTATTGTGTTGATCATGAGTACGCCAAACACTATAAGAGCAGTATGCACATACAGCAATTTTGTTTCCTCAAATTTGCCATAAGCCTTGGATGTGTACTTATTCTAAAAACATTGGCTGCATTCCGAAGTCGACTGTAAGGTGCATTCGACTTGAAAGGCTGCATTGTATTTTCAAAAGCAACAAAGGTTGTGGTTGCATCGTCATCAAGTTCTTTTCTTGTCCTGAAGTCAACAAAACGCGTTTGAGTTCATGCGCACTGCAAGGCTCGTTCAGGTGATGAAAGCCTTCGATAAGCCGAAGCAGAAATAACCTAATTTCATTGCTCTTCTTAATGACATTGCCAGATGATTAGCGTTTGTCATGGGAAACAGCATTGCATGTTTTGCCCGACATGTTATTCTTCTGATATCAAACTAAAGACATTTACATAAGCACTGGACAGAAGTGTAAAATCTTCAAAATGTATTAGTGGCTTATTTCCCGCATGATGCCTCCGCTAAAGTACCCACATTGACATTTTATGGTACTTGAAAATCAAGCAGGCAAACAGACTTTTATCACTGTATAATTGGCCCCTTGTTTATTGTCGGAAAGAGATCCTTTGGGAGGACGTTGTTGGCTTACTGCTGTTTATGCGCTGCAATTATTCTGGCTTTAGCCTCACCAATTAAATCCTCTGTAGTGTGGGTAAACGTATAGCGACGACAACACAGCAGGTCGGGAATCTGATTCAATTGATTTGCTCTTTTGCTTACAATTGCGTGATGCGTGAAATGAAATGAAGACAGTCTACATGTGCAGAATGATTCTCGGACAGGAAAAACCCAATGAGACAGTTGTCCGTAGCAAAGGTGAGCCATCTCCCACATTTGGAAATGGATTCCTATATACTGTACATTTTATTTAACATTTTATTGTCTCATTTTTATTTTAAATGTTATTGTTAAGGCCACATCCAGCCTTCCACGTTACTTTCTATGGCCCACGCAAGTTTTCCTAAACTTCAGTTGACTTTGAGAAACCGTTAATACACTCAACCCTAGTTATTTGCAATAGTTGGGGATCGAAACCTGCATAGCAAAAATTTACTTAATTTAGTTGAATTAAAATGAATCTATTATCCTCACAAGGGCCGCGGGTGTGCTGGAGCCTATCTCGGCTGTCTTCATGCAGAAGGCGGGGTACACCCTGGACTGGTTGCCAGCCAATCACAGAATTCATGTAACGATCTAGCTAAAAAATGTAATAGCTCAGTGGGTAACTGGGTGACTTTGTTTCGGGTTCAAATCCCAGTCAAAAGGAATGGTAACATTCCGCTGAGCCCTAAACCTGGATATACTGGGTTGCGTCAGGAAAGGCGCTTGGTATAAAAACTGTGCCACAAATATATCATGCGAGTGACTTGCTGTGGTTACCGCTGACTGTGGAAAGCTTATTTTTCTTGCGGCTTGGATAATGGAAAGATGGATGGATGTTGGGGAATATAACTTTTGGACTTTTTAACCACAGCTAAACTGATAACTTGGTAACTTATTTCTGCGTAGCATCAACTAATCACGATTGGTAGTCTATACCCCATGTTGAATAAAAAAAAAAAATGACCCAAGGTACTGAGTCAACCCAGCGCTGAGTGAGCCATTTCACCTAAATTAAGATATTTCAAATTTTATCTTGCTCTGGTCTAAATCTGTAATTTCCTATTTGTGTTCCACTTAAAAATAATGGATTACAGCTGCTATATTTGATGATTTATTGATGGTTTCACTACCAGTTCAGGGTGTCCCCCGCCTACTGTCCAACGATAGCTGGGATAGGCTCCAGCACACCCCTCGACCCTAGTGAGGAGAAGCGGTACAACTAATGGATGGATGGATGATACAGTTTCAACCTTATCTACTTCTAATAATAGTGTACGCACCTCTCCAGTGTCCACCAGGGGCTCCAAAGTGATGATGCCTTTACTTTTGCTCTCGTTGTCGCTAAGCAAGTCATCTTCTGACTCCACCGCAGAGGAGCCGGTGGAGGAGACGGAAGAGGTGGACAGCTTCCTCCGCAGGCTGCCGTCCACCGCTTCGCCTTCTCCCCAGTCCTCCTGCTTCATCTCCCGCGAAAAGCCGCCCCCATCCGGGGTGATGGTCACCTGAGGTACTCGGCTTGCGTCCATCACATTTCCAAACGCGCACGACAGTTTGATTCGCCGGATCCACGGTGGGAGTTCATCGCAACTCTGTGGGAATCACTTGTCGAGAGAAAAAAAAAAGTCAGACCCAAATCGTGGGAGTTCCTACGCTGTTTTGGGTGACATTGAACGCGTCGTGTCAGCGCACGATAACAGCCTTCGAGGCTCGTGCTGCCTTCGGGAGCTTCACACTTGTGTGGAGGCTTTTTCAGTGCTATGCAAACAGTCCAACACGACTTCCTCATCGTTTCTGTGTAAGCATCGTCGCCCCTGAGTTGAGTTGTGTGCTGGTGCTTGACGCGCGTTCATGTGGTTCACGCCTGCGCACTCAGCCCAAACGGAGTACAGTCCAGTAAACTTCAGTGTCGCATTTTGCATTTAAAACGGGCCGATGGGACAGGCCCAAGTCATTCATAGATGAAGAAATAAAGTAAAAAAATACATGTAAATTAAGTATGGTTGTAATAATTTATTTTGTGATTAATACATCAATAGAAATAAAAAGAATAAGAAATACCAATTTACTACAGTACATGTAAAATACCAAAAAACGGTTAATTATGATAATCAAATGATATATTCTCGTTTTTAATGTTACAATTGTTTAATAATAAAATGCATATACATACATATAATGTTACATTTTGAAAATATATATTTATCTTATTTCTTAGATCAATTAATAAATACATTTTATTTAACATAAATCATTCAAACCCCTGGGCTCTTGTAAACGTAAATGTGCGGTGGACAGACCCTGGTCATAATCATGATCATAAAAACACATGCTGGATGGAAGGAGGGACGGACGGACGGGTGGATAGATAGATAGATGGATGGATTGGTAGATATACCGAAAAATATGTATTCATAGCATTAATAAGAATTTTAGTGTAAAAACACACGCGCACACAATCTTCTATACCCGCACTATCCTATAGATGGCGACAACGCATTTACTCACCGTTATCTACGCCTGTTTATGCGCCCAAGAAGAAGAACCGCCTCTCCTGAGGTTTACGGCACTGTTGCCAAAGTGAGCCCTCCTGTGTTCCCCACTAGAACACCACTTACGAGTTCTCTCCCAGGACGTTCGCGTTTCAGCCTCTTTAGCTATTCACACGTTTAAAGGGAACACTATGTTTGTCGTTAGACGCTCTCTCCGCCTCGGTTTGAAGCTGTTCGTGCCCGCCGTGGCGAGGCGAGGATGCGCAGGAGCTTCTATCCCAGTGGACGATGTGGTGAACGGGCTTACAGACGAGCAGATACAGGTTAGTTAACCAAACGGGGCAAGCTAGCTTCACCAATTTTACAATTTTGCTGCAGCGAATGAGACAATTTTTGTTATCCGCGTCTTGTCATGTGTTTAGTTGGCATCCTGACAAGATTGCACAACAACTAAGTACAGCAACATTCCGCCCCTTAGTAGTAGCCGACCTAGCACAACTCTAATTTGTATTTTGAGAGGGAGGGGGGACTTCCAAATTAGTCTTTTAGCTATTTTTCATGCTTAAATTTCGAAAGGTGACACAGTGTCAATGGGTTACGTGGGTGGGCCTCATAATTAGCATTTGATTGGGTGACAGTTTGCCCTGCCCCATCTAAGGCATTTAAAATTACAATGCGATACTGAAGTTGCTCAAAGTGTGACATAACCACGATCGGCTGATTTAGAATGGTAATTATTTCACGGTGATGGAATGTACTTTGTCCTATCTAGTCTGCGATTAGATCCAATCGCAAAGCTGTTAACGCACATTTGTGCATCAAGGTAAGTGGAGGTTCTCCTCTTCATGTTGCAGAATGATCCAAAATATTGTTCATAAAAAGTAAGCTCTACACTTTTTTGGCGCTGATTTAAAGTGTCCTTACTTTTTTCTTAGTAAACCAGGTTTTTATGATTTTTTTTGGGGGGGGTTTGTTTTGTTGTTTTTAAGTTTAACTATAAAACGTGAGCAATACATATTTTACCATACGTTGTAAATTATAGCTGATGTTGAAAAAAAATCCATCTGTTTCTGAACCTAACAATCATAAATATGACTGAATATATTACTGTTACGTGTTATTATAATTATCAATATTATATAAAGTTGAGTTGCGAGAGAAATAAATTGAGTGCAAATTTGAAATCGGTGCAAACAAAAAAATCTAGTTAAATTTACTTGCATTTGTGCGATGCACTTTTGCTTTATTACACAGCTTGTATGGGTTGCCTTGTTGAATCTCATTGGATGCGTGTGAAAAACTGTGAAAAAGTCAAAGTGGTCTATTAAAAGATAAACTAAACACCTTTTTAAAGAGAATGTGCTTGTTACGTTGAGAAATGTGAAACTGTTATCTTTATATTTTTTGACATATTGTCATGAATTGTTTTGTTTTTTTGCCTTTGTCTTTCACAGCTCAGGCAAAGTGTTCGTAAATTCTGTGCAGAAAAACTAGCGCCCTATGCTGATGAGATAGACAAGAAGAATGAGTTTGCAGGGATGCGGGTAAGTTTCAGTGCTTTTATAGCGCATTAATGTTGGAGTGATGATGGTGAGCATAACGCAATTTGTTCTTACACTGTCATGAGTTTATTGTGTTATATTGCCAGGAATTCTGGAAAGACATGGGAGACATGGGGTTGCTTGGCATGACTGCACCAGGTACATCCATTCTTATTCAGCTCCTCTTAATAGTTTTGACAAAATGTTTTCGGGAAGGGAACTTCATTGGGTATTTTATGTATTTATTTACATATATATATATTTTTTTTTTTTACATGTTAATTTTAATAATAATCTTCCAGTGGAATACGGAGGCACTGGATTGGGCTACCTCGATCATGTCATCGTTATGGAGGAAGTCTCACGCGTGTCAGCGGCCATCGCTCTCAGCTACGGCGCTCACTCCAACCTGTGCGTCAATCAGATGGTGCGCCACGCCACAGAGAAGCAAAAAGAGAAATACATGCCAAAGGTTCGTGCGCGGGCGCATACGGTTAAAGAATAGCTTACCAAAAGAAAGTTAATGTTCATATGACATTTGCGGTTTATTTGCAGTTACTGACAGGAGAGCATGTGGGTGCCTTGGCCATGAGTGAGCCGAACGCCGGCTCTGATGTGGTGTCCATGAAACTCAAGGCGAAGAAGCAAGGTATGCTTGTTCAGATTCTGGTTTTGAAATTACAGTGGCACTGCTTTTTCAACTAAAACATTTTATTTTTAGCATAATACCTATTTTTCTTATGAGGCAATGTTTTATGTCACATTTTAACATTCTTGATTCTCAGCAAGTGTACAAAAAACAAAACAAAAAAACTAGCCCCTCCAAAGCAGTCTTGCAATCTGATAAGCACATAATAATTCCAAAGAAAGGTGTGCAATATGGACAATATGTATCCCGATGTAGTATTTTTCCTTAAAATCAGGAGCAAAACAATAAAATGCTTTTCCACTAGATGACAGAAGGTATATAATGACCCTGTAAAGCCACTTTTTATGAATCGCGATGTGCCGTGAGATTTCTTTCCGATGTGAAATATGTGCCATGGCTCAATAACGGTTGGAAAAACACTACATCACATTTTTTTTTTTTGTGGACCATATCCACCTGTCTGTCACGGTAATTGTGGAAATATATTTTATAGCGATTAACAATGTGTTTTTACAGAACACATACTGCCATGCCCTCGCAACATGGGAAAGGACAGCCCCCCTGGCTCACTGATGCACTTTTCAACCCTTCATGGAACTTAAACTGTTTATCTCTAAATGTATTGTTCCCCAGGTGACTACTATATTCTGAACGGTAACAAGTTTTGGATCACAAACGGACCAGACGCTGACGTCCTCATCGTGTATGCCAAGACAGACCCAAAGGCCTACCAGAAAGGCATCACTGCTTTCATTGTTGAGAAGGTGGGTCAGACGACTTTTTATTGATGCGATCGCCGATGCTGTGGTGGTCATCACGCTTCCAAGTGGTTCTGTCCTGCAGGGAATGCCGGGTTTCTCCACAGCACAAAAGCTGGACAAACTGGGCATGAGGGGGTCCAACACTTGTGAGCTGATCTTTGAGGACTGCAAAGTACCAGGTGTGCGTCCAAGAATCACATGCGGAATAGCAGAGAGCACAAACCTTCTGGTTCTTCGTCATGCATTTTTTTTTTTTTTTATTGTTTTTTAAATTTTTTTTTTTTTTAAAGAGGAGAACATCCTGGGTCCGTTAAACAAAGGTGTTTACGTGATGATGAGCGGTCTGGATCTGGAGAGGCTGGTACTTGCGGCTGGACCTGTTGGGTTAGTACTACTTGGTTAATGCTGAATGGATTTGACTTTGTGTATTGAAATCTCGACACAATTGTTTCTGTTCAGCATCATGCAATCTGTTTTGGACTCTGCGGTTCCCTACCTACATGTCAGAGAAGCTTTTGGAGAGAAGATTGGACACTTCCAGGTTTAAACTTTTTTTGTCTTTTTATACAAGGATAAAACACTTTGCATGTGAGTTAAATTAACCTCATACTTGTCTTTCAAACAGCTGATGCAAGGCAAGATGGCTGACATGTACACCAGGTTGAGCTCTTCTCGCCAATATTTGTACAACGTCGCCCGGGCCTGTGACAAAGGACACTTAAGCGCCATGGTCAGCAATTGTACACTTGTCATATACAACATTAGGTACCCCTGCACAAAATAATGAAATCCAGAATACTACACCACTGAAAACGACAATAAAAACTGTTGAATTACTGTCCCCAACACACGTATCAAACTTAAGGCCCGAGGGCCAGACCCGGCCCACTTCTACATTTTAAGTGGCGCGTGAAAGTCACATTGCCATATTGGACAGAACAACAACAAAAAAAAACTTTTTGTGTTTTTTTTATGTCACTATATTGTGTTTGTATGAATACATATTAGAATCTAATAACAATATCATATAATGTTTCTTAAATAATTCATATTTAATTTCTAATTGAAAGTCTGTTTTTTTTTTAATGTTTTTTTTTTTTTTTGGGCCCTTGACATTCATTTTAGTCATTGCCTACCCATCTGGCAACAATTGGCAGTAATTATTGCTTTGTGTTGCCACTGCAGGACTGTGCCGGCGTCATTCTGTACTGTGCAGAGAACGCCACCCAGGTCGCGCTGGACGGCATTCAGTGTTTGGGTGAGTCAAAAGACCTCTGCTTTTTCATGAACAATCACGTACTACAAAATTCAAGGAAAAGGGGAATCGTTCTGAAGATGTGGACTGTGACCGACAACAAAGGGGTTACTTGAATTGAATATTTAAAAAATTAATTTCATCAGTAAGATGGCAATTGATATGGTTAAAAATATTGTGCACATGAAGGTATGGCAAAAAGTAAATGATTGCGGAGCGACTTCAACAGGAAGGTGGGGAGGTGTGTTTCTTCACACAAAATGAGAGCTGGGAGGAGAATGAATGTGACATTTCACCGCTGGCATTTTCATTTACGTTGAAAAAAATAAATAAAAGTAAACACCAAGGCTTCACTTTAATATACATGTGTGTTATTTTGTTGTGACATTTAGCCGCCATGCGCATTGCTCACCCTCATACACATAATGTCATGGACATTCGCAACTTCAACCGCTTGTAAGCAAGAGATGTGCCTGATCTTTTAATCAGTTCATGGTGAATTGAAATGATTTAACTTTCAACAAGGTAGGGTCGTGTTTTTTTTTTTGTTGGTGTTTGTTTTTATCTTGCCGCAAAAGAAGCATAATTGATTTTACTAGTTGGTACAACCAGCAGAGGGTGTTGTACCGGCAGACCTAATTTGGTTTGCTCTCTTATGGGCTGCTCTACAAATCAAAACATAAAAAAAGTTGGTGAGGGACACTTTTTAACTAAGATATTGTAATGTAATTGTCGTGTTATACACATTGCTGTTACTATTGCAGTATTTTTTTTTAATTAAAGTCAGTCTGCTGGAATAGGATCCAACACACCTGCGACCCTAATGAAGATGCTATGCAAAATACGAGCACAAAAGTCAATGCGCACTTGTAATGGAATTTTGAATCTGTTTCACTATCAAAAAAAAAAAAAATCTGTTGTTTTTCAAATGACAGCATGTAAATAGTTATTTACATCACTGTGAATTAGTTAAGCCCATGCCAAGTCTGAAAGCACTCAGGGAGTCGTTTTGTTTTCATCGCTGTTGGTTGGGTATTTAATTAGTTCGTTTGTAGGCACAACACAACAGCAGCTTTTCATAAAACTTTGTTCATTACATTATGGTGGGGATTGGATGGCCCCTTGTCTTTTAATAACATTTTACATCACTTATGAACCAGCAATGACACTTTTCCACAACACGGTACGGTATGTACTTGGCTCATCATGGCTGTACTCGACTACTGAAGTTTTTCCATTGGCAAAAGGTCAGCTGGGTTTCCAAGCAGTCAGTACCACATGGGTGACAAAACCACTGCTGGTGACTCACTGATTGCAAAAATTCACAATGTTTGAGGATAGAAACATGGTATGACGGGGTGGCAGCTGCTACCAATTGAAATCAAATGAATCTATCAATTCTAAATTCAAAAGGTTAATATAAATATTCCAGATATTGACTTCATAGTGCGTATAAACATTTTAATCACCAGCTTAGAATTCAGCTGTATTTTTGTTCTTCAGGTGACATGCCTTAGCCTTAGCCCTCGACTCTACAGTTTAATACTGAGAAGTAAATATGATGGGTCCTTAAGGCAATACTGAGTTTTGGATTTACGAAGGGCGCACAAATAAGTAGTTTCCACAGTGGTGTAAGAATACGAGATTACCCGTCACAGGAAGACATGGCCGTTTTTTCATTTAGTTTTATATTCATGGCCTAAAAGTGTTTTGTATCAAAAAATAAATAAATCAATAAATGTGGCGTGGTTTTCATATTTTCCCCACTTACCGTACTCTTATTTTAAAGTTGACTACCACACTATTCTGAGAACATCAGATCGCCATTCACCTGTTTGCAAATTTTTGGGGGCGTAACCTCTCCCCCGATATTGATTCAGAAACTCACCTGTTTGCTCTTTTTCTGCTCAGGCCAAAGCATTGTCTAATAAATAAAAAGCCACAATGTTGACCTAAGAGGAGAATCTTCATTTACTTGGGCTTGTAAAATAGAAAAATTTGCTTTGCTGCCATCTTGTGGCATCTAAAGGCAATTTCAATAATTTTTGGTTGGATAACATTTTTTTTTTGCGGATTTTGGCTAGTCGCCGAAAATAGTGGGGGTTAACACTTAACATCTCAGGCTCATTTTTTTTACACACAATTTCCTTGAATTGCTACCCTACTAAGGAGCAAGGCCGCATTTTCTTTCAACCATCTGCATCACTGCTCTGTCACCAGGTGGTAACGGCTACATCAACGACTACCCCATGGGACGCTACTTGCGGGATGCAAAGCTGTATGAAATCGGCGCTGGCACGAGTGAAATCCGTCGCCTTATTATCGGACGATCCTTCAACGCCATGTTCAAGTGAGAGAGAGAGAGAAAGGGAGAGAAGCGCTAATCTCAGCGAGCTAAAGTGCAAATTTGTCCACAAGAAACACTTCCTCACACCCCAAGGCCTTAACTTGTTTGACTCATCAGTACCACTGACGTACATCATGTGTGCGAGTCTCTCTTGTTCTGTTTTTCATATCAAGCAATAACTTTAATTACTCAAATGCCAGTAATACAGTTTTTAAATGTCTCTGTTACAGCAAATCATGCGTGCAATTAAATTCTATTAGCATTTGTAAGTCTTTTCACTTCATGTTAATGTCTGCTTTCATTTCAATTCCAGAACCTCCCAGCTAAACGAAACTGATTTTGTAAACACTGCTATTTCCTGTATGTTCAGTACCTCTGCTAGGTGCTTGGCAACAATGTGTGGAACTAATCAAGTCGCCCTTTTTCTATTTATAAGATAAACTTCTTCCTGTAGCAGTGCTGTGAGAGTAAAATAGCACACAGATTATTTTGATTATGCGTAGGGATATTATTGAGTTTTGGTGTCGCTCCAATGCATTTGGTGCCGAGTCCTGCTGCTGGAATCAAACCGAAATGATCAATATTGACTTTTCTCCAGCCTTCCAGGTGTCCATTGCTATCATAACCACTCATGATTGTACATTGTTGATCAAACAATTCAGTGCACACAAACTGATCACTGTTGGACTTCTTCTGGTAGTAAACAATGTTGAAGTAATGTTTTAGTGATAAAGTGATTCTAATCTTGGACATTCTCAATTAAATTGTCAAATGTTTTTTCTTCTCTGCCGAGCTTTTGGATTTGAAAATAACGTAGATGTACGTGTTATAGATGAACAATGTTGTGCAAAAAAAGAAGAAGCGTTTTTCAAATGCGTGTTAATTATTCTGTACTGCTAAGGCATGACAGTTGTATGGTGTAGTTATTGTATGCAACATAAACTATACAGTGGTGTAGATTGTATAATAAAAGCATGATTAAAAAATGCCTGTGAAGTACAACAAAAAAACAACGGCAAAAATTCAAAACCATATCGTGCAGGATGTCATGTGAGATGTCTGCTCAAAACATGTTTTGCTTTTTAAAAGTTGTTTCCCCCTTTGGGTCTTTTGTCAAATGTTTGTGTGATGGGAAAGAGAAAATGTTGCATGAAGCCATAGTACTATCTAAGCAAAATAATTCATTAAATACCAAGAACACAAATTAATTTTCCCAAGCCGTTGCTACTATGAAATACACATTATGAACAAGCAAATACATCCTCCAGCAATGCCCATTAGATGCTGTTTGCAGAGTATTTTTACTTTATCTTAGTTGTATTTTTACAGTATTTAGCATCACTACATACTTGTGTGACAGTTAATGTTAAATACTATGTAAATGTTGCAACATTTAAAAATGTGGTACAGTGAAAGCGGTTTTATAATAGTGAATAATTGAAGCATGGAACATGTGATCAATCTTTGTAGTCAACAATCAACGGTAAAATCCTCCTTTAAAAAAAAAAAATCAAAATTATTGGTTCACTTGTCACTTAGAGCCCCAGACAAGAATAGGAAGATGTTGATAAAATGAGAACAATTTGGCACATTAAAGGTATAGATATAAAAAGTCACAAAATGCTAATTCGGAGCCACAATATGCTAACTTGCGACCACAAAGTATACAATATGTTGAGCACACAAAATTAACTTTAACTGTCCAATAATTATATCAAGATGAATTTATATTTTGTACACACATTATGTATCAATAGTGTGTCTCTGTAGCATAGACCTTTTTTTTTTGCCTAGTCACGTTAACGAGGGCTCCACTCCATTAAGTACAAGCTAAATGGAATGTGGCCATGAATAATGTAATGACGCTGGTGGTTTTTCCTGCTTTGAATGACAGGTTGCAAATATGAACGGAGGGCAAACTGACATATCACATGACCATCACCTGTTTGGGTGACAGAGCTTTTCTCCAATTGCCAAAATTATAACTGAACACTGAAAATGACCATCTTTTCATTGTGTTGACTTTCTCAACTAAATGCACGAGTAAAATTGATTGAACTATGTTCTATTTTAAAGTGATTTGACCTTCATAGCAAAAAAAAAAAAAAAAAAGTTTCTTCTTGGGTGCAATGGGATTTTAGTGGAAAATAAGAGTTAAGTTCCTCGGAGAATAAACATTTTGGAGGATTGACACGTTTGACGGAAGAAGTGGCCTATGTAAGAACTTTAGTTTTGGCCAATGAAATCAATACTAAAGTAAGTGATATTTACCATTACATCAAATTTATTTTACCTGCTCTCTTTTAGACGGCGCTGAACTAAAAAACAGATTTATAAGCCAAAGTCATTACTGAAATGACAATGATGGGAATTCAGGGATCAACACCAAAAGAAAAAGTTGTTTGGCTTTTCCTCCATTGATGAATTTCAAAGATTTTCCAGATGAATGAAGCCAGTGGAGCCTGTAATCAAAGGAGCTTTACCAAGTTTATTATTACTCAAATATTTGCACTAAAGTAAATGTGAGTTTGTTATCGTAGCAAGATGAGGCACTGAGTCAGATAACCGTCAAATGACTCAAAAATAGCTGCAGCTAAAATCAGATATGACCAAGTACTGCGGCATACCATAATAGCTTGCCTTGACCTAATGTGACATTTTAAGCAAACACATTCAATATGGAGGTGAGCCTTTTTGACATGTTAATATGTATTAAAATTCAAAATGGTTTGAATAAAATTATCACTTGGTTGTTTAATTTCTCTAAATGACTGGGCATGCATTTCTAGTTGTAGATAAGTCATGAAAAAGCGAATTACAAGTCTTGATTAGGTGAGCCATCAGTAAACATTTTGACCGTCAAACAAACTGTCCGACTGACGTGTTTCGAAAGAGGATATACAAGGAAATAATTATGGGCTACATATCGCTCCAAAGAGAGCATGCATGACAACAAGATAATGGCAATGGCTGTCATTTCAACCACTCGAACCATTCATTACGCAATTGCACCTCGACAACAGTGGTTTGACGTACTTTTGAATAATTGCGCTGATGGCGTTCCCTATTGTCATTTCTGTTTTTTTGTTACTAAGTTGTTGTTGTTCCACGCGGAAAACAAATCTTTTAGATCTGTTCATCAGCTTGCATTTACTCTTTCCATTTCATTACAAGAACACCTATTGTGAACAACTGCGTCACTGAAATCCTGATTTCATTGTATAATACTTGGTAAATCACAATGGGCTTTGATTGCATGTGACACAATCTAATTGTATCCAACATGGGATCCGTATCAAAATGTTATGCCCTCACAATGTTTGTATTGCCAACAGAGGTCTTAATTATTGAGGTCGTACAACTACACTGCATCGAAAGTATTTACATGACCTTACATTCTGTTCATTTATTTTTTAATTTCACTCTGAGAGTGTCAATTTGTCAATTAACTTTGTAAATATTTGATACATCATCAGTGTGCATGTGTCCCAAATGCGGTGTCCAGTGGGTGACCTTTCCACACACGAAGCATTTTATTGAACAAGATAATAGGCTTCAAAATAATACAAAGTTGAGGTTAGCATGTTGTCTGGGCCCTCGCAAGCATTCCAATTACTCGAGTGGCCCCCTTTGCAAAATAAATTGCTCGTCCCTGAACTAGAGGAAGAAAAAAAAGAGTCAATTGTCTTTTGATTTTTTTTTATATATATATATATATATTTCAAAAAGAGTTAGCCTAATATTAGACTTTAAAAAAATGTAACTATGCTATTAGTTCCTTAGGTCATATTTTAACGTTTTAGCAAAGCATGGAAAAGCACAAAAAAACACCATCTGGCTTGATTCGATCTTTGCTGATTAACACGATGTGTTTGGTGGAGAATCAACTCGCCTAAAGAAAAAAAAACATAATTTCAGCAGGCATATTTATGGATATTTGAAAATGACTCTGGAAATAATGTTAGGCTAAAAAAATGTTGATGCCTATATGGTCGTCCAATAGTGGAATGATCACCGACAGTATTTATGTGCCCTATTAATATTTGCATGTACAGTAAGTACATAAAGATTACTGTACGGTGGCCCGGGCAAGGTGTCATGGTGTCGTCCGTCCGTGTGGCCCTTTAAGAAACTCTCCATGTTTTCTCTTCGTGATGCGTCAACATAAAAAGCGGATGATGTTGTTATGTAAAAACACGCACAAGTGAGCCGTACTTTTGCCTCTATTTCCTCCACGCCGGAGACGACACACAACGACTGCTCGATTCCAAGCCCCCACGCCGCCGCCGTGTGTGTGAGCCATCCACTCGGATTAGCAGTCGGAAGTGTAACGACCGGAGCTTTGGCAGTTCGGACTTGTCTGAAGGGAAGCTTCAAGTGAACGAGCGTCCGGGCACGAGAAGCGTACACCTGACACGTCCTTCTCCTCGCCTCCCACTGGAAGTGACTTTTTGTTTCCACCAAAGGAGAGCTTTTACTTCAGAGGTAAGGCACCAAGCCGTTTACGTCAAAGTGTCCGAGAACGATGCGAGGAGCTCGGGGCAGTGCGCCAAGCTACACGCCGATGTAGCGATACACGTAGCTAGCAACTTTTTTTTTCTCCTCCAAAAACAGTTTCTTGTACTTGCATCACTTGTGCTTTCTTGTGTGTTTATTTAATCAGTGGTTCGGCTGAATTTCCCCGGGGGTGAAAATGTCACTCTTAGTGTCTGTTTGACAGCTTTGAGTCAAGTTTGAGCCTCGACTCAGAAGGAGAGTTGATGCGTTGTGCTGTTAAGAATTTTTTATAGATGGAGCCTCAATGTCGGTTTACTTTCTTTTTAAGTGAAGACACTTAAACCTTTTGGTGAATTGTCCTCCGCGGACTAATATACATTTAATCGAAATCAAACCTTACATATTGTTTGAGTCAAATTTGACCCGTTTGACATCATCAAAAACATAAAAAAAACGTTCTTTCACCCTGAAATGCGATGATTTTTGTAATGGTGACCCAAATCACTGTGAAATGTAAATATTTAAAAATGTCCTTATTTTATGAAAGTGCCACACTGTTTGTGTATACTGAGGAGTCTACTGAAGTGGATTTTAGATTTGCCAGTAGGCTTTATATCAAGAGTAATAGTCGTAATATTGAAACTATACATACCATAAATGTGTGTATTTATTTAATGGGACAGTGCTAACATTGGTGTTGCCTCCCGAGAACTGTTTGTGTTTCCACCACATTTGCACCGATCCTCACCAAATCATGCCCAGTTATTCTTTGGGTCATCATGGGGGTATACAATGAAAAAAGACACTAACTTCACCCTGAAACATTGATTAAGGATTCATCATTAGTGTTACACTGACTTGAAATACATTTTGAAAACAGCTATAGTTCATAATTTTATAAAGAGAATTATGTGGACATTCTGAGCCAGCGTTAAAATTGACTAGTAATATGCTGTGTCAGGAAGGAAAATGAAGACAATGTAAGGGTTAAGGAAATGTCACTTTCTAATGCACAGATAATTAGGTGCAGTATGAGTAATTCTGCCTTTACCGAGATAATGACATGCATGTTTTAATTGACACTCTAAGGGATGTATTAATTTAACAATATATTATTTATAGTGGTTGTCGGCAGTGTTTTGGTAAGCCTTCCTTCAGTCCATATCAGAAACAAGTTACAATTGGAGCCACATGATAAAATGTTAATTCCTGGGTTTCACTATCAGTGCTTGTGGTGTTTTCCCGAGACAAAAAAATGTGGTCAACTAATGTTTAAATGATGAAAGCCGAGTGACAAGCCACTGTCACATTCCCACAGTTTGCTTAGGGAATGTCTACTGTCCTACCACCCATCCATCTTCTGTCGGGCTTGTCCTGGTAACGTTTGCAGGTGAGCCGTGCCTTCCCCCGGTTGCCTTTGGGTGAGAGGCGTGGTACACCCCTGGACTGGTTGTCATTAACCTGCAGGACATAGAGCTAACAAGCATGTCAAGATCGTACATATGAACAAGTCTTCAATGAACCTACACATGCATGCTTTTTTTGTGGGAGGAAGCCAGAGATTTGACAGTATATTAAATCCTTTTTGGGATGCTGCCACCATTTTTTACCCCCCATAAAAAAAAAACCCAATTGGAATTGAATGAGTTTGACCCCGAGCCACCAGAGTTGTCATTGTAAAACATTAAATAGCTGTACAGACATTGTTTAAAGTGGCATTTTAACATTAACTGTCATACAGTTATAAAAATAGGTTAACCGCTGTGATAGACAATAAAAATGCTCGTAAAGGTCTGTTAGCGTTTACAGAAAGGGTGAGGAACTTTTTTTTTTTTTTTTATATATCAGGGTTCTTATAAATTCTCAGATCACAGACTCAAAGGTCTTTACTACATTTTGTAAGAACTATGATGCATCGAAGGCAGCATTGTGAACTCGTGGCGAGCACGTCCACGCTACAAATCTCTGCTCAAATTTCTCTATGTGCCCCGACTTCCTCACGTAAGAGACTAAGGAGCACAAATGCGATAGAAAATAATGGATGATCAGACAAATGTCTATCATTAAATATTGTGAAAAACTGTTCCTTTAAGGCTGTATTTGTAGAATTGCAGGCTGGGCTGGATTAAATGCTTTCGCCAGTTTTAACTATCATAATTACTTTGATGAAATGAAAGCAGCTATGAGGTGTGACTTGAATTTATATGACTGCTAACATTGTACTTGTTGAACAGCCATCCAATTGTACACGTAATGGAATGTGTTATTTTTGTTGCATGTGGAATGCCTCAGAATTAGTGATGAAACCACTTGACTGATTTTGACCCTTTTGGTAAGATTTCCAAAACTAATGTTATTCACCCCAGGTAGCTCGCTCGCTATATATTGGAGATCACACCTCAGATTTAATGAGGAACTGAAATTGTAATTTTCTATCATTTATCAACATTACTGTATTCACACCAGAAAAGTCCTTTCATCCACTTGTTTAGTCCGAACCAATTTTTTTTTTAGTCTTTATTTGGTGCGGTTTGTATTCACACTGTACTCCAATGAGAGCATGTCGCTGTTAAATTTTAATGGCTGTTTCAGGTGCATTTTAATTTACTGGGCAGCATTTTGCAGGTTGTGTTTCTTTGAAAAACAATAACTTGTGGCAGAGAAATAAGAAACAGTTTGAAACCGTAATGCAAATTGAAGGCTTGCGTTTGTCTGTGAAAAATAATCAGCTATACATGACATATTACATTTGCGAGCTGCCAGGCTAGTTCTGGTGTCTGAATGCTATGTTTGTAAAGCCCATTGTGCACAGAAAACTCTGACAGTGGTACTTCAGCTTTGTGGTCCGTCCTTGACAGGCCTGTCATGGTGTGTCGGTTCCGACTGGCAGCGGCCACATGTGAGCTATAAAGCTGGAGATCAATCCTGCTCGTAATCCCATTATTTCCCAAGAAGCGTCCTGTTGTGGTCATTAGACGGGGGAGGGACGGGCAGGTGGGCGGGCTGCTGCTTTACGTGCCTCCTGTCACCCGAACGCGCTGTCCCGACGGTGGCGCACACACAACACATGCACACTTCCTGCTCGCACACAAGCCACATGTGATGGAAGACGGTAGAATAATAGAGAATGTAACCCAGATGATGCATGCGCACAAGAGAGCAGTTTAAACATCAGTGGGCCATTGTTGTCTCGCCTGAATGGCAAACAAACAGTTGGCGTTCAGAAAGTGAAAACAACATGCCACCCCGCATCAATGACCCATTGTTCCTCAAGTTGCAAAAAACACCCCCCCTTTTTTGTCTTGAAATCTTCTCCGTGTCACTCTGTTGCACCCCTTGTTCAAACCAAGTTAATCAAGTGCTTTATTTTCAAAATCTTGTCACTTGTAATACTTGAAATAATTCTGAGAGCAAGTTTGCCTAGCATAAACATAAATATGTATTCCTGATCAAAAATGAGTACTTGCTTTTGGAATATAGTTCAGCCAAACCTCTTCAGCCTTACTTGCCTTCATACATACATTCCACACATTCAAAGTGTCAGGCCTTGATTGCGATCGGTTAATCAGGATCCAATTATTTATAACCGTCAGTCCTTACATCATCCGTATTTTGCATATTTACTAGTTTGGAGATGCAAAAATGTCATAAGAGCGGCTCTTGTTCTCATAGTTTCCGCTGCTCTGCACGACGCAGCAACAGCGATGTAACAATCAGGCAGCCTGATCAGCGGGTTACTGACTTAATAATCATCAGACGCAACAAATCGATAATGACAGTCATTGCCAACGCTTTCAATTATCGATTTTTCTTGAATTTTATCGATTTGTTGTTGCAGCCCCTACAGTGCTTTACATCGTACAGTACTGAATGAAAGATTGTAAACAAGGTCAAAAACAAATAGGTCGACCATTACTTACTTTTTAAATGATGATAATAGAATCAATGAGGTGAGTTTTATGGACTGTGATTGTGCGTGTGTGTAGGGTTGTTTAAAGGTGCCCCACAAATTTGTGTATCACACGTCTAGCTGGAAGTTGGCTGGGACGGGAACGAGCTCACCCGTGATCCTTGTGATGTGAACCTTTGGCTTTGCTAGCAATCACTGTTTGAATTTTTAGTTGTTAGTTGCATAGACGCCACCAACTTCTGGCCCCTTGAGAACTGATCTTCCAGCCAAGAAGAATTTGGGTTACATTCCACAGTTCCTCTGTATTTATTGCTTTTTCCTCAACTGCATTTTTTTGTCACTTCACACGTTCTTTATTGGATTGAAGTCTGGAGATTGGGCAGGCCACTCCATTCCGTTAATGTTGTCAGGCCTGATCTCAGAAGTTGCTCGCTTACTGATCCGTTTAGCGTAGTAGTCGTTTTATAGTTTGCATGGCCACTTTTTGTTCGACAGAGTTCATGGTCCACCATCATTTGTCCCCCATAGGCCCCTGGGGAAAGATGTGTAGATGCGAGCCACGCTGTTTGAATGAGATAGAGAGAAACAGGAAGTCAGACTAAGGAAACGCAATACTTGGTTAAAGACGGCTTCCTCCATTTGTTTATGATGTACCATAAAAGTCAGGCGCCAATAATGTGGTCCGAAAATGTTAATTGTCTTTTGATTTATTTATTATCTCTTGAATTAAATGCCATCTATATCTTTGCTGCTGTAACACTTCAAATTTCCCCATTGTGGGACTAATAAAGGACATCTTTATCTTTATCACTTCAAATGAAGTTGAAGAAAGCGATGCCCGGTTTCTCCCAGGTTGAGATTTCATTAATTGTTACTATGCAAATAAAACTGTGAATTGTGTTCCACACCCAAAAGAAAATGACCTTGCAGTGAACAAAAGACTATCATGTTAGTATATCACGAGCTCATAAGGATTATAAATAGATTTTGCTAACCAAACCTGACGCTATCTCTCACCAACTTTCGAAAAACTATGATTTCACCCTTGAATAGGCCTAATATGGCTTTGCTTTGTTAAACATTTTGAAGATCCATGATCACCCCAGTCATTAAAAAAACAACCACAAGATGCCCAGATGTTTTATGCTACACACAGGTAGATTACATAAAATGACATCTTTTATGACCCATTTGATGATGAATTAATGTATGTCGCCTTGATGTTCAACGCATCCCCCGATCTGAACATCTACATGAATGAATCCATAACCTTGCAATAACGTGAGCTAAAACGACAATCTTAAGCCTTGAAGGTTCCAACAAGCACACAGATACACTATGAGCTAGTTTGTAATGAAGTGGATTATCCTCCGTGGCTGTACAAATGCCAAGACCTTGTTCTTGTTTTAATGCCAGCTATGCCCTTGTGAGGATAAGCGCTTCGGTTAATGGATGGATGGATGGTTTCAGGCCTGTTTCCACCACTGAATGCATTCAGTTCAGTACAGTATTCCGAGGAAAAAGAAGACCATATAACTTATGTTGGTTTGTAACAGTTTAATAACTGATCTTTAGGGAGCCAGTGTTTTACAATAGTACAATGACCCCCATTTTCTCACGGAGACATATTCCACACTCACCCTCGATAGGTGATAATTTGCAATACAAAGAGACATGAATTATTCTTCCCATACACTCCAAATTAATTTTCAATTTAAAGGTAACTGTCAATAAAATCATACACTTCTTTTTTTTTTTTTTTGGACACTGGGCTCAACAAGTAGCTCTACCCACAGTCGTCATGATGACTGAAGAGTTACTTGGCGATTGTCCGGCAGTTGAAGGGCAGGAGTGGGATCAGTGGCTCATACATGAGACAGGACTGGTTCCTCAAAATAAGCTAATTTTAGTGAAGGATGAAAAAGACTACTGGTATTTTGATGGATGTAAGCTACAGATGTTACGACACCAGGGAAATACTTAAAATACTGCAAGTAAAAAATGTTCTTTACAGTAATGTGTTCGAAGCGCTCTCACTAAGTCTAAATTCTGATTATCGCATTTGTGGAATATGAATTAAGCAACAAAAATGGAGTCCTTGTTACACTTTTGTCACGAAGGGTGGACGATCGTCCACGATATTATCGTCAAAGTTGCTTTCAAAATACATGACTATTAATAATCAGTCTGAAAACTGGTGCATTGATTGGCTGCAAAGTAAGAGGAAGTGATCCAAGTGTCATTCGGCAAATCAGCATGCATAAATGGCAAAGGAAGTGATAAGTCTTCATTCTGCGAATCAGCGAGCAGGATTCAGTCACGTGACTCTATGGCGCCGACTGAACGGAACATAACATTGTTTCAAATATGTCTTCTGAGTAATTTAATAGCAAGGCGGAAGTCCATGTCCCAAGCCTGGAAATTATTCGAGGTTGACTGAAGTCACTTAAACTACCCGAAAATTGGCCGCCTTGAAGAGCAATTCGCCCACACGTCTGTCCCACCATGAACCATGTGAAGGATTACGAGACTTCACAAGCAAGAGCGAAACCATCACACAGCACAACTAAAACCCTTGCCGAGTTGAGCAAACATGTACTTTACCATTGACGAAGCAAGTAAACGTTGGCAGAACGCCTTCACGCACTGTACTTTATATGACGGGGTAAAAATTTGACGGATATTCGATATCTGTGCTTTACACGCTTGTACTTGGCACCGTAACTATATTTGTGACTATATCACGTGTGGTATCTGTCGTAGTATTCCAGAATCTGTCAAAAGACTGCGGCTGCATATGTTTACACTTCAAATGTAAATGCAATATTGGTGCAAACAGCTTTATTTCTTTTACCGTTATGGACTTTCCACAAATTACATATTTCACGGTCACACAAGTAGCACAATTCCCTTGTATTAAAAAAATAAATAAATACATACATTTTCTCCCATTCTGACTAGTTTAGTAGCTGGAAAATGGCAGACCAAACTTTGCTGATATCTCTCATCATGGAGAAACTGGATGATAAATTTTGTAGTTGGCAGTAGTAGACCAGTACTTCCTGCAGCTCAAAATGTCATGATATCCATCAAAGTGGAGTAATAGGACAGGAGCAGATGGATGGAGTGTTTTGGTAACCACACCTCATCTGCGAAAAAAAAAAAACACCTTTAATTTTAAATGAAAGTGAACAAAAGCATTACGACAATATATATGTATTTGACACACCACAGTATTTAGAAAATAAAACATTAACAAGGTTTATTCATTTAATTATTTTCAAGTTCGGCGGGCCGGATTAAAACGTCTAACGGGCCGCATGTGGCCCCCGGGCCGCAGTTTGCCCACTCCTGGTTTACATCAAGCTTTGTACGCCGATTAGATTGAAACCGCATCATCTATTCCGATACGCCGTTTACACGCACCTCCATGTTAATCTTAACAGCCATTTTACAGCCATGTGACATGTAATCGATTAACTTCATTCATCTACTGAGCAGTAGCACAGTAGTTGTGGTAGTTTTAATGCTTATATTAAAGCAACGGCTTGATTAAAAACGAGTTACAAGTAGTTTAAATGAAGTTCCCCCGTCGCAAACGAGTTCTGGTAGGATGCTGGCATTTTTAAGTGTGTAAACGATGACGTCGCTATGCAGTGACGTCAATAGTGAACATGCACAGACCGAACACAGTTATCAATCATTTCTGGAAGGCTACTTAATGTAACTAACCGTGTTTGGCATTGTTCGGAAAAAAATATTTACCGGTGTTTAAGCGAATTCCAAATTAATTAAAAATCCATGTGTGTGATACCCGTCTTTGGTTGTATCCCATATTTCATGTAGAGTCCGTGCCTAATAGAGCAAAGCAGCCAGTATTATTATAAATATTTTATGGCTAAATTTAGCTGTTGCGTCTTGAAATCAGGTGCGCTTTGTACGGTCGTTTGGTTGGTTAACAGACGGATTTACCAACGCATCTTGCCCCTGCTCAGGTTCTGGATTTGAACGCGTTTTGAACCTTCAATGGCTCAGGATGTGGAACGCTGTTCTGGAGCCTCTCAAAGCCATTAGCCATTACCCCTCCCGCTCTCCTCATCCTTTCTTTGCCTGACTCTCTGGCGCGGCGCCTAAGACACAGCTGTGAAAATTACAGGTCTGCTTTGTGGAAAGCCAGAAGAAGAGAAGGCAAGCCCGGCGGGAAGGAAACGACAACCACGGCTCGCTCTGCCTCAGCTGTCGGCTGCCCCACAGCTGCAGTGGATGAGGGGGCCTTACGGAGCCGGGGTGTCTCTCACTTATCACACACAACTGGGATTGTTTACGTGTGTGTTTGCGCGTGTGTGTGTGTGTGTGTGTCTGTGGAGAAAAGCAGGGGCGTTAAACCCAGTTTGGCTGGGGGAATGGAACAGAAGCCCTGACTGTGACTGACAAATGTCACAGTGAAAAGCACGCGGCACCAAAGCGTGCTTCAGTTTGGCAGACGCTAAGAGCATGACTGAGGCCCTGGCAGGTGGGCGGACGGGCAGGCGGCAGCCCCCGATTTGCCCCTCGCTCAGCTGGATTGGAAACACACCGTCAGGCCTCCTCTATCAGGGACTTATTGTTCACCATGATTATGATGATGACAATCTCTCGCCATCTCCACTCATAGCCCTACCTCAATCCATCACTACCTTGTACGTTTCTCCCTCGGCTCCCTCGCCCTCTCCTTATTTCTCTCGGAGCCTTGTTCTCGCCTGCCGCGCTCCCCATGTCTGCGTGTATCTCCGAGGGCCTGTCACGCAAAGAAACGCGGCAAGCTGAATGTGAAAAATAGCCCCTGTGATTCACAGTGAGCCTTCCGTTGCCTTTTTTTTTTTTTTTTTCCTTCAGAATGAGATGTGAGATTCCCTCCCCGCTCCTCCCTGGCGCTCTGCTGTCTGAATGCAGTCTTCATCTATTTCCGACTCGCGCATGGTCTCTCCTCCTCCGTCAGTCAGGCTGTCTGGCATGTCATGAGAGGCCTCTCTTGAAGCTGAGCACTAGAAATCACTGTTCGTGATGAAACATAGAAGGATCAGCAATGTAGGACTTACAGATTTAGCAATTGTAAATATTGGACATTTATGATTGCCAATTTTTACATGGGTGTGTGTGTGTGTGGTCAACAGCGAGGTCATCGGAGCTGCAGACTTTGGGATTGTGACAGGAAATGGGGTGATGGCCAATTAGGAAGCGGCATGAAGCTCACGCTGCTGCCAGACTTAAATAGAGACGCAACTGCTCATGTTGAGTGTTTGACAACGCGTCTCAAAAAATCATTAACAAATTTTATAACCAATCCCTGGCCTTACTGTTTATTCTTGGTGGTGGTCTGTGCTCTACTCAGGGCCATTTTAGTTTGTGTCACAGGATTGCTCAAGAAGTACTAAATCAATTGCTATGAAACGTTTTGAAGTGGTGCATGGATCAAACTTTTTCCACGTCTTACTTTAAGGCTCCGCCTCTTCATTACAGATGCATGTACCTAGTCATTGCTTATTTTATTGTGTATATATGTTGTAATTACATTGCAAATATTGTCTTTAAAATGTGTTTAATATGTTGAGATGAAAGGGCTGTCTATGTTACTGATTTTTACCTATTGCAGGTGGATCTGGAACATAAAAATGTTCACGATAGAATGAATTTGCAGCTTTACTTACAACATACAAAGCTTCTCTTTGCTCTCAAGGCTACAACTTTATGCACTGTCAGAAGTCTAGCAAGAACAGTCCTCTCAGTCCCATCCCAAAGAGAGCTTCAGTGTTGGGGAGTCAAGTTTAGCTTTTATTGATTTGGAGCGCCGGGTTGTTCTTGTACAACTCCGCCCCTTCATTTCCTCTCTCTGGATGTCAAGTGGGACAGAAAGCCTCCTGTTCCTCTCTGCCTCATGCGCAATGCTTGTTGCAGATAGTGAGCTTGTCTCAATGCACTTGTTTCAGGCCTCCGTTTGTCTCGTTGGAAGTTTTCTCATTAGAACCAGTTAGTTTGTTCTAATCGGACTCTTGCTCATATCCCTGTTTAATGTCGTTCAGTTGGAAAAGTGTGCACACGGCAAACAAAATCCGTTGCAGAAGATTTTATTCAACATGCAAGCAGGGGTGATATGCTAGAGTTCTGCTTTTGAAGTGCACCTGGCTATTTGCTTGTCTGCTAGGTTTGTCTAGATAATTAACCAAGTTTGCAACGCTGAGCTTCCTCCATTTCATGTTTTCTCTGCTGGTCCATTCACTTATCACTTGCTAGTGCCTACAGCTAACCTCCATCCTGTTTACATTCTTGTGACCATTACGAGAAGAGCGTGACGTCATGTTGTTCGTTGTGACGCATTTTGAATCAAACGTGGAATTTTTATGGTGTGAACACAAAATAAATCAATTGGGACAATGACATTGTTCGTTCACTAGGGTGGCTCGGTGGTAGAGTAGTCGTTTCCTAGCCTGGAGGTTGTGGGTTTGAACCCCGGCCATTGGGACCATGTCGAAGTACCCTTGAGCAAGATACTGAACCCCCAGTTGCTCCTGATGGCAACAGTCGCCATTTGAGTGCCTTAATAGTTGGAAATGTGTATAAAAGTGAAAGACCATTTACCACTGATATTTGAGTTAACAACACTACCGATAAAGGGCAGCAAAGGCCTCTGTCGGATTTATCTACAAGATTATCCCAACTGATTATTCTTTGGTGTGAGTTATGTTAAGAATGAAACGATTAGACCTGCCAATAGTAATATTGACGATGAACCCGCTCATCAGGATTTTCTAACACAGAGTTGGGCCATGCTACAGGCTCCTTGACTATGACGTGAAATGGAACAATAGCCCGTTAGGAAGCAATCTGAAGCCAGCCCGTCATTATTCTACTCTGTGTTAAGAGGGATTTTTCCTCGCCGATAAGCTGGCAAATGCTCGTGGCCGTCAATCGTAAATGTTAAATCTGTTCGTTAATTTAGATTGTAAATCCTTAAGTGTGTGGTCAACACCATATTAACCTGAGTCATTGACTCCTTGATTGTGAGCTGAATCAGAATGCAAACCAATTAGGGAGTTCACTGAAGCTCGCGATCTTGCCGGACACCAATTGAAGAGCAACCTAATGTGTTGAGGGTTTTGTGTGTCTCACAACCTCAATTTTACTTCATTTATGAAGCACTTAAAAAAAAAACACACAAAAAAAAACTGGTTTAATAAGCTGCTGTACATAATAAGATTGAATATAAACTTCAATCACAATAAATAATAATAATCATTTGATAGTTATGCTGCTCCTGATGATGATGATGATAATAACTAACGTCCGTTATCTGAGCCACTTCTCCTCACAAGGGTCGCGGGCGTGCTGGAGTCTATCCCAGCTGTCTTTGGGCAGTAGAAGGCGGGGTACACCCTGGACTGGTTGCCAGCCAATCGCAGGGAACACAAAGACAAACAACCTTCCGCATTCACAAACACAACTAGGGGCAATTTAGAATCTCCAATCAACCTACCATGCATGTTTTTGGAATGTGAGAGGAAACTGCAGGACCTGGAAAAAACCCACACAGGCACGGGGAGAACATGCAAACTCCACACAGGAAGTTCTGAGCCGGAACCGAACCCTGCACCTGTCAACTGTGAAGCAGACGTGCGAACCAGTCGGCCAACTTGCCGCCCAATAATAATCACTTGGAAAAATAATTTAAGTCTCTATTTTGATTTGCTAATTACTACTTTGAAGATGTAAACTAACGCTGCTAAAGCTAGTTGGAAAAGGAAAGGAAATGATCGCATAATAGGCCATGTTTACCTTCAATTGTCCTCAGGTCAACTCAATTAACCCTGAGTTAACATTTCCGCACGTTGAGAGAAGCATTCTGCAAGCAAAGGTGTGTAATTCCAAGTCAAAAACGGAGATGTCCGCCATAGCGAGCCCGCACGGTAATGTCTCTTGTATTATTGATATTGAATTACAAGGCCTGGTGTTTGCTCTTCCAGGGTGAGGTTTGGTGCCGCAGTGCACAATTTGAACAGTCGGGGTGTATTTGTTTGATTTTACTAAAAGTGTTTTGTGATGAGAATTGCTGACTCCAGCTTTATTCGTCCCGGTTGATTCCATTCATCTCGAGTGCGCAAGCTGATGTTGCACAAACACGCCAGATCGCCTAGCGAGCGGCACTTACAATTCTACAAGTGGCAATTAGGCAGGTAGCTCACATGTTAAAAAGAGATAAACGGCGGCAAGTAACTCTGTCTGCCTGGATTATGACTCAATCATCGCGCTTGTGTTTAATGTCATGCTGCATACATCGCGCCCGCTCCCACTGTTTGCTGGTACTGACATTAAACAGCCACGCTCGCCTTCATTAGTGCTGCCAGTCCATTTTCAGCAGCGAAGACGATGATGATGATGATGATGATGGCCAGCTGTTCTGTGGTTAGCGCTCTCTGTGCTCCAGTATATCTCACTGACAGGTGGGCGGAGCTCCACTCACTCCTCAAGCTGCCAGAGTGCAGTTCCGAGTAAGGAGGTGGGGGGGGGGGGAATTATGCAGTGGAAATTAATATAATCACTTCTATGACGCTTGTCGACCTAATATGAATGGCTAAATAATTTTTGTGTCCAGATTAATAGCGGAAATGGAATATTGTCCATTTCTGCCGATTATGCCGCGCATGTAATAATACCTTTCATTAAGCGTATAGGCAGCGTTTTAAGCCTTTTAACATTTTCATTTTCATGCATGTGTAAAAAGAAGTTTACCACTTCTAACAGTAAAATGTTAATAAATAAATGTGTACTACAAGGGCTGGGGGATTATTTTCAACAATTTAACATATTAAAATGAGCCATGACACTACATTTCTGAACTGCTCTATATGTCTGTTGCCAAAAATAACAGTGTCGTCTAGTGTTGTACAGGTTTGGCAAGGTGAACCTGGTCAAATATTTGAGGCTTGGTAGCACATATGTCAAATCAAAAGTTTCACACACATTTCTCGTGCCACGAGAAAGAGACAGTTTTCTGTACACGTTACAACCAAATTGTTTGGCTGAATCATGAATATCTTCACTTTCCAACAACGTGGTTGTGCCCTCGTAAAACGTACCTTGAATATACATCTTCACACTTTGCAATTGTGCACAAGGCAGGACATAATATATTTGTTTAGTTATTTAGCAGGTGTACCTGCAAAATAAAACATTTCAACGAATTATTTAGGCCAGGGTAAGAAACCTCTTGTCCTTCTTCAGGTGTGCTGGAGCCAATCCAAGATGACTTTAGGCAAAAGTGAGGCTTCACCCTTGACTGGTTGTCTTCTAGTTGCAGCAGGGAATTCATTAACATTTCTGAAAAAAAAGTGTCACTGGTTTAGAGTTGGATTTGAAAATGACCGAACAAATACAACACACTCTTCGGGCTTGCTGAAGGTCTGTGTTTTACTTAGTTCTGTGGTTGTTGCTCAATATTTCCATTCAAAGTTTACCACTATTTGGGGAAATAAAAAAAAAAACAAACTCTAAAATCCCACACTGCAGAATAAATTCCCAAGAACAGAAGTGAACACACATGAGAAGACAGCTCAGGGGAACAAGAAGATCCAAACATGAGTTACATTAAAAAATAATGTCAGCAGCTTCTCTGTGCATGATGCAAGGTTTTGAATAAAAGGGAAAGGCAATTTTATTTGATGCGTAAATACAAAACAAATACTTTGTTTCCACATTTGGAACCTCAATTTGAATCCCCCTGCTGGTTTGTTTTGGCTTGGTGTCTTATGTCATCCCATTATACTGATGTATGCTGATTGATGCCTGTTGATGCATCTTTGTCCAGGCAATTCAGTCAAATTTTAATAAGAAATTAATAATTAGAAAATTGAATGTACAATTGAACGTAAACTCTGCTTATACGGATGTCAAATGTTATGCTCTCTCCCTTCAATGTGTCATACAAGTTCTAGGAAATAATTGATATGACATAAAATTGCCCTCAGGAGGGAGGTAAAGATAAAGCAAACGTTCAATCAACAATTTGTCGTCTTGTCGCTAAATCAATAATGTAGACAAATGTGACATATTGTGCTACAAAAAGGATGATATGATTCATTTTGTTTCCCCCGTGCTGCACTAATATTGACATTCACGTAATGCTATTTCAAAAGTGACCAAGTTTAACATTCTACCACATGCATATGGCTCGCCATGGCATCTGCTGGCCAGAAGCTGAATTTCACAATTTTGTTCAGAGACCGAATGCGAGGCAGTTAGTTTAATGTGTGAAGTCTGCTTATTTTCCCTTCATAATTATTTTTTGACCAAAGATGACCAGTTTTGAACAGTCAAATTGACATGTTTTCCCTGGTCTTTTAAGATGACGCAGATGGCCAGATCTGGCCCGCAGGCCTCAACTTTGACACCGGAGTTTGCACTCTATTGTTAACAACTTAAGTAAGACCTTCTCGTTGCACTCTCTGTAATTGTCCTGGTCGGTGTGTTATTACAGTGCAGGTCAGCACTCAGCAGTCAGTCGCCCACGCCTCATTAACCCTCCGCACACTCAGCTGGTTTACAGCCGCTAACTGTGCACTGTAAAGCTCGTATTGATGAGAGCGGCCAGCTTTTATCGCAATTAACTTTGATTTTTGACAACATGCTGCTCGGATTGCATTGTGGCTTTGCTTCCCTTCAATTTTAAACACGCAACTTCAAAATATGTGAATTTTTATCAGCTAGCGTGTGTCATTAAGAGGATATAAAGTCAATGAGCACAATAAAGAGGGTTGAGTATGTGTATTATGGGCTGTCATCAATCTGACATTTGCTGTATGGTTGTTAATTAGAGAGCTGGCAGCGCTCATATTTTCTGATGTTATCAGTGGGAATCTGTTTATGATGCTGTGTTACATAATCTTAATTTACAGTGTTTACTCGCGGCCTGGAGGTAATTATTGACATTATTGATTATACTTCTTGTATTCAGATTATCCCCACTACTGCTCACCTGCAAATTCCGTATGTAGGAAAATATACCACTGTGCTGTCGTAAAATGTCTTTGATGTTTTGCCGAACGGCAGAATATAACAGTCATTTTTTGGTGTGTGAAAGAGTGTGTGGAATCGTCACACGGGTTTCACCTCATTTTACGCTCCATCATTTTAGATGTGAAACATGAGTTGCACTTTTAAGGGGAAACCCCCATCATTTCCGTGAATGACGAAGCTTGCGTTGCAGGTCGCGTTGCCTTGCTTGCATCATCTCTTCCAACCTGTGCTTAGTGGAGATGAAATTGATGACAAAATATGATTCTATTGAATACATTACAGATTTGACCTGTCTTACATTTTGGGCAAGGCAAGAACGCAATTTAAGAAATAAAAATACCTATATATAGTCCATTTCATGCACAAGGTAACTCTGTACTTCATATAACTAAATGATTTAAGATATTTAAAAGTGAAGAAAAATTGAAGAACATACAGTGTAAGAAAAATATTTTGGAAAAATGTATTACAATAATACTTTAAAATATCTTAATCATAGATATGTGAAAAAAAACAACCAAGTTTTAACCTGTATTTAAATACATTTACACCTGGGACTGACTTCTAGTTATATTGGCAGCTTATCTGTTTGTATGCAGCATAACAGTTAAATGATCATTCGCCATGTTTGCCTTGACCTCTGGCCTTCACTAACTGACCCCAAGTCTGAGTTTGACTTCCGTTGTCAGCTAGTTTGTGCCCATTTTTCATTAATTTTTTTTTTTTGTCCATTGCCATGTAATAAGCGCATGAAATGCCTCTTATAAAAACTTGTGATGTTGCATAAAATTTTTCCCTTATAGAAAAATGTATAAATAGTGTAATCCGGTAGAAAACTGAAAATTAATGTTTTGAGTCTGGAATGAAATCATTTTACCCAAATTGTGTGAATATGTCAAGTAAATAAGGAATTTTAAAAAAAATCAGTCGGTTTGAGCTGGCCCAAAGCTACAATTTGATATGAAATATATATAATATAATTCGATATAAGACACAAATGGCCAGCATAGAGCCTCGAGGGTTAACTCCGGAGCGATTCATAATTGATTAGGTAGCAAGCCTTGTCCACGTCGTGCAGTGCTATGATCTCTTTGTGAATCCACAGCACCGCTTTTCTGCGGATGTGATGACGTGATCATGGAAAAATTTGAATTTGACTTTCAATTCGTTGGAATGCTGCAGATTGTGAGTGACGTCTAACTAAGAAAAACAAATATTGGTGGCACGAGCTACAATCCCACACACTCTTTGCATTCACGTGCTGGCAACACAGTAAGATTACTTTGAATGCTCGACACGTAACTTTGAACGATCAACTCAGCATTCAAATATTCACTGTAGTATCCGTGTATATCTGTTGCCCAGTATCATTACTTTAAAAGCTTCAGTCAAGGCACCCACTTTATGTATTTTAGAAAAGGCATTATGGACTCCGCATTAACACTTCTCCATGCATGGCCGCAACTCTCGTGAGGATTAGCGGGTTGGGAGAATTGCTGTCTCATTTGTGTGAATGTTGGAATCTCTCAGCAGTCATCACAGTACCAGCATTCGGATCATATTTTTGAAGCCCGGTATTATTACTTGAGTCACTCAGCATTCACCACAATAACAATGGTGCAAATATTACTTTAATTGCTTGACTCTGCATCCACGTTACGTTCCTTGTGCCAAACTATCTTGCTCAATTATTTATTATTACCCATTATCTTTCTTACACAAGTTCCTACTTGACTCAGCATTTACTTAACTTGATTCTCAACGTAGTAATATTTTTTATGCCCTTTAATATTACTTTCTGATGCTTGACTTTGTCTTATTTGTTGATAAACATTCATTCTGAATGCTCGACTCTTAGTCATCACAAATACCTTACACAACTTACGGCTTTAACCATTTACATTTCATGATGTGCAAAGTGAATGCTTGACAGAGTGTTCGCATATTTATTTCATGCTATGGGGGTCATCGCTTAAGTTAAAATGCTTGACTTTCACCATTCAAACACATTTCCTACTCCAAAGCATTTCGGTGCGAAATCTTGACTCCCAGCCTTCACATGTTGGATTCCCACGAGTTATGCCATGCGTGCATGCGCGGCACACGATTAATCGAGTGTTCTCTAGGCATGAGTGTGTAAGTGTGGCTGGCGAGTGCGTAGTGGGAGTGATTAGGCGTTGGAAAGACATGGGGAGAGATGTCCCGGCGCATGCACGCAGCCGCCAGCGCATGAATATCATCTCCACTGTGCCACTTCGGAAGTAGGTCACCCACCGCACGCCGATTTGTCGCCGCGTCTCCTGCTTCTCGCTCCGCCGATCGACACGAGAAGCCCAAGCGAACCGAAACCAAACCAGCAGGGACGAAAGGGGGGGGGGTTATTATTTTGTGCGCGCGTGTGTGCGCGCGCGCGCGAGTGAGTGAGTGTGTGTGCAGGGTCTAGTTGGAAATCGCGACGGGACACGGAAGCTCGACGATGAACCGCGGCGGTGATTCCAGGCGGAGATGATCGCTTCGGAGCTTCTCTGAAAACACTCGCCCGTCATTCGAAGCTCCGTGCGCGGACTCCTCCGTGCTCCCGCGATGGATTGATCGACGATCGGCCTCTTTTGCGCTCGTCTTTTTCTCGCTCTTTTTTTTTTCTGCTCCTCATCTCAGCACTCCTGCCCCGGCATGCTGTCACACTGACCGCGGCCAAGTAAGTAGGCGAGTCTTTTTCCACGCACTCATGACAATACATATTTCCACCTTTTGCTTGTAATAATATAACGCATTTAGAAGATCGGACGTGTGTTGTTTGCTTTTTGCATCGACCTACAAGGTGGCGAGGGTGTGTGATGATGATGATGATGATGATGATGGGGGTTGTGGCGATGATGATGATGGTGGTGCTGGTGGTTGTGTAGAGCTCGGTCTCAACCGTTATTGAGCCATTGCACATATTTTACATGAGAAAAACAATCTTATCGCACACCAGCAAACACATACGCCATAAAAAGTGGATAAACATGTTTACTATGTGCGATCTGTAATCACGTGGTGTGGCATTCAACTGCTCTGCCTGTCACTATAAGTCGCTGGCGTAGATGGAGTCTGGAAAAAAAGATGTTATTTTATTTACTGCGAATAAATGATTTATAAACCAATGAGATGAAATTTCCCAATTGTCCTTTGCACACCTGATGAGCACAGCGGTTGGAAATCACCAGTGCAGAAAAGTGTTTGATAACCTTTGTTGCGCCAAGCCACATATTTTACATTACATTTTCGAGGCACACCACCAAACCAACATGTTGCAAAAAAGAGTATAAAAACTAAAATAATGATAGTCTCTTCTTATATTACTCACCGTTGGATTTAGTCCGTGTGACATCTCTTGACCTGTGAAGTTATACACTAAGTTGATATACTTGAAGGAATTAAAGAAATAAACCCAATACAGTATAAATATATTTCACCCAAATTAAGTGAAATTGGAAAATTTCGTGCAGCGCACCAAACGATTTGTTTACAACAAAGTGGTTGAAAATCACCCGCGTGGAGTGACTCAGACAAATCAATTAGTTGAGAAATAATCTAGTATTATGTATCTTTTTCTCTATTTAAAGGTCTCATAATACACCGTACCTCATTTTGGCACCCATGTGGACGCCACAGTAAGAATTTATTGCGCCGGGGGAAACATGTTTCCCCAACTGTTCATATGACAATAAACACTTTGAATCTTGGATGTTGAAAAGTGGACCTAAGCTGCACACCAGCTGTGATGCTGCATAGCTCTGTAGGGGTTTGACCCCCTCCCTGCCTCCCTTCCTCGCCCAACCAGGCTGCCTCCTCCTCCCCTTGGTGGCAGTCACCCGTGTGGTGTGCTCCCACGTCACTCGTAAATAGACACATGCATGGCAGGTTGACTTCTAATAAGGGTTTCGTGTCATTCTTCGCAGTGGTTTTTATTCTCACCACTTTTAAATAATCCCAGAGGCCCTGCAGGGATGCTTCTGACAGGTGGTATGATTTAAAGGGCCGATGTTATTTTTCTTCCCTCTACACAGCTCCCCCCCAAACCTCCCAAATCTAGCTGACATTAACTTTGCCTTCTCTACATAGTCATTTTAAAAGGCATGGACATGTAAATCAAATGCCTCGTAGTTGAGGGAATGAGAAATTTACATATTGGCTTAAAATAAGTACAGTGGTGTCGTATCGAGCACAGTGTTTAACAACCTGAAAGTGTATGGGACACAATTTTTACAAATGTTAATATGTTGTAGTAAACCATAAAATATTCATATCGCAATGAACAGTTTCTTGAATTGATACACGTTATTTTGGGTTTTATATGATGCTTTGAAATTCTTCCAGACAGGGCCAACAAGACGTGAAATCACAAAAAAAGCGCATATGATGTCATCAAGCCATATGTCGGACTTTCTAGCTGTGAAGTGTGCTCGTAATTTTTTGTCTGACTCCTTGAATTAAACGACTAATACGTTTTCCATCCCCATCTTCTGCGTCTAAAGACGACCTCACTGGGCCAGTGACGTCATACATGCACTTGCTCAAACAGCCAGTGGGCGGACCCAGCTCATGAAAATATGAAGTTTTCTTCATCTTTTTTGAGGCATTTTCATTACAATTTTCCCAAAGTAATAATTGGAATCTTGTACTTGTACTCCTTCTTAAAATGTTTTGTGAGTAACTTTTTTCATGTCCCATACACTTTAATGTTCATACAAGTACTATGTAAATAAAAAATATATGTTGTATATTAATCCTTGAATCCAACAAATTGTGCAAAGTGGGTTTTTCCTGTGGTAAAGATAATCCCCCAAATTTATGCACAATTTGGAATGCGCCATAATCTATCTCTAGCCATGTACCAACGTAGTACAACTGGTACGACTTAGTAAAGTCGTACCTGAGTGTGCCTTCGAGTGCCAGGTGATGTTATCGTTACACCGCTCCGCAAACTTGTTCATTGCATGCGAGCATCTCTTGCACTCAATGTTAGCTGACACGCTGAAAAAAAAGACTAAGTGATTTTTTTTTTTCATTTTTCTGGTGTACATTCCATTCCTTTTATTGTTAGGGCTGTCTTATCGTTGCTTCAGGCATATAGTATGGAGCAGTCAGGACAGTGTGTCTATATGATAACCTAAAGTTAATCTGTCAAATGACGTTTTGTGAGATATGCTGACGTCTAAATGCCACGCATAACCACTCAGAGTTTTGTTCGAATTCATGCAACAAATTTGTGAACCTCAGAGGCCATTCGACATTCCTCTCTAATTAGTTATAAAAATAGAAAAGCAAAATGTTTTGGGGAGAAAAATCACAAATGGTTTAAGTTGATTTTAAATTATTTTTCAGTAGATCAGAAAAGTCAATTGCTTCTCCTTTAAAATGCCAGGTTGTTGTGATGTATGATGATGATGTGTGAAGCCTGATGAGAACAAGATAAATCATGTCAAAACCTTTCTCATTCAGGTGAAACATTGTTGGACTTGGTCGTAGTGAATGTACAGTATTCTAAATATACACAGGGTGCCTTTGAGCAAGGTATCAATCCTGAATTTCTCAGCTTTGCGCACCCCAATCAATGTCTCGTCTCCCTTGCTTGCCTGGCCTTGGAATCGCTGTGCATGTGCTTAATGGGGTTATGGCTGTCAGATTTCAGGAATAACATTTAGACTAAGTGACTCTGATTAACCCCAAATGAGGTGGAATTCTGTCATTTTCCTGACATTTACTCGCCCACGGCCCTCCAAAAACGCATCCATACAAAAACCACGGAAGCGACCTAATAGCTCAAACTAGGAATGTCGTCAACAAGTGAATAAAATGTGTCACAACAGTAATTGGACATGTAAAATTTATGAAAGGTTGACAAGAAAATTGGTCAGGGAGGATGCCAAGAGGAGACCTCTAGCAACATTAAAGGAACTGTGGGATTTTTTGTATGTGTTTCTTATTTTGGAGTATGATGGTCATTATGGCATTGCATAGAACTGTTTAAATTTTGCGCAAACAAAACAGTGCTTGACAAATTTAATAGACCTCTTGTGAGTAAAAGTTAGAAGAGAGTAACTATGCTGAGCAAATGTATTGAGTGAAGTACTCTCTACTCCAGGTGTGGGCAAACTACGGCCCGGGGGCCACATGTGGCCCGTTAAACCTTTTAATCCGGCCCCCCGAACTTGAAAAAAATTAAATGAATAAACCTTGTTAATGTTTTATTTTCTAAATACTGTGTTTTTCAAAGACATGCATCTTGTTTTAATGCTTTTTTTTCACTTTCATTTAAAATTAAATGTATTTTTTTTCTCCGATGAAGTGAGGTTACCAAAACAAAAAGGTTTGCCCACCCCTGCTTTACTCTTATTAAATTTTTCCGCATCCACGTGTTCTCTTGCAATGTAAATATCACCATCCACACGTGTGCAAGGGCCCATGCAGATCCCTTGGCGGGCGACCACGTGCAAGCTGTATTTTGCAACCACACTGATTTAACACAGACCACACACGAGCAACAACGGACAGCTGATTCACCTCGCACTTGTGTGAGGAGATCCACTATTCCAATCTGGAGGATTCAAATTTAAAATAACAAAGATAGACAGATGGCTCAAATCTCCTGTTGTGTGTTGTTGTGTCAGCAAACACAAGAGCTCTGTTTCTTTCTGTTTTTGCGTGGACTAATGCATACGCTTGGAACTGGGGTTGGGGATCAAGAATTGAGTGGAACCGGAAAAAACGATGCTGTTCTTCTGGGATTGTTCAAATTTGAAAATGTTGGTGCTAGATTTCGATGCCTAGTCTGCCGTGCGGAAGCCGGCAAACACTGACGAAGAAGGACCCATTAAAAAAAAAAAAAAACAGCACTAGGTTAGCCAATTGGTGTTCAGCGGTACCTGCTGCATTGTGCTTTCGCATTTTCTTGAGATTCTCCCAAAAAAAAAGTTTCCACATGAAAATCTCACGTTCATAGTTTTGAAATTAAAATGCTGGTTAAAAATAGTCCTTTGAAAATTCATAGTGAAGTTCATAAGTTAATGATAAATAAAGTTCATGAAATTAAAACGCGACTGCACGGTGGTGGACTGGTTAGCACACCCGCCTCATAGTTTGGTAGTGCAGGGTTGGATTCCGGCTCCAGTGTGGAGTTTGCATGTTCTCCCTGTGCCTGCGTGGGTTTTCTCCGGGTGCTCCGGTTTCATCCCACGTTACAATAACATGCTTGGTAGGTTAATTGAACACTCCAAAATGTCCCTAGGTGTGATTGTGAGTGTGAATGGTTGTTAGACTTTGTGTGACTACGATTGGCTGGCAACCATTTCAGGGTGTACCATGCCTACTGCCCTATGACAGCTTGGATGGGCTCCACCCTTGTGAGGAGAAGCGGCTTGAATCATGGATGGAAATTAAAATGAGTTCATTCAAATATATTACTGCTTTGTCATTATATCCCCGATTGAAACCATGCAAAAAAATGTAATAATCGGAATTGCAAATTGTTATGAACAGGAATCGAATCGAAACTGGAATCAGAACTATCCAACTTCAATCGATGCCAACCCTACTTGGAAGACATACAAACTTGAAATGTAGTGTGAATGGAACCGCGTGTGCATCTTTGATGTGCATGCGAGTCCAAAGCGGTCTGCGGACACGCAATGCATTAACCATGCAAGAGCGTTAACACAGTCGCTGCTGTCACTTTGAGCTGCCTTGTGATCATGGCTACCAGGATGGCCGAGTGGTCTAAGGCGCCGCGTTCCGGACCCAGTCTCCACAGGAGGCCTGGGTTCGAATCTCGAATTTCCCCATTGTGGGACTAATAAAGGGAATATTATTATTATTATTAAACCTACAATTGTTTACAGTTTCTTTGAATAGAGTGTTAAAAATCAAGTATGAATAGAGACACTTAAAAAAAAACTGACCCTATTTCATCACGTCACAGTATGCTCTCTCTATTTTTTGTTACAAAAATAACGTTGTAATTGGGGTGCCAGTAGCTCACCTGCATGTTCTTGGGCTTTGGAGCTGGAGGTTCACAGTTTGAATCCCGTTGCAGGTAGAAGTTGCAACTGGTTGTTGAAGTGATGGAATGTCAAACCCCCTACACACATCCCACCGCCCATTCAGTACAGGGCCACAGTCACCGTTTGTGCGCCACCTCTCTCCGACATACTTAGTTGTACGCCTGCACGTGTGAGTCCTCTGCTTGTCTCGCTGATGTGCAGCAAAATGCACTTCTTAGTGTAAATTGTATTTTACACCGAGGTACCATTATCAGTATGATTAAAAGAATTAAAAAATAGTGATCTAAAGGGGGTTGTGCGGTTCCCTCGTAACGTGATGCATCTTGAATGCTTTTGCATTCAAGAGTGGGAGAATGCTGACAGACTCCTACCCGAAAAGACTGAATGCTGTAATTAAATCAATAGATGCTTTCACCGAGAATAAATTCATGTGGGTTGTTCTGGCAGCACAGGGAATAGTGGTTATCATGTCTGCCTCACAGTCTGGAGATTTGGGTTCAAATCTGCCTTTGAACATCACTGTGAGCAGTTCGCATGTTTTCAAAAATCCTCAAAACACGGCAGGTTGCGACTGACTTGCAAACAGTCCAGGGTGTACACCGCCTCTTGAACAATCAGCTCCAGCTTTTGAGACGACAAGCGCGATAGAAAATGTATAGATCTGAGGTGTTATTCCGCATTAATATCGAAAAGGTCGGGAGAACAAAGGAGCTGTGTAAGCATTTTACGCCCAGTTTCTGTACGACCACCGTAGTGGATGACATCTTGTTGACAAATGATGCTGGTCAATTCGCTCCAGTCCTTCCCCCTGTGCTTGTCTGCCCTATTCAAATGGAGCGCCTTGATTTGATATCCACACACCCAAACTTGACGTGCGTCTTCCCGTGTCCTCTCGTTATCTTCAAATTACATTTCCCTCTGATGAATTGCATTTCACGCTTCACCGAGTCGTGCGACAATAACGGCAATCTCAGCCATTAAAATGCTTTGAGAACAGTTAGTGGCCACTCAAGATTTGACGGTTATTTCCATATTTTTATCATCTTTTGGAATTTCTGCAATCATTTTTAAAGACGTAAAAAGGCTGCTGGTGTTGTATTAAAACATAATTGGACAGTGCCTTGTTGGATTGTTCCAGTAAAACTAAGCAATTTTGCTGTTGGTGTCTCATGTAATTATGATGACTCGAGTTCGTCTGTGACAACTTGTTTTTGGAGAGATGCTTGTCTTTTTTCCGGCTACTGTTGAGGTGCCCTTGAGCAAGGACACCCTCCATGCTCTGAGAAAGGCTGCAGTTGTCTTTTCTGCATCTGCGTGATTTGGTTAGTCTTTATTGCTGCCACAAAGTTTGCGTAGGTGCTTTTATGGTGCATTATGGTGAATGTGAAGTGGTCCTCTGCCTTTTTTTAAGGCAATTTTGGATTAGTTCATAAATACTTTGACTGTTGCATGGGAGAAAATCCTTCATCTCGTACGACAGCGTCTCCTCAGTTGACGATGCAGAATGTTGACATGCAGTATGGACTCTTCGGTCTTGTCAGTTCTATGCAGTCTTTTTTTTTTTTAAAAATGATATACCCAATGAGCCACTCTTCGGGAAGCCACTTAAGTCATTCCGCTGCAGGCTGTGTACATGTGACGTCAATTAAATCAGCGTGGCATTGAAGCTCAGATCCAAACTCATCTCTAAAAGCATCCGTCAGATAGAACAAATGAAAATGCATCATTGATGTGCGTTGTTGTGCTACACTGGGTGAGGGAATTGTGTTCCTAGTGGACTACTTGAGTCATCAATCTGAGCAGGAAATAGTGATAAAAAGGCAATGGCTTTTGGCAGCAATGTCATCATATCATGTGGGCACATTAACTAGCGCATTAGTGTCATGTGAATAAGAGGAGCACATACGGCCCGAGGCATTAATCTTTACCCTAATGGAGTGATGATACCTTGTGCACATTACATTTATACTTAAAGCCAAGGGGCCATGCCCTCTTGAGGAAAATCTCGAAATTGGTCGCAAATGAAGTCAAATCTGTCGCTAAATCATGAATGTCTGTTATGTTCACGTCACGGAATAATCTGTAAGTGACTCCTTCCATCTCTCCCCAGAGAGCGTGTGTGTGGGCCCCAGTTGACGATACATGATGATTCGTGCTGACGGGCCACTCTGAGCTCCAGCCGCCTTCTTAGGATCCCGTTAATGAAGACGAGGAGTGGACTTTCCGCTCCAGGACGAGAACATGGTGAAAGCTCAGCGACACCAGCTAGCGAAGGATGTGAAGCGAGGCAAAGAAAAGGGAGGCGGGCTGAGAAAAGGCAAAGATAGAACAAAGGAACTGAGGAGAAAGAAGCAGAAGAAGAAAGAGTCGCAGGCATTTCGGAAGAAAACTTTGGCGGGTAAAGTTCAAGATGCGCTGGATTGTTGTGTTCTGCTCACCCGTTTGGAGGAGAAAGGAGCTCTGGGTAAGCAGAAGGATGTGCAGAAAGCCTGCAGGCAACCAAGCGTTAAGGCCAGTAAGAAACCGCTCTCCTCTCAAAACCGGACCAAAACTCACAAGTCTCATAAAAAGTTCAAGAAATCTGCTTGTCAACGAGCACTGGAACCAAAAAGTAGCAAATCTGACACCTTACTGATGTGGCCCCCGCTTGTTCCCGAGCCTCGCAGGAGAAGAATGGCTTCTCTCAACGCAGAGGCTGTCAACAGCCTGCTGCTCTACAGGGCCGATCCCTTGGCGTCCGGTGTCGTTAAGAAAGAGCAGTCTTCGAATCAAGCGCCGTCTAAAGGTGAAAGCAGACCTCATGAAGCCAAAAAAGTTCTTCGGGGAAAGAAAACAGACTTGGAGCAAAGTCGTAAAAAACAAAAGCGGCCCACGGCGGAGGCACCGCCGGTCGACTGGTTGGCTTTGTTTGCACCGACCCCTCGGCGACAGGCGGGCCTCACTGCTGCTACGCTGCTCAAACTCACCGGGTCCCTCTATGGAAGCAAGCGGCAAAAGAAGCAGGAGTCCAAGCCTGCCAGCGAAAGTAAAGCTAAGGCTTTAACTCAGGTTGAGATTAGTGGTAAGCCTTTAAGTGGAGCAACACTGCAGACCAAAAGAAGAACAAATCCAAAACACAATGAGCAGCTAAAGCACATTAAACAGGGTAAAGAGGATCCGGGCTCTCCGGCCCAGGGATTCTGTAGTCTTTGTAAGACGGAGACTGTGGATTCCGAGTGGAAGTCTGGTGGACAGGATTGTTTAAAAACTCCGCTACACTGTGGCCCCACACTCGGATTCTCCTTAAAAACAATCAAAGAGGAGCAGGAGGAGACGGATGTGTCGTCCTGCTACTGCTGTAGCCAGGAGAGATGTGTGGAGTACTGTCACAGACTGGCCCTCTTCCTCAAGGACAAGGCCGTCAAGGAGCCCGACGACCAAGGCTCGCTCTCCGAGGTGTTCCACCACCATCACCACCACCACCACCATCACCACCTCCACCACCCGGCAGCCATAACCATCACACCGCACGCCTACACCTGCTTCCCCAGCTACTGCGTCCACTTCAGCCACCCGGACACCTCGCCGTCCTCCATCATGCCTCTCGCTCTGTGTCCAAAGAGCAGCAAGAGACCCAAACTGCTGCCCAGCTCTGCCCCGCAGCCCTCAGGGATTTCCCATCCTGTCTACTGCTGCACCTCTGTGGAAGCGTGCTACGGAGAGCCCTGCAGGATCAACGGCTATTCCACCTACAGCAGTGTGATTCCGGCCATTACCAGAGGAGGTTGCGCCAAATGCACCCGTGGCATTAACAGAGGTGAGCGCACACATCAATACATTTTTTTTGTTGTTGGCACTATCTGCAGTGTAACAGTTTTGTAGTCGTGGAGCAAAAAAAACATCAAGCTTAAGGGGACGTGCAGATAAGGAAGAGTTATGCTTCAGTGCAAAGCACCTCTGGAGGCATTTCCTTCTTTTCTATGCATGAATCCGATCATCCAGAGTGCCCCGATTGGGGAGGCGTAATTACATTTCAAGGGGTGTGAAAACGCCAATTGACAATTTTTAATTTAGTATAAATTAGAATGTTTTGCTCAATTTAGTATAAATTTGCCCTGTTGTTCGTCTGCAAATGAAACTCTGTGAAAGCTCTTAAGGGGAAAAGAAACAGGTCCGGAACATTCGCTGTTATCCAAACGGTTTTCCTCAATCTGAAGTTATTACAAAGTTCAACTCTCACCATTATAAAATCCCAATTTTGATTTTCTACCTAATTCATGTATCTCAACATTTTAACATTACCTTTCCAGATCATTTGAGTTGGAAATGTAATTATGACGAAAACACTCAATATTTTCCAATAACAACCCAGACTAAACTCAGTCTTGAAGTATCGTTTCAACAATACCTCCTTGACAGCATTGACTACTTTCCTATTAGCGTTTGCTATTTTGGCACCTTTTTGTAGGATCTTGGGGCTTGAAAACCCCAAAATATGTAAATTGCACCAATTTTGAAAAGTGTGAGCATCTGAAAATAGGCTCCACACCAGAGCTGACATTTACATGCCGGGCAGCATACATGCAACCCTCGTGAGGATCTTTTGGACAGAGAAGGGATAGATTAAGTGTGTGTTCACACAGAGGCTGTAACTTGTCCCATTAAAATAATCAATTGCAACGACAGCGACAATTGCTCTCAGCACAAAGTGGTGTGGACACCGAGTCTCTGGTGTTAAACGTACTTTCTGGTCACGGCTGCCGGCATTGCACGTCTGTTGTGTCTTTGATACAATGTCGGAAGTTGGCAAAATAGGGACTCCTTATTTTTATTACTTTAAAAGATACGTCAGAGTGCTTGAGTCTACATATCCATATCTATATACTTGGCTCATGTATGACGGCGGTTTAACCATAGAACCTCAATGGCAAATTTTTTTCTTTGTCTTGGCCAAGCTCCAAATTGTACAACTGTTGTCGGTTCCGCAGCAGTACAATAATCTTTTTAACAAAGGTAACATCTGAGTCATATTGGCGACTGGGAAATGCCATGCTTGTTATTATCTAAGGCACGGGTAAGACCTTAAATATTGAACTGGAGGAATCTTCCTTGACTGTGCCAATACAAATAAAATTCCATCCAATTCAGTTCCAATCATCTCAAGCGGCACTTGAGAGTCTCGGTGTGAAGTCATTTTAGAATAAGTTGTCTTTTAGAAAAAAAAAAACAAGTTGCGCTAATCCGCTACAGTGCTGACTGTGTAAAAGCGTAGCACATTGTGAACAACTCCAGTTACTCTCCAAATGTGCTTCTTTGTTCTTTCTTATCCTTATTTCTTTTTTCCTATGTTCCTTCTTGGTTATTTGTGCGTTTGCCTTGATTTGACAAAACAAAAACTTCACTTGGTAAAAATAATGTCTGTTTGCGTAGTCAGCTATATGCGGGCAGGTTTCCATATGGGAACAATCCTTTATTTGCATGAATTTTTTTAAATTAAATGATCAGAAAGTCTGTTTATTTGCCATTGTGCTGCTTCTTTGCTTAAGAGAATTAGGTCAAAGCCCAGTCAAATAGAATAAGGAGGCTAAAACATTTTAGGGGGCTGTCAATTAAATACTTGTGGTTGTTGGCAATTTGCAGCAAGACTGTATATGTTTTTGATTCTTGTAATTTTCTAGCTGAGCGAAAAGATAAGTATCTATTTGTGATACTATTATGATTTGGATGATAGTCATCTTTGCCATAGCGCGCTTAATTTTTCATGGTCTGTACATTGTGGATTTTTCACTGTATTTTTTAATTTTGACAGACAATGTCCAAAGTTTGGAATTTCACGGTTTAAAAAAAAAAACAAAAAAGGTTTTGGAACTGGGCAAATGTTTGGCAGGCACAAACTCAAGAATATGCAGATAAGAAAAGATTTACTTTGTTTAATTTCACACTTCATGGGTGGGCAGGCACTCCAGAGACCCGACTTTTAGTATAAAAGCAATTAAAATGTCCATTTTTCATAACGTTCCACCTTGCATGAACACTGTAAATAACCCTTTAATAAGTGCGCTGCAACTATGCACACTGTAGATTAGTGCTGATTAAGACAATAGGATTACCGAAAGTTTAGTTTAGTACATGTTTACAAGTGAAGTGTAGTTATTAGGCGACTTGGCTCTTCTCCAAATGCCAAGGCGGCAAAATGTCCGTTAAGTTATGGGCGAGAAAAAACAAGCCAGCCACCCAGGAGTGAATAAAAAAAAAAGTCTGCTTGTCACTAATTAAACTGATAGTGTCAGCAGGTCACTCTTTTGATTTGTGAACCACAACACCTAAATTCAAGCCTGAATATGCACACAGACAAAATGTAGACTTTTATCTATGTGTGCATCGGTGCAGCACAAGCTACTCAGTGAAAACACTCACTCACAAGCGCACTCTGTGGTTTCAAGCAGTACGCTGGGAGGAATGAGACTGACACTCACTTATTTACACCACTCTATCAAGATGAAATCACAGGAGGAAACCTCTTGTTACCCTTAGTATGACAAACATTCCCCGACTCTCACATCACAGGCAGAATTAATTAATGACGTGGAAAGAAACCTTTCCATAAATTAACTGATTGGTGGTTCAGTGTGCAAACGACTCTGAAGACAAATCAATGACCAGAGCCATCGTGCATAAAATGTGTTGTTTTTCCTTTTTGCTTCACTAATACCACTGACGCTTAATTAAACTACTGCATATTACTCACTTACCATAAATCGACATGCAACATCTTAATGCAGTGGTCACCAACTAGTCCCGGTTCAAGAGCCACTTCGGACTGGGCCGCACAGATGAAAGAAAAAAAAACTGGGAGTACTTACAGTTTTTTTATTATTTGAGGCTGAAAAATATTTTGTTTTGAAGGGTGACCGGCTTCTTTCTGTTACATCAATCTATGATGGACTCTTGACACATGTCAAGATGCTAATTGTCTTGGTCACTTTACGCTAATATTAAACCCACAAGCCTGGAAAATAAGTTTAAAAAAAACAAAAACAAACAGTGAGCGGTTCTTTAAAAACATTATAGTGAGTTATATGTCTTCATACACATTTATTATAATATTTACAAAATAGCCCAGTTTTTGTGTTGCTCATTGATGCACGTTATAGTTGTTCTGTAGTGTCTGTTGAGTGACAAGAGTGACCATGAAATAAATTGTTGTTGTACATTTTATTAATCATCCAACAACACCCACACACCTTGCGGTTGCCCGTCCACAGGAAGTTATGAACTCATATGAACCAGTCCGCGCAGGATAAAAGGTTGGGACCACTGTCTTAATGAATCTTAATCGTTAGATTAAAATTTGAAACAAAAATGATAAGCAAGGAAAGCTGCACACTATACGTCTACTGACATAACACAACCGCCAGTCAGCGGCTGGCAAAACGATAGCGACGTTCTGAATTCTAAATTATCTAAATTAATAACACTCAACAAAAAAAGATCCTGGCCCGCGAACCTGGAACCTTTGGTGAGGGTTTTTTTTTTTTTTACTGCATATTATTAATTGTAGATTTTTTTTTGTGCCTATTTCAGCTCTAATTGGACTGAAATGTAATTGCATTGTAGCACGTTTGGATTTTTAATGTCCTGATGTTTATTATTACAAATGTCACAGTAATAATACTGCACAGCAATTAAAATGTAAAAAAATAATATCACTTTGATTTTGCAATCCATCCTTTTTTTCATTTGGCTTTTTGTGTTGAATCTAATTGGATTGTGCAATTATACCGAAAGTCTTTTTCACCGTCTCGCTGCCTTCTCTGTTCTTCCCTTAGACGACTACTCATCAACCCTAAATGACCACCACAGCCCGTCCTCCATCCCCATCTGTCCCAGCCCGAGAATCCTCACTGGCTGCCCTATTCCCGCAGTGCCTCCAGCCGGCCAATCAGTGCCCCCCATTCAGACGCCTCTGTCCGACCCCAGCCAACCGCAGCCTCCGCTGCAGGTAGCCAAGGAGTGTCCGCAGAGCGCCAAGCCTCCCAGCGGGTCCCGGTCTGGCGCCCGCAGCACGGGCAGCATCAGCTCACTTGTGTTCCCGCTCAAAAAGGAAAAAAAGCAGAAGCTGGGCTCTCCCGGCGTCAGAGGCCAGGCGCTTGCCAAGCAGCCCAAGAACGGACGCCAAAAAAGCACCAACGGCTGGCGTCCTGTCGGCCTCCCCTTTGAAAAAGAAGTTTTCTCTCTGGTACGTACACAGAAAACACTCTGCTACTTTGTGACAGTGCCAACATGCCTCATCGGTCACTTTAGGTCTTGATCCATGTTCAGCTTTCATTTGTTTGGATTTTATATTCATTTTCACTTCAATAAATAATGAAAATACAATTTATTTACATTAAATTGATCTGCTTTTACTTGTTGTAGGTATAAGTAATATTTTAAGTCACATTTTAGTATAGATAACTAAAGAATTCCCTGCTTTTAAAGGAAAACTCAAGTCAAAACTGCTCTTTGCAATAATACCTTTTATAATAATATGATAACAAGCTATCGTTTCTTTTCACATCACAAAGACTCCCTGGCACGACCCAACTCGGAGTTGGTCACATATATAAGGACTTGCTCTCAGCATAAGCAGTTTTAACATTTACTTCATACAATGGGCCGTTTTCAGAGGAGATTGTTGAGGCAAATTGACCATGAGCACACTCCACAACTCAGAATAATCTGTGAGAATCATCTGAGAATCGAGTCTTTGCAGACTTTGATCCCGTACAAAATGTATCTTGACAAGCCATAGGGACTCTGGGAAAGTATCTTTTGGGCTGAGACAAGACTTGAGTCTTTAACATCAGCATATCAGCTCCGGTTTACAAAGAAAAAGAAAATAACATTATCTTCTGGGAAAAATGTAGGAGGCTCTGTTATGTTCTGGGGTTACTTTGCAAAATCCGGCACAGGTTGTCTTCACTCTGCGCCGGGTAGAATGAAATCTTAAGATTTATCTTTGCATTCTGGAGCAGAATGTGCTCCCCAGTGTCGAAATAACTTGGCGTAAGCCGTAGGTCATGGCTCCTTAATTAATGTTCCTCCAAAGGTTTTCAGAATCATCTTTATTGGCCAATTCAAGTATGATTAAAAACAGACAAGGAATTTTTTCCCGGTAATTTGAGCCACCAACAAGATGAATATTTGAAACACAAACAGGAAGTAGAAAGTTGTTAAGCAATGAAGGATAGTATCAGTGTGGTCGTACCAAACAATGACAGATATGCAAATGATGCGGTGGGTCGTGAAGCTATTTCAAGCTCCTCACAACCTCTCAGTGGTTGACTCGACAAGTCGACTCAATGCTTCCTGCTTTCTGCGTTACCCCAGGGAGAGGAAGCTGTGGTGCCGAGGAAGTGTTTCCAGGGAGTCGAACGGGACGGAGAGTTGATCCGTGTCAGGGACACAGTTCTGCTGAAGTCTGGTCCGAGGAAAAAGTCTCTGCCTTATGTGGCAAAGATCTCAGCACTGTGGGAGGAGCCTGAGACAGGTAGCAGACGCATGATGGGCATTTTTACTTAACATGATGATCAAATGAAATGACAAATATATATTCAATTTCAGTTGCTTGTCAATAGCTTTTATCTAACCAGTACAGAGGAAATAAATTCGACCTTTTGTAAGGTTTTGAATGCAACTGTCCAACTGTTCGGCACTTTTTGCACAGCTTGTTGTTCTCTAACGGGGACGCTTAACAACAAAATTCACAACAGGTGTTTGATCCGTGCCTTTCTTTCAGTCTGTCTCGATCTCTGCGGCAACCTGCTGTTACTCTTTGAGGCACTCTAAGATCTGTGGCCACTTCGATCTGAAAACATCCTGTTTGAAGGCTTGTAATTTTGATCAATTGGCAGGTGTCGTCTTGGTCACATGTCAAAATGTGAGCAGTGTGATAAAGAGGCCAGTTTTAATACCAATTCGAATTCAGCTCCCTGTTAGAAAACAGCAAATTGTGAAAAGGTATGGAAAAGGTCAAATAAAGTCCACCTGTAGGAACTAAGGTTCCCAAATATTTTGTGAGTCGTGTATTCGATGCATGTTTTCGTTCTGTTTCTTTCCCAGGAGAGCTCATGATGAGTTTGTTTTGGTACTACCGCCCAGAACACACGCAAGGAGGATGCAACCTTAGTGTTCATTGTCAGGTGACAAGCACAATCTGCTCGTTTCCCCAATAAAATCATCCTAATAAATGAATGTCTGCACAGCCCACACACTGTAGCTCTTTAAAACGTTCAGGCTATAACCTCACTGATACTCATTTTCATTTTTATGCAGAATGAGATCTTTGCGTCCCGTCACCAAGATGTGAACAGCGTGGCCTGTATTGAAGACAAATGCTATGTCCTGACACTGGCACAGTATTGTCGGTAAGAAACGTATCAATTTGATATTCTCCTGTTTCGCTGTTTAGAAAACACACCCAGCAATGTTGTCTGTCTGTCCATCCACAGACATCATTTAAACATGTCCAGTCACATAAAAACGTGGGACACTAGTCTAGTGCAAATCACAGTGCAAGGGTGGAGTTTTCATTCTTTTCGTATTTTCATAGACGGGCGCAGTTAGAAGGGGCCTTTGCGCCATTGTCGGAGTGAACACAGAAGCGTTTCCTCTCATTCCCTTTAAATTCGGCGCATGAGTCAAGCATTTAGTCTTTGACATAGCGGAAGCGGAAACGGACTTGCTGGCAAAAGATTAAAGCATGCAAAGTATATTTGTAAGGAATTCCAAGAAGATCTCCACTTGTGGATGCTGGAAAGTTGGTCTGGGTGATCACATATCCCCACTGTGAAGTGGGCACTTGGAGATCACCTTCCACTCCAATCATTCCTGTCTGTGTGGCACGCCCTGCCCAAAGCTGTCTGTCTCCATCTGGAAGAAAATATGCTTTGCACCAGTGTCTAAATCTGAGAGCTAATTTCCATCCCTTGTCCATCATACACATACCAGAAATAGCAGAAGAAAACTGACAATATGACATGCAGTGATAAGTAAAAGTAAGTAAAACGCAATTGTAAATATTCCTTGTCACAAAAATAATTTATATAAAGCACGGTTCATGTAAATTTGTCCATACAGTCACGTGAGACATTTAATGGGCATTTGTTTCTAGGGGGTGAAAAAAAAAGTGATTTGAATCAGAAAATCGTTTTTATTGACAATATATGAGTCCATCAAATTGAACTGAGTAAAATCGCTCCACTATGAAATATATGGAGATCGTATCGAATCATCTTTTATTGGACTTGTATAATTTGGAAAGGAATGGCACATTTACTGTGCACGACTGCCAACTTTCTTCAAATATATGTTAAATGAAAATCGTCGAATCGTTCCACTTTAAAATCGAACTACCTTTGAATCATTTTGCACCCCTTGTATTGAGAACTGTATCAAATCGTCTTTTGTGGAGAGGTAAACTTGCCTCCTTGCTTCCCATTTTCAGATTTTGTGCCTTGGTAAAACGGCGAGGGGAGGGCGTACCCGACAGTGCCGCCTCCCTCCTGGTCCCCCCTGTCATCGGCCACGCAGCTCCCAGCCACCGCCTCGTGCCGGATGATGTGGACCCCGAGCTCGTGTTTTTCTGTCGCCACGTTTACGACTTCCGCTACGGACGCCTCCTCAAGAACTTGCAGTAGCGCCGGACGAGCGACAGAACGACACAGGGACGTGCTATAAGGTGGTTTCATCCGCCTCTACTTAAATGAGCTCCGAGCCCGCTTGCCTGCGAAAAGGAGGGCCTGGACGTTTGAGGATGAAGGAACGTGAGATTAGTTTCTCTTTGAAATTTCACACTGACACGACACACACTTGTGAAGTCGACGTTAAGGTCTGACACGTTGCATCGAAGCGATAATGGCTGTCGAAATGGTTTTAATCATACACGGCTTCCTATTTTGAGTGCGCTTTGTGTGGAACATTCTCCTGCAGGTCTTAGAAATGTGCCATTTGATGGATTTGAAGGAGCTTATACGTGACTCATGGAAGTACCTGCCTATCACTTGCACACAGACGCAACATAAGAGGCCTTTACTTCCGTCGTTGCTCTTTAATAGAGATTCCTTACTGTGAATGTAGGACTTAACGTCATGCAATCATACAAAGATCAGAGAGATGATGGAGAGAGAAAGAGAGAGAGGATCGCTTCGACTCAAATATCAATCTCTGATCCTCGATGATAAGAAGTTACATATTTCGAAAATGTACGAATGATAATGATCTTCATTGGCTGTTCACCTGAGCTATGCGGTGTCACTTATTATATATTTTGAAAAATAGAAAGAAAAAAAAATGCAAATCTAAAAAAAATCTTTAGCTATTTTCCTTAAAACACAACATGACATTTGCTACTTTGTGTCTGGTGGACATATCTGCCAGCCAATGGAGAAACTCAGAGAGAGGATGAATGATGTAACTAAATCTAAAACTTGAACAATGGATGCAACAAGTCATATAAATAAGTTTTTAACCTGTGCGGTGTTAGTGGGCTATTATCAATTCCAAATTGTCTAAAAGTGGGCTTTCAGGGTTGTCATAGCACAGATACCAAATGCTAACTAAAAAAAAATCAGGAGCAAGGAAAAAAATCTGGTTCAAACAAAATTTTCTGAAAGCGGACTTGCAGGGTTTTTATGGACAATTTGCTAACTTAGCATAGCATCTGAAACCAAACCGAATCATATTTGCTTCTCAAGTAAAATAACAACAATTATGAAAGAGATTTCATTTGGTTTTTTTTTCCAGACACATCTGACAACCAATGGAGATACTCGGAAAAAGTCTAAGTATTAATGACGTAGCTAAACCTAATAATGACATCTCTCATTAATAATAAGTCGATGGCACATTCATCACAGTTCATTAACGATTCCAACTTCTCACAGGGTTGGCGTAGAACATTAATCAAATGCTAACTTAGCTTAGCACCGGTGAAAAATATACAAAACAAAAAATGTTTTGTAGTCTTTGTGGTAAACATGCTAACGTAGCTTAGAATCTCACATTTAAATACAGAACTTCCTAGAAATGCATTAATAAACAGATTTACACTTCTTGTTCAGTGGGCACATCTTGTCTAAGAGAAAAAAGTGTTTTAAATAAGATGTAAATTATAATGAAATGATAAGTTGTGCTTTAAACTGCTCAAATCATCAGAAAGCGCACAGGCGAGGTTGTTTTAATGCTAATACCGTGATCTGATAACTGGAGTTCAGCATCTCAAACTGAAACTTAAAATGACAAACTGGTGATCATCCCACTATAAAAATATGGTAATATAAATATTTTGGGACCAAAACAAGCCACACAAAAAATATAATGGTGAATAGGTTTGGACCTTTGTGGTTTGTGGACACATCTGGTGGCTAATAGAGATTCTGGACTGAGACTATAACCTAATGATGATAAATCACTAAATGTTTGTACATTCTTTTATTTAAAAAGTCAAAATCGTTAGAACATAAACCTAAAGGGTTATAACAATAACATGTTGACTTGTTAACTTGGCTTTGCATCAAAAAATGAAATTCAACTTGAAATGACAAAACAATGGTGGACTTATTAGCTTTTGGAGATACTGAACTGATAAACAAATATTTTTAATTAAATAAAATTAATAAATCTCTCCATTGGTCGCTCAACTATGTAGCATTTACAGGATCTGAAGAATCACATCATAGTTTATTGCTACAGAGTTGTCGCGGCACAACAATACAGTAACATTTTAAAAAATTCAACCAGGCTCAACAACCACTTGACAAAGTCGCTTCAAAGCAGCCATTGATTATGATCTTGACTCAGTATTTTCATGTGCAGGTAGTTGCAAAAAGTGTTTGTGAGGAAAATAATGTTTCATGTCACATATTAAAGTGACCTCAGAGGAGATTTTCCACTATGTGAAGCATATGTGCACTCCAAAAATGAATTTGATTAATTTTAGTTGCAGTCTGGGAAAAGCAAGTGTAGCTTGTGAAAATGCGGACTGCTTATTTGCGTCTTATCTACGTGGACGTCCGACTTCAGGCGGCGTCAGTTAGATACTTAGTACAGAATTTTCTTATTCTCCACACGCTGAGTCAACGTATTCGGTAGACGCTCGCTCGCGTTTAGCTGACGTGATAGATGATGTGTTCCTCTACGTTTGAGAGAAGATAACCTATTTATTTATTAGAGAGAGAGTACAAGTCTAATTTATTTTCTAGAGGTCATTTTAAAATACCACTTTTTAGATGAGAATAAATCTCAAGTTAGCTCTCCTGTTAGCTGCACTGTCCAATACACATTTGCCATATGTACACTACCCGCAACAAGTTTGGTACATTCGGCTTTGGGGTGAAATGTCAGCCAGTACCTAAAACGACCTTTACAGGTGACCTCAATTTGAGCTTGTCTTATCTTTTGAACGCAAATGTCCAACTGTTCAGTGTTTCAGAACATTTTGCACCACTTGTTCTCTAGCATGGAGCTGAATGACAAAATTCACAACAGGTGCTTAAGCCATGAAATGACCTTTTGATTTTTTTTTTTCTTGAGGGGGGCGTTAGGGAGCTTCGTGTGACTCTTCAAGTTTCTCTGTAGCAACTGGATGCTGGCGCTATCCAAGAATGGTCAAATAAATGCCTCGCTTCAGTTAGAATTGGTAGTTCAACAATCCCTTGCCAATGAGAGGCTTCAAACCTGCCTTGAGATAATAATAATAATATTGCCTTTATTAGTCCCACAATGGGGAAATTCGAGATTCGAACCCAGGCCTCCTGGGGAGACTGGGTCCTGAACGCGGCGCCTTAGACCACTCGGCCATCCTGGCAGCCAAAATCAATTTGATCCATGAACACACTTGTAACTCAAAACACACATCATGTATCATCTTTGCCATTGAAGTTAATGAAATGGCTTTTGTCAATTCCTGCCCCCCCCTCAAAAAAAAAATATTGATCAATAAAAGTAGCATTTCTACGATATCCACAGTAATAATCAAATAGGTGAAGAATTAAGCATTTTTTGCCATATTTTTGCTTCAATTCAATGAACATTGTGTTAATCCTTTTGGTAAGTGTGTGGCTTGGCCACCCGCGGGTAGTATAACACAAACACACAAACTCTTGGGGCCGGTCAGATCACCCTTAGTATGCCACAGTAAAATGAGTCATTTTTCACAGAGGATAAAGAATATATGCAAGGGTTAGGGTTAGTAGTGTTGTACTATGGCTACATGTTTCACTCCACCATTTATTTTTAAGGTTTGATGCTCCTGGCTGAATGTGTCACAGTGGCATCAACAGGTTGCAGCTGAGACTGGAAGAGTCACAGAAAAGCATAGAGGTTGACATACTTTGTAATTAGTGGCCCATTCCTGTATCAAAACCCTGTAGTGAATTTTGCTGCTTTTGTGCAAAAAGGGACTGAAACATTGAGCAGTCGGATAAATGCATTCCAAAGATTAAAAAATGATGAAATGGGGGAATGATTTCAGCTGTAAAGGTTAGAGCACATTTTTGGTTCGAAACCAGAATATCACCGACATTTGTGAGTAGTGTGTATATTGTACACACTTGTACTTAGCAGTACTTGTTTGCCTGATCAGAGCCATTTCAGTTCATTCTTGTGGTGAAATACGGAAGGCAGTTTGCAGTCCATCTTCCAAAGTAGTTCCCCCCTTCTTACTCCTTTCAGAGAAAAAAGCTTTCACCTCCTCTCCGATTTGAACATAAGGCCTTGCCCTTCAGCTTGCTGCCTTATGGAACGTTGCCAGACATTTATTCGGAAAGGTGATGAGGCTAACCCGTTGGATCATATCAAGAAGGGTTTGACATTTGGAATAAGAGACCCAAAATGTGTCCATGAACAGACTGCACGCTAAATTCAACATATTTTACACAAGGACTGTGGCCAAAATATCACACCAGAAATGATGAATCTCATCAGTTATAAGCCCACTAAACTATTGAACTGTTTCTTGCCTTGGGGCACTTTTTGGTACACAAATGCTTGAAAATCACAAAAAACTCCTAGCCAATGCAAATTTCAAAGTTTTGTCATCTTCCCCGGGTGGACACACACAAGTAGAAAAAAAAAAATTGCTTTTTAATCTTGCTACATACCAGTGAGCACAAATTAAAACATATATAGTTGCCTAGCATACTGTTTATTGACAGATTTTGTGATTTTCTATTATTTTCCCCGGCCCTGTTCTTGTTTTAAAAAAAGGCATGTATATATATATATATATATATATATATATTTTTTTTTTTTTTTTAATTAAAATAAGCAAGAGTTGTTTTTTTTTCTCAAAATTTTAATTTCCAATACAAATGTTATCCCATGTGATGTTTTCTTAAACCAGAAAGCAACATTTTAACATGCAGCTCTTAATTTTTTTCTTTATTTTTTTATTTTCTACTAAATTCCGATGAGAATATTTGATTGGTGTGATCTGATATGAACGATAAGCAATGGATGGATGAAGTACGACTGCTTTGCTAAAGCGCCAATCAATTGATAAAAATCCCACTCGGTGTTCTTACAGTACAGTAGAGTGCAGTATACATGCAGTATGGCCTTAGAAGTTGCTCAGCTCTCCTGAAGAATCAATGTGTGATACTAGATGTCTTAATTGGTCCTCTGTGCCTGTTCCTGTAAACCCATATTTAATTAAAAAAATCTATATATATAGATATATAAATATATATTCCGAGTGTTTTTCCAAGAAGAGAAATGTGAGCAGTTACTGTTTATTTTTTATGTAGCTTCCAAATGCCTTTTCTGTCATTTAAGTCAGACGACACTGGTCTCATGTTGAATTGCACCAAAAAAAAAGAGAGACAGAAGGGGACGTATGGAAATATCAATTTATGAATATCATTCCTCTGGGTGTAGAAGAACGTTCAAAATCAAATAGCGGCGTTGTTTCTGGTGTGAGCTGTTCATGTTTGTGTTCTCTTGCATGGCATTTTGGAAGTATCTTGGAAATATTAATCGCAGCACAGTTTATTTGTATTGATTGAAATGGACCTCTGTAATATAAGACAAATATTTAATTGTAATAAATAATATATGAGTTCAAAGTGCCTGTGTGTGTGTGTGTGTAAGATTTTTATGTGGGTAAAAAGAATGTGTATGCATGTACGAATGGATGACTTTTCTATGGATTACTTTCACCCAGTCAAGTTGAGCGTTGTTGTATTAGTTGTTGTCCACAAGAGGGCTCTCTATCCTAAATCGTCACTTTTCAGGAGCCCTAAAAAATTGTTTGTTCAACCATTAGCATTGCATTGTCAAAAAGAACAAACCATTTCAACACTTTAGATTGGTCAATAATTTGGGAAAAAAAACAGAAGTGTGGAGTAGCCACACTTTGTGGAAAAAATGTGAAATATACCAAATTCAGGTTGCCAGCAATTTTGGAACAGACAACCATTCACATGAATGGCCAATTGAGAGTCTTCAGGGAACCTAAAAAAAAAAAAGAAAAAAAACATCCACAAGGGAATCACTCAGTGACCCATAGGAAGAAAAAATGTAAACATTGACATCAATAACTACGACATGGACTTAAAATAATTATTTCTGAGGGCAGTTGAAATTGTTCTTTTTTGAGGGGATGGTGGTCCTGTCCCATGCAAATAAACCACTGCTGACAGTGGGACTAATACAGAGTACAGCTGTCATTAACCTTGAAAACCCGGGACAGAGCTTGGGTGTCACAAACAACAACTACTTGAGACCTAAAGTTGACGTAAATGCATAATTTGTGTGGGGTTTTTTTTTTGGGGGGGGGGGGTTATTCTCGTGGAAGCAGCACTTCGTCACTTTGTGGTTCTCGAATTTATCATTTTAAGTACTACAGAAAAAAAAGTACTCAGCTGTCCAAGTCCCTGATCACAACCTATATTAGACTACAGTTGCATAGTAGTCCTAAGTGTTCATCAAAACTGAGACTGTTAAAAGAAATGAGCGCTGTGATGCCATTCATTCAGGCCATGAAGTCTTAAACACCATCTGGAGGTAAACTGCTTGCATTTCTGAACCTTACAGCGACGCATTAAATTTCTCTTGGTCTTATTTTTTACTAACAAAAAAAGATGGCATTTGAACAGGGGTGTGCAGACTTTTATACTCACTGGAAGCCCTGGTCATTCAATTTTAGCTTCAGAACGAATAAGGTGAAAACTAAAAACATTTGTTTGTTTGTTTTCTCGTTTGTTTAACACAATTTAGACGCACATTGCAATGAGGGAATAAAGCTGGAAGAGCTTGTACAAGTCAACTCCCATTTCAGAAAAATGTATCAAATGAAACATTTCTGAATGAGCAGTCCGAGTGACGAAATAGAAATAACTGTAAACAAAATGGACGGTATAGCAGGTACATAAATGCAGAACTGAGATTTCATTACAAAGTCAATGAAACGGAAAATAAATAAACTGAAGATAAGATTAACTGCAGTTTCAGTGACTTTTTAAAGGCTGTCTCGGAGGATGTAGATCTCAAAGATATATGCTAATCATTCCAGAGTTTAGCGCCTCTAAATCTAATATTAAACTGATGGCAAGATGTCCGACAAAAGGGTAAATGAAAATTACTTCCATGCCTCGTTGGGTTCTGCAAGTCAGATGAAAAGGCAAACAAACTTTGAAAGGTGACAGGGAGATCTTGCATATTGTGGATGCTAGCATCAGCATATCGTAAAGGAGTCATTAATGAAAGTTAAAAACGATACAGGGCCCACGATTGATCCCAGCGGGACGCCAAAAGGACTTCTAGGTTTATTTGATGAACCACCATTGAAACAATTGCCCTCTGTTGTCAAGATAACTAGTTAACCACTTGAGGGCAACTTCTTGAATTCCATTGCTGCTAAACTTTGAATGAAAATGTTATGATTGATTGTATCAAATGCTTTGCTAAGATCCCGAAATCCCCAGGGTCAATTTTCTTGGTTTCGTCGTTGACCATCAAAGCAGGTTCAGTGGAATGTTTCTTGCGAGAACTATTTTGGTGAGCGTACAGAATGTTATTTGTAACTTGGTGAAGTGGGAGTCTTACAATGACCAGTTTTTCTTCCATACTTAAACAGAGTAAAATAGATTTTGGATGGTCGTTATCAAAGATTTTGGATTATGAGTTTTGGTAAGGGAATGACTTTAACAATTTAGATTTCTTGCGGATTCATACCAGAATGGAAGGATAGCATTATGAACTTGGGTGTATTTCATATACTTCTGCACTTGTGGGGTTCAAACCCTGAAAGTGTTTTTTAAAGCTACATGGATTCACGTCAGACTTACTCTTTCTTTGGGCTGTCATTGACATCATTGTGGGTTGAATGACTTGGTGCCATTTATAACGGGTTCCTCTGAGGTTTTTTACTTATTTGTTTTTAGAAGTGTGCGACCTGCCACCCCTGACCGACTGAATGCGAGTTCTCCAACATCACTGCTTGTTTGACTGTTCATCATCTTATTTCAAGTTCTGTACTGGGGCTGTCATTTTCCTTCAGCCTTCTTCGCGGGCATCGCTTGTGAACATGGTCGTAAGTGATGTTTCACTTGACATTTGAGCGCAGCGCAGCTTACGCATGAAGTTCAACACTCATCAAATGTCACAGCTGGCGCCGAAAACGCTCAAAGCATTTAGTCACCAATGCTCCTTTTAACCTTTAGCAAGAGGAACGTGAATGATTGAAACTCAGCTAATTTATTGAGAGAACATTGCTCATGCATTTTGTTAGGGGAATAGAATTGGAATAATGATTGACACCCGATATTACACAAGGTGTCCATAATGTCTCTTTACAATTCAACACATTTATAACAAAAGCAAACGAATATCATGAAAATCTGCAGACATTCTTACAACGTGAGGCGTACTCATTGAAGTTGACTTGATTATGGAGAACAAATCTGATCAATTTATCTCATCAATTGCTTTTGGGTCGCATACACAGCATATTGAATAATATTGTGGGATGATCCACTAAAAAAAAAAAAAAAAAAAAAATGCAGTTTTTTTTTCCCTAACCCATAACCTTGCTCGGTAGCTGTGGATTTTGAAACCCATTGGGTTAATTTTACTCAAGGCGGCTTAATTATATTTGACCCATCAGATTGGGTTAAAGTTAAAGACTTCAGGTTGTAACATGAGATTTTTCCTTCAAATATTCAGATTCTACTTGTAATGTAACAACATCTAATTGCTCTCGTGACATTTACTCTAACTAGTACAACTTGTGATTGTATTAGAAAATACAGCAGTGCCTTGAGATACATATGACTTGATTTACGGGTTCTTTGAGACGTGAGAGTCGCTTGGTCTTTTTTATTTATTTATTTATTTATTTTTGAGTAACATGCAAGCAATTTTGGATTATTTTCACTTCCGCCCCCCACCGCTAGATCATGGCAGCGAACTTCCCTACATCCAGCCACCATCAAATCGTAATCGTTTACTTGCAATTGATTCATACTATCAATAGGTGGCGGTGTTGTACCATAAAGCTTGATTGCCAACTACCAATAAACCCCACAGAAGTAGAAACGAGGAGGGGCTCGTTTGCAGGTGAAGTGGAGAGACCAAAACTGCTTTAAGCAGGACCGTTAATTGTATTGTTTCTTCATTAAAAAAACAAACAAACAAAAAAAACGGTAAAATTAATGTGTTTTTGTGCGGGTGCCAGAACATTCATTTTAATTTGTGTTTTGTCCCAGATCTGAACATAGTCTTGCAATGTTATTAAAATCCTAACATGATTTTTTTTCCTGAAGAAATTTTTTTAATTTGTATTTATGTTTTAAATAGCAGTAATAATAAATTTAGGATTAGTTCTTTTTACACACAAAAAATAGCTATTCTCATGTCATGTCATTCTCCACACCGCTTATCCTGTACACTGTACAGGGTGCGGGAGGGTGCTGGAGCCTATCCCAGCTGACTACAGGCGAAAGGCGCACAACATCCTGAACTGGTCACCAGCCAGTTACAGGGCAGACATAGACACCGTCACTGAGTGGGAACTGAACCCACGCTGCTCACACACAACTCAGGCGAGTGTACCACTACACTATCAGTGACTCTCGATTTTCATGTTATACATTAAGTTTATAACACAAAGCCCTTGGCTTTTTAATTCAAATATTGCATTTTGTTCTTGTACATTTGCTAAAAATGAAACAGTCTAGACTCGCAGATCTCACCAGGGGTCTTAAGCACTCATCAGCACATGCAGACACTTTAACGGGTTGAGGACTGGATTTTCTATATACAGTATCTTTTGTTTTTGTGTGTTCAAATACATTTACAATGTGTTTCAATTAAGTTTTTTTTTAAGTTTAACTGTGTTTAAAGTTTGGTGGAGCTAAAGTTATGGGTCAGTCAACCGGTATCATGTTATGTATTGAGTTGATTTTTTTTTAATTCATTCATAACCAAGTGAGATCCCTTCCATGGTTTGCAGATACACACATACACACCCAAAAAGTCTGCATTTGTGTATCAAATCAAGACTATTGATAAGGACATAAATCTTTTTTTTTAATGAAAACGTGGGTCAAACATCATTAATATGGGCTAAACATGAACACAATCTGTCAATTCACCTTCACATGAATGCACTTTTATATAAGCATTTATTTTAAATTTATATACTGCAGGTGGTCCTTCATGAGCATTTCTACAGCTAGAACATTCTGTGATACACATAGCATCACAAATAACTTGTGGTTAAAAAAAAATAAAATTAAACGGCGCAGACAAAAACAACAATGACCAACAAACAAAATGAAGCAGCTGGTGACCGCCAATTGCCATTTTTGGCGTATTTGACTTGCTTTTTGTTTTAGTGTCATTTCTCAGGACTGTGAGCCTCTTCTTCCTCAGTGTTGTGACGCTCTTCCTCTGCATCCCCGTGTCCCGCTTGCTGGTCCACTTGGGCAGGTTCCTTGGTCTGAGACGGCCTGAGCAGATATTCCAGTTCCTCCGCGCTGATGGCCACTTTCTCTGGAACCAGCCATCTCTTGAAGTGTTCAACAGCACTGTGACAAGGAGCATACATTAACTGTGTGTGTGAATGTATATGTTATTTAAACACATATATTGTTCATTTTCCAGGCACAAATGGTGTGGTCCTGCTCAATTTTGTCAGAGGCCAACAATATCCATATAATTACTGTCCATATCAAATTTTGAAATTCTACTGCCATCTACTGTCAACTAGAAATTGCATATTATTCCAATGAAAATTTTTACTTGCACCTTAATACCTTTCCTCCATGTTGTTGCTTTGGAAGAGCTCAGAGGCTTGAGCATCATGGAGAAATCTATCCCAGCATTCCTTCTTGGCTTGAGACAAAGAGCGCAGCATGTCCCTGGAGGTGACGTCACTGGACTGACCCTTGAGCTTCTTCAGGCGATTCTCTGAAAAAAATGTGATTTCTGTATGTCTGTATGTATGCATTAAGAGTTAAGTAGGGGTAGGTAAGCGAAGTAACCAAACCTAAACTGGCAATGTAGGTCTCTGAATCCTCCATTGGTTCCCATCGACCACTGGGAAAAGCGCTGGTGGATGTCCCGTCAGAATAGTCGTTGCCGTGCCCTCCCACCGGCTGGAAAGAGTCGTGGAAGTCGGTGCTGTCCGGGGAGGTCTGGGCTTGCACCTCCGGCAGGCTGGGACCGCAAATTTGGGACCAAAGATCCCCGCTGCTCCGAACCTCCTGTTTCTCGAAGTCATCGATCATTCTGTCGCAGGTTGTCACGTCAACATACGTCATAATCAGCTCGATTGAGTAACGTTTAAACAAGATAAGCATTAAACGGCTAACATAGATGAGGGAATATGAGAACTATTTCAAATTCCGTTTAACTACTATACAGACACATCTTACCTTATTGAAAAGATTTACTAGGTCACCCGTGTCCTCTACTTATCCGTTTTTGTTAACAAGAACAAAAATTATATGCTTTGCCAGTTTACTATCTTCATGATCGACTAGCTTCAGTAAACGACAAAAAAGAGCGATACACTTCCGTATTTTGTAACATACGATTGGACAAAGCGACCATCAGTCAAAGTTATTGCGATGCGATTGGATTACTGTAGTTTCCGGTTAAAAGCGAGGCAGGTGATTGGCTAATCACCGGTCAACCTGGAAGTCTGACCGTTTTGTTCGCCGCGACCGCTCAGGTAAACAAACGAAATTAAACGCTATTTTGCAATTTAGTGAGCTCGTATTAGACTAAGCCTAGTTTTAATTTTATTTATTTTAGAAACTTCTCGGGTGACTGACAAAGTCGACGTTTGCCGTGGGACAGAGACTGACAGTACTCGTGTACATGTCCGTATTTTTTAATTTCTTTTTATTTATTTTTAAATACACCTCCCCTTATCTTGCGCGTCCTTTGTTTAGGTCCATGATGTCAGTTCACAGAGATCTGTTGTAGGAGATGCGGGCTGCCTTGCGTCTGGCAATTGTGGCGATCCCAATGGGGGTGCTGCTATCCCGGACGATGGCTTGGATGTCCAGTGGCAAAACCCACCAGGAGCTTATAACCAGGCTTAGGGGTAAATATGATGTCTATAATGACCGATTATAAATTTAGAAATTATGTTCATCAGAAGAATAAATAAAGTTAAGTCAAGTAAACCTAATAAAATGCATAGTACTTCTGCTACACCGTGCCTATGTGGCGCATGGATACATCGTCGACAACTTCATCCAGATCATCAGAAGCTAACGCTGCTAATGCTAAGTTGTCATTTGTGCAATCAGCAAAACTCAATGCAGCACTGCTTACCTTTAGGCTTGAGTTGTCAAAGTTATTCACGTCCATTACTTAAGTAGAAGTATTGGGATTTAAAGATATTTTATTAAAGTAGTTTCCCCTTCAGGTTTTGTTGTACTTAAAAGTACAAAAGTAGTGTTTTTAAAACTACTCAAAGTACAAAAGTAAAAGTAACACAAGGAAGCAAAAATGCATTGAAATGCAAGTGGAAGTCAAGTCAACTATTTTCTTTTCATTATGTTCTATGTGCCCTGCTAGTCTAATCAGCTTTCCGTTGAGGTTGCATTCATGAAATAATAATTAATCAGGTTTAATCGACCCCACGCCAAAAATTAGCTAGCTGATCATGTTGTGGGCGGAGAAACTTGGTGTGTTGGGGTTATTAAGTAAATTAAATTATAGACCCATTTTTAGAAATGGGCAGATAACAAAGGATCTTTTGGTATATTACATATATTTTAAAATACATGGTTGGACACTGGACAGGCTCCCCAGAGAGCCAATAATCTGTATAAAAAAAATTTTTTTCACCATCACCAATTTTTCCCATCATCATTTGAAATGCAGCCTATTTGGCTGTTCCTCCTGTGGAAAGCTAATCAAGCTCAGAAATCACAAATGACCATAATGACATTCTGTCATCTATTTGCTCATTCAGATCATGGCGTGATCCACAGCGACAGAGTGTTCACTGCCATGCTGGCCACAGACAGAGGGATCTACTCCAGGGATTATCCATATGCAGACTCTCCTCAATCCATAGGTCTTTGTGATGATCCTTTTCTTTGCAAACGCTCTAACATGCAGTTTGCCATGCTCGTCTGTTTGATGAAAGTGGCCGTGTATTTCCTGTCACAGGTTTCAGAGCTACCATCAGCGCACCGCACATGGTAAGTGATTGAATGAAGTCTTATATTTAAAGCGCAGCATCATCACATACTTACCATAATTTATGTTCATCAGATTTACTTAATCTTTGCTCTTGCTATTCTTCTTCTGTACCAAAAAAATGAAGGTTTTTCCCTCAATGGTCTTTTGAGATTTAAATAAAGGCTTCGAATTCAATGAAGTCACCGCCCGCTAATGTCCTCTGATCCTAACAGCACGCCCACGCTCTGGAGCTATTGAGTGACAAACTCACAGAAGGGGCATCAGCCCTGGACGTGGGCTCAGGAAGTGGCTATCTCACATCCTGCTTTGCAAGAATGGTAAATTAAAATTCCAAATCAGGTCAGATTGTTCCTACGTAGCGTGGACGCGACACTCATTTGCTTCTTCTCTCCTCTGTGCAGACAGGAAGCAGTGGGAGAATAGTGGGAGTTGACCACATCGATGAACTGGTTCAAAGTTCAATCAGAAACGTCCAAGCTGACGACCCGGAACTTATTACCTCTGGACGCATCAAACTTGTGGGTGAGTAACAATGTACAGTCACACTGAATTTTAACATCTTAAGTGGCGTACCAACAGGGATAAATTCCAGCACTCCTCCACAATTCATAATAAAGGTAAAAAAAAGGCTCTAAAATATTATTGAACGATTATCCTGTGGTCTATGTTGATCAAGCACAAGGATTTGAGAGTGGACATCTTGGAGAGACCAAGCAGGCCTCACACAAACGCAAGCCGCAACATGCGAAGGGTCACCAGTTCAATTGCATGACAAAAGAAAGGGGCCGTGCTTTGAATGAAGTCTTAATTCTGGATAGGTTTTAGAGCAGGTGTGAAAGAAGCCATCTTCGTCTGTATTTCTCCGCAGTGGGAGACGGAAGGCTCGGGTACCCAGAGGGAGCCCCTTATGATGCCATTCATGTCGGTGCAGCTGCCGCTACTGTTCCTAAGGCCGTATGTATGCATTTTAGCAGCATGTAAATGTATCGTATTTACCCTGGAACCAATTATTTTTCCAGCCATTGGAGAAACATTCTGATGTATTATGTTTCACCTCGGCGGTTCCACATTATCAAAGAATATAAAAAAAAATACCCTATAATGCAACTGAGCTTCTTGAATCTCTGTCCTATTGCTGTAAAGCTTTTGGAGCAGCTGAAGCCAGGCGGGCGCTTGGTGCTGCCAGTCGGTCCCGACGGTGGCAGTCAGGTGCTGGAACAGTACGACCGTCAGAGTGACGGCACCTTCCTCAAAAGAGCCTTGATGGGAGTGGTTTACGTCCCCCTGACGGACAAGAGACGACAATGTCCGGGGTATATCGCAACATGACGTTCATCCACACTGGCTTAATGATGTTCAGAGGACATAAAAAGTCAACACACCCCTGTTCAAATGCCTTTTCATTTTCAAATTTTCTGCCGCTTTCATCAGTTACAAGTTTCATCGTCATGAAAAATTTCTTCTTGAAAAAGGTACTCAACAAATAAGTCAGTAATTATCTCAAAATATAGGAAAACAATCGACCAGGTCAATCCCCAACATAAGGGTGTGTCAGTATAAATCTGACGATTTCCTTTTGCGAATTTTGTATTATATTTTAATACTTCTAGATCATTATTAGCTCAAATTAGACCGGTAATCTGCAGTATTTTCCATAACCATCGACATGAGCTGGGTTATATGATAGTGCTCAAAATGCTTGTGTCTCGCCTACCTATTCATATCTGTGGTATTATTGTGATGAGTTGAGCAAAATTCATATAATGAGGATTTCACAAATATTGATCGGGTTTGTTCCTTTTTTTTCTTCAGTTCAGTTTTAGAGTTTAGAAGTCGTATTTATTTGTGTTTAGTTTTTTATTTATTGTATTTTTATTTTTTATTTTTTTTGACGTTCCATATGGAAAAGGTTTCAGTGATCCACCTTGGTCTCAGTTTTTCCTTTACTTCACAGAAGCCTTGCATTTGAACAGGGGTGTGTAGACTTTTATTATCCACGATAAGAGTACAAAGTTAATGAGTGAAACAACATCATGTTGCTCTCTTTGTCTTCTCAGAGGCGAGTTCTGACTGCAGTTTGGTTGCCCCACTCCCTGCAATGGGTGGAGTTGGTGCTGCATGTCTTCTGTACCCCCAGAATCCTATGATCAGCTTTTTCTTGGGCAAATGTCACCCAACACAAAATGCACAAGGAGCATCTGTTTCGGTTTTCCTCACCTAAATTGTCTTCCTCGAGTATAATAACAAATTGAAAGTGTGAACATTTGTCTTAAGTTTTCCTGGGGAAATTCACAGATTTTTACCTGTATGAATTTTCAACTTTGCACTTTCAAGTGTGCGTTTCCATGAATGCTCATGGGAAAGTCATAAAGTTTTGGTTTGAATCTTGAAAGCTTGTTGGAATCTTGTTGAAAGTAAGGGAAACACATAATGCCAAGGAGTAAACCAAAAAAGCTTCTCCAGGGCATTTCTAAATTTTTAGTCTGTGATGATACTTTGTAGAACATGATACAGTTGTGCCAAAACATGGAGGAGTCATCACAAGTGTATGAAAATACTGATAAACTCATAAAACTTGTGTTCCAGGTTGCATAAGCGAACAATGGACAATTAATTATATGTGAAACTGCTCATGAAGAGAAGGGAACATTAGGACCTTTTTTACTACTCTACTACTTTTTATCCTTGCTGTGACTGAGTATTTTAGTCCCACAAGTTTAAATGAGATGTGTAAAATTTGATGAGTAAATATTAATACACAATTTGCGGCTTTGAGTTTGATATGTGTGCCGTGAAACTGATAAACATTGATAACGTTAAAATGAGAAGACAAGTACAAGGTTTTGATCAAATATTCTTGGCACCAGCAATAGAAAGAAAACATTTCGAAGTCTTTCCAAATATATAAACTTCACGTTTATTTATTCGGATTGGATCATGACGTCACATTCGTGCGACTGAAGTTGTGAAGGACCTCTCGGCGGTGCACGCGGCTATGTCCGTCGTACGTTTTGGAAAGTTCACCCCACATTTGTCATTTTTACTTTGCTTTGAAGCTACAAGACATATATTGATCAAAACTTTATACGTTCCGTACATTCTGGTATTATGTAATTTCCGTAAACGCGCTCTCTCTGCCCGTAATAATAGCTCTTTACATTCCCCAGTTTTTACACACGCTAACGTCACAATTCCCATGGAGCTGGAAGCAGCCCCACCGGTGGAAGAAAACAACCCGGTATCAGCGGAGAGAACCGCAGTGGAGGACGCCAAATTAACCGGCAAACGTAAAAGCGACGATGCGAGCGGCTGTAGCAAAAGGCGCAGAGGAGACCGAGGAAAGAAGCTGCGTCCGGGTGAGAGATACGTGCCTCCTCCGCAGAAACGGAACCCCGGTGTCAGTTTCAGGCAGGAACATTTCGACGAGACCTCGTACTACTTCGAGGGCGGCCTGCGTAAAGTACACCCGTATTACTTTGACTTCAAGACCTATTGCAAAGGTCGCTGGATCGGGAAGAGCCTTTTGGAGGTGTTCGAGAGGGAGTTTCGAGCAGAGTCCATTGAGTATTACCAGAGCGCAGTCAAAGAGGGACGCATCTGCTTGAATGAGACCCCCGTGGAAGACCTGTCTATAGTACTCAAGGTCAGTGCCATGATAATTCAAAATGCATAAATTCAGTTCTAAATACAGTCCACAGTTCTTCATTGGAGAGTTTGGATATCATGCCATCACAACTACTTCCAATTTCAATACTTCCAACGAGCTTAGTGGGCACGAGACAAGTGTTAATATAAACACTCAACCAAACTTTACGGATAGAGAGCTTAAAAAAACTTAGCTGCACACGACGTGGTGTACATGCTGTAAAAACAAGACTTTCAAAAAAGAAAGTTTATATGCATAAGACAAATTTCATTCCAAAAATTTACATTTTATGGTTTGAACCCTTACACGGCACTCAAACATAGGTACCGTAAAAACTGCTTAAATAATTATACCATAAAAATGTAGTGCATGTAAAAGTTTAATAAAAAAGTTTGAAAATAAACACTTCTAAAATATTCAAAGCAAAGTTAAATACAATTGACCCGTGCACTGAATTTGATTTAAAAGAAGTTTAAGTCAGTAACATTATTCACATCTAATCAAGTATTATTATGACTTAATGTATTTATTTTTGAGTAAAACTAAAGGTAGCCCGCATACCACACTTGCCCTAAATTAATCTTATATATATATATATATATATATAAATATCACATTTTTTATTTTTATTTTCTAAATCATGGTGTTAATCCTATCAGGCTTGTTGTGTAGTGTCCTCTGTTCACAAGAGTTTGACTTAAACCACGTTAACTTATTCTATGGTCTATCACTAACCTATACTAACCCACTAGTCATGTCAAAATTACAGTAAATATGGTATTTAAAAAATATTTTCAGAAATATAGTCAAATTAAAAACAATAAGTACAGCATGTCCTACATGTACTGTTTGAGCTCACAATGCGCAAAATAGTTCACTGCGCCTGATTTGCATGCTCGAAATCTTGTCCAAAAACTGTGGAGTACCTGTAGATGTTTTTTGCAACTTTAGAAGCATATCTTACCGCCATATTTGGTGGAATTACCTTAGGGGTTTCAAGTGCAACGACACTGAGGCTACCTCATTGTCCCTCCCACAGAACAATGACCACATGAAGAATACAGTCCATCGCCATGAGCCGCCTGTCGTTGGCAAGCCTCTGGAGGTCCTGGTGGATGACGGAAAAGTCCTTGTGGTTGACAAGCCCGCTTCCATCCCCGTCCACCCTTGCGGCCGTTTCCGACACAACACAGTGATTTTCATCCTGGGCAAAGAGCTGGGCATCTCGGAGCTGCACACGGTCCACAGATTGGACCGACTCACCTCGGGTGTGCTGCTCTTTGCCAGGACTTTGGAGATCTCCAAGAAATTGGACCAGCTGGTGAGAGACAGACAGGTATGTTCTTTATTCTAGGCTTGTTTCGCGCATTGAGCGCATTTAGAGCTTTGAATTTGTCCTAACAGCTTGAAAAGGAGTATGTATGCCGAGTGGAAGGTGAGTTTCCGGAGGGGGAGTTGGTCTGCGAGGAGCCCATCCTGGTTGTGTCCTTTAAAATTGGGCTCTGCCGCGTTGACCCAAAGGGAAAGGAGTGTCGCACGGTGTTCCAAAGACGTAGTTTTAACGGCAAAACCAGCGTGGTGCGCTGTTTGCCTCTGACTGGCCGCACTCATCAGATCAGGGTGCACCTCCAGTACCTGGGCTTCCCCATCCTCAACGATCCCATCTACGGTGCCTCCGCCTGGGGGCCTCACAGGGGCAAGGGGGGGTTGGTGGGAAAGACTGATGAGGAGCTCTTCAAGGCTCTGGTTGAGGCACATCAGGCACAGGAGAACCTCCACTTGCTGGATGTGTCTGGCAATGGCAGCATGTTGTCTCAAGAGGGACGGAAAGATAATAAACTGGGAGATGGTTCTTGCGAAGCTGCAAAGAGTCCAGAAACTCACCAGTTGCAATGTGGTGAAATAATACCTCACACAACCGCGAAGGGGGCGCCATGTTCTTCAGTTAGTGGTGACGGCGCCATACTTGAAGAATCTCAGGACCCTCTTCGGGATGCATCATGTGGAGACCAAATGCAGACAAAAACAGACCACCTGTGTAGTGAATGCAAACTAGTACGAGCTGACCCCACCGAAAAAGAACTCGTCATGTACTTGCACGCCTTGCGCTACAAAGGACCAGACTTTGAATATTCTACGCAGTTACCTGAGTGGGCCAAAGATGACTGGTTGGAAGTGGACTGATACAAAAATTCCCCTGAAGACGTCTTCAAATTTGCTTTCCACTTGATTTTGCTATGATATCTTTTTTTTTTTTTGTTGGCTGGAAAATATACAAAAAATACTTTTGTTGCTTTTCTGTTTTTACAAGCATCATAGCTTTTTGTGATGGCATAATCATTTGTTTGAAATGCTAAAAATGGCATGCATCCAATGAAATAAATGGTATAGAACGACAAAAACATGTTATAAAATTCTCATTGTGCTCGTATGTGCAAATGTTTAACCACTGATAATTTGACCTTAGAGTCTCATTATTGTCATGACGACGGGGTGATTATGATGAGGACACCACAGGCACTTTGGTGATTCTGACCGAGCTAGAGCACCACAAATGTTTCAGCCAACTTGTAGGGAGTGTCTCTGATCCCTGATGTAAATGAAATGAGGATTTCTCACGATAAACTAATTACTGTACTTAAAAGGCATTATTATTCTGATCTTGTAACAATATCAAGAGAAAAAAATTATTTACATTTAGAAACATGCAAAGTTATTCTTTAGCCACCTGATTTTGTCCCAAATATAGCCTATCTATATTGCCAAGTTTTTAAAAAATATTTCATTTATTATCAGAGGTCTTTGACTCATCTTTAAGTCTTCAAAACAAAGTGAATGGGAAGTCTGGTCTGAAGTGAAAGTACTGTATGTGTTTGAAGGACATATTGAAGAACTTATTGAGGCGACTACCGGACAATAAGAATGACTTTATTTTTCTGTTAATTATTTTTGGTTTAAGGGTAATAAGTCGTAGACGAGCTGTGAAAAAAATCAAACCAAATAAGTTGCTGTAGTAAAATGTTTAATTTCATCAGAATGGAAAATGTAACTGTTTCAAATCCTGTAAATAAAGGCAGTGACTTTATTTTTCTTCACTTCAAAAGCCTGATTTTGTTTTACGACATGTTTGACTAAATGTGAAGGCTCATTAAGTTGTCACAATCGGAACCTTGGTTTTTACACAGTATGACATCACAATAATATGAACATTTTAATTTACCTTTTGTACATAAATACACACGACAGATATTTTTGCATATAAATTTCAAGATGTTTGGCACGTTGTTCACGTCTGTTTTGTTTCAAAATACGCGGATAAAGCTGAAGTTTGGGTAGAAATAAAAGCATTTGTGTTCCAAAGATAATTGCCTCTCGAACTTTCTGCTGCAACAAAGTCGGCCATTAATTTTTCACACCAGCACTCAAACACGCTATAGAATCTTATTAAGCCCTGAAACCCACACATGCTTAAACTTTCAGGAAACAACACAAGCATAAACTGCATCGATTCTCACGATGCTTGCAACTCTTGGCAATTGACAAACATTTAACTGACGACTTCCTCAACGGCCACAAGGGACAAACATTGTGGTCTGAGCAACTCAAACAAATGCTTTGGGACTATCACGCTTACTTGCTTAACCGTAGTTTAGACTTGTTTGTCTCAATTTTGGCACATTAGACAGACCTTTAAACCTTAATCATGAGAAGTCTTGAAAGTCTGTGAATACCTTTGTGACCTTTGCTGGACAAGAGCGCACTCTATTGGCCATTGTTGTAACTACAAGTGTTTGAATTATTCCGTGATTTTTTTTTTTTTTACTCCAATCGTCTTTCTAATTGACACTTGCATAAAGACACAACTTAAGTCTATTCGTGCACAATGTTCTGCTTATTGTGTATCATCTCGTTGTCCATCTCTCTTTATCCAAACATCCGGTAGGTCAGGCTTACTGTTTGGTAAAATGACAATTTCCTCAGTCTGACTGTTTCGACCTTTGCCACACATGTCATAAACTGTCTCCCTGAGTGAAAGACGCAGCGTGTCTCTCTTCCCATTCATGTGTCCCGGTTGTAACTGAGCTTCGCCATCGCTTTGCAGGGTATTGGAAGACCCCGGTTCAATCTCACTCAAACAAGTTTCGTTCGAGTCATCCAGAAACTCACAGGAGCTCACAGACTGCGAGGAGGGCTGAAGGATTCTTTCTTCAGTGGTTTGGTCCTCGGAGCACAGACAGAGACGGTCAGTGGTTTCAAGTGTGTGGCTAATTATAGTTTCATCCATGCTAGAGGAGGATGAAAATGTTTTATTGGTCCACTGCTGTACTGTGTTGGAACGATCTTGGCAGGTTTTACACTGCCTCTTGCCACTGGTCGTGCCATCTTTTGCCAGGCCGACCGATCGCGTTGCGTTCTCTTTGTATGGTGATGAGGTCTGCAGAGCTGGAGGAGTTTGGCGACTACACATGTCCCCACTTTCCCCGTCCAAGGATGCATCCCTCCCACAGTACTCAATCTCATCCGAGAGCATGGACGGCCTATTGGACAGTTTACTTGTGCAAGTGCTGTTCTCAAAGCTGTCACTCAGTCGATAGGACAAAGGCTGCAGCTCGTACTGCTCTGGCCCCCTGACCCCGCCTCCTGTTCCCGTCTGTTTCAGCCGCTGTTGGTTTGGGTAGCGGTAACTACCTGTGTCTTTCTCATGAGTTTTATTTGCTCTAGTTCTTTCTAAGGCCCCATTAGTAGACGATGAGCCCGGTTCCGCTCCAGATGAGTCCGACAAACACGGCAGTGGAATTCTGCCACAGTTTTTCTGAGGACCAAAAAAGCAGCACAGTGACTGGAAAAAGAAGGTTGCGAATCCACATGCTACACATTTCACCAAAAACAAGAAAATTCCCAATTTCCTGAAGAGCAAGACTGTTGAAGGCAGCATGATGATCCCAATGGAGAAAAATGCACCAGAAACTATTGCTACAGGACAACCCATCCTCTTAGTCGAATGTGCTACTTTCCCTATTTTGTCCGAGTGCGGTGCAAAACAATAAGAAATACAATAGTTGGCGACAAAATCAACAGATAACCCAGCCGCGGAGGAGATAAAGAGAGCCTCGATGCCACTCAGTTGCCACTCCAGGAGAACCAGGAGCCCGACAGTGACAAACACACTTCCACCTACCGCCACAGTTCCGAACATGCTTAAAGGAATATTGCAAGTGGTTAAGAGCAGCAAAACAAACGTAAGCGACACTGAAGTGCCAGCCACCACCAACATCTCTGAGCTCAATGCTTGTTGCAAGTCAAAAAGAGACAGCTGACTGATGAACCAGCCGTTTTCCAACCCTGGCGGTGCCCCTGATATCTCTTTGTCAAACCACTCCCGGGTTTCTCTGTAGAAAACATTTGTTTGGCTGAAGTTGAAGCTGTAGCGGTATGTGGTTTTGAACGCCAGCACGAGGGCGGCAATCCGGCCATCTGGCTGGAAGTACACCCCTCCGCCGTGTGTCAGACGGCCCTCGGCGTACCTTTCTGCCAACATCATGCTCAAGCAGTTCTCAAAAACACGAGGCGGGAAAGGGAAAGTCACATTGTTACAGCAAATGTGGAGTGTGACATCACTCTCCGAGCACCTTCTGAGAGAGACCCAGTGTAAAAGCTGCTCCACAAAACAGATATTATCTGTCGTTGCTTCTTTGTCCTCAGCGGAAGGCGCCGAGTAAAAGCTTTGGTTTTGCACATGTCCACACAGGTCCCTCAACCAAACCTGAGCATGAGGTTGACTCATTGTGAAGTCAGGATCCAGAACCAAAGAGCCATTACTTTTTGGGTTCAAGTGGTCGCCGTTATCGGTTGGTTTGATGCCCCAAACAAGCGTCAGTGTCACGGGCCTATCTTCTCCATTCATCTGCCTTTCGAACATAAACATGTGACGATATTCCGCATCATATCGCTCAAATGGGTGACCGGAGCGGAAAAGCTGAGCGGTTGTGCAGTCTTGTGTCGGAAGCTTCATTCCTGGATCAAAGCAGGACATGTACGTGCCACCCACAGTGAGCACCGCGAACCAACACACCCAGATGTATCGGAACTTCACGACCCCACAAGGCAGGATTTTGAGGAACACTAAATTGGACGTGTCAGCGAGACCTCGTTTTAGTTCTCTCAGTTTCTGTCCGAGTGTGAAAAGGAACCTCTTTCGTGAGCTTGCGTCCCAGAAGCCGCCTGTATTTTTGGCACAACAGGGCTTCCACCCCTGCAGCGAAGCGGATGCGGCCGATGCTTCCGTGTAACGTTCGCGTAAGATAAAAGCGCACGGCAGCCACACGAGTGCCGAGAGGGAACTAATAAATGAGGCGGTTCCAAGATAAACCGCAAAGCATCTGATAACCGTGATGCTGCTGAGATAACCGGAGCAAAACGCCGCGCTGGAAGTCAATCCCGAAGCGAATATCAAATAGCCCATTTCCTGCAAAACCTTGTGTACTCTCTTCTCCAGGGACGCTGAGGGCTTCTGGGACAGTTGCATATTCCAGAAGTCTGCGAAGATAAAAACTTGATTGGAGCAACTCCCCAGGAGGATAAGCGCTGCCGAAAGGTTAACCAGCGGGAAGAAAGTCAGGCGGAATGCAACTTTATAGAGGAAATAGGAAGTAAGGAGGGACCCGCTGATTGCTACCGCAGATAATGCCACCATGAAGAGAGAGTGAAGATAGAGAGCCATTGTGATAAGAAGGGAAATGATTGCAAGAACGGGAAACACCGCGTCTCTTGTTAGATAATACTTGAAGAGTGTCTGCTTGATTCCGAGATCCATGCCAGTGATGGTCGTATTCTTGTAAGTCAGGTCTCTTCCCTTTAGACTCCTCATGTAGATCTCCATCATGCGTTCCCCCTTATCCACGGGTAGAAACAGAAGACTGTATTTGAGGGTGGGGATCTGATACTCAGCCGTCTGCGGTCCGAGGAAATCTTTATCAACCAGGAAGTGCAGGATTTGGAACACTATGCGGGACTGTTTGCAGCGTGACGGGACAGAAGAGCAACTTCCATATTTGGGTCTCTGAACACAGGCCTCCACTAGATGTCCGTCATGGTAGTAAGGCGCACACTTCCGGAGAAGGTTGAGCGCCTCAGAGACCTAAAGGAAAACAATACATTATAGGTGAAATGGTTTTCAAATGTGGCAAAAATAATTGCTGGAAACTTTTGAATCGTTTGTGTGTTGGCAAATATGTTTGCGCTACCTGTTGTGCGGTTAGGCCTAGGCAGCAGGAAGCATTTGTGAGGGTGGCTAAGTAATTTCCCAGGGACCAGCTGGGACAGCAGCCGCTTCTTGATGCCGTCTCCGCCTCGCCTCTCACGTGTTGCTGGCACACATCCTGGAACTGAGCCTGGGAGCGTATCTGAGACCAACAAGAGAGATGTTTTTGAAGGCGTTCCGCGACTAATTATCCAATTAGGAGTCGGAGGCGCCAATGTTCCAATTTTAAAATGGGATGATGACGCTGCGCAACAGAAATATTTAATCAGGGATGGCTTTCTGTATCTCTTAATGTATTTTTGATGCTGATTTAAAAAAATAGATATTATTATTATTATTATTATTATTATGAAAACTACAGTAAAACTACAGTTAAAAGGAAGGCAGTTTCTGACTTTACTTGCATCTCTGATTAAAATAATGAGGAGTCGAATCACCAAGATGGCACGAGTACAGATCAAATCATCCTCATCATACCCTGGATTGCTCCATCTCGCACATGGCATGGATGGCCTTCAGGCTCCAGAGACTGGCTGAGATTTCTGAGCGGAACACAAGCTGCGCCAAATGTTGGCCTGTTAGGAGGAAACAGATGGAATCAACATGCAATATGGCAAGCGATCAATCATCATTTTCTTGTTGCATTTAAAACAATTTTGTATTTCGGGCAGTCAATAAAAGAAAACAATTAGCGCTACTCCTGTGATGATTTTGGTATCATTAAACAAAAGTCGCAAAACTCTAAAGACACAAACCTGTGTCACCCCTTTCCACTCCTCGTTTGAGCTCAAAGTGATACTAAGCCTAACATAATTTAATTATTATTTTTGAGATACATTTCTTCAGCAAGCCTCCTCCAACAGTGCGTCTTATCACGACTTACGTCCGTGTCGGTCGTTTGACCCGAGTGAGCAAAACTGTGGCTATCATTAATGATAATTCAACTATGTGAGAAGAGCTGAGAAAAGCAAACATGGCTCATGCTACTAATAACTCTAAATTTGTGGCCCTTTCAAGCTCATTTCGATCAGCAGTATGCAAACAAAGAAACTGCGTTGTCACGGCCAACTCGTCTTAACATGTTAATGCAGCCTCCCAAATTATGTATATGTGTGTGTGTGTATTTTTAGGAATTCAAAATTTAATTTAAAATGTAATTTATATATATTTTTTAAAAATTGTATCATGTATCAAAGCAATTATCAAAAACGCGGATCTGAATCAGTCAATCTGCTGTATAATAAAACACACATTTTTCCTCAGTTAAAACTGCCAAAAGCCTCCAAGTGTAAAAATGTACAATAATGAAATGGGTCAGCAGTTAAATTTATGGCGTGACGAGTTATTTAATCTTTCCAAATCTGTTTGGAATTGCTTATTGATTAATTGAGTCTGAAGCAATCTTGATCAAAAGGCAATTAACTCCTTGGTTGCAACCAGCCGAGGTACTGCAGAGTCGGCCGTTTTGTAAAAATGAGAATTCATTGAGTCGGGCAAGGAAACGCAATAAAATGCTCATTTCTGACTCACCGGGTGAATCGCACAGGAATGACTCTGAACTCGAGTCTGTGGCGAGCATCCTCTTGAATCGTAGTCCAGTAGTGTTGTGGAAGCCATGTTCGCTGCTAAAAGTCAAACACAACTAACATATTGTTTGCTGCTTTGCCTTCCCCAAAATAATTGCTGGCAAGAACATCGTTAAACCAGCAAGGCTTGTGAGCTAAAACTTCCACGATACTGAGAGGGGATCGTTCACTTCTGCCCCAACTCTCCGCTGACCTTTCACTGAGCTGTTGTGGCAAAAGAGACAACGGTTTCCCCGGGCCAGTGTTCTCTTGTAGCTTGGATAAGCTGGACTGGCGAACTGCGATGTTTGTCCCCCGTGGCTCGAAGCCCTGAAGAAAGAAATCAAAACAAAAAAACTCTGTGGATACTCGAAATCAGCTTCTCTGTAGAAATCAGAGAGCAGTTGTCAGTTCCACTTCAATTACACGTGGCTTGTCCTCAACAAACACCATGAGCAGGACATTTAATTTGATCCATTCATGAATTAATTTATCTCCTGTGGGAATGCCTTACTCCTTACTTGAATTCAATTCGTCAAGATTACAGAGCGTGTCACTTGATCGAATTTAGTGCAGCATTGTGAACGGCGATGGAGATGTGATGGGAAAAGTAATTAACAATCAACCTGAGGCCCGAATGGTTGTGTTTCAATTTCAAAGAGAAATTCAATTTTACAGACTTTATGCTTTAGTGTAAACAGCAAGTTGTTCCCTGCACGTAAATAAGTTTCCCTAAGAAAGCCGTGCTTATAAAAATTACATAAATTTAAACTGAAAAAAAAAATATAGATCCAATCTTTAAACAGATTTCATTCAGATTTTGTCAAATCTCTAATCTTCAGCATCTTAAGATTTTTTGTTTTTTCTATTACATTTTTTTCTGATGCCACCACAGAAGGTCATGGCAACAGTTGTGTTCAGTGACTCATAAGGCCTCAACACACCAATCCGACGTCGGCCGTCATGGCCAACTGTCGCGTCAGCCGAGCAGTCGGCACCTCGGACCGGAAAATGACGGAAGAACACAACACATGCAAAAGCGGTGATGATATCCTTACGAGACCAAATTTTCCACCACTCACCAGCAGAGGCTCAGAGAAATCTGGCAACGGTCCAATGAGGAGGCCAGCCAGCGAACATCCGAGTAGCAGCAAAGCGCATCCCAGGAGAACCTCTAACGGGTAGTTCACCAGCATCTGGGAATAGCTGTCAAGCGAAGGTAGAAATGAAGACCACAAGAACAAGATGCTGTCAATAACAGAGGAGGTGATTTTTCTTTTTTCAGACATTCATGTGGAAAAAGGAGATACTACAATTTATACTGTATTTTTTTTTGTTGTTGTTTTTTTACCCAGCCGAAGATGGAGGTATTTGAGAATGACTTAAATGACGATAGAGGCCAAGCAAGAATTATTTGATAGGTCGTCTCCTAATTTGAGTACATCTGAGAAACTGTGTACCGAGGTGGGTGCTGCTGTTTTGGTTAGCAACAAGTTGAACAGGGCTCTGCTGTTAATTTGTCTGAACAATGGCATCTATAACCCGAGGTAATTAGAGTTTACTGGGTCAATTAACATTGGGAAAAACATAATTAGAGGCACGGCTGCAATTTGAGGAAATACGGTGAAGATGGTCACGTCACTAATTATAATTGCGAAGATTGCGTTTGATTTGGTCTTGTTAGTGGGGCATGTAATAAAGATGTCCTTTATTAGTCCCACAATGGGGAAATTTGAGAATAATAGCTCTCGGAAAGAAAAAAAAAAAGTGCAATCTTACTTTCTCACATAGCAGTGGAGTCCTCCATCCCTGTTAATGACAGCGAGGCAATTATATTTATATCAAGGCAACTCAACGTGCGTCACTAAATAGAAACACGACACTTAATTCAAAGGATTTACAAACAAACAGCCAAAACCATTCAATTGACATTTAAACACATTTACATGCAAAAGATTTAAAGGCATCTATGCAAATTGAAAAAAATAAAAAGTAGCTCACTCAAATTTACTGACGGTGAATTGATTTTCAATGCCTGAAAGACCTTCACGGTAAAGTTTTTATACTGGATTTAAAAGCATTTACACAATGGGGTTGACTTCACTTCTGTTGCTATCTTATTCTACTTACGTGCAGCATAACAGGTAAATGCCGCCTCACCGTGTTTGCTTTGAAACCTGAGTCTGCATAATTGACCAGAGTCTGTAGACCTCAGAGCCCTCCTGCATTTACATTCGATAAATTGTATGGTCGGCAGCTCATAGATTATTTCGGATGAACGATTTGGAGCCGAAGCAGTGACTTAAAGACGAAGGCATAGCTACCTACTAAATATTTCTGTTTTGTTTTGGTTTAGCTGAATGACATTTTTGGTTCATCAGTTGAGCTGTTGTTGTTTGGAGACATTGATAAATATAGCGGTGTATCATCTGCAAAGCCAACATTGTGAAGCATTTGACGCAAGGGGAACATTATACGGCAGTTATACTAAATGCTCGTCTCAAACACACCCGACTGTCACCACGTGCCGCTGCGTCGGTCTTTGTTTGCCGCCTTCGCTGGATCCATGCAGCCAGTGGCATCTCACCGCGACGTGCTGGCGAGACATCTGATGGGTTGAACTACAGCTGTGGCCCACTCGGACCACCGCACCCGCCTCTGAGGGAGGGCCGCTGGTGCTGTTTGGCTCGTTTGCTTTGAGAGCATCGTAGGGGCTGCAGTGGGGGCATTTCAGGAGATGAGCTTGACCCGGAGGAACCTAAATGCAGGGGATAAAAGGGGGAAAAAACATTCCCAGGCAATCCAAAAGTGGAGTCAGAGAGATGTTTATAAAGGAATACCTGTGTTTCCAAAATGTTTCACTCAAGTCCAGCTCACAAAAATTATTTTGGAGTTTTTTAATTTAGGTTCAATATTTTACCACAATATTATTAGAGATGGAAGTTACCAATTTTACCGGCTAACCCGCCATTACTTGAAGGTTCTCATACATGTGCACCTCAGTGTCACTTATTTGCCCATATGGTGGCATTTCAAATCTGACGGGCAACACCCTTCACTCCATTTATGTGATTGTCGGGAAATTTCTCACCGAGACGGCCGTGGTAATTATTACACTTGACCCTTGCAAATCTAAGATCAGCAAAGGTTCCTCCATGGAAAAAACTTTCAGATCAGATTTTGGCAACTGTCACAAAATCTTGAAAAATGCTCAGAAATATTTATGGTTATGGGACAAAAATACCGAAAAAAAAAAAACTACAAATCCTTGGCTGCCGAACCGTTTGTATGCAGCGGTCGACTGTCGTTTTTAGCTGTAATATCACATTCACCACTAGATGGCAGACATGACTTAGTTGCACTTGGATCAGGTCTTGTACTCAGAGTAGGCCTAATATTTTTCTTTGGCAGGGGGTTATTTGGAACCATTTGAACGACAAACATAGGATCTCAATATATTTTTGAGTGAGTTGACCTTTGTGGAAAAAATGCACAAAATGAGTTGGTTTGCTGTTTAGCAGTTTCGCGCCATCCTTGAATTGTCATTTTTATGCAAGAGTCTCCTTTGTACTTGAAAAGATATTCCACGATGTGGTTATTTGATTTCTTCAAACCCTTTACGGTTGGGTTATGATAGAGCATCTTTTCTATATGCATTAAGAAATGTATTATAAAAAATGAAAGACAGTAAAGAGCACATATCTCGCTCATGTAAGCATGTATTTGATCAATATTTAAAATGGCATTTTTCCACATACATCTGGTTATGCCCAATGCATGTCTGGCGTGTAGATCATAAAACACGCTACAAGCATATTTTCTACCAACTTGGTGATAAAGTTGGCTGGATGAAGAGGGTCCATCAAGGCTGCTGCAGCTGTCACGTAGCTCCCGATCGGCTTGGTTGATATTCACATTGGTCTGTTCTGGATACACGCTGTCGGGAGGGCACAGCGACAGCACCGGGATCCCGCTGCGGAGGACGAGTCACAGGAGGAAGGACATAAATGAAACATTTCCAAGTCGGAGCTATTTTATTCCCATTTTGCCCTTATATGCCTCCCATGATTGTGAGCAGAACTAATTAGGCAGAGAATGAAGCTCTGGGTGTCACACCGTGACAACTGGAAGCAAGCAATTAAAAAAAGCAAGCAGGAAATGGGGAGGTAAAAGAGTGAGCAGATGTGAGTCATGCTCTGTCACGTAATGATATAGGAAATGCCACATCCTTGTGTATCCATGAACCTCCAGCTTTTATGGATGGCAACTGGCTTGCATGGGTTATTTTGCCAGCATTGAACCTTGTAAACTAATTACTGAAAATAAGCACCACCAGGCAGCAGGACTGTTTTCTTACTCATATGAAAACAAAACAGACACACCGTGATCTGAGGCTGCATGCCGGCTTCAGTATATGCCAAGTGTAATAATACAAGAGAAATGAATGAAAAGGATAAGAGCAAGCTTTTTAAATGAAAAATAAAATGAATTGTGCCTAGTCTAAATCAAGGTTATTTTAGTTCATGTAAACTTACAAAATAACTCCAACTAGAATTGAAAAAAGGTTTTTATTAATGAAATAAAATTAAAATGAGAGTGCTCTTCTGATTTAAACTACATTTGACATTTAACTTAACAAAACTGTATTACTGTATAGCCGGAAGAAGGAAGGTCAAACATGTGTTGGAATTGGTCTTTAGTTTATTACACAGTATTTATTTATTATTATTTTTATATTTATTTTAATCGTGCACTCGACGAATACTCCACGTAATTAAAATAAAACTAACACTAAAACTAAACTCAACATTTTGGAAAAAATAAAACATTATACAAACAAACAAATCCCCTAAAGACCACCATCATGAACTAAAACTAACCGAATTAAAAAAATAAAATAAAAATGAAACAAAAATGAACTGCAATGGAAAATCAAATACTATTAAAACATTTGTTTAAACTGAAAAAAAAAATAAAGTGTTAGACTAACATGAGTTCAGGAAACAGTGTATTTATTCTGAGCATCGATTAAGCTTTTTCTTTGGCTTTTGTGCTACACTTTTCTCCAAATACTGGGTGTTAAATGTGTGAAGAGTAGAAATTTCACTGCAAGTACGCAAATTTGCATCAATTTACTTTGCCTGACCATGCACGTTGTCACTTAAAGCATATTCAGGACCTGTGGTGAACTTTTTAACTCATTCAGGCCCAGCCGTTTTCGCGAGAGGAAACAACTCAATCACAGCCTTTTTTTCTGGATTTTGACTGATTTTGCAAGGCCTAGAGAATATTGTGTTCTAAAGATAAAAACATTGAGCTATGATACCAAAAAAAAAAAAAAAAGGCTAAGACGTATAAATACGTCTTTGGGAGGCAGGGACTACAATTTTGAAAATGTATATATATCTTATGCATTGAATGAGTTAAACTTTTGCGACTGTTGTGAATATCTTATGTGAGTTACGCAATATGCACCTGTGTATCCACTGTAGCTCCTTTTAAGGGACCCAAGAGCACTCAATTGCATTATTTTATGCACGCGTATATTTAAAGGTGCAACATTTAGGAGTCCAGTAAAATGATTCCCAGGGCGCTTTGTCTGTCAGTACATGTGACCTTTTAACAAATAAGTGATGCAGTTGTGAGTCAGTAAAACAGTAAAAGCCCGTGTAGCAATCGCTTGTTTTTCCACAGTGAATGAGATGCGACCGCACTTCCTGCCATGTCACTATGGCGACGCAGTAAGTCAACACGGGCAAGTGACCATGTAGTCTTGAATGTGCGTCCCCTAATGAGGCACAGTGATGGAGAAGAGTGCAGGAGCAACGGTTTTAGTTGTATTGCATTCACTTGTACCATGAAACAAAGAGTAATCCAAATTTAAACGTGTAATGTTGCACTTATTGAATGTTATTGCTAAGTCATTATTTGACAGTGCCCGAGCAACGGGTTAGTTTTGCTGTCACAAGCACGAATACGCTAGAATACACAAAACAAAAGGTTCTGATTTATTAGGTACACCATTCCCAGATGTTGTCGATTCATTAGAAAGCTAAAGTGTTGTATCGTGTTGCCCTGCAGTTTTGCAAGCCTTCGGAGCCGGTGTAGAAGTTCAGGTAAGATAAATGTAGCTTTTAAATGTATTTATGTTTCTTCAATTATTCTATCCATTATTTATTTATTTTTTATTATACCGCTTGTCCTGTTCAGAGCTGTAAGGACTTGGAGCCGATCCCAGATAACATTGTGCCAAAGACAGACTACACCTTGTACTGGTTGCCAACACATACAGACAACTGGTCAGGCTTCTATTCACACCATCACTGAATGGGAAATGAGCAACGAAACTAACGGTGACTCTCCATCCAGCCATCACTTTTCCATATCCTCAGCAAGGTCGCGGGTGAGAAGCCTATCCCAGACTTTGGGCAAGAGGCGGGATATTCCCTGGACTGGTCTCCAGCCATGGTAAGAAATGATCAAGTTTTAACCTCTTAATTGTGTTTTTGCTTCTATCGATTCTGGCAATAACAGCCAAAATAAGTAGCAGCATCTTAAATTAACACGCCGTTGTTATTTAAGAAACACAATCTCTTCAGTATATCGACTTTTTGTGATATTTTGCGTTGGGCTGTGTTGTGAGATTTGCTTAGTATGTGCCTTCATTCAGTAACGTTAGGAAATACTAATTTAATGCGCAAAAAAAGTAAAAATGCTCCGTACCCTAAACATACATGAGTTCCACCTGTGCCATCTTGCAACACCAATAGTCGCGCTTAGTTTGGATTGACTGCGATGTTATACGGCACCTTTATTGAAATCTAAGGGCAGCACAGTGCTGAGTGGTTAGCTCAATTCTGAGGTTCTGGTTTTGAATCTCACGGTCACGCCTTCTTGTGTCGAGTTTGCTTGTCTGTGTGCTTTACCAAGTAAGTGAGCTGATATATTGGGCCCAGCTGGATTGACGAGGCTACATTCATGTTAATAAGAGGTGTTCCTAATAATTTGGTTGAAAGGGGCGGAATATTGTGCAAACCAGAGCAAAAAAAACGAAGAAACATGCATTCTAATGCCTTCTTGATAATCAGTTGAACAGTGCTATTTTCGTAAAAGCGGCGTTTGTGATCCCTTAGATGTGATTAGAATGTGTAGGCGTACCTAATTAAGTGTCCAGCGTGGTAAAACAATAGAAGCGGTCGGCATGCACTTAATTGTTCACGGCAATGTGGTTTCTTAAAATAAATAAATAAATAATGCAATTACTCCACATAAACCCACCTATGATAAGCCTCTTGGGTGTCCTTTTCTTCTGTGGAAGAATCATCCATCACTATCGCATCCGTGCTGTCCCCTGCGGTCGAGCCAGCATCCATCTCCAGCTCGTTTTCATTTGCCGGTTACAAAAATATCAGGATCGATGTGATAAAGGTTTGAGCAAAGAACGAACAGTCCCCGTTTGCTCCGGGCGCGAGCCTTGTTTCTGGGGCTGCTACGGAGCACCACCGGGGCTCTGCGGGTTAATCTGCCCGGAGCTGAGCTCCGATTGGCGGATTCCCGGTGATGCTGAGGACGCCGCCTGGTTCTGTCCAACCCGCCCGAACTGGACCGCCTATGACGGACACAAGTGGCTCCCAGTTGTTCGGAAACAACCCACTACTTCCGTCTTGAAGTGGATCCACAAACGGTTGATGCTACTGTGTTTGAACCTAATTTACGATGACGTCATTCTAGTAAAACTATCGCGTCAGTATGGCCACAACATTAGGTACACCTGACCTGCACAGTATAAGTGTCAACATTTGTTTGTCCAGAGACGTATTCATTTAACCATATATATATATATATATATATATATATATATATATATATATATATATATACAAAATTAAAGCGTTAACTCAAGATACAGTTAAAAAAATATTTTAACTTACCTCAGTTTTATTATTTGCATGTCTTTCAAAGACAAATTCAAACACTGTACTGTATATTAGGTGTACAATTTTAGCACGTCATCTCAGAACAAAACACCTTGCTCAAGTTACCACTGGGCCTTGCAAACCATCACTGTTGGAGTGTGGTGCTTGTGGGCAGAACTAAAGGTATGCGTTTTGAGAAACCTTTCTAAAGAATATGCCTGGAAATATGACTCCGTTTGGATCATATTCAAGGATCAAAGCGATGAGAACAGTCTTTGAATTAAAATATTCTTCATATTTGGTGATTTTTACATTAATTACCAGATATTATTCAAGTAAATATGTTGTAAGCTTCACACCGATTTTTTTTTTTTTTTTGCGATTAATTAGTTAAAATTTTTAATCGCTTGACCACACTAATATATAGATCAGAATCGGTCCCGAGCTATTTCCGATTGTATGTAGTACTAAGTCGCCTCTCAATATGTGCATGTAACTCATAACCTTCTCAAAGACAGAGATCTTCGAACAAGACAGATGTCAAACTTTCTTGAAATCCAAGACGTTTATTAACAAAATCCTTGAAAGCCCCTTTTGTCTCCACAAGGAGGTGCAAATTCCCCCATACAAAAAAATTGATTTACATTTCCATGCCTTTAAAAAAAAAAGTTTAATTTTCCTGCCCAGTGTGACCACACATACAGCACATACCGAAAACAACGTTGAGTGCAGCAATGGTTTGCAATATCAGTGAATTGAAGGAGATGAAAATGCTGATGAAGATGACCCTGTTCAGGAGGGCTTACATCTGCAGTTAGAAGGAAAGCGACCAAGGGGAAGGCCCTTGTATACATCAGGATTTACAGGCCTGGTGCATACATCAGAATTTGTTCCACTTCAAAGTGAAGGCAGAGGATCCTCAAAACAGGAGTTGCTGGAGGATAATCACGAGGGCAGCTGACCCTGCAGTTTAGTTCGGGAGAAAGCATACAGCATGCAAACAACTTCACTCTTAAGTCAAACCGAATGGGTGTGTTCATCCTTTGAGGTTTAACCCATTTCTTTTGACGTTAGAAGACAAATGTGAATACATATCGCCTTGAGTGCAAAATATTCAATTGTGAAAAGAAATATTATTTTCCAGCCTGCTTTACCTGTTTGAGTTAATTGAGTTGTCACACATTACTTAGGGAAATAGTGACTTTTGAGTATTGTTTGCTTTAAAATGAGCGCTTCAACATCATGATAAAATGTTTCTTTTTCGCCTGCGCTGACTTAAAAAGGGAAGCGCGAGTGTGACAAGCAAGTGGCCACTAATGAGGCGACTGGCAGGATGGATGTTGGTCTGGCTTCGCTTCCTAATAGGAATCATGGCACCGGACCCTGGCAGCCTCGCGGGGGCCACTTGAAAAGGCATTGACCAGTAAAAGGCCAGATCAAAGTCAGTTTAGCCGTTTCAGATGAGAGCCTTTTTTTTTATCTTTGTAAGTGACCTAATTTCTATCTATTAGTGCTTCACTGAATCACAATGAGGAAGTGACTCGTGAATGAGGCTGATTTTATTAAGCACAGTCACTTTCATTGGGTAAATGCATATCCTTGGGCAATGTTTATCATCAATGCAATTACAGTATGCAGTGCTTATTTTATTTGTTTCGAACTAATTGTTGTTGGGTTAGCGCAGTGGATTTTTTATACATGCATTGAAAAATGTATCATCATAAATTAAACGGATTTTATACGTATGTAAAATAGCATTTTCATCATACATCTATATATATATATATATATATATTTTTTAAAGAGGCCAAGCACATTAATTATTGACTCTTCCATTTGAAGTTAACCGTAAAAGTAAGCATTAAAAAAAGAAAACTACCTGTTGTGTATTAAATCAACCCACAGTCCCCCTTTTGCCTCAACTGTTTCAACACAGAGCAGACAACAATGCTCTCAAGCATGTTTTCTTTATCCTCTGCAAAAAACAACTAGCATTACTGCAGCCTAGCTCCGCTAGTCTTCTGTTTCATCCCCAAATCTGTAAGGTATGTCTCAGCTTTTGCATTGAAACATGCTGCATGATGATGTGGTGCTGACGAGAACTCCTGCTGGCTGGCCTGCCGGGTGTAAAGTTACGCAGACAGGACACACCTCCAGTGGGAGTTTCCACGACGAGGAGGAGGAGGAGGAGGAGGTGGTAGAAGGAGCAGATCACTACTCCTCTCCACCCTCAAGTCACCACCAGTCCTCCTCCTCGCCCTGGCCGTGGAACATGCCCGCCGCTGTGGGCAAGTCGTTGCGCGCGGCAACCGTGCTGTCAGTGGCGGTCCTGTCCTTCCTGGTGTGTTTGCTCCTCGGCAGCGTGCACCACCTCGGAAGCGGCCACGAGGATCTGGATGAAGAGGTGGCCTCTCTCCGCTCGGCGTTGAGCCACCAACTCGCGCAAAGACGCCAAGAAATCCTCCCCCTGCTGCCCCCCGGGCGCGACAAGGAGCCTTTCGCCACCTGGGATTCTAATTTGTGGGGCGAGCTGACGCGTGGCTCCTCCGCCACCGGGACTTCTCTGGGTTGCGGAGCTCTGCGGGACATGCAGCCGCTGGAAGTGCTCGGGTCCGGGTACACGAAGCTGGTGGTGAAGGTGACGCTGGCCGGAGGGGAGCCGGTGGCGCTCAAGATGGTCAACGAGCACGGCATCGACATGGGCAAGTGCGTGGAGGGCTTCAAGGACCCCCACGGATGCCGTCAGCTGGTCTCCTACAAGCTCAGCAAGGAAGTTGTTCTCCTGCACAGGCTGCAGCACCCCAACGTCATCAAGGTGAATGTTCGTTATTATTATTTTTGCTGGAGTTATTTCTTTTGGTAAACTTTGTTATGCATTGAAGTCCCTTTACAATTCACTTAAGGTCTATCAGGAGGCTTTTCGCTTATAAAGTCCTCCACTGACTACATTTGTGAAACTAATAATGTAGAACGTTTTTGCTATATATTATGCGCATGTGTGAGTCACTGGTCCATGTTTTTCTTTTAGATTTGCATGGCTTGTCATAATAAATACTCCCACAGGCTATGTAAGGAACACGATCCTAATAATAGTAATTTAAAAAAAAAACAACACCAACAAAAGACAAACTAAAATGTCAGTTTTTTTATTAATGGATTGGGCATTATAATCCATCACTTTACTTTAAATGTCACAAAAGTTATGCAATCAAGCTATTTCTGCAATGTTTTTTTTTTTTCATTCTGGCTTGAAAGGAAAGTTACAGAATGCACAGAACAGAATGAATCTGATTGGAAGCTTTACCTTTACCTTGAAATGGAGTTTGCGAAGAAACAAATCTTTCAACAAAACTTTTACGGTGGCAGTCTATGTAAATGGAAAAAAAAATATTCAATCGATAAAAATCTCGTCAAGTGCACAATGTATTCATCCTGCACTTTTCAGGTTGGCTGCTCGTAAAGTGCTTCGCAGGACAGCGAGAAATGTATCACTTTTTTGCATCTTTAATGCGCGAATACAGCATTAACATCCACCCAGTTACTTCAAATTACACAAAAGTTGTGACTTTTCAAAGGCCACGAATTTCTAAAATGAAAATACGAAGCAGCTTTTACACTTTAATGTTAGACTGTAATTCAAAGCTATTGCATTTTGAATAAAATGATGACGCTGAAAGAATATTTTTGTGGCACTCTTTTAAGTATAATTTCAAAAAAGTATTTGCACATTTTTGCAACTTTAAATGGATGCTTAAGGCTTTTGAATCCACACCATCACATTCATTGACCCAAATTTACAAAATCATACATTATATGAATATAAGTCTTTATCAGGCCACTCTTTACCATTTATTCATTGGTGTCAATGTTCATAGAAAAAAAAGAATTGACGGTTGGGTATTCACAAAGGTAATGAATGCCAAACTTAAAGCTATGAAAGTGAATAACAAAATACATTTAAAACCGTTTTTTGTTAATTGATGCGATGAATAAGGAATCTGAAGCCTGAAATTTTATTCAGAAATTAGTTTTATGGAGATACAAATGTTTGCAACTTCAATGAATGAGAAGCAACATGCTTGCTTTAAATGGCCCAAACGTTTTCTGTATAAAAACATCCATTTTGTGGACAAGAGTTGTTATCAGACACATCACTTACGAACAATACATTTCTATAGTAACCTTTAGGCAATGGCCACAAAATGCTTTCATATTATGTGATTTAAACATATTAAAAAAAAAGTATGAATAAGTGTTGGCAGGACAAACTCCAATAACATCAACCACAAATGCATAAATAAGAACAAAGAAGCCAGAAAAAGCTGCTTACATCGCAAAGTCTACCTTGCAAAATATCCTACTGATATGCACACGGTAAATTTTTACCAAATCTTGAGACAATTTTCGCTACATATGTTGAGGAAATATTTGGACAAGTCTTCACAAATTCCCAACAAATGAACCAAAAAAATCCAGCAGGCACACTCTGCCCACGTCATCCTTTTGTCTCCGATTGGGCCTACCAACTGTGCAGGACCTTACCATCTAATTAAATTAAACCCATTGACCCCTCCTGACCTTTAGGGTGACATATTTCCAGGGCAGACAATGTGCCTCTGTGCTCGCTGCCCAGCCACTCATTCCTTCCACACTTAAACCCGTTTTTAATATCCCCAAATCCCCGATATATGACAAAATCCTCCGTCGTCTCCTGACGTCTTCATGTGATTTCAACAGTTGCGCGGTCACTGTGCGGGAGACACGGGAGGCCGAGTGACCGTCATCCTGGAGCAGGGGAACCCTCTGCAGATGCTCCAGCTGCTCCAGAGCCCCTGGGAGGACCGCTTCAGGGTAAGCTCTTGATGCCCTTCCCGTACTTTGTTGCTTAACCGCAGTCCAGTTGGCCGAGCGCCTCTTGTTGCCCGTATTTGCATGCCCGGCACTCCGGTTGAAGGGTGAAACTTTAGGAGCGCTGACATCTGTCCCTCAGTGTATTTGATCAGGCCGGGCTTGGAATGGAGATGGGACTGGGAGTTAATCCACTGCAGGCTAGGAATGTCATCTCGCCATTTATACACACGCATGCACACACTCTCTCTCTCTCTCTCTCTCTCTCTCTCTCTCTCTCTCTCTCTCTCTCTCTCTCTCTCTCTCTCTCTCTCTCTCTCTCTCTCTCTCTCTCTCTCTCTCTCTCTCTCTCTCTCTCTCTCTCTCTCTCTCTCTCTCTCTCTCTCTCTCTCTCTCGCACACGCACACGCACACGCACACGCACACGCACACGCACACGCACGGTTTTAGCTCAACCCCCATCTCAGGTATGCTCACAGTGGGAATCGACGGAGGCCGAATTTACCAAGTGTGGGAGTGTCTGCTGTTGTGTTTGAAATAAAAAAGAGAGACAGAAGGCGGAAACACTGATTTTGGATTATAATACGCAATGAGAAGTATTTTAAGACTAAAGACCTCATTTACGTAACATTATTTTGAACAGAAAACACATGAAAGTCTTGCTGTTGACGACAATTTTTCAAAGGCTGAAAATACTTTGTTTTCTAAATGGCATAATTGTTTGAGTGATTATATAAAACCAAAGAAACCGTTTAAGTCCCTGTGAAGTGAAAATAAATGTCTTCTAAAATTGACTCACCACAGAGAAGATAGTTGTTCACAAATCTGCCATATTTGAAGAATTAAAAAAAAAAATCGCCTATTATATAAAATAAGAAAAATTTACTTAAAATTGTCAATGGTTGGATATCCTGTCAGGGCTTTTCCGTGGCACAACAACGAGGCGCTCTACAACAGTGATGCCAGCGCGAAGCCGTTATCCACACACTGGCTATCAAGTCAGACTTTTTTTGTTTTTTACCCTCGCTGTTCCATCTTTCTGTGTTTGACTCACACGCACTTACAGGCAACAACGAGGCGCTCTAAGGATTCCTCCCCAGCCCGAAGCCCCAGTCTGCATACTGGCTGTAACGTCAGAAATTGTTGCCAGTTTTCTTTTTCTCCCGTTCTCTGGGTGATGGCCGCACACTCAAGTCAGCCAATGAGGCACTCTAAACTTTCCACGCCCGCAAACTATCGAGAAGCAAGATGCATTTTCGAAGTGTATGCATAGCTAACTAGCTAGCTAACTGCATGTCGCAGTTGCATTATTTTACCGCTCATGTGAATGAAGGCTTATATAGTGAGGGCGGCATGACTCATATCGGGGCCCGAGTGAATCACCGTGAATCACCGATTTAGCCACGTCCCATAAAAGTTGGGAAAACTAAAATGGTGAAAAACAGCTTCACGCTATATATCCACAATCAGGGCCTCAGTCTTTCCACGTTTCTTTAGATATAAATTTAAAAACAACATCTTTGAAATCTCGTTCCAGCGTGTTAAAAAAAATGTTGATGTGAATGAAATGATGTTAGCAACTTGCGTTTTTTTACAACGTGACCAAGATAACTACTGGCCTGAGATAGACAGATACAACGTTTTCAGTTGTTATTGCATTGTTATGATGAACTTTTATGTTCAGTGGAAAAAAGTCTCAACACGATTAACCCCAAGAAAATGTGACCCCACACAGAAATGTCATTACTGGTTTGGAGCGACCTAAGAATGGCACCACATTCACATACCCAAACGCGTGAAAAGGCGACGAAAGGTTTGACTCATTCATTATTTCACCTAGTCAAATTTTTTACCAGTTATCGCTGAAAAAATCCACTCATTATTTTTTTTTTGCGCTATTGATCACACCCTAAAATGCCACCAAAGCCCTGGAAGTAGTAATCGGTGTCAAGGAGGTATGTTGACATTATACAGTAAATGTCAGCTGAGGGATACGTTTTGTTCGTCAGAAAGAAGTTATATTTAGATTGTGGAAGTTATAGAAGGGCCCCAATTATGCGTATTACAGCATCTTTTGTCATTTTCACATTGGCCGCATGGTCATAGTGCAAAAAAAATTTCAAGTCATTGTCATGTCATGCACATGTCCCCCTAACAACTTAGAAATATTTACGTGTGGTTGTTGTTGTTTGAACGTCGCCTTAAAGGTGTTGCTTACACAGATGCAATGTTTTCGAATCTGGATCGATGATCATGAGGTGTTAACATTTACAGACATGGGTTGTCAAAATATGCTTTCGGATAAGACTTGGGAAGTTTTTGTCTACAAAGTGACGACTTTTGTCCTGGCATTCTCATCAGTTTTGCAGATCCATGTCAATCCGGATTGTTTCCTGTTTTTGAACGTACCCTCCGTTTTCTCCGCTAAATAGGCGTTAGAAAAGTCAACTCGGCACTGAGCAGCCTGCTCAGTGTCAGCTACATGTGTGAGGGCTACAGTAATCCAGCGGTGTCTGGTTTCACCCTCTGCCGTTTTTACTGTGCCAGTGACGTCCAACTCTGAGCTTTACAGTACCCAACACGAGCTGCAGTCTACTTGTACTGTCACACACACACACACGCACACACACACTCATTTTATGGTTTGTCAATGTGCAGCTGATGCCTTCATTTTGCTGTTTGCAGCCTTCCTGTTTTTGTTTGTGAGCCTCGAGGAAACATACTGGAGATAATAAATTTTTCGAGATTGAGTGAATGAAAGCCTAAATTGCTTGGCTGACTCACAAAAGCAAATGATGATGTTTTTCAGGCTTCATTTTTAGGTTTTCGTTATATTTCCCTAAAACACACATTTATTTTTTTTAACCCTGTTATCTAGTGCATAAATCCTCAGGGAATAACAAAAACACTAAAAGACTTTGCGGCACCCTCGAATGTAATCATGTTCTAAAAATGTAATCAAATTTGACTTGCTAGATTTGTGTCCTGAGTCTGATCCCAAAAATGTTAATCAGGTTTCAACTACTGGAACATTTGGATGATTTCAGAAAGTTGTTTTATACAGGAAAGAATTTGAAGCTATTTAAGATAAGATAAGATAAGATGTTCTTTATTAGTCCCACAATGGGGAAATTTGAGGTGTTACAGCAGCAAAGATATAGATCACAAAAAAAAAAAAAAGGCTCAATAGTGAGCCACGCTTGTGTAAACAGGCAGCCACTTTTTGGTTATCCTTGATTATATGAAGTAATAAGTTCAATACTGCTCAAAAATGTGCTTGGATCCAAATACTTTGTGCAAACATTTGACAAAGTAAAATAGAGTAAATTCGACACACCTTTGTCTTTACTATAATTTAATTTGAAAAGCTTGTGAATGATGGGCACTCACCTAGGGTAACCCATACCATGACACCTCACATATTTTGCCGTTTGGCATTCACAAATTCAACTTTTTGATTTCCTGTGAACCTATGCTGGGTTGCTCGCCGAAAAAGGTATCTATTTGCTACTTTTTGCAATAACAGCGTTGTTTTGGCATCATGCGAAGGCATCTTGCTGCAAGTAGGTCTATTGAAGTGATTTGAGGAGTTTCATTTCGACATAAGTAGTGCTTTGCTGCCATCTTCTGGCTTCTATAGGCAATTATCAGTTGCTTCTTGATTATTGCAATGTGCGTCGGGGCAAATGGCATGCTTTCACAATGAATACCATGCCAGAGAGAAAGTAGATTACAGTAAATTGCCTTTTAATGTCGGTAAACAACGGTCTGATTAAACCCATTAGATTATCTTAACAGGATTACCGCACTGCAGCTAAACAAACAGTGAAGCAGATAATGAGAAGGCTTTTGTCTTGTGTCCCTCCAGGTGTGTCTAGACCTGGTTCGCCTCCTCCACTTCTTGTCGCGCTCTCCGCTGGGATCGGTGGCTCTGCTGGACTTTCAGCCCCGCCAGTTCGTCATGGTGTCGGGCGAGCTCAAGCTCACTGACCTGGACGACGCCAGCGCGGCTGACACGCCCTGCGGCCGACACGCCGACTGCTCCCTGCAGTTTCCGCACCGAAATTTCACCCTGACCTGTTCGGAACGCGGAGTGTGTGAGGGCCTCAATGAGAAGATGAACATTTACAATGCCTATAGGTAAGCGCACTTAAGTAGAAATATAGATCCTTGTGTCAACAAAAAAAAAAAAGTCAGGTGAAAGATTCAACTGCTTTAGTATATGTAGCCTATGGATTGTATTTACGGTAAAAACATTTCAAAGCCAGTTGTCTACATGGGGAACAAGTTCTGGATCCAATCCGATCTAATTCAGAACAACCATATAAAAAAAAAAAAACAATTATATAATAGTGTCTACATGCTTCAAACAGGTTTAAACTTAAAACACACATAAACTAATCAAAATTCTTAGTGCCTGGTCTCACTCTCACTTATGTTCTGTTCTCCAGATAAGAAGCCAAGTGTGCTTGCTTCAATCTGTTTTTTTCACTCGTAGTTTACTGCAAAAGTGACAAATGAAGCAAGACAATAAAACATTGTGTATGCAGTTACAAGATCTTCAACCAAACAATATAATTTCATACAATAATATTTGTTAGCTTAATGCTGAAATATGTGAACTGCCATAGATGGACTAATGTAAATAAGCAATTATTCATCCTGTATTTGTTTTTTCAGATTAGACAAATGATTTTTGAAAGGCAGAAGCCGGTGCTTTTTAATCCATTCACCACAATTCATTCTTGTCGCCAACAGCATCAAACGATTCTCTTAAATAAGGTCTTGCCTTTCCGTATATGTGGCATCATTCTCATTAATGCAACCTGATTCATATCACTCCATGTGGCTGCTGTCCTTGTTTCATTCACCTTGGCGCTTGAACCTACCTCTCTGGATTTGAAAAAAAAAAAAAACAACTAATTTGACAAAATAATGAGTAGAAAGTACAGATTTTTGTTGCATCAATGTAGGGTAAAAGGAGAAAGGTGCCACAAAAATAGATAAAATAAATAAAATTAATAAAATGAATAAAATTAATAAAATTAATCCTCAAGTTAAGCACAGTAATGAAGTATTAGTACTTAGTTTCTACCCCTCACCGATTGCTTGAACAGAGCCGGTGTTGACACAATGTTGCTAGTCAAGGCATACAGGAGCTGCAGATTTGTGGTTTTCGGGCGTGATTCATAAAGCGAGTCCTGTCGCGTTTGATCAGCCCTTTAGATCCTTGACAGCTTTATGATTTCAAGTCAAGTTCCTTGATGGATGTGCTCTTTTCTTCTTTTTTTTTCCCGCCCCTCATATGGCTCCCAGGTACTTTTTCACCTACCTGCTGCCTCACCAGGCCCCGCCCGGCCTCACACACCTGGTGGAGCGCATCATGAACGTCACAGGTGAGCACGACGTTGCTATAACTTCACAAGATCACACATGGTGTAAATCGTTGTGTTATTGTGGTCATGTCGTGACAGGCCTCTGATGTAAGTGCTTCATTTAATACGCTCCACTGCGAACTGACAGGTGACAAGTTAATGAATACAAATTCTGAGGAATAAATGGTGTGGGAAAAAAAAAAAATTGAGACACACCTTTTAATTAGGTACATTACATCCCACAGGGGAATACATTGGATTCATAATTGTCGTTTTGGGGTACAGAACATATTTTGTGTTTTCCAATAAATTTCTCATTCGTAATCCCTGAATCTTAATCCTATCACATTGAGGAGAACCCACAGGATACACTGAATTCCTAGTGATCATTTAGATGACATTCAAATTTTGCACATTTGTCGTTGTACCTGGGATCTCAACACAGGCCACAAATGGAATCTCAATTTCAATAATTTCTTTTTTTTTTATTTTTTTTTTACCCCAATTGATTCAAGTTAACAGTTTCTTTTGAGCTGACAAATTTATTATTGGAACCTACTACATTAGTTTTGTTAAACAACCTTTATAGCATGTATACAAGGAGCCCTTCGGGTGGTACACAAAGTAAGTGGAATGCTATTGTATTATTTCTCGTAAACCTGTGCGAATGGATGAAAATGATGGCCAAAGACACATGATTAGTGATTAGTCAACTTAAAGGGGAGGTCAACCCCAAAACTATCTTTGCAATAATATGTTCTATGCGCCTTCACTAGTCCAAACATGGCATTCCCGAATAATATTCTGTTTGTGGAAAATGAGTTCAGCAGCAAAATCCACATAATTTTAGCCATCTCAGGAGGCGGCCATTTTGTCACTTCTGTCGACTGAAAATGACATCACAGTTGCTCAGGGCTCACCGAACATCCAATCACGGCTTATGTGTTTTCTGAAGCAAGTGAGAAAATGGCTGCCCCCGGTGGTTGCTAAGAACGGGTAGATTTTACTGCTCAATATTAATCAGAATGCCATGTTTCGACTAGAGCTCCTCCATAAAACAAATTCTCATAAAGGACATTTTTGGGTTAACTTTCCCTTTAAAACCTAAAATGTCGATGCTGCATAGTCGACTTATAGACTAGTCGACTAATTGGTTCAAGCCTCACTGTGAAGATTTATTCTTTATCTTACCAAGACATATATGACAATCCTCCACTTGCAGCTTCCAAATGTTTGCCCCCCCCCCTCCCTCATCAGTGAACTTTCACCTCACAAATGTTCTTCTGGATGAATGGACAAACATTCCCGCGCAGACACTCCAAATCGCATTCTTCCCACGAGAGAAGAAATCCATATTTTCTTTCTGCTTGCGTCCAATATCCTTTTCTATGCATAGCGGGACTGATTGCTTTCTACATGCATGCGTTGAATGTATTGTGCGTTTGCAGGTGAGCTGAAAGCCGACATCAACGAGACGCTGGATGCTTTTGAGCACATCCTGCACCTCTACCAGTCTGGCCTGCACCTGGACAAGCTGCCTTCATCTGTACTTCGAGGTAAGCCCGCTTCTTACACGCTACACTGACCCAACCTTCGGCGGACACAAAGCTGGGCCTTATTTGAAAAGGCGGCACAGTCTGCACCTCTGTTTTCATTTTGTTTCAGAGTCTGGGAGAGGTGTGTGTGTGTGGGTGTGTGTGTGTGTGTGTAAGGGGGGGGAAGGGGTCCGGTGGTCTCTTGCTCGCTTGGGTTGTTTTGACAGGTTATTAGGCGGCTGGAATGAGAGGACAAAACCAACAGAGTGGGATTAATCCTGCGTGTCTCCGGCTCAGAAAGTCTGTCGGGATTGGAATACACGGAAAGTTTGGCCACTTTTTAAAAAAATAAGAACCACTCAAGTCGACGTCCTGACTTATTTCTCCATATAAAGCCTTTTTTTTTTGTTGTATCCTCTAACTGTTAACATTTACTAACTCTACTGCCAGCCCTCCTTCGTTGCAGTCTATGAAATATTAATAACAGAAAGACTGGCTACGTTCCTGTGGTGAGATTTTTTCCATCCCCCCCCAGATGCCGGACTGTTTATATAGCAGCTCTTTGTGAATTTAATCGCAGATTGAGGGGAAAGAGGCCACGGGCGCCGAAGCTAACACCAGCAGGGAATGTTTTAGCTTCGCAGGGAGGTGCCACAAGTCAAGCCTCCGCAAGGCTGATTGGGAGCGTGATAAGAGCGCCTCAAAAATGTGTATATTATTTCACATTTTTCTGCGGAACGTTTTGCACCGGGGTTATCCGAAGCGACTTAATATGTGGGCTCAGTAGTTGTTGTTTTTTAAATAATAGGGTAAGCTGTGGGAAAGTGGAGCGAGCAGGTTGTTTCCATGAGTAAGGTGAGAAGGTCACAAGCAGTCACATGACTTCCAGTTGGCCACTTTCACTTAACACTAATGCGGTCTTGTGTCAAGCCGCTTTTTCTTGTTTAAACGTCCATGAAAAGAATAACCCAGATCGAAATAAAGCATCTAATTGTGATTTTTTTTTTCCTTGAGGTAGGATGATTTATATGTGATACAATGTGCTAATCAAAAGAGGGCAGCATTATCTTTTTAATGATCACATTTTTGATACTGCTCTCATGTTTTTCATTATAAGTGTACCTAATGATGTGGCCATTGTCAACATAATGCATGTCACGGAAAGTTTGGGAATCATGTTTAACGACTACTTGTAAATGCTCTCATTAGGGATGGGAAAAGGACAGATTTTGCTTTTTTTCCCCTTTATGATCAAAATGTTTGTTGGATTCATATTTTTTTTTTTAATGGGATAACCAGAAAGTCATGAACTCCATTTTACAGTTCAGTTGTCATCGTATGGATTTGTGAATGTATCTCAACAGCCATTTGCTGAGGTCACATTCCTCTTCGGTAAGCAGGGTACACGCATACCAGAAGTGGACAGCATAGCAAAAATTCAAATATTCGAGAGCCCTGTCGCCTTAAAATAATATGACTCAAATCAAAGTAAAAAGTAGTCCTCCAGATAATTACTTGATTAAATGTGCTGTGAACAATTACTCGAGTGCTGAGTATCTGGAAATTAACTTTATTTTTTTAAACTCAGAGTATGAATTTCAAATGTGAACAAATTTGAAATGGGAATGTTTCAATTCTGATATTGCGCAACAATATAAATGTAACTAAAACAACGTTAACTTGCATCTCAAATAAACAACATAAATTAAGGCAAATTTAGACAAAAAAAATTCTTAAATTAATTTTTTATTTATTTATTTTTTTTTGCTTGAAACAGTGCAAGTTGATATTTGAGTTCTTGAACGCTGACGGTCCCTTGAGAGGAGTTGTATAAATCTAAACTATTATTATTCAATCAGAAGTGATAGCCATTTAAAAAAAATCAAATCCACCTGTTGCTGAACCTAACCTTTAATTAATAAATATTATGAAATGCTTTACTGTATTATGAGTTTTATTATTTTTATTATTATCATTATTATTATTATTATTATTATTATTGAAAACTAATGTGCCAGAGAAAAAAAAATAGGGCATCCACACAAAAATCATCTAGAAAATGTTACTTTTCACTTCTGATTAAAAAGAAAACCAAAAAAAAAAAAAAACAGTAATTTGTTATAATAATAATAATAATGCCTTTATTAGTCCCACAATGGGGAAATTCGAGATTCAAACCCAGGCCTCCTGGGGAGACTGGGTCCTGAACGCGGCGCCTTAGACCACTCGGCCATCCTGGCAGCCACGAGAGTTGACCTGCGTTATCGTTCTGAGGTTACACGTGTTTCGATGTCAAACTAGTTGAGACTGAATCCTCAGCACATTTGCTTGCAGCAGCCAAGTAATGCACTGCATTTTGCTCCAAGATGTGCTATCGATTTATATACTCACTTTTCCTGGCAAAGATACAACTCTGCAAAAAAAAAAAAAAAAAAAAAAAGAGGAGGCCTGGATGATGTCAGTGTAATAACGAATGTGCCCGAGAGAGACAGAGTGGGTGTCAACAGGTAATAAGTCTTATTTTGAAATGGCTCGCAGATGTAAAGTACATTCTCCACAGATGAGATCCACGGCTGAAGTTAATACGATATTTAGAGTGAAGCATTGGAAGGGAAGACAGCTTTTCTTTATGTTAGACCGTTTCCCGCCCTGTGCGTCAAGCACAAAAGGAGCTTTCATCCATACGTCTCTAATGCTCCAACAGCTGAGGTCGGCCACCTTTTCCCTCCACAACAGGCCTCATTTCGTCCCACCCGGAGAAAGATCCTCTGAACACTCCTTGTTCTTCTCCCTCTTTCTTCATCCCCAGAAGGCTGACCTTCGTGCCCCCCCCCTCAACAATACACACACAACTCCTACCATTTAGTGTCTCCTCTCTATGAACTCCCAAACTCAGCTTGTGGGTGTGTGCACGTGTGCGTGCGTGTGCGTGGGGGTGTGTGTGTGTGTGTGTGTGTGTCTCTCATGGCTAATGTGGAGCAGATGATTTAAGACAGGCCGCCTGACTGGAAGAATTAGAATGATTAATGTAAGGCAAATGTTTGGGTCGAAGCGGGGTGATGCGTTCAATGTGGCGCGGCACGCTGGGAGAGGAGAGCTCAAGATGTTCTGGAGAGGCATGGTGCAATTACAAAGGTTGCGGTAGGCTAACAATATGTTGAGTAAAGGGAGTGAAAAAGGGCCACTAAAAAGGACCAAAGGCAAGCATTTATTTTTGATTGTAGTTTGCTTTTGTGCATGGCGCAGAAGTGCACCACAGTCCAAGACAATGTGTTTCTAATATGTGACGACTATCATTGAAATTAATGTTTTTTCATCCGCTCTAGTAACACAATGCTGCCATAATAAAAGCTTTAACTACCAAGGCAATATTTTAATTTTAATACAATTGTTTTTTTTAAGTGCTATTAATGAGATTTAGTGTCAGTCAAATAAGAACTCATGCCTGATGCGCGGAGAGGAGGAAGTTTTCTCATTATAAATAGCCACGACAGCAAACACTATCAAGTGTGGCATGTCTGTGTAAAAACAGTTTCATATTTTCTAAAACTACAAAGTACCAGTTGTTTTTCATAACGACTAAGAATGGCCAAAAATACAAATCATGATATATTCTGTGGCCATTAAGACCACAGAACAATGTGCTTTAACAACACACTCAGCATGTTTGTGACGCTACATTCAAGAATGCGTGGAAGTCAGAAATGTCCCACTTGGAGGCAAAAAAAAAATAAATACATGGCAGACCCCGCAATTTTATTGCATTGATGTAAGAGCATGAATTTGGTATGCAGCGCTTTGTGGTGAGCAGTAAAGTCAACTCGCTTCACAATTAGCAGCAATTTGCCAAATAGTTAGCAAATAAATCAAAAATATACTTCAAGCTGTTTGATGCCACCCGGTTAGAATTTTAATGTTAAACTAAACATAAAAACAAAGAGAATTAAAAACATTTTTTAAACGAGCTCATAGCTTAGGCTTTAGTTAGCTATAATGCTAATGCTAACACATAATGGGAAACATATGCCGCTCTATGTTTGTATTTTAGCTTGGTTCATTGAAAGTTTGAATGATTACAGTCAACCAAATAAGCAGCATGGGGACCTAGTAGTGATCGCCCGAGGTTCGAATAACAGCTCCGGCCTTCCTGTGTAGTTTGCTTGAGTTCTCTCTGCGTAATCCAGAGTCCTCCCGCATTCCATAAACATACATGTGAGGTTTATTGAAGACTAACTTGTCCATAGGTGCGAATGTACTCTAAGTTTTATTTACATGTAAATGTCTCATGTTGTTGTGTTTAGATTACAATGTGACGCGAGGTATGACGACGTCAGGGAACACGGACTACCATTGCTGGCAGTCATACAGCCAGCAAAGCTGCGTGCTGTCCGTTCACAGCGCCAGAGAGGCAGCACACATCTGCAACTCGCACTCGCAGTGCACCAGCTTCACGCTGACGGGACAGAAAACATGGACGGGTCAGTTTACCACTCCCTTCATTTGTCTAAATATTTGGGCCTCTTTTAGCCAAACACTGAAAATAAGCAAGACTTCAATGACATAGGTGTTCAAATTAAATCGAAATACTTCTTTACCAACAGGTAAGTTAAATCTAAAATAGTTGTGGTGGAAATTCAGGAATATTTAACAGGACATGGATAACACATTTTAGAACTGACGTTAGCTAGAAGGCAGAGGCGGTTTTACAGGGTGGCAAGTGGTGGCACCTAAAATTTTCCAACGCCACTTGCCAGCCCCAATGAATCTATCAATAATAGATTAAATATTTTATAATGGTCCTTATATAGTCTCCATGGTGTGTTTAAATCTATTAACGGCCAGTATAAAATTTACTCCCACAGTCACTCTATAATGACTGCTTTTTAAAAAAATAAAATAAATAAATTAAAAAAAAAAAAAAAATATATATATATATACAGTAATACCCCGGTTATCGCGGTTAATGGGGACCGAGACCACCCGCGAAAACTGAAAATCCGCGAAGTAGCGGCGCCCCTTCAAAAATGCTTAAAAAAACCTATACAGGTATACAGTATACCCCCCTGTATACAGTACACCATATAGAATACGGGTAGAGAGAGAGTGAAATTCATGTTATAACAAAAAAAAAAAAGAAATTATTATTAAAACTTATTATTTTTTTATTCCCCAGCCATTATTTTTGTATTTATTCAATTACTTCTTTTTGTATTTATTGAATTATTACAACAGTCTTTAATTCAAAATGCACTTCATATTTGGTGGTTTTACATTAATTCCAAAATATTATTTAAGTAAATACCTGTTAAAAGCTTCACGAAAAAATAGTAGTAGAAAAAATGCGATTAATTGCAATTAATTATGGAATTTTTTGCAATTAATTAGTTACAAAAATTTAATCGCTTGACAGAACTAATATATAATATATACTTTAACATATATTTATTCCCGTCCTACAGGTCGCCCTCTGGCCACTTTCAGGAGCAGTTTCAGTCTTCTGGTGCCGGATGAAACCTCTGAAGTGTATGTGAAGCAAAGCACAGCTGTGTAAATCGTACGCATGGATGGTACTTTTAATATTAGAGACTGTATGCAGTGAGCTCATGTACTCCCAATGATGTGAAGCAAAAAAGCAACATGTTGCGCTTAAATTAGACGCGTCCCGCGGCATCCAACGGCGACCCCAACTTTGCGGGAGACAAGTCGCAGCCAAGGCGGGTCAATGTGATGTATTTCGAGGCCTTACGCATACTGCACTCATTTCATGCGTCTGGCAGCTCACCACCTCTGCCAACTACTACTTCAAGGGATTTCCCTTCAGATACAATTACGGAAAGAGAGCCTTGTCCTTTTTTTTTTCTTTTCTTTTCTTTTTTTTTTATGTTCCCACCTTGACTTTATTCACTGCTTGTTGTGAAGCCAGCTCCCCTGTGGTGGGCTTGGTGGTAAGAAGTCGAGCCACGGCATCAGCCCAAAAAAGCCCGAGGACGAGGAAAGAAAACACGCTCTTATTCAAGTCCATGCTCTGGCTGATGCGCTGAGGTGCCAACTGTTTTCTCATGGCTCTGGGGCTTAGTTCCACTGTGATCTGAATGGGACCCTTACAACGCCGCTTTTAACTTGTGTGTGTGGGGGGGAAACGTCTGTTTGTTTAGCGAGTTTGCGTAATATAGCATTTGAAGCTGCTGCCAGGAGTTTGTTTTATTTAGCACTGTGTAATGAATAGAATAAAGTGCAACATCTAGTTAGCGTATAATGCTACATCCAGGAACTAATTACAAATTAGCAAATAAAGCTATGTTCAGCAGGTAGCTAGCATAACCTAGCATTGTATGTCATAGCCAACATCTGGTTAGAGCAAAGTAGCATAATAATACAAAAGCCAATTGGCAATAATAGCTCAGTCTAGTGAATAAAAATAACAGCAACGCCGAGTTAGCATAAGTTAACATTTGAAGCTAACAAAAGGAACTTATAGGCCAAGCTAGTGCAGTGCTTCTCAATTATTTTCTTTTATTCCCCCCTAGCAAGAAGACAACAATTTAGGAGTTAGCCTAACTTAGCATTATGACACTATTGCCAAAAGCTAAATACAATTAATTGGGAAAATACCCTGACTTTGAAAGAAAAAAAAAATAAAAAAAAAGACACAGTCAAACTCGCTAAACAAACAGACATTGAGATAATGACATTTTGGACCTTGAAATTACAAATATCCCAGAATAGTTTTTCAAGCATTTTTTTTTTAAATGTTCTTGAAAAAGGCAGTCTGTAAAAATGGGAAACGTGCATGCAAAGCAATAGTGGACTAAAGGGGACGCATTAAGCATGTCAAATCGGGGTTCGTGTTTTGTTTTTCTTTACAATGTGACATCACCAACTGCTGGCCTGGCATGCACATGAATAGTATTTTTTTTTTGTCCCTGAGATTTTGTTTGCATGACAACAACTTAGGGAAATATTTTTTATTTGTATTTTTCAAAGTAGATAAATGCAATAATCTCCATGCCAGGCCAGTAGTTGTCAATTGCACTTCGCAAAGAAAAACCTCTCAAATGTTTACCATCTGCTCTTTTTCCTTTCCTTTTCCTTATGGCCTTTGTGATATCTGAATGAAAGTAATGTGACTATGCTGGATGTAGTTTGTTGTGTTAAATGCCACAAAAGCGCTTTTTTAAAAATTATTATTGTTATTACACTTTCCGCATGATTCAGTTTTATAACATTTTTTGCCGTTCACTGAAATATTTTGTTCTGTTCTGTTAAAAACAGGCCGCTGTAAACTGCCACTTAAATTGCTGTGAGCATTCGCAGCAAAATAATTTCAAGTCATTCCAGTTTGTTTACATCCTTTTGCAAAACAATTAATTTAATTTGTCAACGGTGTCAAGATCAAATGTAATTGTTCTTACACAATCGTGCTTTTCAAGTTTTAAGTGCACCTTGTGGGTGAAACCATTATTTTCAATGGAAAATGAGTCACTTCTGTTTGTTTATGCTGCACTAAATGTAACTGCAGAGTCTTATTTTATAAATTTGTACTTAAATTGCTTCTGTGTTCATTTGAATCTTTACGAGGGTTAACAATAAGTAGCAGTCTGCTTTTTCCCATTTGCACCTGTGTTTGTGTGTGTGCACGTGCCTGTAGTTGGCAGTGGGGGGATTGCATGTTGTTTGTGCGTGCGTGTTCGTGTGTGTGTGTGTGTGTGTGTGTGTGTGTTTAGTCCTTTACCCCCTACGCACAGCCTATCTGAATGGGCTCGGCCCGCCAAGCTCGGGAGCTCCGCAGAGTTTGCACAATGCTTCAGGAATGCATTGAAATGCTGTGTCATGCTGAGCTCATTATGGGCCTTAATTAAAACTAATGTAAATGAGCACACCTACTGTCTCTTTCTCATGGTGAGATGGAGTTACTGTAAAGCAAATGCACAGTGTTTGCACAAGAATGGGCCTGAGGTTGAGATAAGGGCAAGGCTTGGTAGATTTTAAGAAATCTTGGCTCACATCAATAACTACCAAACAACTTAAACACACTATTTAAAGGGGGAAAAAAATGATTTCACCGAGGTGAAAAAGGCACGTCCAGTCCACAATTTCCACTTTTATGGTGGCGTCGGTGGGAAGGCCCAAGGGTTCTGTTGGCCTCACATTGGCCCCTTGCTGTCTGGACAAAGCCAGCTGATTAGTCAGATTAACATTAAGATAAACAGGCTTTGATTAGATAAAAAAAGAAAACTGGACCAAGATAGTTTAACTAACTGGAAGGACTGGTTTGATGGTTGAGTAAGATTATGAAGACTGGGGGGGGGGTTCCCACATTTCTACAATAAATAATGAAGATGAAAAAAAGAGGATAAAAAAATGTTGCTTTGTTTTTTTTTTAAAGTAGTGAAAAACACTGGCTATTTATCTTAACATTGTCATGATCCGTCGGTTCTCGTTGCAGCAAGTGGGCGTTCCCTCCGCGCGCGCCCCGTCGCACGTCACCGGGCAGGCGCGCCAAACCACGCATCTGACGCTCATCAAACCGTTGATTAACGGACTACTTAAGCCGCCGCCGAGGATCGCTCGGCGTCGGATTATTATCCCGCAATGCTCACGCTCATGCTTCATGCTCAAGTTTGTCCCATGTTTTCTCGTGTATTGATCTTTTCGTTCATAGTGTTTGTTTGTTCAGCTACCCTTCGGCTCGCTTTTGGTTCTCGCTTTCGTTGTTTGGATTCTTCTTTCCCTTTTGTGGTAAGACCATTATCGTTTTGTAGTTTTTCCTTGCATTGCAAGCGCTTTAAGTTAACTATCGTTTTTTGTTTCTGGTGCGACTTCCTCCTCCAGCGTTTTCTGTTCCCGTCGCTCGCGACGTTAGTAATTATAGATACCTGCCTAAATTTATGTATTCCCCTAGTTCATATCATAGTGTGGATATGGATTGATTGTTCACTGCCGGTCCCAATAAACATCTGGTCTAAACTTCTTCTTGTGGTCAGCGTCTTAAGAGTTCACCCTCCGCTTCCGGCTTCGGCCGGGCAGAGATCGTATCAAACATAGCATAACAAACAAGCCACCAGCTATTAAGTACATCATATGGCGGCTACATTCACAAACTAACTTACATGGCATCATAAAACGACAGTTTTCAGTTGAGAAATTGGGAGTGTAAGCTATTCTCTAAATGGAAAAAACCAGTAGATTGACTCTTTCATTTTTTATGGATAACCCTAATCAGTTAATATCAGCAATGTTATCCATTTTCTAATCTCCATTCATGTGCTAAGGCGAGGGGCTAACAAGTTGGCAGAATATTGAGGACCTTGGGATGCAGTAGCTAAGACATGACACGATGACGTGTCAGTTATAAATAATAAGTGTATAATTCTGACAAAATTCAAGCATCTCTCACCAACTGTGTGCGAAGACAAGTTCAAGTAAAACCCAGACGGTTTCGCTTCATGACCTGGAATAGCTGGCAGCTTGGCTTGCTTTGCTAATACAGCGTTGACCTTGTTTAACAATTAGCCTCAATGCTAGATAGCGTTTAGCGTGGTAAGTTTGAGAAAGGCCATGTAAACACGCACAAAAATACTTTTGGGGTTTTTAATAACTCAAATAAGACCCCTGGGATATCCCTTTTCTAACCTGAATATTTAGTCATATAAACGTGATCAGAATACCTCACCTAAATTTCTCCTTACTGCACATTTTAATGACATGACTATATTTCGCAAGGCTCCAGACTACCTAACAAAGTTGCCCCTAATGTGAAATTTTAGGGGCTCACATGAATCACAAATCAACTCGAAATGTAAATATTGTCATTCCCACCCATTTTAACCATATTACTGATAAATGGGCTGAAATATGGAGCATGAATTTGCTAAGAAATTTGCTCAAACACTTCAAAAAAATCTGCAAATTTACTGGCCACACAGGCGCCAATTGCTGAAAACTTTACTTGCAGTGTCTCAAATCTTCGGGGTTAAATGCAACCAGGGTGAGGCAAGCTGACCATCTTTTGTCTTTCTGGGCACATCCAATGTTTTTCGCATCATGTACTCAGAGAAATGTGAAGTATTTCATTTAAAGAGGGAAAAAAAAAGCTTGCTGATATTTCTTCCAGTAATAAGAGCTGATTTATGGAAGCGTACAGCTGCGGTTCCTCCTCCTCCACATCAGCAAAAAGAAGAACAATTCTGGCATCTGGTTTGTTTTGGCTGTCCTTTAGGGACCGACTTAATGGATGTCTTAGCTTGCATGCTGCATTCTGCACACTTTCATATTGTTCTCATATGGAGCAACATCGTCATGGTTGCAGTTTGCACACTTTACTTAATTAGCAAAATGACATAAAGGACAAACTTCCTTTTTTCCATCCTTTCCCACTTCCATGGTTCCTTCAAGACTTCAATCTTCCTTGCTTCCTTCTTTCGTCAGCATCATAGTCCCCTCCTTCTTTTCATGTTCTTGTTTCCCTTCTTCCTTCCTTCCTCAAAATAATTTCATTAAAAATGGAACGAACACAGTCACTGTTCCTTACTTTTCAGCCTCTCTTTAAATTCTTCGTCGAGTTTGGGCTCTAGTGGAGTTTTGTTTTTACATTCCCAGTTGAATCTGAAAGTATTTCTTTTTCTCCTGACAGTGTTTATTTAGTTGGAAATGCACACGGAGCTTTTACGCTTCAGCTACTTCAAGCCTTTCTCTGTTTTGATATGAAAGTCGCTTTTGTACTGTGGAAGTTTTCATTTTTGCAAGGCGGTCAGAACATGGCCGTGCTGTTTGTGTGTGGCACAGTGTTCCTCTGTGTTTTTTTAACCGTGTAATTGACAACAAGCTCTTTTTTTAAGGTTCAGGGAAAGAGAAGGAGAGAAAAGTCTGTTTTATTTTCCCCCTCAACACTGAAGACCCCCGTTTCTGTTTTTTTAGGTTTCCAGTTTCACCCAACTTGTTTCCGTCAAGTTTTATTCATGACCTCCATCTGGAAATAATATATGTTCATGAAAACAAGCCATCAGCAATTTTAGGGAAGAGTTGCATGCGTGTTTGGGAGTGGGGGGGTTGCGTGTATATGCGTGTGTGCGTGTGTGTGCATGCATCATGTGTGTACTTGTGTGAGTGCAAAGAGGGGACATTAGGGCCTCTTATGCAAGTTTAGCATCGTAATATCAGCTCCTTTTCACACTGCATGTAAAACACCAACATGGAATGCAGGGAAGAAGTCGTTTTGTTCATATTTAGACTTTGCAATTTGGTAGTTTCATCAGCCTTTTACACACACAAAAGTTGCCATAACAGAAGAACTGGAATCGTTCCACCTTTATCTTTTACTCAGAGCCTGGCAAAGTTTGGTAATTCTCATTTCATACAATGACGAAGCATCCCACATCATCTTGGGGTCATGCGTTAAACTTCACAACTCTGTTCTGGAATTATATCTTTCGACTTCCACACAGGGGGCGTCCCGATGCTGTAATGGCCAGAAACGTTCCAACTTTGGCTCTGGTCCTACTCAGAGATGCCTCAGAATTGCTGCATTAAAGCCGTAACATAACATCTGAAATGAACATCTTATTTTCCCGCTCTGAAGCAGAAATCCATAAACCGTACCCGTAGTTAAAGGACAGTGTCAAAATCTGGTGTGACATATAAAATACTTGTTGCACAGCGGCAATTTATTTCTACAATCCAGGGAAGAAGTTAGGTAATATCAGAATCCATTTCCAAAAGATCTGAACCATTTAAGACGACTTGGAATTTATCCGCCTTTGCCTTGACACTATTTCACGTTTCTGACATTTTGTATTTGTTCCAGGGAGCCAGCAATCAGATAAATGCATAAAAACATCAGTCCCGTTTGGTGTTGCTCGGCTCGGATGAGACCAACCATGATATATCGCAATTGCCCCGTGTGTCTCGTGTGCTTTTGTTTGGGACGTGCCTTGCTCAAGGGCACTTCAACAGTACCCAAGTCCAGGCTAGCATCTCTCCATCAACTCTTAGTACATCTGCAGCACAACTTGAACTGCAGCCTTTTGATTACAAATACCCAGGTCCTCACAGATGAGCTACTGCCGCCTCGTTAATGACGAAAATGAGTGAATGGATGGACTTCATCCCCTCCGTGTAGGCAAACAAGGGCTGAAAAAGAATCACTTTTCCATTTGCGAAAGATGATCTAAGAAGCAAAGCTCCCAACATCTTCTCTGTGAACTAAAATGCATGTGTGCTCAGTTACATTCTTTGATTCCAATGCAAAGTTACTCCTGAAAATATTTCAAGCGCAGCTGCAGGGAGAAATGATGCATCAGGCAGGTCTTTGGCAAACGCTTTGACCCTGGCTCAGGTTAAAAATACTTTGTATGCAGTGAAAGCAGGCACAGTCCTCCAAGGAAAGAAGATCTGGCTTGTGTCGGAGGGGGCTCGCGACCGTGTGAGCGGAGAGATAGAGCAGATATTCACTCAAGTCGGGTCTTACTGAACAATTCCTTGTCTGTCTGGCGGCAAGCCGGTCACACCTGAGAGCCTCTGTAGAGCAGTTAGACATTCAGCAGCTGTGTGTGTGTGAGTGTGCGTCCCCACTGCTGACCCTCCAAGCACAGACGCCTCTTAAGTGCACATGCAGGTCATTGTCTGTATATCTAACTAACTATTTGTCAGTCTGCCTGGAGCCGATACAATCTCTTTTAAAGCTATAATGGCTTTAGCAGGCCCTGAAGGAGGCGGCGAGCAGTGTGTGACAAGAGGTTTTTCTGCGTCGGGTTGGGGGCTGTGAGCGGTGGTTGGATCATTTAAAAAAAAAAGCCCTCAAGTTTACCCCCGTGCAAAGGTTTATGCCTGCCACGAAAGCCACAGAGCCCTCTGAAAAGTCTAATAGCACAGTGTAGTATCAATGCCAAACGATCCACTACATGCACTGTAGAAAAATATCTTTATTTTGGAAACACACGTGAAATGTACCAGATTATTTTAGGCAATAAAGAAATTGTAAAATAAACGGTAATTTAAGCCTATTGTATATCACCTTTACCTAGAAAAAAAGTCCAATATTTATCTTCTAAAAAAAGTAGCTATAGAATCTGCTCGATAAATGCATACTGTGAAAAAAAAAAAAGAATAAAAAAGAAATGTAAGTTAACAATTTCATAGCTTTTGAATTTAAGGTACTCTTTTACTCAAAATATAAGATAAAAAAATTCAACCAATGTAAATGACTGCAATACTTACCCTATATTTTTGGAGGAGATCCAATAGGTTGAAAATGAAAAATATAGCGGACCAATTGAATGGTTTTGTTTATGTTTCGGCATTATTCACCTAAGGCAATCGAAATAACCCCTCATTACGAGCCCTTTAACAACAAGTACCATTTTAACTCTTACAAACGTAAAAACAAAACTTTTCTTTCGTAGAATTACATTAGCTGTTTAAACCTTTGTAATAATTATTGAACAAGAACATTGATCATATAAACAAATTACAACACTAATATCGTTTTAATATGAGTGTATTTGGTAAAATGAAGACAAAGCAATTAATGTCCATCCGTGCCAATGCATCATGGGATGCTTTATATATATTAAGAAAAACTGCAAATTAAATCGCCGGAAGGCTCTTTTATGATTGTTTGCTTATCGTTATCCATCCATCCATTTTCAATCCCGCTTCTCCTCACTCGGGTCGCGGAGGGTGCTGGAACCTATCCCAGCTGCCCTTCGAGCAGTAGGCGGGGGACACCCTGAACTGGTTGTCGCCACCTTCCAATCATCGTGACGTTTATTCTCCAAAAAGTTAAAGCAAAAAAAAAAGACTCGCAAAACTCATAAGCCTGGTGATTCGTATCTCAACGCACCACTGTATTCCGCATGGACACAGCCACATTCTTCCTGAGAATTTGTGTTGAATTCCAAACAATATGACTCAGAATCTATTGAGATTTTTCTGTGGTTCTACTGCAATTACTCCGTTTATCCAGCTGCAGTCGCTTCACAGCACATATGACTCAAAACAACAAAAAAAAAAAGAAGCCTAAAAATAGTCCAGTTCTGTGTTTAGTCTTCACCGAGTGTCTGTGTTTGGATAAATTGCTCTTGCTGCCACTCTGTGGTGTTCGCGCAAGACGTTTTGGTTGCGAGATTCCCATATGTAACACTGCCTCACATTCCCTATCACGGCTCTTCAACCCCCCTCACCCAAAACAACCCCCAACACCACCCCCCTCCCTTTTGAAGCTCCTCAGCAGACCATCCATCATACCCGACCTAGTTCGGGATTGTCTTTTTTCACCCCACCCATGCTTCTTCTCTCTTTCCTGGCCACTATCTTCGCCTCCACACAGGCCAAAACCCTCAATAGCCTTGCTATTAATTTAAGCCTTCACCGCTGCTGCTAAACGTTTCCATTTCATACATAATTCTAACCTTCCACTCGTCCTCCTCCTCCTCCTCCTCCTCATGACTCTTCCCCAACTTTTTTTCTTCTTCTCTTTCTCGCAACTTCTGTGGAGCATCTGGAGTTTCCCCCCTCTTTCAACTGGCTGGGACCTGAGGGCAGGGCCTGTTGAGGATCAAGCGTGTGCACGTGTGCGCGCGCGTGTCGGTGTGTGCGCGTGTGCATGAGTATGTTCATGTGTGGGCATGAGATGTCATTAGCAGGTCCCTAAAAATATTAACGAGACCCATAAAAGGAAAAAAATTAGACTTTTAATGTTGTGCCTAAACAGCTGCTGTGTGTGTGCGCACGTGTGTGTGTGTGTGTGGGGGGGGGGGGGTGAAAGATGGTCCGTTTGTGTCTTTAATGACCAAACAAGCTAATAAGGGAGCTCCAAACAAGCTAATTAGGGAGCTCCTTAAGCAGACAGACGGACTTGACTGAGCCATGATGAGAATGAACTCACCTGCTGTAACCATGGCAACCAATGGTGAGGTTGGGGCAAGGTGCGACTTCAGGAATATACATTTCGTAAAGTTGACGGAGATTGAGCACCTGATGACAGCCCAAATGTGGCCTTGGCTGTGTGGGATGTTCAATAAAAGTCTTTGATGAGCGGCGGCAACACGTTAGTGTGATCTTGAACTTGATGCAGACCAGCGATTTCCTGGGACCATTTGGACGACATCTCCCTACAATGCATTGCGGAAATTAATTTTCCATTATCCCAGTCCATGAGCCAAGCGGTGGTTGTGTCTTCTACAGTGATCTGTTATGGCGGATTTGTTGTTCATCTCTTTGTCTGTTGTTTCCTTTTCATATTTTCTTTGGTGCTCTTTTTTTTTTACGGATTTTGAATGTATGTCCAGTTTCCCAATTGAGGTTTTACAATGGCCAATTTTTGGGTCATTGGCAACAGGTGAGAGCGTGCTGTATGTGGTTTTTCCTCCTCCTGTATGCTGGTGTGACTACGGAGAGTTTGTGTGCGGTGGGGTATTCTGATGTCCAGAGGAGGTGCTGATCATTGTGTGTGGCTTTTCTGTAAATGCTAATTTTGATTCTGTCATCTTCATTGTGATGTGTACTTAAGTCTAGCAAGGATATGGTCCGGTTTGTCTCTCCTTCATGTGTGAATTTTATGCTCCCAGTAATGTCTATGGCAGGGGTGGGCAAACTTTTTGATTGGCGGGCCACAATGGGTTCTAAAATTTGATAGAGGGGCCGGACCAGGAGCAGATGGATGGAGTGTTTTGGTAACCTCACCTCATCGGAAAAAAAAATGCATTTAATTTGAAATGAAAGTGAACAAAAGTGTTACAACAATATCTAAGTCTTTGAAAAACAACAGTATTTAGAAACTAAAACAAAGGTTTATTCATTTAATTTTTTTCAAGTTCAGCAGGCCGGATTAAAACGTTTAACGGGCCGCATGGGGCCCCCGGGCCGTAGTTTGCCCATACCTGGTCTATGGTATTCAGATGATCTGTGAGCTCTTGCGGGGGTGCAGTTTGGGGTGGGCGGGGCTGATTGCAACCAAACCTTTTGATAAATGGTATGTGGGTGATCCTATGCTGTCGACTGTTGGACGGAGTAGTGTGATTTTTCTTGTGTATTTTTTTTTAGTTATCCTTCCTCCTTATTCCAGCAGTGGTTTAAATCAATTTATTGTGCCCATCTTCTCTTCTGTTGGATCCTTCTTTAAAATGTCATGTGTTGTCCTCTAACATCTTTTCCATTTGTTGTTGGTATGTATTTCTGTCAATGACGACTGTTGTTTCCATTTTGAGTGACACTATTGCTTTTTGTTCCATTTTTGTGATGTTGCTTTATGGCGGTTTGGATGATTTTTTAAATGCCTTTTGTTGGTTTTGGACACGTCAGAAGTATGACAGCTCTGACGAAGGCTGAACTGACAGCTGAAACTGTCAGCAAGGTAAGATAATGCTCTCTTCACTGGAAAAAAAAATGGTCTGGGAAGGAAACACTGTGTGTGTGGGCGCGTGGGCGTGGGTGTGCGTGCGTGTGTGTGTGTGTGCGTACGTGTGTGCAGGTCTACCACTGCTGTTCAAATCAAAGTGCCTTTTGTTGCATGCTCTGGAATCCCCTCCGTCACACCTCGACCCTTTTTCAGTTGGGGGTGGGGGGAGGGGGAACTCTTGCTCCCCAGCCAGAGGGGTACTTCCTCCTCCTCCACAGTTAATCTACTAGAAATACATCCTGCGAACCCCCTCTGAGCTACAGAATTACACTCAACATGCATCAAATGGATTCTGGATTTTGCGACGTCTTCAAAAGCCACAAAGTTGAGTCATTTTCAACCATATATGGTTACTTGGATGGATGTTCAAAAGAGGCTCAGAAATGTAATTATTGTCCCTTTTCCATTGCAACGGACCTACTATAAGATCGCCATGTTTCGCTCTACTGCTTTCAATGCTTTTCTACTGACAATACCAGTTACGATTTTTAGCATTAAGACAATATGACAAAACCCCGAATTTAAATTTAACTTTATTTAACTTCTGTTCTTTTGAAAATGTTGAAATACTTTATTATTCTTTATATTTTTTCATTATTTTATTATTTTTATTAACTTTGTTATTCGGAGTAAAGTGGTGGAAACAGAAATTATCTGTCCATTCACTGACTTTACAGGCCCATTAAGTACCATTTTAACTCTGTTAACTTAAGTGCAAGATGAAGTTCACTCAACGTTAATTACATTATTCTTTAAAAACAACCACAGGTGCAAATTGCTGTACATGAAATAAATAAATGACATAGAAAAATAAAGACATTAACACAATACATTAATAACATAAAAACAGTAAACACCATAAAACCTAATGCAGAGACTCAAGCTGAGTCAAGTCAAAAAATAAAAATGAAGTTTAAAAAAATCTTCAAACATTTATTAACCATATAGCCATTTAAAGTAGCATTTGAACCCTGTTAACATTCTTACTCTAAAAAGAAATTACATTCAGTTCATTTTTAAAATGTTAGTTAATCACAATTAATATCAATAGAAATGATCTCTTCTTTTATTAACTGTACAGGATTTTATTTTATTCTTTTATTTATTTATTTATTAACTGACATTCTTTATTCTATTTGCCGTTCCCTAGCCACCGTTGTGGGCGGGTTGAGTGAGGAAGGGCATCCTTCCAAACATATCACGTGAGTAACTTGCTGTGGCGACACATGACTTAAAAAACAACACCATGAAACTCTCTTGCCTGCCAACTGTAAAATAAATAATTGTTTTATAGTAACATGCAAAAACAAATAAAAACACAATAAAATGAATGCGAGATAAATTTAAAAAATAGTCTCATAGATGTGCCTCACTTTATTATCGTTTTTACTGACACGTAAGTGTAAAAAGATGTTAACCACTGTTTTTTAACCACTCCCTTAACAGCATTACAGATGAAAAAAAAATTTAACCACTGGAGAAAGTAACAAAAACATCTCATTTTTAACTGTCATGCAATTGTAAAAAGAAGATAACCTCGTATTCAATACCTTAACTTACCCAGCTCCTCGCCCAGAGTCATCTGGGAAAAACTCCAAATTCCACCATGAGGATAAGCGCTATAAAAAATGGATCGCAGGAGAGTGGTAGTAAAATCCCTGAAAACAAATTGTCTTTTAATACACTTCAATAATTGTCTTTGTGTGGAATAAAAAAGGACTTTAACGAGTGTTAAGGTTCATTGAATCCTATATTCTGAAAAAGAAAACACTCCGGTTTATTTAAAGCTATAAAACAGTACTTATTCCCCATCTACTTGCGCAGTTAACATTGTCTTGTTATCTGCTCAGGCCCGAAAGTCTGGAATGGCCAAGAGCTAGAAATTAACTTAATGGCTCGCTACAATTGTAAAAGCAGCAATTGTTTGTGTACTCTGTCTGTGTTTAGGAACAATGCAGTGTAGAATCCACAGTCCCCTCCTACCCCCGTTCGGGTTGTTAAACGCATGGAACGTTGCGACTGAGCTTTCCGCCACAAGTCCCCAATTAGGGTTCTGCCCACAGCGCCGTAAAACAGTTAGCGGATTCATTCAGAGGCTGTTAGATTTAACACTATTAAGAGTTCATTAGTTGCTGCATTCACAAGTGCTGCTGCCGCGAGAAGGTCATTAACAAAGAGTCATTAATGGGCGGCGTTTCACTCCGATGAATTACGGACCCCTTTGGCTATCACCTGTAAAAGTGCAATGGGAATTTGCTTTTATTTTACACCCAACCATGTCAGCTATTACATGAGCCATTTGATGTCCAATTAACACAGACTGCAGGTTTTAACTTTAAGATCCAGCTAATATAGGAACAGATTAACGGTTTTATATGGATGGCTCTGGTTCATTTGCACCCACAAATAGAACTGCAGGACATATTGTGCCTTTTTAACCACAGTTTAAAACAATTCCAAATTTAGTTTTTAGGGTTGTCGCTACTCTTGTGCGTCTGTCAGAGTTGATCCTTACATCTTGCATTTTTGTAGACCAAAAATAAGAACAAACAAGATAGTTTCAATCTGGAAATGCATGTCTTCTTTTCCTGGCCGTGCCACCTTAGATGAACTCTTTCCATGTAATGGAGAAACTCGAGGAGTCTGTTTCCAGCCACTTAGTCACGATCTCATTTTTACGCTTAATTTTCACTCAATTTCACGCTTGTTGTCTCGAGGCGAGCCAGTTTCTCACGAACATGTGAAAATCTGTATGTTGTTGTTGTAACAACAACAACAGCGGAACAGCTAAGGACTAAAACAATCCGTTCTGGGCACCCTTTCGAGTTATTCGCTTTTTCCAAAACAATTTTTCCCATAGATAGAGAAGAGAGTATCTCTGTTCCAGGTTCAAAATGTATGAACATTTTAGGGACTGTAAATGCAATATCTTAATGTAAGATTTTGCCATTTTACATTGTTACTGAAGTATAGAAATAAGTTAACCATGTTTAGTGGTTATATTAAATGCTATTTTTTAAAGAGCTAATTCTTAAAGGGGAAGTCAACCCCAACATTTTATTTCTAATGATCTGTTGTATGCGCCCTCACTAGTCTAAACATAGCATTCGGATTTAATTGCGTTCGTGGAATATGAGTTAAGCAGCAAAATTCACCTTTTTTTCATCCTTCTCGGGGGGCGGCTGTCGACTGAAAATGAGGTCACAATTGCTCAGGGCGCAGGTAATGAACAACCCCGGCTCATGTTCAGAAAACAGGTGAGCTGTGTTTGGTCGTTCCTTAAGCCCGAAGGCACTGTCATGTCATTTTCCATCAACGGCAATTGGCAAAATGGCCGCCCCCTGAGATGTACAAAAATGGGTGGATTATTCTACTAATCTCATATTTCATACAAGATATTGTAAAGAACATTGGGGAGTTAACGTCCACTTTAACTTTAGAATCCTTGTAAAGTGAAGTCAGAGATTTGTTAATAAATGCATTATACATATATGTTGAAGATAATTGCTAAAAAGTTACAAAGCGTTAACCACAATTAGAATCCAACCATCAAATTTTTTTTTATTTGCACTTGTTCTCTTTGATTTTGCAAGTAACTGCTGCCTATCCCAGATTACGTTGCGGCAACTTTCACAGACAGGGATATGATGCCCAAATTACGTTTCCTTTTTTTTTTCTTTTTTTTTTAACATTTTTTATTCCAATCCTATTTATGTAGTCAATCTTGATTCAGAGACAAAAGTTACTATTATAGTTTACCGAAGTAATTACGAGCTGTTTCACAATTTGAGTTCTTGCCCATTCTTATGTCATTGTGACCTTGTGAAATGTCATCACCAAGTATTATTCCGGTTGAAATTGGGACTAAAACTAAAAATAATTACTACTCTGAAAATAACAACATGCTATCTCTGTCTCGTGGATTTTTCCCCTCTACTGAGAGGGTCGAGAACATATCCCCGACAATGATCAGGAGTTAACTGTAATAATGGCCCTCTGTTAGAAGGATTGAATATTACCTGACTAATGCATTCATTCGGGACACAGGCCGACTGTCTGTTTGCCGGGGCAAAAGGGGTCGAGAGGTCCTAACAGGGTGAAGGTTGGGGTTATGTTTGGAAAGACCCTCCAGCTCTTCTACAAACAAGAGCAGCAGATCAAACAGCACTGGGGTGCTGCGTTACATCCAAGCTTGGGGATGGGAGAGGTGGGGGCAGGTCTGGTGCACAGATAATAACCCCCCCACTTCTCCCCCCTCCTCCTACACACATCTTCTCTGGTGTTGTAGCTCCAGATTAGCATTGTGTGCCGTCACTTCAGACCTAACCTCTGCGACATTTGCGTTTCTCCTTGGGCATGTTTACCATCTGACCCCTCTCCAGTCACATGCTGCACTTTACTCTTTCTCTCTTGCCATAATCCTCTCAGTCAAGTGACATTGGGTCAGCTTAGTCCATCAAGAAACGCTGAATGAAGTTTAGAAGAACACTAAAAATATCTTTACAATAGCCTTTCCATTTGACCATTTATGACTCACACATTTTATAAATAGATTAACACTTTAGCTTGGCACAATGGGTATTCTTGCAAGCCTCAGGAAAATGGAGTAATACCTCCTTTATTGCGATTAAAGTTAACTTTTTTTTATTTTAGTTTTTTAATTTATTGCTTTTATTACGCTGTTGTGACTTCCCCGACATAGTTCCTTCTAAATACTTGACCAAAAGTGCGGTTCGTTTATTAACGTGGATGAGATTGACGAGATACAAAAAGAGAAATTGCTGGGTGTGGCTGCGACGATGAGCAGCCAATTAGATCACGGGATAAATCCAGCGATGCTGTCATTGGTTGATCTAGCGCCGGGAAATTGTGGTCTGTCTGATAAAATTCTACAAAATCCCGTTAGACTAGCTGCGTAACTCAGACATACATGGTCTGTCTTGCATGCACAAAAGTTCTCTTTATTGTCTTTTCATTTTCTTGATGTGCATGAGCCTGGAAAATGAAAGTCGATTATAAACAAAACAGTTATGATTTTTTTTGTTCAAATGTGTTTCTGGTGTCTTTTTTTTTTCTAGTTTTTTTGCTTTCTAGAAGTTAAAAGTTAGAATTCTCTTAAAAGTGTTTTTATATATGAGGCATGCAGTCAAGGTATATGAATGGCGCTTATGTTGAACTCTGGTTTATTGATTAGAAACAAAACACACTGTTGAGATTATTTGTTCAAATGCTATTTGGCTTAAGTATTTTGCTGGTATGTAGGCCATTGGAGAGAACTGGAGACAACCAAGTAGAGTGGAGCTGCTTGTTTACTGGCTTCTAGCGTCCCCCACAGGACATTCCAGTTATTAAAACTTGGGCTTTGCGGCGTACAGTAAGGCCAGGGTTTGGCCAAAATATGCAGCATATTGAAAGGAAAATAAAAACATATGAACTGTCCTAACATTTAAATAAGGATTAAGTGAGGAAATTTGAATCTTTCGTTTTTCTTGAATGGTGTAAGGGAAATCTTTAAAGGCCTTTCATATCTAAGGGAAACAGTATCCCAAGGGAGGGGGCTGTTGGGTACACATTTACTGCCCAATAGCGTATAATGGGATATTTGATTGACGTGTGCTTTGGCCACTGCTGGTGCTGTGCTGGGAGTCAAGAGAGAAAGGAAGGAGAGAGCGAGGGGGACTGAAGTATAGTTAGAAAGTTATAACAGAGAGAGGGACTCAGAGTAATAGTTGGCAGGCGATATTAAAAGTTAAAGGCCACAACAGTCACTTGTGGTGCTATCTGCAGCCATGTCTGACTGTGAGGGGCTTCCAATGGGTAAGTCAGTGAAGGTGTTTATGGAAGTGTGTGATTGAAAAATGAAGTGCGTGTCTGTTTAGGCTTTTGCAAGTGTGCATTTTCAGCTATTGTGAGTGTGTGTTTGAAGGGGAGAAAGGAGGGGCAACTCTTGGGCCCATTCTGTTTTCGGCACAGCTCCCCACTGTGACATTACACCCAGCAAGTATTCAGCTGGTTTGGTTTGGGCCCTTATATGGACACTTGGAGGCATTTCCCTCATGGAGATGTACTTTCCACATATCTACAAATGTTCATTACACGCTGTCACTCTCACTAAACCGTGAGGAATACTTATTCATGTGACTTGGCAGTTCTTATGCTATCTGATTAGGAGAGATGTGTGAAAAGATGACTTGCTCTTGCAAGTGATTGCTTGTGTGTGTTTCAGCTGACCATGAGTAAAAAAGGCTAAATCCCCGCAAAGCGCAGCCAAGTTGAAAAGGAGGACTTTGTGCCCTGGCTCACAGATTAACAGCAACATTCATTTGGGAATAGAAACTTTCCCTCTTGCTTAGTTTCTCTCAGCCACTCACTCAGGCTTTGTTCATGTTTCCATCTGTTGCCACTTTTCTCGATTAGTCCATGCATCTCTTTTCCCAACAGTACAAAAGAAATGCAAAACGTGCAAAACCTACCTACCAACCTACCTACCTACCTATCTGACCATCTATCTATTCATCCATCATATTTCCTCAGCTTGCTTATATCATTCTGTTTACCCCAGCGGTAAGGCATTTATTTAAGTGGAGGCCTATTTGTATTCATACATTTGTATAATATATATTTCCCCCAATCTGCCTGTGCATTTGGGTTTGTATGTATACATTTATTATAGCTGTAATATGCTGCCCATAATTGAAAACTGAGCTTGGAAGTGCTTGAAAAGTCCATCTAAAAAGTGGTAAACTGATACATATGAAAAAGGCTTTTCTACGATCATAAATGCATTATACATCAGGTCACGTTACCCATTTTATATATGGAGTTTCAGTAGCTGTTCGCTAGTATTCCTGCAGGTGGCAGTGTGAGTCCAGCTTGTGTGTGATTGTGCTGCGCGAGGAAGGGTTCATAATGTGCAGTACAACTTGAAGCAATGAGTCTTCACGAATCGATGTCGACCGGTGTTGGAAAGGTAAGGACGTACGGAAGGTCGGCATAAAGAGATGACATGTGAGAGGTTGTTCAAAAATATTGCTTTAGTTTGTCGCACATGGAGTCATATGCGTGGAGATTTGGGGCAAGTGGATTCAACGTTTGTAGTCCCTGTGAAGTGAGAAGAATAAATGTTTTCTAAATTTAAGAACCCGCGGCTCTCTCAGATGTCAGGCGAAAGCTGTAGAAAACCAAGTCTGGACGATCTTGGAACTCTTTGCACCACTCTTTCTTTTGCAAGGTTCGATATTAACTGTTTTGAGCCACCCGAAGTTCATTGTAAATACAATAAACAAATAAGTATCATGAAATGCACACATTCTTGTTTTTTAAATGCTTAATATTCAACATATTGCATTTTTTGAGCTCAGAGTGATCAAACATCATTGATTTTTTACACTCTGCACATTTTCCACGTCAGGTTAAAATTTTCCAGAAGCAATGGCTTGAACGATGTAACACACAGAAAATGTCAAATGATGTCTCTTCAGTTAGATTTTGTACTCCAAAAACACAACATGCAAAAAAAGTAACTTCACTGGAGTACAATTTTCTTCAAGGCCTTTATAATAGGAACAGTACAAAGATGCTAATATGAAGTAATTATTTTAATTTTCTATGTTAAATCATGATCTTACTTGTCCAGTGTCTGTTTGTTATGAGTCTCTGGCAGGGCCGCCACCTAAAAAGGATTCATGTAGGACCCTGTTTGGTTCGAGCTACATCACATTGCTTATGGCTGCCATGTTGTTTTCATTCCTGGCATTGCCTTGCGTCAGCCTTGATCAGTTCATCATCAAGCTTTGCTAAAGCCTGCCAATAATCCTGATCATTTGAATCAGGTATGTTGAAGGAGGGGGACATGTAAAACAGGCTGGACGCTTTTTGAAAAACCCTGAAAGACGCCTGTGGGAGGGGAATTCCTATAGTGATCAAATATTTTATTTACTTATATGTTTACATTTACGTATTACCCTTCATCGCTCTTTTGTCTTTTTTTCGTGACTTGCGGGCACTCACGGAAGGGAGAAAAAAAATCCACAGAGTACTCTGTTCTTCTCGGTCTTTGTACATCAGCCATTTCTTCAAACCTGTATTTAGAAACTTTGGGGTTTTAAGATCATTAAAATCTAAGTTTGACTATCAGGAGTAACATAGAGATAAACAACATCTTTCTGACTTCACTGTATTACATTTTTAATAGTTCAAATTCCCATGAAAGTTATCGGTATGCAAATTGTAAAAATATGGCAGTAACTCAGCATATGCCGTCTTGGAAGAATCTTTGGCAAAGCTGAAACTGTTCCTCCTGACAACCAACTCGATGGAATGTGAGCATAGGCTGCAGAGGACGAGATGAATCGTTTCCCCAGCTGTTTATTTTAGGCTTTATTGATTTAAGGTTAGACTTGCTCTGACTTCGAAAGGATCAAGAGGAGGAGAAACAGGGCAGAGTGCATACAATCAAACAAAGGCTTCCTATTTATAACACAAAAAGAAGTGAATGAAAAGCAATATACAGCAAGTGCTACGTGAGGACGTCTGTTTCAGCTTTTGCCGAGAAGAGAAAAAAGGTTCTTCAGGAAATAGGGGGAGGGTGAACGTGGATGTTTCAGCAACCAAGTCAGATGTGATTAATGTTGTTACTGCTTGAGAGAGCACGGTCTTGTACTCTCTGACATATACTGCGTGTGTGGGTCTATACAGTAAAACAGCACAGATCAAAATCTCTCTGTATTGTTGCTATGAAACACTTTTTTTGCATTGATGTGGTCCAGAATTGTAGCAGAGTCCAGATTGTGGCTCATAGATTTCTGCTGGAGAAATCTGTGTTCTTTATAGATACCTCTTTTACTTCCAATCATATGTAGTGTTAGTTGCAACCTTGAACAAACCCTGACGTGAACGCAGACACTCACAAACAATCGTCCCTCAGTGCGATTTGGGTGTTAGCAGCTAGCTGTTGGCCGCTAACGCTGGAGCCGCTGCCAACAGGTTCTGTTTTATACAACGTCGGCGTAATTAATTTGAGTTTTTTAGCGCGCTTATGTAGCGATTAAACTTGATTTCATGATACGTTGTGACAGCAGTTTGAAGTGGCGCCAACGAAAGTCGTGAATGCGAGTCAAGACAGTGTCAGTTGTTGCTGCGATTAGCTTGCCTGGGGCATTTTTTTTTTTCCACCGAGAGACTCGAATTACTCGAGGACTTGTTTGACCTCTAACTATATCACTCACAGCTCATGTTTAGTTCTACAGGTTAGGCAAGGTGACTTATGCAAAATAATTGCGGCTTGCAAGGAAATACTTCTGGCCAAGTTTTCAGTTTCCAAAATGTCCATAAATCACTGCCTTTGTTTCGTATAATTGATTATCATGTCTCTGGTAATACTTCATTCTTGCTAGACAGAAAACATTGTCAAAATGATCACACTTATGTTTCTTTGCAGGGATTAGTTGGCAGTCACTTTTTTTTTTTTTTTTTTTTTAAATAGTCACTAGAGGGACCAAAAAAAATTGCTAAATATTTTGACAATATTCCTAATTCAGAAATGCAGATTATGCTTTTGTAAACTAGCTCCGCTCTTTATGCAACCATGTTGTTAGTGGCAGTCGTGCACATCAGCAGGGACATGCTCTGAATTACGGAGGCAGCTAAAAAAGAGTCACCCAGCCTTTTTACTGGACAAACTTTAGCACCTGATCACACAATTGTCTCACAGGCTTTGTCCAAATTCACTGCGAATCACCGAGGCCTCAGGTCAGATTAACTCATGGTGTAAACCATCCCAATAACCAGGACAGCACGCAGATGGTGGCTGGATCATCCAGAGGATTGACCTTGTTACCTCCTTCGTTCTAGATTTGGTTGTTTAATCCCAGCCCACTGGCAGACTGACTGATCATCTGTGGAATTTAAAGAACGTCAGCAGTTTTATTTTTTCTTTAGAGAGAAAAGAAATGAGCAATCCCACTTTGATTGTGGCCTTCAATAGCCTCCTGGGAGAAAACGCCATCTAAATATGAATTTATGCATTTGTAGATACATAAATCTTATTTCGCTGCTTCACACTATTATCCGTTTCAAAATGTACTCTCCTACCACTATTCTAATAGTGATAATCAAGTTTCTATTTGGTGTCTTTCAGATAAAACTGTTGCCATATCAGTGTGCGCATTCACGTCGCTAATGTCTGCGCGTGAGCGTCTGGGTGCGATGTGGTTTACAGCAGCTTCTTGCGAGTGTTCTCATTTTGTGTTTTTGAGTTTGACTGTTTGTTCTACTTAAGAGACGCCTGGAAGTGCTTCAGCGAAAAATTCATAGGTTGATTCCCACATCCAATTCCAATTACGTTGCTTTCACACAGGACAGCAACCGGAAAGAAGACTGCTTTGAGGGGCAGTGTGATCAGTTCCATTGCTTTTAAATGTATAAATGTCTATTACGAGAACCTTACCATCACACCTTCGCAATAGTGACAGGGCAGAAGAAGTGAGTGTCAAACATCTCATTTCTGTCTCGTCTTACACAGCGGCCTTACAGCTATGTCACAGCTCTGATACTAACCCAGAAACTGGATTATTGTGTGGCCAATTTCGTCCCCCCATTTCCTGTGGGTGGGGTTCATAGTTGTTGCACTGGTGCACTTTCAATCGCTTTATTGAACAAACGGTAAGAAAACAAACTCTTTATAAGCACGTACTCATCATCATCATCATCATACTGCTAACGGGTTGCGGGTGCTAACGGCAAGTTAACAGCCAGCCAGCTCTGCGTTCAGATTTGCTGACACCCATGTCACTCACCAGGTCAGGACCACCTTTTACAGCCTTAAACAATCCCAAATCACAGATACTACAGTAGATAGTGAGGATGGCGACGCCATATGGACAACATAATACCTGCATCTAACATTTATGTTATTGTTTAATAATGAAATATCAGTTTTTACCCAATAACTCTATTTAATCATTGAATCACTGGTAGATTTCTTAACTCTAAAAAATATTTGATAGCTGCATGTCTAGTGGGATTCCTTACTAACATGAGATTCGTGTAAAATGGCCGTATAATTCAGCTAATGCAGCTAATGTTTTATTCAGGGTAATGCGTCAGAGCCAAAAGCGAATGTAATTCAGTTAACATTTGATCCCAATCAAATTAATTTGGATTATACGCCATCATTTTGAGAAAATTGATTTCTCACTTTATATGCGCTATTATTGTTTGTAGACCTAATACAAGGTTGATGAGGGTTGTGATGTTTGTGCTGAGTCATGTAGAAGCAGAGATACAATCTTTGATAACACAAAAAAAGTGTGTTGGTACAGAAAGGTCTCAAATGGATTTTGTCTTCTATATAATTTAAAAATGAATGGCTTTGACCTCATTCGTTTTTTTACACTTGTCGTTGAGGCACTTCCATTATTTGTTAATAGAGGTGGGATATCATCACACACGTTTATTTTCCAATCATGTACGTGCGCATGTGTTTATGTGTGTGTGTGAGAGAGAGATAGCCAGAGGGGAAACAGTGGGTAGGGGCGGACTTTAGGACGGAGGGCCCTGAGCGGCCGTGGTCCCACCACCTGCCACCCACTGTGTTGTTAGTGTGCGTTGGGGGACAAGCAGGGGTGGAGGTGACGCTAGTGGGGGAGTAGATCAGATGCTTATCCTGATCCAAAATGTGCGCCACAAAGAGATTTATAATAATCTGAGCCCCTTTAGACAAAACATGCCTCGCACAACAGACCCCAATGGCGTCTTTGCACGGTTGTATTTGGTGCCTTAAATTCATGACTCGAAATCCAATCACAAGAGTTTATTGGCTACTCACTGACAATTGTGTTATCGGAAATAATTTATGACACTATGGTTGTAGAAGCTGCTTTTGTCTGTTGATGCACAAATGTTGTAACGGTCAAGGTTTAATCCTGCTTTGCTTCATGTGGCTTCCCAAATGTAAGACCTTACCTGAATTCCCACAACTTAACACAACAACGCACAAAGGATACGTTGTTTCCCCCCCATAATCCTCTCTGCTGCACAGCCGACTAGATCTGCTGTTGCATGTCTGGATGACATTGTGTAACAATAACATAACCGGCCAGCCACCCTTTGGACCACTTGTTAAAAAAATAAATAAATAAATACAAAGGTTATATCACCAATTCCTGATTTAAAAACTTTTAAAGAGGTGTTCATTTAACTTTGTTTTATTGTGGCTACAGTTGAATGATGGTTGCCTTATAATTTATAACTTTGGCGAACCTTCAAACTCTTATACTGCTCCGTGTGGTTGCCAAACTATTAGAAACATGCAGTGCATGTCCAACTCCACTGCAAGCTAAGACCACATGGTCCAGTTTGCGTATGTGTTTGATTTGGGCTGTGAAGTAGTGAACCAAAAAAAAAAAAAAGAAAATCACAACTTGTATTGTAATTTGAGGTTCCACCGTATGTTGTTCATTTTCTAAAAAAATCAATCATCACCTCCATCCCTACCTTGGAATAACTGAGTTTTTATTTTATTTTTTTTTATGGATGGAAAATATACTGTGTACAATTTATTCATTTCTGTACATTCTTACGTAGCTAAAAGTCTCATAGATGGCTCGTGTTGGGCAGAATCCTCGCATCTTCAAAACTTTGATTTATTTTTTTTCCCCTCTATTTTCCCCCCAGGAAACCAAAAAACCGCCATGTTTGTTGAGTTGTTAACATTTCCCCCACTTTAGTTTGCTCGATAACTTGTACATATTTGGACTTAGAAGGTTTTGGCCTGACAATATTGATTTGTGACTGATCAGACTGTTGTCTGATCAGCGGATGAGGGGGATATCTTTTTAATTTTTTAATTTTTATTATTGTTATTTTGAATCAAATGATGATGTAGTCAGTCACGACCATGTTCCTGGCATAAGAGAAAATGATGGTCGTCAAATAGAGCGCAGTCCACGTTCAGTGAGTATACTGTAGTAATCCACGTTAAAAGACAAGTTGAGAGAAGTAGTCTTTGAATAACCCCATTGTAAGATCCTTCTGTTGTGTGGCTGTTTTTACGCTGGCAAGAATATTAAATTATCTTTAAGTGTAGCCAGGTCTTCGAGATGTTAAGTGAATTTAACCCTAACACCTCTTTTGTGTGATTCATCAGCTGCGTCTCGCACCATAGCATAAAGGGGAATATAGGTCATAGACACTGTCTATCTATTTGATTATTTTTCCAAGCAAGCTTGAATTATAAATAATGCAGTGCCCCCTCTTTTGTGCACATACAAACCCCCAGTCTGAATTAGGAAGCACTCAGTTCAAACCCTTTTCCCCTCAATAAACTCCCTCTCTGCTCACTTTTTAATTTGCGCCAGCTCCCCCAAGCCCTCTTTCTCTATTCCTTCCATTCCGTGCTCCCCTCCCCCTCTATCCCATTTATTTCTCTTTCTTTTATCCCTCACTCTCCCTTTCATTCTTCCCTCCCACCTCTTGTCCTTGTTTTAAGGATTCCTCAGTATTTGAGACGTCTGCAACAGCCGATAAGACGCAGACAGACAAGAGAATGGTAATCTCGTTGAGGCCGGGCGGCGACCCCGGAAATGTAGCGCTTGAACGTTTGGCTGCTGAGTGCAATGTGACAGTATAGACTTGCTGTGCTGTCCTCATGTTATCCCAATCCTTTCGGTGTGGATGATGCCACGCTTATGTCTCTCCGCCCATGACTCTACACAATCTGTCGACATTAATACGTTTGTCAGTGTGGTCAACCGGATGCCCAACTGGACCTGTCTGGACAGAGCCTGTGTGTCAACATGTTTGAATATATTTGGATGTGTCTGTCATTGCATGAAATTAAATTAACGTGGCATTAGACATAAATTCTTACTTTTTTTTTTTTTTTAATGACATGATAAAGGCAGCTGATTTCGCACGGTGAGGTTCCTTTCTGCCAGGAACTGTCAGATACTCAGGGCTTTGTGAGCAGTTGTGTTGTCATGGTCATGGCTACTTGTCACGCCACAGCTTTCACCTCTTCTAGATTACTGAACTAAGCAAACGCCTCAGCATCTCTATGTTGAGGTGCTCGTTGATCACCTGCAGAGGTGCAGCGTTCGAGTCCGGCTCCAGCCTTTCTATGTGGAGTTTGCATGTTCTCACTGTGCGTGCGTGGGTTTTCTCCGGGTACTCCAGTTTCCTCCCACATTCCAACAACATGCATGGTAGGTTGATTGGACACCCTGAGTTGCCCCTTGGTGTGTTTTTGAGCACCGATGGTTATTTTTCCCTGCGATTGGCTGGCAACCAGTCCAGGGTGTGCCCTGTCTCCTGCCCGAAGATAGCTGGGATTGGCTCCAGCAGACCCGCGTCCCACGTGAAGAGAAGCGGCTCAGATAATGGATGGATGGATAGATGTTTATTGTTAACATCAGTTTCAGGTGGCATTTTCAGTGCACACCAAGTGGCCAAATGGCCGCCACCTAAAATCGATATTGCTTAATTGGTATTGCACCGTATGAATCTGAATTTTTAGACTCGTGGGGAAGCATAGATTGATGCATCTATTGTACTTTTTTTTTTACTTGACTTCCCGTTTAAAACTACTTTGTAAATGACTTGCAGATTATTTCATTTAAAAAAAATGCATGTACGTGCACTTCACAGACTGAATGAGTTTTTCCAGTAAGTAGTAGCCGGGCATAGTTTCCACAGAAAAACACTTGGAACTGCAGTGTGAATCCAACTTTAAATATTTGCGAACATCGGTTCCACTTGTGACATTTAATATTTTCCGCACTTTCTTTAAATACACTTCAACATTTGTGTCTGTTACGGCTTTGTCACTACCTTCTGAAAGCTGAAGATTGCCTCGTCAGTGAGCAACACAGGAAAACGGTTGAAAAAGCCCCCTTTCTACTTTCTAGTCTCTCATCCTCTCTCCAACATCCTTTCCAGTCGCTCACATTTCTGATCCAATTTAATTTTCCCCTTTTTCTCATCTGCTCTACCTTGTTCTGAATCACCAAGCAGAGGAGAACGAGCCATCGCACAAGCTCCGCCCCCTGAGCTCTGACTCGCCTGTGCTGTGTGACAGTGGGAAAGGCTGGGCTCTCCCTAGCATTATCTCAACACACACATAAGCGCACAGCCACGAAGCAAACGCCTCTGCCCACTCAAACCCTCCTAAAGCTGTTTTTCTGCTGGAGATCAGCGAGAGCGAACAGCTGCTGAGGACAGACGAGAAGAACAGAGAGGAGGAGGAGGAAGAAAAACAACCTCTCGAACTCCTGTCAGTCCAGTTCAGTCACCCGTCAGGGAAAGAGCCTTCTCTTGGAGTTTAAAAAAAAAAAAAAAAATCCTTATGTTACACTAGGTGGAGAAAGAAGAAGAGGGAACTGGAGTTCACGCAAGTGAATGGGTTGCCATGGTTACTCTCCCAGGGAGCCTGACCCGTGCAGAATGAATGGAGGGAGAGCCAAGTGAGAAGATAAACTAGGCAAAGGGAGTCACCGGAGAAAGAAAGAGTGACTGAGAGACGGGTGGAGAAGCGGTGGATAACAGAAGAAATGGAGCAGCGTCTGAGAATGGAGGACGGCTTTTCCAGCTACAGCAGCTTGTATGACACCTCGTCGCTGCTGCAGTTCTGCAATGGTAAACAATCTACTTTCTGCATGATGTTCCTCTGGGCTTGTCACGTCATAGCTGGGGGTTAGCTCGTTTGACCTCTGCTGAGAAAAACATTCAAATGGAAGTTTCTCCAGGGTCACATTCATGTCAAAACCCAGCTAAGCAGTACTCAACAAAGTGCGTATGGGACAGCAATGATGTGTCCACTGGGTGGAGTTTACGTGGCGGTAGCCGGTGAGTCAAGGGGAGAGGCTAAGCAGCATGACGCATCAATATGACATCATTTTGAAAAAGATTTATGAAAAGTTGAGACTCAGTTGTGGGTGACTGCTTGAGAATATTACAGGCGACAGAAGCAGTCAAGGATGTATCGGAGTGCTGGCGCAACACATGCACAAAGGGGATTATCCCCAACAAACTGAGGGACTTTTGTGGCAGATGGACTTAAATCTGCTGTTGCGTTGATGACTCATTCTCCCTCTCGTACATCCTGGTCCTTTTCATGTGGAACCCGTGCTCGACTCCTTTAATGTTAATTGGTTTTACTTACGACAAAATGTCAGTGTTCCTTTCCAACGACATAAAATTGATGTTATGGATGGTGTGTTGCTATGGTGATACCATACAACATGACGTTGAGTATGACAATTGACATTTTTGGATAATGGAAATCTCAATAGTGTTTACTATACAGTGTTAAACACAAGCTGTGAGCGTGTAATCTAATCTAAGGGTACAAGTCTTCAATTTAAATTCAGCTATTACTAATGCTAACCAGCAGCGGCGGCCAGTGATTGCCAGTCGGGCCTTCGCTGCTGACCCCAACCCGTAAAGAAGTACCGACCTACATTTACAACCGAAATTGTGTTCATCAAGTTCAATCAGGTTCTTGAGTGGAAAAACGTCACGTATATGTATGTGGATGTTCGAATTAATCAATTAATTACTTAATTTTTTTGGCTAATGAGATTTTAGTCTCCATGTGCTGAAATGTCGTTCTAATCTGCCCTGGACCTTCACAATCAGGCGATTTGGCCGAAATTAACCTATTAGCGATGTGACTGTTTCATTCACCAATCAGTTTTCAAATTTTCATCAGAGGGCCAACATTATTTTTTTCCTGTCCTCTGATTGGTTCGTCAGAGCAGGTTCAACTCGCAAAACACTACTGTTTAAAAGACTTTTTTTTTTTTTTTTTTGGGATGGAGTTGCAGTGCCTAATGTAGCTGGTGGGCTGTGTACTTGGACACGGAAGTGACTGATGTGATTGCATGTTATCATCCATTTGTCTTCTGCTCACATGATATTTTTGTATGTTGAGCGCAGTGTAAGAACAGTTTCAAGTACACTAACTTAAGTACGTCAATTGACCAGAAAAACTGGTGCGGCGGCAATGGTAGAATAGTTTTACGTTGATCTTAAAGTAAATGACCCTATGAACTTACTTGCAAATTACAGTGTCGGGGCAGGAAGTGCTTCGTTTGTAGCAAGATAATTGGCTTAGAGGTTCAATGGTTTAATGACAGGTGAAAAGGTTTTGGTGCCAAGATTGGTATGTTGTCTGAGGAATTCTGGACATTTTATGCCGTAATACAAATTTATCTTAGGATAAATTACAATACTTCCATACCTTTGTATGTTATAATGTCGTGTTTAATCTACTACATGCATGAAAATGTGAAGCAGTCTGTTACAATTGTCCAAATTCCATTCTCACATGTACATTTTCAACGTTAGTGTCAAGAAGAGTCGCTTCTTACTCGTTATTCTGGCTTCTTAATGTATTGCAGGTCTGTTTGAGTAAGCCTGTGTGTCATTGTTGGGCCTCCGGGCCAGAGTGACATCATAGCGCCAGTTGGACCCGACCAAAATGCAACGATGTCATCCGCTTCCCTCTCTGCAGCTACATGTGTTGTGGAGCATCCAACCACACTAATGTTGAGAGACTAGGTCAGCTAAACTGCAGGAACACACGCAGGCTGCACGTTTTGTCCTCAGGAGGTCAGAGCTAGCTCGCTACTTTACGCCAAGGGAAAATTAGCCTCATTATACACTCAGACACACAGACAGTGATTTCATCTCGTGGACTGAGTTACAAGGCTTGGTCTAAGCGGTTTCACGTTGCAATTTGTGAGAGGAAATTTGCATTTTGCGCCTCATCAGAAAACTTTGAATACCAAAACTGAGAATCAACCGTTGAGATGGCCCTGAAAGCTTTGTTGGGCACACCCGTCGCTCACATCCTCTACCGCGGGTAGTTTGAAGTCGAGGCAACCTCGATGGTACTTACGCCGCATCAGCTAGCTACAAACAAGCTTCCGTTGGTTGCTAGTCCGACTAAATGTGTTGCAAGTTGCTCCTAAGTCAGTAATCATCATATATCATAACCGGAACGGGTTCCTTCTTGACCTTTGCATTAGACCTGTTTTCTATCCGATGTGGGGACAAAGTGCCGTTAATTAGACAATACAGCATTTAAAGCACTGAATTATCATTGATTTTCATGTTTAGCTCGATCATACCCTGCACCACCATTTTAACAAATCCACACCCCCTCATTCATCTCGTTCACCTTTTTCGGCTCATAATTAATGTGCATCCGGCATCCCTTTATCTCAATGTTCCATGCAGTTCACCCGCAGGCGCGATGGCACAGACTCCCACCTCCCACTCTTGCAACATGGGGATAGTTTGTCACACTCCATCTTGCAACCCTTCTTCGGCCTCGGTCCAAAAAGCATGTCTGATGATGGCACGTGTACATGGATTAGGATTAAATCCCCCAACTCACGCTACCAAAGGCAGCAGCCAATTGAGCCCGCCAGGGAGAAGGAGGACTGGATATTATGCCGGCAAAACACCCTGAGGACTTGGAACAGCCAAGTTTAGCATCTATTGTATTCACATTTCTGCAGTTTGGATCCAAATTGTCACTCCAGTTCCCAAAAACCCTTCCTTTTATTTCTTTGATTTATGTAGCAGTGCTGAGGTTACTCTATTATGACCCAATATAGAATGTTAAACTGGAAACTAGGGCCATATGACAGGGATTTTTTTTGACCAAATAAAATTCGTATAATCTTTTCATCAAAAAATAATTAATGAATAAAATATTTTTTTGTCCCTTATACTTTGGCTGATGCTACTTAGACTTAGCTTGAATTTGTAATCTATTTTAAACATACAGCTCAGCATGTCACCCAAAATCCCACTTTGCTTTCTTGTGGCGTTTGGCAAATACTTGGTGCAGTACCGCCGGTGGTCAAGGTGGAGGTAATGCGTCGCAATTATTTTGCACTTTGCCAAAAGTAGAAGAAATGCAAGGAGTATTAGTCGTACCCATGCCAAATGAAGCATGACTTATCGCGGCTTCTGCCTCAACAAGAAATTAACTGCACTAAAAGGCGCAATAATTGAACAGGATTTTACTGTTGGCCACAACGTGATGAGGTATTTTATTTTAGGTCAGGCATTTTAAACTAAAAAGAAAAATGTTTCTGTAGTTAGAGGTGGAATTTTCTAATCCAACCGGTACTCATTCGCCGCCGTCAGCACAGTGTGAATTTGGAAATTCCCCCTGACGCCGCTCTGATAGCACATTCGACTGTTATACCTTTGATGACCGTTTTATTTGTTTATTGCAGAGAGAAAAATCTGCACTCATTGTCATAAATTTGGCAGATTTCTTTTCATGTCATCATCTATAGCTTATGTTGTAATGAATTAATGTGCAAAAATAAAATAAAATAAAATATTCTCGTACAGGGAATCCTTATATCGAACACAATCTATTACAGACATTAATTGTTCCTGTGTATATTCATTTTCTTCCTGAGGGTGATCCCCCCCCGCCCCCCATTTACTTGAGCACTTTCATATCTTCTGCAATTTCTCCTGTTAATGTTAGCTGAATTTGGAACTCTGCAACCTTAGGAAAGCGATTTGACATCAGAGGTTTCAATGTTATCAAACTCAACTCAGGAGCGCAACCACTCTGCTTATTGCCCCAAGTTGTCCAGTCAAATAAGATTGTTTACATGTCAGATGGGGTATCAAATATATCAACAAATGACAAATCTCTCTGATGTTATTAATCTGTGTTATATATGAGAGCAGCAGGCTGATGGATATCAAATTGATCTGGCGTATCTCTTCCTCATACTGCTGAATCTTTCAACGTCTGACATTGATTTCCTGTAGTCCTGCGTCTGAGTGCTCACACCACTCTCCATTTATTTTTAGCAACGTGCAGACACGCAGCCTCAAATTTTCCCAGGATTCCTTCAAATTTTCATACTTTTTCTTATCAGCCCTTCATTTGCTTTTGCTCCCAGGGTTTTTTTTTTCTCCTCAGTTTCCCTTCACGCTCATTCTCGCACTCTTCATGCACTCTTTGATCTTGGGAGAATGCTTTAGATTAAACAACTTCTTCATTTTTAATACCTCCAGATATACGGTCATTTATGGCGCCGAGCCAAGGTGTTAACACTTACACATAGTGACAACGTTAGCTCATTAAAGGTGCACACGATGCAGCTCGTGGTAAAAAAAAATGCTATTTGTGCTGCAGGGCATGTGCGAGGTCAGGTGGTGCTAGCTTGCCTGTGTTACGATGACGTTGGGACAGAGTCGGGCCGACTAGTGAACACGTTTCACATTTACGACCAAAAATATTAGTTTCGGTGGATAGCCGACTGCTTTTGAGCTATTTGTTTCCGTAGACTGTGATGTGAATGGAATTTAGCCAATCAAAGCAGCATCAAATCAAGGCAAATATGTACTGCTCGTTTTTTTTTTTTTTTGTCTATGTGTGTTCTTCAGGCGGCAGGAAATATTTTACATCGCAAGTCTTTTTTGCCAACATCGCTGTCTACCAAATCTCCCACCGCTAGTCCTCTTCAGAAACACTCAGCAACCACTGTAGCTTGCTTTATTTAATTTTTTTTGTCTGTATGTGTGAGTGTGGGGGGGAGTCTCGCAAATGTTAAGTGTTTTTGTATCACCTCTAGTGGTACTTGGGTTCACTCACTCAAAAAAAACCAAACCTTGACAATCACTCTATTCTTTTCTTGATAAAAGTGGTCAAAATCTAGTTACGTCATCAACATCACGACGACACCTTCGTTGATGAACCGGATTATAACGGCACAGCGTTCACGCCGCAAACCACGGCATCCCTCACATTTTGTTGGTAACGTGTCGACTTTCTATAAAAAAAACGACATCAAAAATCATCACTGCCCCAGCACAGTTTACTTATATTTAACGTTTTACTACAACTTTATTCTATTTAGGCAGCGTTAACATTCTGTCCGTAATGTTACTGATATTATATTATTGATATTCTAGTCATGAACATTTAGACCCTCTATGCTACTTTAGTTTAATGTTGGTCATGATGGTGATCTTTGGAATGTTTTTTAGTGGCACTCGGTGCAAAAATGGTTGAGCAGGACTGATCTCAAGTAATAATGGTCCTTAGCCACTTGATCCCTCTCCACTTCTGCTTTGTTGCATCTTCTTGTAAATTCTCAAGGCTGGCAAATGAATGATCTTTGATATGTGCTTCTTGGTGAGGAGGTGCTTTGCGGAGGCAGCCATTGGTTGTTTCTCCTCCTCTGCTTTCATCGTTCTTTCTCTCTCACTCTCGCCTTTTCCTGCACTGACACACATTCGTGCAGCCTCGTCGTCTGACCCACTAAAACAATCATGCATGCAAAGTAGGAATGCAGAAGCTCCTACGTTCAAATATAGCAACTGCACGATTGTCTGTATGCATGTGTGTGAGACCAAAGCGTTCAATTCTGTGCGTGTGCGTGTGCGTACTGCCACAAGCTCATGAGTCTTTACGCATAATATCATGCAGGCCTTCAAATCTCATGAAAGGGCCCGAAAAAGAAAGCACTCTGCATGGTAACACTCGCAGTCTCAGCCGTGTCATCTTGTACCTGCGGAAGGGGGAGGCTAGGAGTAATAAATCACACCAGTCCACTGAATCCCAAAGTGATTATTTTTAGTCACTGATTGTAGCCCCTTTTTACTCACCTTGGTAAAGTCGGCCTTTTTATGCCGAATAATTTTCCGCCTTTGTAATTGTTACGAAGTCAATATTGAGAGTCCGCATTGGTAGCTGTGTTGAAGTAAATTGTCTTTATCCAATTTTTTGTCTTACGTCACACCAGATGCTAGCCCTGCAGTTGTAACTGTTTGATTACAGAATGTCATGTCGCTTTGTAAAAGCGCACAACGATATATCCAAATAATGCAACTTTGCTGCTAAACATTCAAAAAGCATCCAAGTCTTATTTGCTATCTGCACCTCTCGCGGTTCTAGCTAGCAAACCTTTTTTGTCATACAAACCGTTACATTTAACCTCTGTGCTCCTGCAGTGGAGCTTCCAAAGGCAGCTCTTGCACCCTAATTGGTCTCCAACGTCAGGAAAGAGGGAATCCTCCGATTTAAGTGCGCGTCTGCTTGCGTGTGTTTTCTAACATATGGAGAGGGGGAAAAGGAATGGTCCTATTTTGAAAGCCCATTAAAAATAGATTAATCAAGAACAAAGGTGCAGAGATGCGAGGGAGGAAGACACGCCTAATTGGGTCGTGTGGTATAATGAAATTATGAATGAGCAGTTGCAGCGTTGCTCAGTTGGCTTGTTTAATTTACACACTTTTATTTCAGAGCGGATGGGCATCCATGCAGCTATCAAGCCATAAATTATGTAAAAAATGTCTTCTCTGTTTTATTACGGTGGGTAAATCATGCTGGTTGAAAACGCGCCAAACTCTCCCCTAACAGCATCACTGAATGATGATTGCAATCGGTCAGCAACATCTGTGGCTTTTTATGTTTAGGATAGACCTAAAAGGACCTTTTGGCAATGGAAAACCCTTATTTCTTATGGTTGCTTTTTTTTGTAACTTTTTTCAAAAAAGTCAGCATGCATGGATAATCACATCCAGCTGAAAACAAGTGAATCATGAGTGTTTTGGATAAAAACACCACTGCTCCACTCATTACAAACAGATCTTACTGAATAATATTTCCAACACGTTAAAACAAATACATTCTGTACTCTTGACAATGCACTCGGGTCAAATAAATTCCGACATTCTTAAATCAGCCGTTAGGCTGCTAGTTGACGGTCGACTGCCACAGTATGTTGCGAGTAAATCTCTTGAATTTGGACTAAGATGGCGGTTTTGTTCTGTTGGGTAACAAGGGTGTCGGCGCCCAACAGCACAACTGTATGTTCTCAACCCTCCAGATGGTGGAAGTACTGCTGGCTGATGTTCAGTGCGGTGACAGTGTCTGGCACTGGAAGCGTTTCCCATAACAACAGTGTAAGTGGACGCAACAAACACCAGTTCACACGAACGCTGGATGGAACGAATGTCTCGTCTCTGGTTTTGGTTGTTTGTTACTTGGAGGACAAAGCCTCGTTTCATGTGGGCAAAAGGTTGAGTTTGACGGAGACATTTGTTCTGGTGCCTGGAGCCGCCGCCAAGCTTGACTTATGCCTCTGTGGTCTGAATCTCCGGCACCCAGCAGTAAGACCAGTGTCTCATGTTTCATCCCACCTTGCCACGTTTTGTAATTCACGTTGAGTTGAGTTGTTGTATAGAGCAATTAAACTCAAAGTTGGTGAATGCTTTTAAGGGGCATTCATGAACCTTTTTGCGATAGGCAATTATATTATTCTAATATATAAAAGGAAAAAAAAAAGAGACATGCACCAAGGGAGAATCACATACATTGTTGCAATTCCTCATAAAATTGCAGATACTATTTTTGTCACAATGGAATTCATATTACCGTATTTTCCAGATGATAAGGGGCACCTGCATATAAGCCGCAGCAACCCTTCCCGAGAAGAAAAAGTACACAAGCCGCACCAGGCTATAAGCTATGTTAAAAATATTAGTTGTGTACTGCATGTACAGAATGATTTTGTACTGTGAATGCACATAAAGGTACATAAACAGATTGTTAAAACAGTGCCTTTTAACACGGCAACAACTTTGCTAATTAAAACAGAACAGACCCAAGAGAAAAAAAAAATCAACATTTATTTAGCATATTTTCTGAACCGTTAGAGTGAAAGAAAAATTCTCAGAAAAGCCGCACCGTTGTATTAGCCACATGGTTCAAAATCTAGGAGAAAAATAGTGGCTTATAGTCCGGAAAATACGGTATAAAGGCTTGTCGTTTGCCACAAACTGAAAAGGAGCTTGATGACTAACACAACCATGATGGCGCTCCAAAACATTTATCCTTTTGTTCCTAATTTGTTTGAGCCACCAGAATGTAAATAGTCCCATCCTTGAGCCTTCAATCGTGCTCCATGATCCACTTGGATGTGTCATGGTTGCTAACACATGGAGGGACAAACAAAGATCCGATGCTTCAAAATTGGACAAAAAACATTTGAGGAATTTATTTCCCATTTTTGCCATTTGAGTCACGATATGACCATTCAGTCACTCAGTCATGCAAGACACTGTCTCTTGTTAACATCTTAAGGCCTCTACTCATCAATCCAACGTCGGCTGTTGTGTGCGACTGTCACGTCACCTAGAAGTCGGCGGAATGACGGAAATATATACCACAAAAGCCGACGGTGACGCCAACTTCTCCGGACCTTCTGCATAAGCGTGAGAAGTCGTACCCCGACATTCCATAGTCAATGTGTTGCCTTTGACGGTGATGTCGAATAACGGCGGTCTTTCTCGAATAAGTGTGACTACTTCATCTTCGTGCTCTTAGTTCTTGAGGAATAGCTTCAATTTTCACAGTTTTTCCCCTTCCGTCACTTCTTGTCCAGTGCATTGATCTGCTAGCTGACAGCCAATCGCAGGGCTTATTTAACACGATAACCTGACACGATTATACACGTTGAATCAGCCGAACACGCCCCGACAACGACTCCGACTTTACAACGTTGCGCGACACCAAATAGATGGCATGGACCGACTTTACGATGGCCGACGTCGTATTGGTGTGTTGAGGCCTTTGCACTGACAAACAATTGATATCACAACCACACATTTGCGCCGCCACTACAGGATTTATTTTCCACAATTCAACCTTGGTGGAGGTCTGTGCTCTCCTAAGTGGTATTCTAGTTATGTAAATAGAATGATAACAATCTCTTCTCCACCAAATGGAGCATTAACACGTAGCTGCCTTGTTTTCACCCTCCCGACTCAGAATTGTTGTTTTAAGACATACCCTGAATATCAATTTCAAAGAACAAAGGAAGCAGAACAAATAACCCCAACCTTAAATATTTGAAACATTTTATTCTCTTCCACTGTTTTGCTCTCTCCTTTGCTCGTAAGAGAGAGGTGAAACAGCAAATTCAAGCTGCCGTTCACCCCCAAGATCCTGGAGAATTGGTGTCACTCGCTAAGAGCAAGATCTGTTTCACATATCCTGTATAATGCCTTGTTGCTGAATGCATTGATTTGTGCTTTTTGTGTTACAGGGATGGTGTTATTTATTTAACTAGGCTTGTTGTTCTGCATTATTGTTGACCTCCCATGAATTTTCACAAACTAGCACTAACTGCCTTACTTAGCAACTCTTGTGATTTTTGGCATCCAATCTTAAAGCCTTAAATGGCTGGCTATTACTACTTACTAGATGAACAAAGGGCAAAGGCGGAGCAATGCCGCATCTTCTATTATGATTCCGATGCAGCGATTTTGAAGGATCTCTGTGTAAGTGTGTTGTTGTTTGGCAGGAGCATGTTAGGGAAGTTGCTGTCAGTTTAGCCTTTGTCTGACCCCAGGAAGGAAACAGCCGGCGGAAAGATGGGAGGCTTTAACAAGCTCATCACAAGAAGGTCAGTATAGGATGCCACATGGGTGTATTTTGAGCTCCCTTCATGCTTTACTCTCTTTATGACCTCTTCATCCACTTGTCTCTGTTCGCCAATGTCTTGTTTTGACATGAAAACAAGATTCAGACACCAAGCTCTCCGTTGCATGACTCTTTTGATGACAATCGAGGTTGCTTGTCGTGGCTTCCCTTCCTGTTGGCCACCTCTTGTCTATAATTAGCTCTTAAGCCTCTGTCCAGCAGAGTCGTCTGGAAGTGCAGAAAGCCAACTGCCAATTGAACGGTTGATTTAGCTTATACACCTCGGTTGGGTCAACCTCACAATAAAGCATTTGTTGATGGATGAGCAGAAGTGCCGTGTCCGATGCAACACTCGCATGTCATCTTTTTACGATTAACTGACAGACAAGTATAAAATGAAGTCAACTAGATTATTAAAAAAATGTGAATGAAAAAAAGAAAAAATATATATATATATATTATTCAAATGACATTTTCAGGGGGTACAAAACCAAAAAATGTATAATTAAAAACAATATTCAAACAAATCAATTTTTTTTATCTTACAATATTTTGTATGCAAATGTATAAATTTGAGTATGGTTTCTTTGTACAAAGTGCATTGGAGTTTACCTGAGCAACGTTGCAACATCTAAATAAACAATTTCAATAAAACGCTCAAATTGTGTTCTGCTGTGTACACACTATAGTTTTAGACATAAAAGTAGAGTACTATTTTAACATTGTTTTATAAATACATAACATAGATCCTGTATACTATAATAATCGTTTTTTACGATCATGCCAATTCTGTAATCGTTTAGTGTAATAATCGTGATCGTGATTGAATTTCGATTAATTGCACAGCCCTAAAGTCAACCAATAAAACACAACACGCATGCACTCTATCTTGTGATCACGCGTAACAAGCGTATAGAGGCTAGCTAGTAAGACACGAGGGGCTTCATTCTGGACTCCTTGACAAACAACACAAACAGACTTACCGTATATACTCAAACACTACTCACAGTTGATTCAAATGAAAGTAATTTGGTCAAAATCTGCACCAACTGAGATTCCTAGCAAGTACTGTGGAATCGGAAGAAAAAACAGGAAATAGACGCCGACCAAAATACAAGTCGTATCAGTGCCAAACATCAGTTGGGGTCAGAATAGTGTCAGGAAGAACAGTTGCAGCAAGTTAATATAATGAGCAAATGTTTTTTGGAATCGCTGACCTTTTGTCTGACTGATGGAAGAAGTCTACCTAGTCAAAATTAAAACATCCTTCAATAAATAGAAGAGGATTTCAGTGCCCTCCTGGAACTACAAAACAGGAAATAGTGTCTTTTTTTTTTTGTTGTTGTCACAGGCTTGTTTCCCATTACCTCACTCGCCGTTTGTCTCCCAAATGTTGTGGAAAGTATTCCCAGAAGAATGGTAGCAATAATATCTGAAAAGGGTGTACCAAACAAGTTTATATTTATTTGTATTTTCAGTTGCAGCAATTACCGGGTGTCCCATGACACCATGAGTATAGACCAAAATGTAAAAGTGCCTCCTGTGGCTTCCCACATTTTGCTATTAAGACATTGTGGCCTTTTGTTGTTGATCCTGAGAGTGCTGAAATAGGAAATGGATCAGAACACATCTGCCGCGCCACAATTCAATTATTGATGAGCCTGAGGTCAGCGCATGACTCAGGAAAGTGCTTCTTTGTTTGTTCAGTGATGGGAAGATGGATGTGCCAAGTGCTTGTTCACATTTTCCGCTTTCACTTTATCCAAGGGGATGATGCAAAGTACTGCAGTGTGCGCCATATTAAATAGCAATTCAAATAATCGTCTAGGATGTGTGCTGTCGTCACTCCGACCTGTAAGTGAGGCAAGAAAAAAATCGGGGAAGAGAGAAATGATGTCATTGAAGCAGCGCTGTCTGCAGTGGGCTTGGTTGGGTGCGGTGAAATAATGTGTGTTCATTGGATTAAAAGAGCGACACCAGGGTGTTCTTTCTGATTGATTTTTTGTTAAATGGAGAGTGACACATCCCCGATGGCCACTGCACGGAAATTTATGTCGGGGCCTGAACCTTAGGAACGCATCTTGTTGCGTCAATTATTGGGTTGTGTCACGTGACTGTGCGTTCTGTTTTTAACTTTCCTTTAAAGACAGGCAGGTGTCAGGCGTTGATGCTCGGGGAATGGCTTGTGTGACAATCCATCTTTGTACCCCTCCAGCAGTGATACTATTGTGTGTCTTTGCTGGGAGCAGACGGGGACAGATGCTCATCAGATAGTTGCAGCTTCATCTTGCGGTTAGTCATATTCTCAAATGAATATGAAGAAGCACTGCTTCAAAGAACGCACCTCAGGTGAGCTTGTTTTATTTTTAGAGAAGAAAGATGAATGGGCGAGAGAATTTTTGCATGTCCTTTGTGCGAAGAATCATCTGAATTTGAGTTTATAGATTGGCAGTGGTCTATTAATCATCTCAGCTGTAGTTTTTCAAGATTGAGTCTCTGGTAGCATTTTGTATTTGCATCAGATGTTCTGTTTAAAGCGCACATTCATAAAATGTGCATGTTGGGTTAATTTAAAACTCAAAATTTGTGGAGTGAATGTGAACGCTTGTTTGTCCGCCGAAATCAGCTGGGATGGGCTCTTGTAAAAAGTTGATTAATTTCAACTGGATTTCAATGTTGTGATCCATTAACCTATAGGAATTAGATTTGTGCTATTTTAACTATTCAATGATTTCTTTAAGCGCATCCTTTAAATATTTGACAACATTATTTACACAAGTCAAGAGCTCCCTCACATTTCCAGCATCTGAGCAGGCGGTCTGATTGAAAAGCAAATCCTCGGAGAACACGCGCGACGCAGATGTCCAATGCATCCGATGCATTATTCATCTGACTGTTATTGCAAGTCTGCCGGGAAAACACAGCAGCGATTTACATGTATATTTGATCAAAGTCATCGTGTGTGTGTGTGTGTGTGTGTGTGTGTGTGTGCGTGCGGATTGGCCCCATAGACCGTCTCCTATCAGGGAGTCAGAGGTGGCAATTGTGTATGTTTATACCGAATAAAACTAACGTTAAGTTGTTATTGCAGCTCCTTGGCTCTTTGGCTTCCTCTCTTGATTACATCTTCATTTTCAAAGCATCAACCCCAACCCATTTGTAATATTTTTTTGTAGTACATATCTGTCTATTCCAAAAACTCCCACTTCTTTATAGAGGTCTGTGGTTCATAGTGATTGTTTTATAGCGTTTCATAGAGTACTTCCTTACTTTTCATGCCCTTGCATGAGGGAAAGGAGAGCCAGAGTAACGTATACAGTTTGAAGCTATTGGAGGCTGGTAGAAAACTAAAGCAAACTATAAACACCACATCAGGGCCACTTACAGGCACTTGTCTAACACACACACGCACACACACCCCCACACCCGCGCACACACACACACACAGTACAGTATAAGTACGCTATTTTTCTATTCATTTAATGCCTGAATTTTTTACTCTGTTTTTCTCTACAATTACCATGTATTTAAAAGTATGCTTTAAATCACTTTGCCTCGTTTACAACACTGCGTACACTTTCGCACAGAAATTTGTGATTCCTCAATATTGTGTGATTTGTGCTTGAATTTGTGTGTATTCTGCAAGACAATTTTGAACAGCCTCAAGCAGGCTTACGCACAAATAAACGGACCACTTTTTGAAAAAAAACATTTTAACAAAATGTAATCATTGACCCTGTGTATTGGTACTGCAGTCATAAATAAAAACTAATAATAATTTTCACAGTAATAACTTGAATTGAGAATTTGCTTATAAGCTGACTAATGTCCTAAATAAACATGAAAAGGCTCACACACATTTACATTTATTCCGTTCAATTTCTTGGATGTGCCTTTGAACAGCATATGTCGCACTGTCTGTTGGCAGCTGACTTTTCTTTTTTTTCTTTTTTTTTTTTTCCATATGGTCTTTCTACAATATGTCTGACTGCAGCTCATTGTGTTTTCTCAGATGATAGCGCGTCAGCATCCAGCAGCATGGAGGTCACGGACCGCATCGCCTCCCTGGAGCAAAGGGTCCAGATGCAGGAGGACGAGATCCAGCTGCTCAAGTCCGCCCTGGCCGACGTGGTCCGCCGACTCAACGTGTCTGAGGAGCAGCAGGCCATGAGCACACGTCGAGGCCCCACCAAAGGTGAACTAGCATGTAGCAGCAGGCTAAAATAATGAAAACTGTATTTTAAGGCCAGATCGCCCTGCCCTATTCTCAGTTTGTCGCTGTCCTCCCACTGGACTGAGTTGTGTTGTCGTACTCTATGTATTGTGCGTCATGTGCGTAGAGCCTGCTTTGATGAGAAAGTCTCCCTCGGCTGACAGCCATGTTGGGAAGTCAGGTAGGCCGACTGTCTGCGCCGGCCAGGCCTGGTGGCGTTTGTATGAGCAAGCACATTTCTATCACTGCCTGCTAGTCAACAGTGTCAAACTGTGTTCACTTTGATAGACACGCAACGGTTGTACCTCACTGTCTCGTGCACTGTGACTTGATTTGTGTCGTGCTTTTATGCAATAATAGACACATTTTTGTCATTTCGGAGCATCAGCAACTGTAGAATAAGCATTTGATGAGTCAACGCATTGACTAAAATAAAAAAGCTCATCCCAGTCATCAGTACAATAACAGTTAACATAATTTTTTTCACAATTTAATATGACAGAAGATGCTAAGTCATTCGGATTTCCGTAGTGTTTATTTCAAGAAGAAATTACATTTCAACTAAGCTTTGTTAAGTTGAGGGGATGCTGTTGACATGCTAAGAAGTTCACGCCGTCTGCTTTCCACCAATCTGTATTGAAGATTCTACATTTTTGGACAACAATATGAAGGATACTATATCGTTCAAATGACCTTGTTACCTCACACACTAAATCACTCTACCCAAATAGATGCCTCCCATTTTTCCCCGTCAGTGTAATTATCTGTTTGTAGACACCATCGTTCGAACACAGACATCAAACTGACAAGCTGGTTTAAACCCTGTTGCTAACCAAAACAGCCGCACTGTTGCATTTAACTTTAACAGATTAATTAAACTGCATTGACTTTCTGAATGTCGTAAACTAAATCTGTAAATAGTTATATATATCATATTTTTCGGACTATAAGGCACACTTGGAATCCTTTACATTTTCTCAAAAATGGACAGTGCGCCTTCTAATCGGGTGCACCTTATGTATGTCTTTCGAATGGAAGCGGAATAATAATAATAAGACTTGTTTGCTGTACTGTTTTGTTTCCCTTAATGTGCAGTAATGCGCCTTTCCATCGGGTGAGCCTGCATTTTTATTCTGGGCTCATTTTGGCCTACAAGCTGACTGATGCGCAGAGTATCTGTTTGGATTTAGACTTGGTGGATGACTCAGGGATTTTCTTCTCAGCTACATCATTCAGGGCAGCAGAGAGACTGCCTAAAATACAAACACAATCTCACTTTCTGTAACATATGCCAAAATTACAACTCCCCGTTTACTTTTGCTACGGAATTTCTGTGTGAAGGATGATAGTGGTACAAGTGTGAGTTTCCGCCCATGAATCTGCCTAATAAATATTTATCATTGCAGAAAAGCGTTATCTCGGCTTTTAAATTCTGGCCTTGACTTTTGTACGTGTTCATGTGTGCATGTGCCTTTTTTGTTGTTGTTCCCACTTACAAATTGTCCATGCATACTCGCTATGCTGTAAATGCATGGACCCTTTTTTGACACAGGCAATAGTCTGGAAAGTAAGTTAGAATTATATTTTTGATGATCAAATTAGGCCAACGGTTCATCATGTGCCCTGCGATTGGCTAGCAACCAGTTCAGGGTGTCCCCCGCCTACTGCCCGATGATAGCTGGGATAGCTAGCTCCAGCATCCCCCCGCAAACCTTGTGAGGAGAAGCGGTACAGATAAAGGATGGATGGATATTATGTAGCGCCTTATGCCAAGGTCATGTCAAAGCTCTCTAGCTTTCTGGTTGTCACGGAACTGACCCAGATTACAGTCCGGTGGTGGTGGACCACTCCAATAGATGACAAATAGAGAAAACATTTAGCTCATTTCTCTCATAGAGGAACACACTTAAATCATAAACCGAGTTGTGATTTCAAAAAGAAAAGTATATTTTTGTAATGTTCTTTTGTTTGGATTGGTTTGCCAGCCCGGCCAATGATCGCCACCCTGCCGTTAAGACCTTCCGTGAACAACGGGACCATCCTACCAAAGAAAGGCAGTGGCACTCTGCCCTCCCCGTCAGGTTCTGGATCCCGGAAGGACACCGGCACCGCATCCACCAGAAGGTGAGCAATTGAAAAAGGATGCTAATCAAATTCCCCAGGGAATAAAGTCATATGACTTGACCAGATTTTTAGGATCATGTCTGATTATTCCTACCATCAATCCTCCCATCTACCGCTTTGTCATCCGAAGCCACTGACATTTAACAGGGCTCGTAAACCCCGAGAAAGAGTGTGTTTCTGTCCGAGTACAGTATGTGTGTGTGTGTGTTCATGCATAATCGCGTTATCAGGGGAACAATAAGCGCCTCCCATCCCTGGATATTGTTAGCATAACAAGATGAACCTCAGCTCACAGCAGTGACCAGTCCCAAAAGAACGAAACTGTTTAGTATTTATTCACTCTTTGCAATTTCATTTCAGCAACCAAGTAAAATGTATTAAAAATTACTTTGGGATTGACGGAGAATGACTGATTGAACTCTGGCTGCACAACGGTATTTGAAAGGAATTTCAGCTAGTTCTTTATTTTTTTTTTTCACCATATTGCACATTATGTTTCGTTTGTTTTCACTAATTCCCACCAAAGTTAGTGGAGGTGGTAGTACCCATTGTTGTTTGGTGCAGATTATGCATTGTTTCGTCATAATTTATTATCAAAAAGACTTTATGGGCAGCATTCAAGCATATACTGGAGAGAGTCCATAAAGATTTGGTGATTATCCATATAAGGGTTGTTCGGTCTAGGCTGCAGTTTTTTTTTCTTTTTCTTTCTTTTTTTTTTCTTCCCAAACTCGAACCCATCCCCACTTTGTAATTTTACTCAATTTTAGCCAATTCAATTAAAGTGTGAAAATTGCTTTACCGCACTTGAATGCAATTTAGGTTTGACAAATGTTGCAAAAGTGTGGCAAAACTACTAAGTTTCCTTGTTCCGCGGAAGCTGCGTGGCATAATTGTCACCTGTATTCAATGTCTGGGTGGTTTTTTTTTCGGTTCTTCTTGTAGACGATTACGAGTGAAAATGGTAAGGTTCACTAAATTTAAGTTAGCTTGTTTTTGTTTAAAATCAAGCCCGTAAAGCTTTGTTGCAGAACGACCCTCATTGCCTACTCTGAAGTACTCGAATGCCGCCGGCATCTTTATCATGACAAGGGTGATATATTTTTTAGGAAATATGAGGTTGACGTGAGTGTACAATAGCAATATAAGGCGAAATACAACTTGAATGAAGCAGTGCCCGGAAACTCAACTTTTTTTTTTTTTTTTAAACTTCCTGTAAAGTTGTCTTTTTGACAAGTCTCCAACTGGCAGGGGCGACATACTGGAGCCTCATTCTTTACACTTTAATAATCAAAACATTAATAAATAATTGAACATTTTTCTTTAGTAAGTGTCATAAACTTTAGATTTGTCTTACGATGATGGTGGAAAAACTTCACCAATGGGAGCTTTGGGCAGTGCCTAAAATGCTTCGTGGAGAGTGATGCTTAATTCAAATTTTCCAACTACAGCTCCACTCCAGTGGCTCACATTTGTCTCTTGAGGGAATGAGACAAGATCAGTAATTATAACAAACGTGTTGCATGTTAGTCTTCATTCTCATTGGTTGACTTGTATCCCGTCATTTGTCTTCCCAATTATTGTAACTCACCAAATGTCAGGCAGCCAATGTGCGGCTTGTTGCCCGCTAATAAGATGTGCAGTTTGTCTCCTTTGTCTCTGCCATCCAGAATTCTTTCACCGCTGCTCAGGTGAGCATGTCAACATGTTACTGCTGTCAGTCTAACGTGACTTAACCACTATGATATTAATATCCTATTTTTTTATTTACAAATTCCATGCACTGGTAATTATTTTTTGTAATTGTACGCTACTTATAATGCATCAGCTTCACTACACCAACAATATTTTATCAATCTCTGGCTAATGCAGCAGACAACAGCCTCTCTCCATCTTTTTGACTCTGTTCCATAGCAAACAAATCTCTCCGAAAAGGACTGACCATTTTTGAATGTCAATAGGGTGGATTAGGTGAGTGACTGGGCCGACCGGCCAGTGGACTGCTGATGGAGTCTTTTTATTGTGTTGGGCGACCCGGCTGTCAAGCGGCCCAATTGATCAGGTTTAGCTGGTGCAAGGACATCCACAGGGGAGTCAAAAAGCCAACTGATGAACGAACCCCTTTTATAGTCTACCTTTCATGCCATTTATGTTGTTCTACAACGAATGGGAATATGTTGCATCTCTATCCAAAATGAAAAAAAGGGTTAGGGTCATGGATGAATAGACATTTTTGAGACAAGGAAAGCAAACTGCAGTAAATTTGTAGACCCGTAACTTAATCCAAAATTAATGCCACTTACAGAAAGCAAAGCTGATATAAAATATAATTAATGAACGAAATAGCATTCGTTCTACATGCAGCATTGATGGAAGTGTAATGGTTTTGAAAAAGTTACTTACAGTTATGAAAAAGTGATATGGTCCCCTATTGAAGTTTCATCTTTAAGTGTTGACTAATCGCTTAACAGTTTTATATAATACCCATTATTGGACCAAACATTTCCATATATGTGCAAAAACCTGCATAGTAGTGATATCTCGAAGAGAGCACGTCACTCGACGCTGTGCACGCCACACACATGTGCATTGCCATCCCCTGTGACATGAACTCATTTACTGCCAGCAAAGGTAAAACGAACATACTTTTTGGCTTCTATACTCATCAATGGCAGTGAATGAGTTTTAACATGCTATGATTCATTCTCACTCAAATCCAAAAATTCTGATTCGATATTCGTTTTTAACGGCCAATTTGCACCTCAAGTCGAGTCACCGCCGATTCGTCCTCATTTGGGTCACAGGTGATCTTGTAGCTGACTTTGACCGAGAGGGTGGCTTCTCCCTTGTATGGTTCCCAGCCCATCGTAGCGCTATCAAATAGATAAGAGACGAAACCTCTCATTGAAGCAGGTGTTTATGGGATCGGATTTCTTCTGAGCATTTGAAGAGCCAGTGCTTTGATAATGTCTTACATTACAAATAACTATATGACGGAAAGACTCATCTATAATTTCATTTAAAAAAATATAACAAGTTGAATTTGACATGGTGTATAATCACTGAATAATATCGAGCCCTTCTCGAACCTTTCCTTGCCCCCATTCCCTCCCAGCACGGTGAGGAGAGCCAATTCCAATGAGCATGTCGGGTCTCTCACGAGGAAAGATTCGGGCGACTCCAAGGGCAACCGAACTCGTGCCGGCTCCACAGGCAGCAATTCCAGTGGCAAAAGAAGTGACAGGTAACAAATATCTCTGACACATGAGCGAAGTTTCTTTACCGTGCTTTTCATCCAAATCAACAAGATGTCCATGCCGAACATGTGCAGGAACGACGCTGATTGACAGTTTGCTCGTTTACTTTGCAGCAAGCAGAGGGACCCAGTGTTCAATGCAGGTAAGAGCTCTATTCTTGTGTCGTTGCTAGTTTATAGCGACCATAACACAGACTGATGACGGCTATTACACACGTTCGGTTTGTGTGTTTATCGTTACCCAATGCACACATTGTGTCATTGTTTAGTAATTTCTTCTTACCATCATAACATTTCATTCGTGGTTCCATTTTCATCATTCACGTTCTCTTTCTGATGCACCTTTCCTGCATTGTTGTCAAACATACACTACGAGCCTTTGGTACAGTTTTTCACCGGAGACTTGCAGGAGTTGTTCTTTTTGCATGAAAAAAAAAAACGGAAGATGGGCACCAAAAAAACTGGAGAAATGACACAAATGGAACTGAATATCAAATTAGAAGTGCATGGATCACCTTCTAATGTTTGTTGAAATTGAACTGCAGCACTTAAGAATACACATAGACAAGAACTGGTTAAACCTCTGTGCCCAATGGGACGAATTTCCTTTTTAAAGGAGACAGATTTGTTGGAAAATGAGGTTTAAAAAAAATAAAATAATAAAATAAATGGAATGTTTTTGTAAAATTGCTTATTTTAAGATTAAAAATATAATTCAAGTGGGTTATTTATTTATATTTTCTAATTATTTGTAATAGTTTAAATGTGTTATTTGTAGGCAAAAATTGTTGAGGGGAAAAAAGGTACCATATTTTCCGGACGATAAGGCGCACCCGTATATAAGCTGCAGCAACTCTTTTTGGGGAAAAAACAATAAAACAAAAAAAAAAAAGAGACACAATATACTTACCGCGCACATGCCAAAAATATGGTGTTGGTATCAAAAGCAGGATAAAATAGTATGTTTTTTATTCCACATTATGATAAGCGGGCCCAGTGTGCGTTGGTACTGACTGTATGTGACGCCATCACACAGCACACAAGTTGTGTTGATAAACACAGGAGTCCGGACATGCACTCACCTGTTATAACAGACCAGGAAATGAGGAAGCCATGACACCCCTCACCTGGTGCTTGTGTCTCTCTCTGACCTTTACAAGGGATGCGACGTGTGACACACTGCAAAGGTACGCTCTTCCCCTGAATGCCCCAACCCGCAGACACCCCTCACCTTCCCTCGCTCCTCACCTTGGACTTCACAGCTCTCTGGACTCTGATCACTTAATTCACACAAAGGGCCATCTTGAGATTAAAAAAAAAAATGCTGGTTATCAGAGAGCTGTCAAGACAGGAGCAGGAGTGGTTTACTAAACTGTGAGTGTGTTAGCTTTATTGTTTTGAGAGCATATTGTTTTAACACAAGCAGACCAACCTAACCTGCACTTACTGTGTCCCACCGTGGCGACAATTGCTCAAGCCTCCTCACTTCAGCTCCACTTTTAAACAGTGCTGGAGTGTTTGTCTGCCTTATGTTCGCTCTGTCGCCTTAGTAACCGCACAAAAACTTCACGCACGCACGCGCAGACACCCTCGCTGAGGCTTGAGTTTTGTGATCAAGCCGCAGCTCAGAGCTTGTAGACCCGCCACTGCTCTAGTTACCGCACAATAAGTATTTGCATTGCAAACAAGCTCCTTTTTGTGTTAGCTTGTGCTTTTAGAAATGTTTTTTTTTGTTGTTGTTTTCTCATGTATGTTTTATCAAATACGAAGATGTTATAATTACTGGATGTTACTACATAATTTCAGGAGTATATTTTAATTTAAAACATGTAACAACTGTCAGAATGGTGAAGGATGTCTATAGCATTGGGTATAAAATATATTCTTCCTCCCAAAACAAGGGTTCCAAACCTGGGCTTAAGAGTCTCCAAAATTAATATTGAATTTTAAAATTGAACAGTTATGTATCTGAATAGGTCAGCACAGCTGACGCGTGGTTTGCACCTCTGCTGCATTTGAGACATTTTGGATTTTTGCATGGACTGCTTCTATTCCAGCTTCTTCCCCATCCCAAAAGCATGCTTATTAGGTTCATTGAAGACTCTAAGTTGTCTAAATTGCGTAGAAATGAGAACAGTACATATGAAACTACATAATACTTTTAATGTAGGAATTAAGTCGAAATTGGTTTACTGAGAAGTATTTCATATATATCTAAACAAGTTTATTTCTGCACAAAACATTTACTTCATTTGTTACGGGGCCCTATCGTCCAATCGTGGTAATCAAAATATTTTTTATAATAGAAGTCCATTCCCTTGACTTTCCTTTTTGTGTATTCATGATGTTTTAATTAGCCCCACGATGACAGGAGCTGTCTAACATATTTTACTGACTTCCTCCAAACCCTTCCTTGGTACCCTCTCAACGACTTCCCTCTCTGTGACCCCCACGGCCCACCCACACTAGTTACAGTCCAGATTTACCTCAGCCGCTCCGCCACATCGACGGGGACCAGAGGCAGTGCTCCAGCGTCGGCCAAAATGGCGCGTTCCGCTGCAAGTCTCTGCCAGTCCCCAGACAGCATCAAGGCCCGCATGGCCAGAAAAAGAGCCGCTGCCCGGGTGCCGCCAGTCAGAAAGACTCCAAGTGTTAGTTTGCAGTTGAGGAAGACTGGGAGTCAATCGTCGCACTATGGCCTCAACACACCAAGTTACCGCAGCCCCTTAAAATCTCCCAGTCAGTACTTCCAGATTTGTTATTAACCAGAGGCCTGCGGAGGAGAGTCCCAGCAGAACAATAATCATTTATACTAATTACACTACCAACCAACTCCAGTCATCGAAGTCAAAGAAAAATATCTTTTATTCAAATCATATCTTCCAACATACTGTTTCTGGTATTTCTCAGATGAATGACTTTTCAGTTTTAGTTTGTTTTTTCCCCACATTTCAATCTGCTTTTGTCTGTGTTTTTATGTTGCTTAACCTCAGCTGTGAGCCAAATATTTCCGCATTATAACAATGTTTTTTCTTTTTTTTGTGTGTGTGTTGTTCCAAGAATGTGTTTGACGTGGCTAATAAAGTCAGTTTAAAAACTCATTTGTCTGTGTTTTCTAGATTGTCATCCATCCTCATAAATATAAATGTAATCGTAGATATGTCAATCACATAATCTTCCCCGCACCATCAACCCTTCTCATACATCACCGTAAAACAAAACTATTACAGTCATCCAGAAACGTTCAGTCACTAACAAAACGATCCCACCAGTCATGATTGAATTCGTCAAACTGATCCTCTCTGTTTCTTTTTCCAGAGGAAGGTTATGTGAAAATGTATTTGAAAGGCCGTCCCATCACCATGTTCATGCCCAAAGACCAAGTGGATGGTTACTGTCTGGAAGCGAGAGCCGACCTTCCAGCCAGCAAGCTTAAACTCGACTGGGTGTATCCTTTTTAAAAACAATCAGAAAATCGTTGTCGTTACTCCGACAACACTCTACCCGCAGAGTGAAAATGGACAAAAGTTTTCTACCCCCGGTTTTTACCAATGAAATATTATCAATGCTGTTTTATTTTCTTGACCTTAATCATAACCAGATACGGTTACCGTGGTCGAGACTGCCGCTCAAATCTTTACTTGTTGCCCACTGGAGAAACCGTGTACTTCATTGCCTCCGTGGTTGTCCTCTTCAATGTGGATGAACAGCTGCAGAGACACTACACTGGACACACGGATGACATCAAATGGTACGCATGATGTGCTTCTCATTCAAGTACCGCTGAAGCTAGCTACGAATCCAAATTCAACTGGTCCGAAAAGAAACTACAAAAATAACAGTTTTTGTAACGTGTGTGTGCCTTGGCTCAATATTGTTTGAGAACATTGGCTTAAATACAGACATAACGGGCACTTGACCTTCTGTAACGCTCTTTTCTGAGATATTTTTAGGGAAGAAATGTGACTCTGGTTAACCTTCTGTCCCCAATTAACCTTTTCTAATGAGGAAAGTGTCCCCGAAAATATGCTCAATTATCATAACACCCACAGAAAGCTGCTCGATATCCTTCGATTATTCTTGTTCACTGCGGCAGAATAACTGAATCAAGCTGTGTTTGGCCTCATTCTCATCTGGCTGTGATGAACGGCGTCATGATTTTTTTTTTTTTTTTAATTTATTTACACGGCAGGGTTTATCAGAGTTCAGAGAAATCCTCCAGTTTGGATGCGTTTTGTTGCATCGCCACGGTGCTTACATCTTTTGATAGCATTTTTATTCAAATACTCCTTTTGATTTATGGATGCTGAAAGGCGTTTTCACTGTTTTCATGTCTGTTTTCACATCCTCATCAGCTTGGCAGTCCACCCTGATAAAATCACCATCGCGACCGGGCAGGTGGCCGGCACCTCCTTGGAGGGTAAAGTAAGTGAACTCCAATGTTAGCGTTTCATTACGTTTTGCGTCACATTTAGTTTAGTGCGCTCCTCGCAACACAAGATGAAACCGTTTCCATCTTTGCGTGTGTGTGTTTATGTCTTGCAGTTGGCTCCGCATATTCGTGTGTGGGACTCTGTCAGCCTCAACACCCTCCATGTTCTGGGGGCCGCTTACTTTGAGCGAGCACTTGTCTGCTTGGCTTTCTCTAAGTCGGTAAGGAAAGCTTTCAAGGACATTAGTCATCTAAAGGCAACATTTGACATTTTTATTTAAATGTCATGTCTTGTATTTATTTATTTTTTTCATATGTTAGAATGGAGGAAACACGCTGTGCGTTGTTGACGACTCTAATGACCATGTGCTGTCTGTTTGGGACTGGCAGCGAGAAGATAGACTGGCTGAGGTCAAGGTGGGTTTCACCTGTATGTGCGTGCATCCATCCGTAGCCTAGTATGACCCACGGGCAGAAAATGGCCCAGTCATTTTTTTCTTCGGGCCCTCCATGAATTTATATTATTGAGAGTCCTGTAATATTTCTTAATTCATTTTATAAATAAATACCAGTAATAATAAATAAAGCACAAAGGTTTGGCCAGCCCAAGCAGCTCGCTGGATCTAATGTATCAGGAAATATAAACTGGCCAAACATTTCTTCACGAGAATATGTCCTATGCAGGAGCACATGTCCAAAAATGGCATTCTGATTAATTTGTGGAATGTGAGTTAAGCAGAGCTCAGCTAACGTCCAATCACGGCTGAATATCTAATGAGGAAAAAAAAAAAATATATATATATATATATATATATATATATATATATATATATATATATATATATGAGAGAGAGAGAGAGAGGCTATTATTTTTATTTTTTTCTCTCTCCAACATTGGCCCTTGTATTTTTTGCAGAAAGCAAATATCGATTGTTTTCTTATGCACTCCGTATGCCAGGAGTCGACTGTGCTTAAAGTAAATGGAACTCTTTGACAATATTCTCATTGATCGACACGCAGCAGGCGTCATGTTTTCTTCGGACTACTTCGTCTATTACCTGATATCCAACTGACGTCTCTGTTTATAGATCAAGCATACCTAAATAGAATAATCCCGGTAATGTCATTTTACATTCACACAAGTCATGTACTGCATCTTGGGTAAAATGCGCCACTTTGTCACACAAATTCACGTCTTTGGTTTTCAGACGTCCAATGACACAGTGTTTGCTGCAGACTTTCACCCGACTGACAGCAACATCCTGGTGACCTGCGGAAAGTCGCATCTCCATTTTTGGAGCTTGGAAAAAGGCATGTTGGTCAAAAAGCAAGGACTTTTTGAGGTAAAACGTCACACCGCCCTCATCCATTGTCAATTCTATTTATTGGACAATTTATTATCTTCAATGAGCCAAACATGATTTTTTTTTTTTCCCCTGGAGGGGGAAGCGGGAGTACCCATACAAACTCTACACAGGAAGGCCATAGCTGAGATTCAAACCTCAAACCTTAAAACTGCGTTGAAAACAGTCATAATCAAGTTCAACATGCTGAACTTTAATAACTATGTAAAATAATCCCCCGTTATTCATGGGGGATCGGAAACTAGCCATGCTGCATATAGTGAAAAAGAATTTGAGTAATTGGCGCACCCCCTAAAAATGTTTAGTCTTGCCTCTACTATATTTATAATTCACACTGTAAATATCCCAAAACACTTCATCAGTTCAAACTTAACTCACAATATTACCTTAACTTGATATTATTACAAATGGTTTACAGATTATTCAATTTATTTGTGTTAAAGTTTACCTGAAATACATGCACTTGTGGCGAAGATTCCACGATGTCTTGTGCTTATAACCCAAGCTCATCTTCCCGGCATACAAAGCTTGTCTGTCATTTGAGGTGTATCACTTCAACGGTGCTTCAGTGTCATCTTGTTGCATCTTTCAGAACGACAGCCCCAAAAAAATGCAAATAGTAGGTGGGTTTTGCAGTTGATGGCTGGCAATGGGCTCAACAATAAAAAAAAAAAAAGAATAAGAAAAACACATCAAAAGGTGAATTTGCGAATCGTAAGGTGGCGCTTAATTGTAATTTAAACGGGCACATGCTTGTGTTTGTAATTTACAGAAACAGGAGAAGCCCAAGTTCGTTTTATGTGTGACCTTTGCCGAAAATGGAGATACCATCACAGGGGACTCAAGTGGAAACATCTTGGTGTGGGGAAAAGGTATATATATATAGTGTGCCGACTTCGAGGAAAGCTGGCTAATCAATATGTTTATCCTTCTAAACTCATTATTACCTCAAAAACTGTCTATTTGTAACAAAACGACTTCACGAAGAAGAGACGCACAACTCTCTCTCCTTCCAACTTAATCTCTCCCTGATCCACTCTATCGATCCACCCGTCTGACTGTCGGCCATTTAAAAGGCCGCTTCCCGCAAGCCGACTTTCTCTGGGCTGAAAGCCTCTCGTTCATCTTATGGCGCCTCTGTCACGCAGGCACTAATCGCATCAGCCACGTCATCCACGGCGCTCACGAAGGCAGCATCTTTGCCCTATGCATGCTGAGGAATGGCACTCTGGTGTCCGGAGGCAAAGACTGCCGCCTCATCTCTTGGGACAGCGGCTACCGGCAGATCCAAACAGTGGAGGTGAGAAATGGACCTCCGTTATACAAGTGCAGTAAAACTCGTGTTCTGTAAAAGAAAATAGAGCAAGATCTGTTATGTGTCACTGAAAATGGACATGGAAATAGATTATTATACATTAATCCTCCACTGTTTACTAATAATTGACATGAGAATTTTTTCATTGTCTATCATGAGTTAACACATAAAAGTTTAATATTGTTTCAAATTCATCTTGACTTCAAGATGTTTTGATTTTGATAATCGGGTGTATATAAACATGCGGCGATGACATCTGTACCTTCCACTAACAACCCAGGCTAAAGTGAGCTCCTCTGTCATTCAGACCTTGTCTCTCAGCTGAGATATATCATTTTGGCATACTTCCTTTGACCAATTCCTGCACTAAGTTCCAGCGTAGTCTGGGGTTTGGTGCCATTTTGCTGCATCTTATGGCATTTCTGTAAGAACAAAAAAATAATTTCAGCAAATAGATTTGGATAGGTGAAACAATGAAACAAATAAGTGAACTCGAGAGTATTACGATTATTTATTAGTCTGCTTTAACCATAAGTAGGCATGAGAGTGATGTTGTTGAGCATCTCATCCTTAGATTTAAAGATCTAGCTGAATGCTGTAATAAAATATTAAACATTTTATGCACGGTACTGTCTATACTTTTGCGTGAAGAACTATGCTGCTTACGTTGGCAAGAAGCGGCAATCCTGCAGGCAGCAGATTTTGCACTTCATAAATAAAACAGATGATGTTTTCTTATGCTAGTGAGCTGGATAGTACTTTGCAGTAAAAGATGAGAGACGAATGACATTCCAAATAAATAAAGAGTGTACATGTTTTTTTATTTTTATTTTTAATGGCTTGGTTGCAGGTGCCAGATTTGTTTGGTCCCATCCGGACTGTAGCAGAGGGCAGAGGGGAGACTGTTCTCATCGGAACCACAAAGAACTTTGTTTTGCAAGGCAGCTTGGATGGAGAGTTTGTGCCCATTACTCAGGTTAGCCCATTTTCCATTCGAAAAGTTTCTGCCTCAGACAGATCACTGCAAAATGTAAACCAAATCTTTTTCATTTGTTCTGGTTTTAGGGCCACACGGATGAGTTGTGGGGTCTGGCTGTACATCCCTGTAGGCCCCATTTTCTCACATGTGGCTATGATAGGCAAGTCTGTATGTGGGACTCCAGTTCACATCAGCTCATCTGGAGTAAAAACATGGAAGTAAGTTGAGTCACAATGCCCCCTAGCGGCCATCAGTAGTATCACATCTAAACTTTCTAAATTATGTGGCTGGCTTGTGCTGGTCTTTGTCTGAGTAATGCAGCTGATGTAATTTTGCTTCTGTATTCATTTTGAAAGATATTTTTCTCCACTCTTTTTTTTTAAAACTGATTTTAAACTTTCCACAATCCCTACAGGACACTGCCCAATCAGCAGACTTCCACCCATCTGGAGCTGTTGTTGCCATAGGAACCCAGATTGGCAGGTAGGCGGGGAAAACCTTCCTTGAAAGAGACACCGTATTAAATATTTAATGGTGCACTGACAAATTTGTGTCACCCTCTAGAAGGAAGTGATATCTGCAATCAATTGTATACTGTATTGATGAACAATTTTCTTTTGAAGGTGGCTGGTACTCGACACTGATTCAAAGGATTTAGTCACGGTCCACACAGATGGAAATGAACAGCTTTCTGTTATGAGCTTTGGCCCAGGTTCGCACTTTTTTTATATCCAGTTGCTATTTATTTGCAATTTGTAGTGCTGCATGTTGTCAACAGGGATCTGTTCTCAATAGAATTTATTACAATTTCCACCAAAAGTAATGAGGAAAATAATGTGCTCTAAGCTTTGAAGAGGCTCATGTGAAATCTTAGATTTTCTAATTATATTTTATGTTTGAAGATAATTGCCGGAATCATGTACAAAGACTGCAAACTATCGTCCAAAACAGCGGAAACCTAGCGGTGTCTGTCATGACATGTGTCGCCTTGGTCCTACGACAGTAATTAAAAACTCAAGTGCCTTCGTGCACATCCGTGGTTGTCTGTTGCAATTTTGAAGTAGGAAGCTTGCTTTGCCTTCACTCCAAAAATGCATCTTCCTTGGATGCTACAATTTACAGAACAGCTCAGTGTCGCTATTTAATTTCCCAAGCGAGGAGGTAAAGCCCCAGACGAGCACGCCCCCCGTTTGCTGGCTGAGAGAAGCCTCATAATTATGTTAGCTCGCTGGTGTCTAGCACCTCGTGTCACAACGTGGAAAAGCTCTGCGACAAAACACAGCCAAAGGACATAAACACGATTTTGAAGCATTTTTTAATAAGCTTGGCAAACTTGACAAGGTTGTTAACAACACTCTTCTCTGATATGTGTCAAATTCATAACACATTTCACTTTACATGGACACTACTAAAAGTCCGATTTAAACAAAATCTACTGCTTTCCCTACTAAATTTATGTGAGGACATGATTTTGACAGCCAAGACGGTTACATTATTGCCTTGTTTACCTTTCAAAAACTGTTTCAGATGGCAACTTCCTGGCCATCGGCTCTCATGACAGCTACATCTATATCTACGCCGTGGCAGAAAATGGCAGGAAGTACAGCAGAGTGGGGAAATGCTCAGTGAGTGTATCGTGCAATAGTTTGTTTACAGTCGTTCCTCCATGTAATTATTTTGTATTCAAATTTGAAGTCGGATATAATGCAAGATATTGTTATCGCAAACTTTATTTTTTTTCTATATATTTATAATTTTCCAGGGTCACTCTAGTTTCATCACCCACCTGGACTGGTCAGTGGACTCCCAGTACCTGGTGTCTAACTCAGGAGACTACGAGATACTGTACTGTAAGTGCACCATTACACAAGTGTCAACATGTGTTGGTCAAAAACATGCAAGTTTACTCATGGTTGAACACAGAGGTCCTCAAACTTTTTTGTTTTTCTAAAGTTTCATCCTAAATATTCAGGAGCTGTTTAACAGAACAGAACCAAATCTAACTTAATTATCTATCCTGCATAACTAACTAGAAATGTTGCGGCCCGGAAGTAATTTATTTCCTGGCAATTCTAAATACTAGGCGCTAAGCTAGCTTGTGCCGCAGCAGCACAGACCTTTTTTGTACTGCATATAAGTCCGTGCGCAGCAGCACCAATGAGCTGCATGATGCGAATCGCCTCCTCCCTGGCGTCAAATGAACTACCCCATTAACGAGTAGTGTTTTCACCGAGCAGGCCAACGAGGAGTCGCTAAGCGTGCTAATCGCTAAAGTGAAATGCAGAGTCGGCAAAGACTCAAAATAAGTGCTAAGGTGTACAGTGGACTTTTCCCAGGAGTCCAGCTAGAACCGCATTAGGGCGGAGATCCATCATCTACGTACAGAAATTTTCTGTTACAATCAATATATATCTAGACATAAAATAAGACGGCTACATTAGCAATTTAGCACATGCGCTCTCACCGGGACATGGAAACGGCTGATGTCAGCCGTGACAAAGAGCTCGATGTTAAACGTGTATTAAATATTTTTAATATCATCATTATTTGTATATTTATTTAATCTGAAATTTCAAGTCTCCTCTTGATGCCATTGTTGGTTTAAAGAAAGTGGTTTAGGAAAAGGCAAGTCGGTGTGCTTTCAACCCTATGTTGAACGGAGTTTTTTTTTTTTTATTGAACATTATGGAACTGCACAGTCCAATGTGCTTTGATTAGTTTGATCTGGAAGACTGGTAGAGGTTCTGTGTGAAAATGGGAAAGTAACTCTGTTTATTCTTCCATTTTCTGAAGATGCCATTGCTAATTATGTGTCCCAAAAATTCACCATATCGTACACCAACAAATACATGCGTGTGTGTTTTCGCAGGGATCCCCTCGGTGTGCAAACAAGTGGTCAGCATGGAGACCATCAGAGACATTGAATGGGCCACACACACTTGCACTCTAGGCTTTCAGGTTTTCGGTATGTTTCATCTACTTTTCCTCATTCCTTCTTTCGTTCGGAAGCAATTTAGGGTTACTATTAATAAAATACTTTCCCATCAGGCATGTGGTCCGATGGCTCGGACGGCACTGACATCAATGCTGGCAGCAGATCCAACGATAAGAGCCTCCTTGCTACCGGGGATGACTTCGGGAAGGTCCACCTCTTCTCCTTCCCCTGTTCACAGTTTCGGGTAAATGTTCTGCGCTCTATGTGGAAAGTTTTTTGATAGGAAGTAACAAAGTACTTGGTTGCAATACAATATAATGTTTCAAGATAATTGCACACTTATAAATGACAAAAGCAGCTTGTAAAAAAAAAACTGAAAAGCCTTAATAATTGAACAGCAATAAAATAATACACAATGTTTTTGTTGCTATGTAATATTAGAAAGAATTTTTATTTTTATTTTTTAACTGTCTGTACTTCTACTAGAGTACGTTGATAGCATCTTTGACATATCAGGACATGTTAACAAATCAATTTGAAAGGTGACTAATTTCAAAACATCTTGGTTATGTTCATAATTTCAGGCTCCCAGCCATGTTTACGGTGGCCACAGCAGTCACGTGACAAACGTGACCTTCCTGTATAACGACAGCTGCCTGGTGTCGACCGGCGGGAAGGACATGAGTGTGATGCAATGGAGGATAGTCTGAGCGACAAGACTTGGAACGTGGACTTCCCTCTGCTGCTGCTCACTCCAAGCGGAAGCAAAACCCGACCGCACTACGAAGGAACCAAGTGAAATGCCTAATAATGTGGATCTGAACTGAGGTGAATTAACCGAGGGTTTTCTTTGCGGGTCTGCTTTGCGGGTCACTGGTGAGATGAACTGGTGAAGTCTGATGTGTTGCTTCGTGTTTCTCCCTATTTTTTTCTTCATTCAATCGCACTATGTGGAAAATCCCTCCAGCATCCGGTGTTCCCCACCTTAATTGAGCAATGGCGCATATACATGAGAAAGATTATTTCTCACGGCACACCACCGAACAAAAATGTCACAAATGGATGGATGGATAATGCCATACCTTCTGGAAGAGCATTTCATCGTTCTGCCGATCACGATACATTACTGATATAGAGGAAGAAAGCTACTCTATTTGTTGTAAATGTAGAAAATGAAGTGAAATTTGAACATTTCCAGCAACACATCTGGTGATGTCGTACAGCACACTGGTTTGAAATCTACTCACGAGTAAAATAATCCAAATTTTAAAAACAACCAAAGGATCAAATGTTTTACACAATTTGTGCGATTGCACACCCTCCTAAGATAGTATATGGACTGAAGTTTTTTTTTTTTTTTTTTTTGACTGACATTAGACTAATCAAGCCAAAAGAGGTTTGGTGGAAAACTGTGCATGGGAAGTTTTTTTTTGTTTTTTGTTTTTGAAATTATTTTTTGTTGAATTAAACCACTCAGGAAAATCCCTGGACAAGTAAAACACTTCTCGTGACTGCAACAAATAAATTTCAAACATCCCCCTCACAACTAAATTCCTTTTTAACTATCAGGGGAAATTTTCAATTGTCCGAGGGCCATCGATCAAACAAATATTATTATATACTAAGAGCTTTCGGGAGTTAGATGTCTTTGGTGTTTTTATAACAGTTCCACTGAAGTTATATTTACTTTGAGAATTCCATGGCAGCCTGGATCAAAAATGTTACGGGGCCTTCCCCCACCTAGCCTAAACAGTAACTCATGTTGCTAAATTGCTCTCGATTTATATGCATTTACAAACTGTGTATCAGATATTGAACTTAAAGGACATTAACACCACGACTAAAAACACTAACTGGTGAGTTGTTTGTACTTCCAAATATCAGTAAAGCGCACCTTCTTTTTAAATAAAACCATTTAGTCCAACTAAAGGAGGGGAGGAAATGGGTGAATGAGGCTGTTTTTTTTTTTGTTGCCGCCTACAGGGGGCATCCATAACATGCTTGTTTTTGTTGGGTTCTACATTTAAGTACCTTTTTACTGTTGACCATGGGTTTGAAGCATGAGACCATATCACTGTAACTGCATGATGTGCTTCTCCACGGTGCACATTCAGTCAAGGTAACATATTTAATTCAACTTAGTTGTTTTTTTTTTTTAATGGATGAAATGATGCATTCACTCTACTAAGAGGGGGACAGCATATTAAGGCTTTTTTTTTTTTCAAACCTCTGATCTGTGAATCATCTACTGTACAGGTACTTTTCACACTCAAAACGTTGCTTTGATTTGGAGTCAAAAGGATATCGGTTTGATGATGAGGCTAACGCTGTGAATTGGAATTTGTCTTCCCATGATGCACCTGAACCCGTAAATACCACTGAACATTTAACATTTGTCTGACAGGTAAAACCAAATAAAACTCCCCGGATTCTGTGTCCAATTAACTGCTTGTGACTCGTTTGTTTGAAACATCCATTAATATCTGCCATTGTCTGTGGACAGTGAACCCTTGCTATCAGTGTGAAACCCCATAATTAAGTAAATGATACCCCTTTTTATATTATATATATATATATATATATATATATATATAAATATATATATAAATATATATATAAATATATATATATATATATATATATATATATATATATATATATATATATATATAAGCAGATAAGTGGGTTTTTCAGCAAATAATTGAGAATAGGTACCAAAATAATCCATGACTAGTGGAGTTCGCAAATGCTGAACCAAAAATATGCACTGGTTCACGATTACATATAAATATCGCAAAACACTTAAAATGATCTGCGAACCATTTATAGGTAATGTTGTAAGGCGCTTTCTAAATTTCATTTATATTGAAAAAAATGTATCGGAAAAGTGTGACGACTCAGTGTGTATTGCTTTAGAGCCAGTAAAATACCAATTCGTACTCTTTCAAATAGCCATTCTATTGCTATTATAACTCACAGATCTATAGATTCTCCCATTTTTCAAGAGACATGTATTGAGACCGTACATAGGCCTGCAGTTAAGTTTCGAAACATTCGCAAATGGTGAATCGCGAATAAGGGGGGGGGGGTCACTGTTAAAACCCCACCGCATGCTTTTCTCGGGGCGGTCTCACTGTCTGCCTGCAGTTGCGCATCTTCGCCACCGGCGGGCAACATTGAGCCGACTCCTCCGCACGTCGCATTGTAACCTTGCCAAATCTCTCCGCCTGGCTCCCCCGACCAACCAACAACACTCCGAATGGGAAGAAAATATGGCGTGAAGGAGGCGGCATCTACTGACGATCACTGTTACCCTGCCGGTAGCTCGCTACCGACTGAATAGAAGATAAGAGAAGACAAAGAACATGGATGTAAGGACACGCCGCGGAGCGCGTGTGCAGCCGAGAAGCCGGAGCACAAAGCGGATGGGAGAGACAGCCTGAGCCGAAGCACGCCTCATCACAGAACCACTGAAAACACGCTTTTTCACCCCAAGTCCGCGAGGCATCTTCGACTTGTTATATTGTATTTTTCCATACTAACGGCGGAAGCATTTACATTGGCCTCGTCGTCGTCGTGTGAAGAAAAGACGGCGACATGAGGTAAGCTAATCCCACGCGACCTATTTGACGCGTCATGACAGATGCACATTGGTTCTTCAGTTACATTCTCGCCCGTAACATACAACATATTATGAGAAGAAGCCTGTGCGATGTATTACTATTTCAACATTATTGAACTACAGCATCTTGTTTGTGTGTGGGAGGGCAAGGGGGGGTGGGGGGTGGGAGGGGGGGTGTCGTCTCGCCTCCCTTGCTCCCCAATCTATGTTGGCTATTTCTTCTAATTTAGTAGCCTCCTATTGTCACAGCGAGACCCCGCCCCGATTGGTACACATTTAGCTTTAAAAAAGCCTAGAGTAGTCATGGCAACGACAGCATCACTGACTATGCACCAGGTGGTATGGTGGTGTGGCTGCAGGGAAGTGAGAAGCACGCATGCACTGAAGAAGACCAAGAAGAAGGAGGAGGTGTTTATTCTGGTGGTTGCCAGGCAGGTTAGGCAGCCCCCTCGCCCCCCAGCCTGCCGTTTTTCCTTTGCCGATGACACACAGCCACACACTTACCCAAGCTCATCTCTTCGTCTGCCATCAGGCCACATTCTAAATTTGAATGTATGAGTTGATCTCGGCAGCCACTTGCTCGTTTATGTTGGTATGCAGAGTGAAGCCGGGCCCCAAAAATCTCCAGCCCAAGTCCCTGGAACTTCTATTTACAGTATATAAGCCTCCCACGGCTCTCATGTAGTTTGACTGCTGTGCCGTGGTTCTCTCCGTACATCAGAGGTGGTCAATGTACTCACGCTAGGGACTTGTGAGGAAAAAATACGATTCTGGTAAAAGTAGAAGTAGGTCTACATACTCAGTTTCATAAGTAAAAGTCTATAAATAAGACAGGGCAGCCAAGAATTGGACTCAAGTACAGTATATATATTTTATACACATATCTGGTATAAAATAATATAGAGTGTTAAAAAATGTCAATTGTGAGTCAGTTCCTTATTGAAATACTTAACATTACTGAGCATTGTAACACTTGACTTGCTTTAGAATAATAACATGGGTAAAGCAGGAGCACTAAACCCTCCAGCCTAAATCCTGTGAGTTCCACGTAATTTTAATGAAGCTCCCTTCAGCTTGTAGTTTGACTCCTGTGGGTGTCTACACATGCGCATCGTGCACTGGACTAAATTTTTGTGTTCAACCTGGCAACTCAGATGTAGTTTTTTCAGCTGGTTTTACACTGCTCGGTTCAAGTAAGACAGCATAATGGTAATAAACAGTGTGAAGCAAGCTAATTATTTTGGAAAACTTTTTCACTGTCTGCTGGGGCTGTGCACGAATTGGTGGTGATTTGAATTAGGATTAGTAGGCATGGAAACGCGATCAGGGAATCTGAATTTTTGGACTGGATTTAGAACGATAAAGCTGTATTGTATTGTATAATATTGTTGCGAGTACTGTGAGACTCGAATGTGATGGGGAACTCAATGTGTCAAACATAAACCAAGCGGTAGCTCGTATCTTGAAAAACTTGGAACTTGGATCACTCATAAATTGAGGTGTTACTGTATTGTGGATAGAATACTGCATATATCTGCGGGTTTGCTGTACTTCTTTAGACAGCAAACTAGTTGAATCTGAATCAATAGCGCCTCTGCTGGTAGCGACCAACCATTGCACTTCATTTTGTCTCATCTGCTCGACAAAACTGTTCGGTGACGATGGCGACTCTCCACAAAGCCACATACAACAATTTAAATTGGCCAAATTATTTTTTCGACATGGGTGCTTTCTTTGTAGCGTCTATGCAAGTGTCCATGCGTGAGAGTTATTTTTAGGCCGAGTGCTTTTATTGTGCCTTGGTGCTTCTCAGTTCTTGTCAAACTGGCTGCTTTGATTCACTTGGCAATGTGTGTCTATATGTGTGTGAGTTTGGTTTTGAATTGGGTGCAAGAGGCTAAAATGCGAGGCGTCCGTCCTGTCCTATTAATGCAGGCTGACCGCTGCGGTGACTCACTGTAGGAAAAGGTAGAAGTGCCAGCAGGATGTAAAACGCTGACTCGTGAGTCTCGCCTCCGGATGCTGCCCCAGTCCTCGCTGTCATTTCATGGACAGGTTCGGTATTAGTTCAAGCTACCATTCCAGTAAGGTTTTGGAAATTTACTAATAAGTGAATGTGATTTGAAGCATTACAATTCCTGCTCTGTATTTTAAATTAGAAACTGTTTCAACCAAATCTACTTGCATGCATTTGAATTTAATTTCACTGTTGAATAATGAAAAACAGTCTCTTTTTTTTATGTGAAAAAGTTGGGTCACCAATTGCTTGAAAAGGCTACACACAAGATACTTTAAGCATTGTTTTTTTTTGTGTGTTATGAATAACGTAGACAGAACAACACAAGGTCCATTTTAACTTTTAACTTCATCTGATTTCAAATGTTAATTCAAGCACAGGCGTACTCAAACATTTTAAGTCCAGTCCTTAGAGGGGAGAAGATTTTTATAATCGTAACATCCAGCCCAAAGTGAATTATATTATTATTATTTTTAAAACTTTTCATCCTTAACAATTATGACCTGTTTAATCGATATGAACTTAATAAAATTCTATTTAATTAAACTAGAATTTGTCCACCGTCATAATTGTCCTGTACTACTCACACTAAAGACATGACTGCCAAAAGAGAGGAGCTCGTTTACAAATGCACACTCATTGTTCCCAATTTATCCATTTAGTTACTGTATTTAGCAACTTTTCCAAGCGCTCGTGGTCATTTTTCTATAAAGTGACTTGTGACTTTAATTCCTGTTAAGAAACAGACAACATGAGCCAAATCATTTTTTGTAAAAGAAAGAAGCCCAATGTGGGGCAATCACAGAGTCAATTGCCAAAGAAATGGTGTCTATTTATAAATTGCAATGGCTGACATCGCTGAGGCCTTACCGGTAAAACTCTACGAGAGAAAAGAATGTGAGAGAGCTAGAAGATGCTGAACACAAAGTAGGGTTGTCTTATTTATGTGGTATGTCATTTTCATATCAGAGATTTTAATTGGATCAGAGTTAAGGGTGGAAGATGTCATTGTTTTTGAATGTTTCTTTGACTGACACACAAGACTTTGGTGTCTTGTCTACGGTACTTACTTACTCAAACTAGGGTCTGGTAGACAGACGCACAAGATGGAAATGACTCCAAAAACGGCATTACAAGTTAATTAATTGCATAATCGCCTTTGCAATGTGAAAAGTGCATTGGACCACATTGAAATGTCGATTGGAATACAATTAATTGATCATCCCTAATGTGTCAAACCAGTTTCCAATTCAATTTCAATTTATTCCTTGTCCCCTTTGCGTGTATTTAGGACGAGACTTCCGCGACGAACCCGGACCGACGTTTTGGTTACGTGGCTTGCGCGAGTCCACTTTCTATGACAGTTACAGATTTAAACAATGTGCGAACGCTAGTTGTCGCACCTTAAAAGAGAAAACATTTCAAACCTTATTCCTACTAATTGAGTGAGGTAGCAGGATGAACTTACATTTTTCATAACTGGTACTTGAAACATGTTACTGAAGACCCATTGATTGGCCAACCTAATGTTGCTTTTCCATATGAACAAAAAGTACATGACAAATACAAATGATGTCACGTAAGGAAAAATGTAACATAAAATAAAATCTAAGATGTCTACGTAAACGTGTGCTGTATGTGTATATGTATATATTGTGTATGCGATAAACTAAATATTTGCTGGGCATTTGAATTTGTGTGTTGACCCACTATTTTAGTTCCAGTTTAAATTGTTGCCCTTAGACGTACTTACCCGATTTTGACTTTGCTGCGGTGGCTGTGGTAGCAGGCTAACGGTTGGAGCCGAAGTTAGGGGCAGCACAAGAAGGTCAAAGACGGGACACGATCAACTCCGTTCTGTGTTTTATCATATTTGAAGCGCAACCTGCTTTGATATTATTTAGTGACGTGTTTTCATGAGGTGCAGCCACACTTTTGATCTTCGCCGACTTGTGTTCATTATCGCAACTCGCGAGCATCAAGCAGGCCTCACTTCTCGCTGGTTGTCCTTCATGAGTGTTCGTCGGATTCTCCTTCTTTTCCCACGCAGTGTGTATTGTTTCGCGTCGTGCACTCACATTTTCTTGGAATCCAAATTTCGCACATTCTAAAATGTAAATGATCCCGAAATGTCAGTGGCTACATCAACATAATTTCTTAAATCCGATCAGCGTTCGCTTTAAATTATGATGCACTGTTTTCATGGACACCAAAAATATTGATCCGATTAGGACTTGCATATTCATGCTTCACACTTTCGAACAAATTAGTTTGACGTTTATACCGAAAATAGCAGTCGAAAAAGAAGCCACAGCGACTTTTGTGCCAACAAAACATCAGCTCTGCTTCTACTAGCTTCCTCTAATAACAGAAACGCGATTCTGATCGTTTTCGAAAAGGAATTGTTCAAATAAACCGCTCTCAAAAATGAAAGCCATTGTAACAAACGGCTCACTACTGCTTCCGTTTTTTTTTTTTTTGTTTTGTTTTTTTTGTTTTTTTTTACAGGAAGTCACGCCCATATCTGTTTCTACATCAGATTTCTCAGGAATAAATTGGATGGAAAAGTGGTTGTGTGTGATATGATTGATAAACGCTTAGTAGCTGTTACGTCTGTCTATCCAGCGTAAATAATTCCCTGGAGGGAGACAGTCAGCTTTCCTCGCAAACGTACGAATGAGGTGACTGGTCTTTGCTGGTCACATGCTCCCTCCCTCTCTCGCTTCCTCTCCTTCACTCCCTCACTCTCTCTCTCTCTCTCTCACTCGCTCTCTCTCTTTCTCTCTGGCTTGCATTCCGTTACTCTTGTTGCAGCCGTCTTCTTAGCCGTGTCGCAGGCTCACTCTGCTCTTTGGAAGATGTGAAGAAGGGAAGCTTTGACGCCGGCAGCATGCGTGTCGCTCTCTCCTCTCAGATTAACACCTCAGCCTCTCCTCCATAATCTCCTCCTTTCCACCTCCCTCTATTATTTGCCATAAGGACTGGACTGCTGGAAACATGTATTCCTTGGATGATTTTGGGTAGGAGAACCTTATCTTTACTTCATTGTTTTGTTGATGTGAATATGATAGAAGATGCCTTTGGAATGTGTCCGTTGGCTCCTCTTTCTTTAAGAAGCGTGACCACAAAATGTTCCCTGGCTGCAATTCCGTTGCTCTCCAGCCTTGAATTGGAAAAAAAATCCTGCTTGTTTTCCTGCCTTCTCCCCTCCAATCTTGCTTGACTGTGTTTCTTTTTTTTTTCCATTTTGTTTTATTGGCTCGGTCTTTCCCCCGAGTAGAGGGAATGACTTACCTCCGTCAGCTGTTCGCAGAGCCTCGCGGGATCTCTCCCATCTGAGTTGCATGCGAGTGTGAGAAAGTCAGTTCAGGAAGCGCGGGATAGAAAGCGCTTAATCGCTCAACAGCGGAGTGAGTGGGACTATGGAGCCAGATGACGGCGTGATATCGGGACCTTGGCAGATTACGACGTGATTGGTTGACGCTCAAAACACAGATGTGTGGGACGCCATGACGTTATTCCCACTTTGTGCTTGAATACGTGTACTCTATCTGGTAATCTTCTGTCAAGTCTGGCTACATGCTCTTTTACAATGTGACCACAAGAATTTCCCTGTTTTTTGTTTAATTCCAAAATAGAACCTTGGTGCTCTGTTAATACCCGAGACCAACCATGGAAGCAAAACATTTTCCCTCTACTATAATGACTTCAACCCAGTGGTCAACTCATCTTCCTCACACTTCTGAGGTTCTGGACTTGAATTTGCATCTTTGCCCCATGTTTGGTTTGCTCTGGTTACTGCGGCATCCTTCTACGTTCCAAAAACATGCATGTTAGGTTCATTGAAGCCTCTACCCCGCTTCTTATCCAATGTCAGCTTGGATTGGCTTCAGCTCACACGCAACCGTGTAGAGCACAAGCGCTATAGAATACAGTATGGCTGGATGGACTTTGCATGCACTCTGCAATACACGTTATCTAGGAAGTATTTTCTTCCCGGGATGGAAGCAGCCTATCTCTTTAAGGATCAGGATTAGTATGCTGAGGAAGGTGGAGTGGAGATTGTAGGAGACGGGCTGGGGGGAAGGATTGCTTGTGTCTTTACGTTGCATGTGTGCGTAACGATCCTTTACTGTGAAATGAATGATTGATGGTTAACATGCCGGGATCGGCCATTGTGTGTCTGCTGTGTTAGTGGTCAGTGGCGTTTATATCCTCCGCTGTAAAGAGTACCAGGCGTTTATTGGGGTAAGGCTGTGCTTCTCAATTAGTGCGGCAGGCCCCCCTTGGGGGGGGGGGGGGGGGGGGGGGGGGGGCAGTACGATGCTGAGGGCGGCGCGTGTGACCCTTAGGAACATGCTTTTTCCCGCCGTACTACAATAAAGTGTAATTGCACATCCAATCCAGTAGTTGGCAGTGGCGCTCTCATTGCCAATTGTGCGGTGCGAATATGAACTGCACAGTGTAGGTTTGTTTTGCAACAAAAATGCTATTATTTATAGTTTTTGTTTTCTTCGTGCTGGGGGGTAACAGAAAATAATTGAGAAGCATTGGGGTAATTCAATTCAATTCAACTGCAACAATATTTAATCAACATTCACAAAAAGATAAATAAATAAATTATTTATCAGGTGTTTATGTTTTGTGCACCAACCGCTAACTTGTTCTGTTCCAGTATTAATTGTTCCGAGTCCATACTGAGCGACTGAGCATGGATGGTTGTTTGTTCTCTGCGATTGATTGGCTATGCCAGAAGTCAGCTGGGACAGGCTCCAGCTCACCCACAACAGTAATGAGGACAAGCACTATAGAAAATAGAATGGATGGATGGTATATATAAATTATGGCTTCCATCACTCAATCATAGCTCTTTTTTATCCTTTTTATGGTATTATCGGTATATTGTTTTGTGCCACATTAAATAAATCGACCTTTAAGGCTTTCTGTCGATAACTTCACCTCCAACAAGTTACGCTCTCTTTCAAGTTGGTGTACATCCGTTGTTTAGTTTTTTTGCGTATGTTTTTTTTTTTTTTTAACTCACTAATTCATCTTAGATCAGTGTTCAGATGTTTGGCTGTGTTTGCAGCACTCTCTCGTTAAACTTCATAGGTCATGATGGCTTGCTAAGTATAGTGGTATCCAATGTCATTTTAAGGGTGATTACAGCTAATTTTTATTGAATGGATGATGCAAACGGTGATTAACTAGGACACAGCCTCTCTTGAAGCGGAAGCCAGTTTTATATTTATATTTATATTTATATTTTTTTTTAATTTCCCGGAGCATAAATTACATATCTACCTAACCTAACTACATTTCCAAAACAACGCTGTCATCTAAAATGTAACAATCTTGTCGATCTCCTCCCTGTGGCAATTTTGCGGTGATCACTTTCTGAATGTTAGCGGGCGGTCCATTTTCCTTCCTCAGGATACAACCTTGCTGTAAAAAGATGGACGTTGTTAGCGTTTACTCGGTCTGTCACACAAACGTTCCTCAAGCCAGCTGGACACTCTTTGAGAAATGCTGTCTATGAGCCATTGGCAGCTTGGTCCCGAAAACCACATTTTCAATTTTGTCCATGTGCGGGGAAGTTCCAGCGGCTAAAAAGTTAACTTAATTGTTAAAGAGAAAATAACAACACGCTACGTTAAAACAGCTAAAATAAATCATTACCAGACTATTAAGAAATTCCCGCCTCTAGGTTTCGATCAACCAATCATTGCGCTACAAGTTTAAGATCTTAATTGAGTCTGAGAGGTAATCAATTAGCACTGCATGTTAATGGACAATTAGCATGCTGTCTTTCTCTGCTATGACTGACCTCTGAGGTCCAGCCCATGCCACTCAATAGGAGCTCATTTGGAATGAACTTAATTGTGGGTCGCTATGGCAACATCAGTTGTTGATTGTTGATTAATCCTGTCACAAAGCTATTGAGGCATAATACTCCATGATTGCAACCAGCAGAGGTGCTATTGATTCACTCTCATTTAATTTGCTCTCTAAAGATGACATGAGGAAGTAGGACTGCAGCCACGCGATCATCGACTTTGGCACAACTCCCCTTGGAAGTTTTGTTCTGCTCAATACATGGGCAAGGATACCGGAGTTCAGAATGTTCGGGGATATTTTATCATTTCAGGTCGTGTGACAAATGTTTGCTTTGTGATTTTACTGCAGCATAACATAACTTAAGTGTTTTCTTTGTGTTGTGATGTGTATTTTGTTCTTACTAGATCGACTCTGTCCAGAGTATCTGTCTGAGGTTCTGTCTGACTATCTACAATGTCTATCTGTCCATTTAGCCGCTGCTCCGTCTGTCTCTTGCTCTCCCCATCCATCCATGTGAAAGCAGACTATTTCTACAAATGTTTTCCTTCTTGATATCATTTACATGTTGTACATCACGTCAACACGCCAAATGGATCCCTTCAGAAATAACTGGATGCGCTTCACCAGTATGTGAATACTTATCCCTGTAACAAGATTTCAATCAGCTGTCTATGTGAAGCCCATCTCAGCAGTGTATCAAAAACTCTGTAATTAGCCTGTCGCATGCCATCACGCACGGCAAAGAACAATGAAAGTTTGCTTTAGCTTTATTTAGAATAGTAATGATTTTATTCTGTACCACCCCAATAGCCTCAATGACCTTTATTCTACCCTTGGCTACAATGCGGCGTGGTATTCTGCTTAAAGTAAGCCATATTAAACTTTAAAGTCAAACTTTTTGGGAGTTACAACAGCGGCATGCAGCCACCAGCATATCCTCGGCAGTTCAATAGATAAGTGAATATGAGGCTTTGTCAAATGTTTTTCGTCTGTTGGGAGTATTTGCAAGATAAGAATCAAGTTGAATGCCACTTTTTTTTTCCTCCTTATAGAAGGATTGAAGCTGAAGTGAAAAATAAAAGTGCACTGCGCAGTAAAAAGGCCGATGATGTTTAATCAATTTAATTGGGTAAAACTCAAATACTGAATATTCAATATTCAAAAAAGCAAGAAAATGTTGGCCTGGTTGCGCTTGCGTCAGTGAACTTTAGGTGGGCACACACAGTCACATAGTGGTTCGGGAATTATATTCCAGAGCCGATGGCGATAGCTAAATAACCGCAATATAGAGACAAGAGTATTTAAAATAAATAAATATCGCTTTAATCTAAAAAATACCCATGCTACATGCTTTTAAGCAGTTTTAAACTTATTCAATTAAACGCTTGTTAATCGCATTGTAAATGTATTTCAATTCAAGAAAAAAATGTTGAACATGATGGAGATGGATGATTATTTTCAGGGTGTTTGTTTGTTGTTTTTTTTTTGTTTGTTTTTTTTTGCATAATTGCTGTTTGCCTCAAAATATTGCATTAGTGTTCTATCATGAGTTATTTGTGATTCCCTCCATCCATCTGCCGTGCTCTTAGAAAATAATAGTGGAATGAAATGCCATTCCTCGCGTGGATTCGAGGGGGTGGGCATTAGGATCTGTTTGAGATGGATATGAGGTAATCTCCCCTGGGTTAACACAATGACAATAACGCAGAGTTTCAATGACACACACTCACACATACACACACGGTCATCTGTTTTTAGAGCGACATCAGGCCAGTCAATGACTTCATCTGTGCCGCATGTCCATCCCTCGTCTCTTTGTTGCCGGATGGACATTCATCACTCTCATTGTGTACGCTTCACTGGGACAAATCAAGTGTTTTTGTCTTTTTTAAATTACGTCGCAGGATTTCTAGCCGAGGATTAGCATGATTTTAATGAGATTTTTAATTGAGTAGAACAACCAGCGAGGTTATATTACACACAGCTGTTAACCAAAATGGACATCCAGCGGGTGAGGGTGCTACGTTACGGCCTCCCTCAGAGCGTCAGTGACTCCGGGTTGTTTTACAACCACATCTCCGGCAGGTTGGTGCCAGCACTTTGTGTTTGCTTGTCCGCTCGCCGTGATTGATGTCCAAGCCAGTGACATGGAAATGTGCTTTGTTTCCATTCAGATGATGTGCAGTTTTGAGGCAAAACAAAAATGTTGTGTGCGAAGAGAAGTATTGTGATCGGCCAACAGCACAGAAGGCAAATCTTTCCTTGTTGAATTTAATCAGATCTGAAATACTAATCTATAATCTTAATCTGTCAAACTGTTGTTTAGCCAAAGAATTGAGGTTATTTCGGATGAGCTTGTGCGTTCGAGCGTTCAGTTTCTACATTTACGGTAGCTTTATACTTTGTTGTTTTCTCCCATCATCCCAGTTGGCATCTTTTCTGTAAAATGCAGACTGGGTAATGGAGCCGCTCCACCGCTCCATCTTCTTCATCCCAAACACTAGAGAATGACTTAATAACAAGGCTCTCCATACATGTTTAATTCACGGACGTATTGAACTTGGCATGGCTTCTGGCTATAGCGGCAGCATCGCAAGCCCCTTTTGCTTTATGTGGACCTTTTTCTTCAAGCGTCCGTCGTAGTCACAATACGCCGAATGGGGGGTGTAAATGTAATATATGCAAATCACCTCGACAGGGAAATGTTTATGTAGGTCATACGTTGGCTGTAACTGTGTGGTTTGTGATTTTTTTTTTTCCGCCTCGAGTAAATGTAGGAGTATAGCAAACGGATGCTGCCTGAGCTTTTCCACATACAACGACACAACGGGACGTTTACCTAAGAACATAAGCACATTAATGTTGGCATTAATGTCATTAAGGCCTCACTACTCTGCTCACACACACGCACACTCACACACACGAGAGGGCTTAATTTCAGCCCATTCTGCGGGGTTGCACTGCACTTTATATGTATCAGCACTTAGATAAAAACACGATGGTGGAGCTCAGAGGTCACTACCTGGTCATCACCAGGGGCTTGTAAGGATTTGGTGACAGAATTTAGATTATGGCGTGCTAAAGAGCTATGTATTAGTATATCATGTACTTTTTAGATGATGCATTTCGTACAGTATATGTTGCACCAGTGGATTAAAATCCTCAAAGTGGTCTAGCTACTTTAGATCAGGGATGGGCAACTGGCTGCGCACAGGCCGCACACTCAAGAGTGGCCCTCGATTTAATTTTTTAAAATAAAAATGTTTGCTGTAGCGGAGCAGTCTTGCATTGTAATAACAGTGTTCACCACTAGATGGGGCGCCTACAAACCCAAGAATGTATTGAGAGAAGAAAAGAGAGTGATTCCTGGCCGGATGCCAGGGTCAAATTAGGTCAAGAAAATTATGTCTTTATGTTAATAGGTAAAAGAAATTAGATTAGCGAATACAAACACAAACGTATTTACCTAGTTTGCTTAAAGACGCTATCAGTCATGAAATATTTCAACCTAGTTTGCCACTATAATAGCGATCGCAAAAGTATACAAACAGCACTTTTTTTTCCACAAGAACCTTTGTCAGTTCTTTTGAAGTGCACTTGATATTATTGCAAATTTGTAAAGTGGCTTATACGCGGCTGTTGTGATGGGTGGCACACTCGCGATGATGCAGAGGCACCGGGGATGAACTTTATTGCCCTGTACTGCGCTGTGTGTTCACAAGGGCGAGTGAGCCAGCCCATTAAGATGGGGATTTTGAAAGACATGGAAGAAAAACATACATCAGTAGCCTTAGTATTAAAGTCTTTGAGTAAGTTGATTTTTGGAAAAAGACGTACAAGAATGACAGTAGGGATGTGGTATTCTTCTAGTCGTCTTTTGAAAATAGTTTTTTTTTTTTTTTTGGACAGAATGGGATTGGTTTTGCAAGAGAGCCCTCATAATCACAATCAAAGTATGTAGTTATTTTTTGGTTTGCTTAAAATCCTCTGTGTGTGTTTGTCGTACATTTTGTCTTTGCTATCATTGGTACAAGTTCAATTTCCTGTTCTAAGGATGTCATTTTCGGCTTAGTTATTACCGGTACCTTTATGTGATGGCATTACAAAACAACAGGAAATTTTCATTGTGTATATCAATTAATTGGTGTTCTGTACTATGTGCATCAACAGTCTGTGCTGCATCTTGCAGTTTGTCTTAAACAAATGTTCTTTTACAAAGGTGCATTCTTCAAACTGATTTCTCCGAAATAATGTTGGCTTGTGCTGTTTTTAGCTCTTGCGGGCGTCCTGAAGCACTACTTTCCCCCTTGAGCAGATTAGAGGTCTTGTATGAGAGTTAAATCCTGGTTAATTTAGATCTAAGACTGCAGTGAGGTAATGATCGGCCTGCCGCGCGCCGTCTCTAATCCTGCCTGTCAGACCTCCGTTTGAATGAGATGAACCCCCACTTCTCCGGCCAACCTCTCACACACACAGGCACAAACATGGACATCCGTACTGTAACTAGAAACTCCTCCACCCATGACACCCCCCCTCCCCAAAAATAAGGCCTAGTCAACCTTAGAAGCTCTAATCCTATGGTGACGCTTGACTCAATCCACACACAGTAACCATTAAATGTGTGTGACTTTTTTAAATCATGTACTTAATGTACGGCCGCCATACGATTATCTGATGTATAATTTTGTTTAACCACTTCAAGAGAATAATAGCAGACCGTGTGGAAGACTGGAAGGAGTGATTTTGTTTCGCTGAAACCAACTTTGATGTATGAATATCAAACCAAGCTGAGAACTTTTTTTTTTCCAACCTCGCTCTAAACTGATGATTCTACATCTCTGTTACCTTCAGCAGCAGGCAGGATGCATTACAGCGCCTAATTACCTCCCAGGAAGCTTCCCCGGATGCTGTCATTGCTCCCTGCTGACTGACTATTGTACCAGAGGTTATGATTTATTGAAGAATATTAATTAGAATTAATAATGTAACGGTCTGCTGGAAGAATGAAATGTTAGGTCCCTGGTCCCCAATCACTTAAGCTACATGGCGGTGCATTCGGAAACGTCAGTCAATCTGATCCTCCTTTTGATCGCTACTGATTTTTTTTGGTAGGATAAGAAAAAATGTTACATTTGGATTTCTTTGCTGTTTGATTTAAAGTCAGAAAAAAGATTTGAGTCCATAGTCCTACCTTGTCTTACAATTGTATTATTATTTAAGTATCTGATGGAAATAATTGTAACCAGTTATATCCAACATTTTCAGGAGCCTCCCTGTCTTTTCATCTGGCTAACGCTAACATATAGTACAGTCATACAGCCATGTATGAGTGACTTGACATCCAAGTTTTTCTTAATACAAGTCATCGGGCGACCAATTGTTCTTGAGTTGTGAGCAAATATTTGAGTTACAAGTGCCAAATGGCGGCAGAGAACAACAAGCAGCATATAGTGAACAATTCGTCAAAAAAAGAGGCACGGTGCCCTTCAAGCTTTGTCATTTCCAGTTAAACTTTAATGAATCATTTGTGGTTAAGTTTCAAAGTGGTTCACTTTTGAATCAGAGCAGATTTTCTGTAGAGACGCCATATGGAAACCGCTTTGTTACTGCTCCAGCTGTTGTGAAATGCGCTATTTAAATAAAATTGTATAAAACCCCCTTTTTAAAGGAATTTTTTGGTCCCTCTTCCCCTCATGATGAGCTGACAGCACACTTCTGAGACTTCGGGCCTTGTTCGTGAACGGCCCTGCTGAGGCGGCCGTGTGGGCCCTGCTGACTCATCCGAAATCGCGACGCCGTTGCTTGCATGCCAGCAGGACAGAACAATTAATCCCAACAGCTAATTGTCACTCTAATGGAAGTACCGTACTCGAGTGGGAGTCGTGCAGGGCCCCCTGCACGCCGCCGCCCTGCCCCTCGGAAAACCTTTAGCCCGGCCTGTTATTGCTTCAACTAAACTCTTGACTGTTCTGCATAATTTGGTCTAGTCTTAATGTTGACAGAGAAGGGGGCGCATATGTCAAACCATGTGTGCAAGCTTTGCTTTATTCAAAAGCCTGCCTGGCATCGTGGCCTCCTTTTCCCTACCCGAGGCCTGTTTGACACAAGGAAGCACTCAGTGTGGCAGAAGGCTTTGTGTCGTTGCTTTGTTGGTTTATATTCCCCCCCCCCCCCCGCTGACATTTTCTCCTTCACTCCTCATCTTCGTCTTTCCGTGTCCTTCTCCTCACCACGACGTGTTCATGGAGTTTGTTTACTGCCACGTGTTCAAAAGAAGGATACATTTTTATGCTCATCATATTTGTCACGCGGGACGGGATACAAACTATTTCATTTCTTTTTTCTTTTTTTTTTCTCATCCCCAGGCAGTTAGGAGGAAGTTGTTATGCATTTTTTAAACTTGCAAGCCACAGTATAGACAACAAGGGAGAGATTTTCAGCTTGTCTCATGTTTGTCTATAAAGAACACAAGATGGAATGAATTTGTGGATTGCCTCCCACCCTTTTGTACTCCAGCCGTATTTGGAGTGTTGCTTTTAACTCTTACGCCACTAAAGTCAACATTGTCATGGACGAGAAATCTATTTCCTCAAATCATGTCTCTAATAAACTGTGTCCCCATGAATCACTCAGCACATCATCAACTTGTAAGACTTGAGACTGCCTTTAAATTATAAATGGCTACTTTTTTTCCCTCAGAAAAAAATAAACTACAATGATCTCAGTTTATTGACAATACAAACTGAATTTAACTATTTATCAAAACAAATACTGAAATTCTACGGCCTAGTTGAGTCAGAAATATCACAAATAAATTGCAAAGTACACAATACTACTACTGTCACAATACACAGAAACTGTTTGGAATTAAACTGAGTTAAGTAAGTTTAAATTCCTACAAAAAAAAAAAAATCAAAAATAAGAACAAACATGAAGCAAAGGAGTCTTTCTGTTCCAAGTCTTCATATGTGGGTCAGACCTGAAAAGGTGTGAATCATATGCTGTATTCTAAATAGGGTTAAAAGCAAATTACAAAACAACTAATTAAGATATTCGTCGGTGAAACTGAAGAAATGACAGAACTTTTGTGACGCTGCGTCGAATTAAAATCGAATAATCCATTTTAAATGTGTTAGGGTATGTGCATATGTACTGCAAATACTGTACATATGCTGCCGACATACGTACACACGTATGTAAGCAAAATTGCATAAATGTGTAAGAAATAAATATAAATAAAAATACATGCCGGCGAATGTAGTTGTCAGTCAGAAACTCTTGATTCATCCGATTAATTGAATGTCACTGACTTCGATTTGAGCAACACATGACCTTTTAGCGATGATTCATCTCCGTCAACCATCGTGCACGTGTACTCTCGGCACCTCGCGGCCCAAATGAGTCCATCATCCAACTTGTTAGCGGAAAAAAACATCCCGCTGCCTTGTGTCTTCATTCACGCTTTGAAAGTATCAGCATGTCTGTCACCCGCTGGAGATGTTTGCCAGTGAAACAAGACGCTGCGGCGAGTCGGGAACATCGCTTTATTTGTGACTTGCTTAAAGAGGCGCGCTTAGAGTCCAAAAGGAGAAATGGAAAGTATCAGACCATTCCTCTTCTAACTGCTCCAGAAATAGTTGCTGCTTTTGTAAGAAGATCCATCACACGAGTAAGACCGTCACCTTCCCCCAACTGCTGGTCTGTGTGCGCTCAAAACAGGAGAGCCTGTGAAAGGATTAGAAAGTGTGTCAAACTCATTGCGAGTGGCAGCAAACATGATGTCAGTGTGTTTTTGGGCTTTAACTTAACCTCAGTCTAATCAATTACACATCCACGATGCTGCCAGTAAGGATGGCTCAATTTTTTTTTTTATAGATTTAAGGAATGCCTCATTTATTGACTGACTTGTGCTGACTCTTTGTATTGTATGACGACAGAAATGTGTTGCCATCTGTGTTCACTTGTGCCTGCCTTCTCTCTAGTCTCGTGAACAGATGAATGAGATCGTATTCAAAAGTCTGTTTGGGTAGCATTAATTGGCAACTGTATGGTTTTATTCCTCCAGCAGATCATTTTCATCTTTGTGACCGCTAAAGACTGTGACCGATGCAAACGTTCCTCTGTGTCGCCTGCTCGCTGAGCGGTTTATTCCCAGAGGGCGTTGGCTCGGAGGGCAAGAAGCCCAGTGCATTCTGGTCATTATTGGTGTTGAGCAAAAGCGACCACAACCACATTCTGTGGTAGCTATTTTCTCAAAAATATTTCTGCATGGAATGCAAAAAAAAAACAATATTCTACTTATGACCAATGAGAATGTAAGGTCACCATTTATTGAAAGTATATGATATTATTTTTTGGGGATTAATTTGATACTAATTCTAATTGTTACTGACTGTGAATTGATACACTCGCCTAACTTTGGTGCAGGTAGCGTGGTTTTCATTCCGACTAACTGAGGGTGTGAATGTGAGTGTGTACTTCTTCGCTGTGATTGACCAGTGACCAGTCCAAAGTGTAGTCGCTGGAAGTCGGCTGGGATGTGCTCCAGCTTTCCACAACCTTGAACATGATAAATTGTATAAAAACTGGAAAAATAATGTAGCATACCGTGATTCCTAAGATAATTCTTGATACAGTGGTACACATGATGCGCCCATTTTTGTACCGAGTGAAAGTCTAGCACCGGGGGTGTCAAACACATTTTTGTGGACGGGCCACATCGTAGTTGTGGTTTCCCCTCAGAGGGCCGGTATGACTGTGAACCCATATAAATTCATTGGAAAGCCAGTTTTGAAATCAGAAGCTAGTAAGTAATTGTTCAACAATTTTTCAATTTATTTTAAAAGGGGAGGATTGGTAACAGATAAATGGCTATATCTCATATCTCAGTGTTGTTAAAAGCGAAGAAAATATGCTAGAAACAGGAAGTTGATGCAGATGATTTGCCCTTTGCGGGCCCCATAAAATGAGGTTGCGGGCCAGATCTGGCCCCCGGACCTTGAGTTTGACACCTGTGGTCTAGCACAAAGGGTGTTTTTCTTTGTGTTATTTCGCCAATATGGGTGTGAACATAGCTGACTTGCATCCCACCCAATAGAAGCTCCTTTCTTTCTCTTTAAATACAGCGCAGGGGAGGCGCACAGTCTTTAACATGGCTGAAGCAAACAGACTCGCTGGATCCATATGAAGAACTGGTGGATGATGTTAAATTGATCAATCCCTACTGAGTATGCTACGAGTAAAGTAACTATTGTTGTTTTTCTGAGAGGGACTTGAGCCACATTGGCAGCCACTTAGCAGCAAGCAGAGCAGTGGCTCTTCCACTCTCCTCTCATCAGCCACTCCACTCTATTCTTATTTTCGCTGTCACGCGCCCCGAGCGCTGCTCTTTGGTAGCTCCGTTTGTAAAGCTGCTCACATTAACGGGCTGAAGGTGTGAGAGCCAAGAAAAGCAGAGGGAGGTGAAAAGGCTCAAGTGTGTCTATCCAAGCGCTGTGTTTATCTCTCCACTGTATCTACTTATTTCCTCATAAAACCAGAGACGTTTATTTATTCATTATTGGCTTTTTTTTTTTTTTTTTTTGCTTTATGAGACAGACTTTTAGATACACGACAAATTTAAATATACCACTACTTGAGTGAAGTGACTAAAATTTGTGAAACAGTTGTAACAGCAGTTCAGTGCTAAGTCCTGTTAGTGCGATGTAGCTAGTCGTGTAGCTAGCAATCTGTCGCAAGTGCTTATCTGCAAGGGCTTCCCCTTCAGCCACTCTCCTCAGGAGCTAGCGGCGATTCAGAAATGTTGGGTTGAGATCAAAGATGGCGTGTAGTCATCTGCAAGCTGTGTTACCATTCAAGGTAAGACGTACTTTACCAGGAATTTAGGAAAAGAGTAAACAGGTTCTCAGTGTGGCAAGGACAAAATGCACACTGCTGTTCCTGTGAATTTCGGCTTGTCCCAACATACAGTAATTACACTTTATAAAATATCTTTCTTTATTTACATTCTCTTGATGATGATGTTTTACTGTGTTTTCATATGATACAGTGCTATTTTCCAACCCCCCAAAAATTGTAAACAAAAATATGTTCTATGCAGCACCACTTGTCGAACCATGACATTCTGATTAATATTGCGTATGTGGAATATGAGTTAAGCAGTAAAAGCCACAGTAAAAAAAAAAAACAACCAATCATGGCTGAGTTTTATAAAACAGGTGAGCCATGATTGGTCGTTACCTGAGCCCTGAGCAACTGTGATGTATTTTTAAGTCAACAGAAAGTGACAAAGTGAGTGGTTTTTGCTGCTTAACTCATATTCCATAAACGTGATATTAATCAGAATGGCATGTTTGGACTAGTGAAGGCACCTCAAACACACTGAAAATATCTTTTGGGGTTGACTTCCCCTTTAAGGACACCAAAAAATGGTGGTGGTATTTTTGTATTTTTTTTGGGGGGGGCTGCAACAAATGAATGGCATTTCAGAGGTACGAGCTTGGTCGCGGAGAGAATTGAAGTACATGCTACGTGCTATGTCTGCTGGAATTTAAAACTAAATAAAATTACTGTTAATGTAGAGACAAAAATGAAGACAAATGGTCGATAAAAAACTCAAATGGAACTAATCTGAAGGCGTGCATTCAAATGGACACACTCAAAGCAATTCGGCAGACATATAAAATATATATGATAATACTCAGCATGGGACATGGCATTCGCGTCCAGACAGAATCCACACAAAGAACTTAGTTCGGCACTGCTGATTGGCAACCGTTTCTGAATGGCAGCATCTCTTAAACTGATGTAATTACAGTTACCACCAGTATTTTTTTTAGGGGTGAAGGGATGCATGTAATAGAGAAGTGGTGTTTATTTGCTTCAAGTGCGCAATGTATCCAGCAATGAATTGAGACAGGGCGTCTATTAGAGTGGAAGTTGCTACTTCAGGAAATCCGACATCTTTTTCTGAGGGTGCTGCACCTTTTCCTTTGAGGTATTTCTGGAGGCGTGGGACTTGCATATCAGCTCTCTTCACCGTTGCTAAAATATTTTGATACAAAATACAATCCTTATTTTTACATTGTTGTTCTTTCCCCCCCAGCTACAACTCTTTTAGTACAGGTTCGAAATTTACAATGTGCTCTCTGTGATTTTAACAAACCATATCATTACCGGAGACACAACACACACGCCCTCCCCCACTGTCTGATGTGAACATGTGTATGTGCTGTAGCACACCACGCCAAAGACCAAAAGGGTAATTTTGGTTTGGATTTGAGGTTTCGAGCTTTTTAAAGCAACAACCGACGCTCTTTTTGCTTTATTTAATGTCAGACGTCACAGTCGTGTGTTTATTGCTGATGGAAAGGAAGCTAACCACATACGGAAACTACACTAAACTCCAGTTTCTTTGCCTTTATGCACAATTACACTACTAGAATGTGTGTCGTGCTATTTGTGCTTTATAGCAAAAGGAAAGTATATGTTGGATTTGTCATCATTCACCCAGCATTTCCGTTTTTTTTTTTAAACAGTCTCTTTATGTTTTGCACTGATTCTGAATCGGAACTTGTTTTTTTTTCCTCGAGCGCGTCAGGTTTTCATAAAAATAACATTGCAATAACAATAATATAATGTGTACTGTAGTAACATATTTATGATTTAGGGATTAGGTTCAGAAATAGATGGATTTTTTTCTGAAACGTCATAGCGATAAATTAGTTGTATCACGGATATTAAAAATCGGAATTGCCCAAGTTTCTATTAGGTCAAACTTAAAAATGAAAATATCTCAAAAAACCTGATATCCTAGGAAAAAAGTAGATATTTTTAAATCTGTATCAAAAATACATTTTGAGACACCTGAAGCCATCTCTGATTAAAATTAGCTTTTTACCAGTATAACGTTTAATGTCTGTTGTCATGTTGATGACTGCATTTGTTCAATTTCTCCACTAGGTAGAGCAGCTACACTCCTAACAAGGCTTTATAGGGCAGTAGTTTCAAACTTTTAAAACCTAGTACCACCTCAAGAAACTAAACTTACTAAAATTTGACAGAGGGGCCGGACCAGGAGCAGATGGATGGAGTGTTTTGGTAACCTCAGTTTATCGGAGAAAAAAAATAATTTTATAATAATCATGTCTATGAAAAACCACAGTATTTAGAAAATAAAACATTAACAAGGTTTATTCATTAAATTTTTTTTCAAGTTCGGCGGGCCAGATTAAAACGTTTAACGGGCCGCATGTGGCCCCCCGGCCGTAGTTTGCCGACACCTGATTTAAAGTATATTGTACATAAATGGTAATTACAATTTAACTGTACTGAAGAAATGTACTCTACTGTATCAGAAAAATAATTAAGACAATGTAACAATGAATTTTTTTTTGCTTACCACTAGAGGGAACCTGTGTATCACTCACTTGAAAGTCACTGTTCTAGGGCAACGATTTATCCCATCATTAATGATTTGGTCAATTGTGTGGTTAATTTATCCAATAACCACAGAGCGGTTTGCAAGTGCTTCTTGTCCTTTTTATTGTCGCGAATGACTTGTGAGAGAGACACATTACACAAGCACTCACAACAAGTTGCTCCTCTATTTGTGTGGCCAGCAACGGCACGAGCTTCAGGTCCCTTCCTAGTTAGCTATTGTTCCGTTTCACGTGACAAAGACAGAGTCGCGCTCAGTAATTATTATTAATTATTTTTTTTTGAGTCATCTTAAATATTAAATAGGTCTTATATTTAAAATTCTCGGTCATGACCGATCTAAGAGGAAAAATCACTTAGAAAATCACTCACGCAAAAGTATAACTAACAAGATAATCTTTTAGAGACAGGAGCGGACAATCATGCTTTTACTGACTTTGATCAGGAGGGAAGAAAAATGCTCAAATTAGGCCAGATTGTTGGTAGCTAGTGTGAACCCACTTTATGAAGCAAGCTGATTCCTTGCATCAAAGGCAAATCCTTAAAGCAACATTAACGTGCGCAATTCAACCCTACCATCATATACTATTAAAAATATTCTGTTGGAAAGTATGGGAGGCATCGCATTCCGAGGTTTATTGTACAATCACTCTCATTGCTCGACATTTCTTATTCTCTTGTGCAGCGTTATGATAATTTTGCCTGCCATTTCAAACGCGAATCCTCCCTCTCTTTCCTTCACTGATGAGTCTCTGCCACCGCGTCTTCTCGTTACAGCGAGCAGAGCATCTGCCAGGCTCGGGCCTCTGTGATGGTCTACGACGATGCCAGTAAGAAGTGGGTGCCCATCAAGCCGGGCCAGCAGGGCTTCAGTCGCATCAACATCTACCACAACACTGCCAACAACACCTTCAGGGTGGTGGGCGTCAAGCTGCAGGACCAGCAGGTGAGTGCGCGCTCTAGCCGCGTTCACGCTTACACACCACATTTCCAAAATTCCCAGTGAGGTGTTGTCTGCACGAGCTTTGCAACAGATGTGGGGAGAGATGGAAAATGTACAAATTCCCTTTCCTATTAGCTGGCAATATTGAAAAAAATATTTGCGTGTGTAATTTGACGCCATTTCTGCGCTCGAAGGTGGTGATCAACTACTCCATCGTGAAGGGCCTGAAGTACAATCAGGCCACACCCACTTTCCATCAATGGCGTGATGCTCGACAGGTCTACGGGCTCAACTTTGCCAGCAAGGAGGAGGCCACCACCTTCTCCAACGCCATGCTGTTCGCACTCAACGTGCTCAGCTCGCCTGACAGCGGAGGTAAAAAATGAAATCTCATCACAAGTTTTTTTTTTTATGTATTGGGAATTTGCTGTGGTGCTGCTGTGTAAATTCAAGAGATGCAAATTTCCTTTGACCTCCTGGCCGTGTGACAGACTATTTGAGATATTTGCTGGATGTTATGTTGACATTTGATCGCTCCCCTCCAAAGAGAAACGGAAAATTTACGTCTTTTTTGTCCTTTGTTAGTGTTGGAAAGGCAGCCGTGTGGAACTTGAACTGGAATTTAGGCTCAGGTTGCAACCATCCCGCTTTTATTTTCATCTCACTTGAATGTTCGTCAACCACCATTAAGTCGCTCTGCAGGGTTCTCGGTTTGATTTGATTCTCTTTCAGTCGGAACATTGACTCTGAATGATTACAGATGGGTTCCCATTATGTTACACGGGTTTATGGAACCCTTTTATGGTGTTCATATTTTGGGGTTGAATCTGAAATGTGATAAATGGACCGACTTGAAGGTTAAAACTTACAATATAACTCGCAAATAAAGTATGCGACTTACTCCCACCTCTGGTCAAATTTTAGGAATATGAGAACTGGAATTGGTGCTTGAAGCTTGCAACAATGTTGCAAGGGCAAAGACTAAATGTCCGCACGTATGAGAACATCTCCGTAATGTGTTGAAATGAGTTCTGCTTGATATCTTTTACAGAATTTGAGCCAAGGAGTTTGCAAAAATTATTTTTTTCTTTTCATAAGAAATGAAAGCAGGCCTGACAGACGTGAACAGCATACAAGGGATAATGAGATACTCGCAGATGTGGAGCTCCGTCTTACATGAGCTGTACCACCCTCTAGTGGCGCATCATTTTAAAGCCGAGCAGTAACTCAAACATGGCCCTTGACTGGAAGTGTATTTTTATGACTAAAACTCACTGTGAAACACTTTATACTGTATGTGGTTTTATATAGACAATATATTTAGTCGGGTGTGCTTGGGGAGTCACCTGCTGTGCGTTTAACAGCCTCCGAGCGGCTCTGGTTACGACTTCTTTAAACGGGGGGGGGGGCGGTGTGTAAAAGAATGTGTTTAACTTCGACATCAGGCCAGACTGCCCGTGTGACTCTAATGGTGGTTAAAATATCACTTATGGCGACGTAATGTCCTGGCTCTTCTTTATTGAGAGCGTTGGGGTGTGAAGTGTGCTGCATCTGTTACTTGCTGCTTGTTTATGAGCTGTAACTCAGTCTTCAGGAGATTCTGCTTGAACTAATTAGGGAACAACAATTTTTCTTGATTAACTGAGGGTAAAATTAAGAATTGATTCATCATTTATTTGTAAACAATGCTCTTATAGTGATTTCAGATGGCAGAAAATACAAAGTTTGTTTTACACAACTTGAAAATGAATCCATTCATCCATTCGGGTCACTGGTGAGCTGAATCTTAATCGAGGCTCCACTCGGTGTGGGTTAGGGCCACCATTTGTCCATCCCTGCTCTCGAAGTATGCGCTCCGCCGGCTGAGAAACTGGTATAGAGACACTTATTGGACAATTTGTTGTCCTCAATTAACTAATTCACGGCCAGCCGAGTAAAAAAAATGGATATTTGACGTCTTTAGCCGTCAATGGCAGTAAATGAGTTAACTTTTTAAATTGTTGGAATTATGGAAAATGGATCAATGGTTAACAACAAACTATTCCATACAATGGACTAAATTATTAACTCATAAATTTTGTGACAAATCCATTATTATGCCCATCATTCTTTAGTTACATGGAATATGAATCTTTTCATTGCTATGATCCGTAGACAATCCTATTTAGTCACCTTCAATTCTATGCCACCATTCCAAATCAACTCCCGTGATGAATCTGTTTTTATTCCTCATGAAAGGTCATTTTGATTATTCATCTGCCTGAGTCCCCTGAGTTCATCTAAAACAAGCTTGGTGCAGCTCTCCTCAGTTCCCTCCGGGCCCTTCATTGCCGTTCTTGACCTTCACCATGGCAACGGCCTGCCACCTTTTCATGTCAGCAATACAAACACACATGCATTGGGCGCACTTGCAGCACAGGGCGGTAATTGTCTTCATTAACACGTGCAGGTGGCACACGCCAAGTGCAGGGACACGCTGCCTGGCAATTTTGCTGCTTTTGCATTCACCTCCGTGTTTTTCATGACTTTACTTCTCTGCAAAGGACTGTGGCTGCTGGCATAAACAAAGTGTGACTGTGATGCCTAAACAGGGGACAGGTGTTTACGCTTCACTGTTATGCAATCTCGCTCAGTGTGATGCATCATGTTTTAGTTCTATGCCAGTCCATCCGATATAATCTGAGCACACGGGGCCCGATTTACTCAATGTTTGCACCAGGACTCGACTGATTAAACAGCCGGCCAATGCAATTCGACAATATGGACGCTCTTGTAAAATGCATTACAACGAAATGAAATGCAAACTTCTACCGAAGGTATTGAAAAACAGTCAAATGTTCTGCTTGTAACCTGGAATTCAAATTTTTATTGTTTCAAGTGTTAAGAAGAAAAAAGAAAAAAAATCTTTTTGGTCCATCACAGTCTTTTTAGTTTGGGATTTTTAAGTATTATTTATTTCATTTTGAGTTTTGTTTTTTAAATTTAGTTTGTTTTAATTATCTGTCAGGGCGGCGTTGTTAGTTTTTATTAGTTTTAGTTTAGTTTTAGTATTGGGTTGTATTTATTTTTTTTTTTTTTAATTGTGCAGTAAATATTCAACAAAAATATTATTTTTAAAACATTTTGATTTTACAGAGTACAGTTTACAGTTTTGACAGTCCGGACACTTGACTGCCAGTGTACATCCAATTTCTTTCAACTGTGTCTTATTTATTCCGTAATATACAATTTATAGTACGGTTTGTCTTTTGTCTCATCCTTGTTTACAAAGTTTTGAGTAAATTGACCTGAAGTAAAAAGGAGGTTTTTTTTCATATGACATGACCACTTTGTTTTTCAGGTCCAGTTGTCCAGCGCCAAAATGGACCCTCTTCAGAGGAGAGCGAGGCCCAGCGGAGGTACAGTTACTACACTAGCTGCGCTACGCACTCACTTACCACATCATTAGTTATACCTCGTCCACTGCCATGAGATCCGATGTGTTTTTTTTTTTTATTTGAATACATTTGGATAATGTTACAGAAGGCAGTGTACTCCGACCTTGATTGAGTCAAGCCATATATACGATGAGTCCAAATTTGTAGGCGGCTCTGTGGGCCTCATAAACCGTGGCAAATTTAATCAGGACATCAGTTCATTTCAGCTCAGCCGCGCCTGTCACTCACTCTTGAATCTTAAAGAATGACCGATCAGTAGCCGTGTCAGTGTCAGGCTGGGGAGGGACTTTACTGAACATACTGTACTGTCATGCTGAGTAGAAGAAGAGTGGAGCAATGTAAGCTACGAAAGTGCGCTTGGAAGCAGCCTGTGATCGAGGCCCATCTCCATGGAAACCAAAGCTAGATTCGAAGGTAGCTTGAAATTTTGAAACCGCCGTGCGGTTGAGTTGTGCCAGGAGTTATGTCTTGTGGCCGACTGAATTATAAAATGATTGATTTTATTGAATTACAAGTCTTGTATGTTAGGGTTGCTCAATTATTAAAAAAAGAAAAAAAGTAATAATTACGATTATTTTAGTAATAATTGAAATCGCAATTATTCAAACAATTATTTTGGGGCGTTGCATCATTTTTAAAAAGGTGTAAACGGAAACAATTTTCAGACAAATTAAATCAAATTTATTTGATCTTAATACAATGATAAAAAAGGTGCAAATCTGAGGACGGTTATCTTATTGTAGAAAGAAGCATTCATTGGAGTTTGCTTGCTATACACTTCGAGTACATGAAAACTGAGAAATATGATCATTGTACAACCAAATTATTCCATTCGATTTTCCACAAAGTGCAATAAAAGACGCAATAGCTGTTATTGAGCAAAAATATTGAAGTGACATTGAAGCATCGTGGTTGCTCTTGAAAGGATGATGGAGCAGCATCAGATGCAGGCACACAAGGAGAGGGAGCGTCGGACGTCGGGATCAGGTGAGCCTACAACAAACACACACGCCAGCCGGCTGCCGCGGCAACCGCGATCGACTGGTGTCCTGTTAGCATTTAAAACTCACTCAAGAACTTGAAAGGGATGGGCGTGTATTTGCTTTTCTTTTTGCTATTAGTGTGTTGCCAGGCAGCGTAAACATTACTGTAGAAGTGATGACATCATGAATAGCGAGCACTCTACTTCCTGTTCCCTACTACTAACCCTCATTCCCACGATGCCCTTTTCTCCATGTGCACACACACACACACACACACACACATGTTCAAGTCTTTCTACAGAATCAGACTTCAACATCTCCTTGGTCCCACTCGGTGATATCGGTGACCCCATCCCTCCCCGAACCCTCTAACCCTTGACCCCACCCCACCCCCCACCAAGCCCCTGCAACATGCTCTGCTGCCATCTCTTTCTTCCAGCTGCTGTTGGGGGGGAAATGTCATATGCTTTTCTGGTCATGTTGCATTCTGCTGCTTGATATTTTGAGTCTTTATTTGCGGTTATCAGTTTTTGGAATTATGCTCCTGATTTTTTATCTTTTCATCTTGGCTTGGTTGCTTTTCATTCTTCTCACGTTTTTTCTCTTTTCTGTTTTCCTTTGTTTGTCGCCCTCCTTCGTCCGCATCTCCTCCTATCTCTCCTCTCCTCTCCTCCCCCCGTCCCGCTGCCCCTCACAGTCGTTTCCACTCTCCAATACAAAGTGTGCGCACCCCCCGCCCACCCCGATACTCCGCCCGAGTACAGACACTACAGAGCTAGCACACTTCCCCCGTCCTACGTCCGTGTGGCCTCCTCCTCCCCGCCCTCCGCCTCCTCCTCTCCCTCCCAGGAGAAAGAGGCGGGGGCGGCGAGGGACAAGGCCCAGCTTTCCTCCCAGCTCTCCACCTCGCTGGCCTCCGCCTTCTCGCCCGTCCAGGCAGGAGTGACCACGATGGGCCGCCAGGTCCGTCAGATCCCCCTGTCTCCTCCCACCGTGGCGCGCCACGCCCACCAGCACCACCAAGACATCACGCTCCCTCCCAAACACGGCACCTGGTCCGCCTCTCATTTGCAGCAAATGTACGCCCAGTGCCCGCCCTCCGCCTCCCCTCCGGTCATGATGGCCATGCCCGCCAGGCAGGGCTTAGCGCCACCACCGCCCGTCCTCCCCGTGGCGCACCCCCTCCCGGGCATGAGGATGAAGCCCCCGCCGCTCGACCCGAGCGCCCAGTACCCCCAGCACCAGCCCCACCCTCACGCCAACGGCCAATCCGACGACTCCTACTCCCCCCACTCCCACCAGCTGCCGCTCACGCCGCAGTACTGCGAGGCAGTACCCCTGCCGCCCATCGCGGGCCAGCCGCCCGCAGGCCCCGCCCCCAATCACCAGTACCCGTCCACCTTCCACCCTCAGCAGCAGGCACACCACCAGCAGGGCCAGTCCCCCAGCAACACCAACTCGCCCCCCTCTTACAATGATGGGGGCTCGCCCAAGGAGACCCCCTCCCCCATGACCAACAGCAGTAAGTATGAAGAGGAGAAAGGGCGAAGTTGCTTTTCTTTTTTTTGGTTTGTTTTTTTAGGGATGTTTAGCAAGTCTCTCAAAAACATCAATATGGTCGATGCAAATGTGACCCACATGCCGATGTCTAGGGGTGGAATCAACTTTACAACCGGTCTTGGCCGCTGACAGCTCATCCGCGTCATGTCAACAGTTGGACACACCTGTGTCAGCGATTTCGCCAGCCTCGCAAAAAAATTGACAGTGGCCTTCCTGAGTGATAACAATGGCAGGCCGTAAATTTGGTAGCTGGGCCGTCAGACGGCACTTACCAAGTATTAAGCCATCGCGCAAAACCACCGCTATCACGTCGCTATACATGAATACAAAAACAAAGTATGATAGCACCCAGCTGTCCCACTTTTACGATAAAAACAGTTGACGTAAATTTCATGATATCAGAGTTGCTGATTATTTAAGTTTGCATATTGCGACATAAAGTGTTTTCCCAGTCAAACTTGACGGGAACAAATTTTTTCGTGATCAACAAATCAGAGGACAGAAAAATGCTCAAGTAATTTTTGCTGGCACGGCGAGATTAATTTGAAAAGTTATTGGTTAAGAAACGTCTCATTGCTTCGGTAGTTGAAGTTACATCAAGGACAGAGGGACGATGACGGAAGGGTGCCAAGGTCTCGGATGGAGGACAAATTAGGGTAAAGTGTCCATCTCTGAATATTACCTTTAAATAACGCCACATTTGTAAGGAACATGCAAATGGAGGATGATCAGCCAAGTTGATTATGTGGGTTGCTCCCAAGAAAAAAAAAAAGGAAAAATTTCTGACATTGCCAAACAGCTTATTTTTCCCTTGCCATCGACTTGTTTGGTGGGTTGGATCATTGAAATTTGAAGAACAAGACATATTGGCTCTTTAAACCATTTTTTTATTTAACAATCAGGAGCCCCCGAGCCACCTTGGCATGATGGCACCTCCGCCGCATGCTTGTCACCAACCTGCTCATACACTTGCTGTGGAATGAATGCCATTTTTCAAACAATATTTCTTGCAAGTCTTCTTACGTGGTTGTGTTGCGAAAAGCACGCCCAGTGTGACCGATCCCGCGAGTGTTCAGTGAGGCTGAGGTCAGGTCAGGACAATCCATCTTGTAATCAGCATAGCGTTCTCTCCACACTTTGACACACTGATCCAACTGACTTCAGCAAAATCTGGACTCATCACCAAACATAACATTGCGCCACATGTTGCCGACACCAACCGAAGCTCAATGGCAACAGCAACAGTTGTTTTGTCTGGCATTAGCAGGAAAGATTTGGCGCACCCCACAAATGAATGTTCCAAACAAATGTCGCACCTTCTAAAAGTGGAATAAATTAGCTTTTCGCCTGTGTAGGAGTTATCGCCAAGAGAACATTGTTATAACAATGTAATAATACAATCTACCCTTTCTTTGTTATTAGGCTGTTTCCAACCATGTTAAATCATTGTGATAAATATTAGCAGAAAAACTATGAACATATAATACAAAGTAATTTTAGCAATTTTCGTATTTTAGAAACTATATCAAACTTGTCGCCCTTTGCATTAATCAGTCCCCAAGAAGTTGTTCTCGCTTACATAAAGTTTGGTGACCCCTCCTTTACGTTGTTGGCTTTGGGGTTTTTGTGAAAAAAAAAAAAAAGCAACTATTTCTCTTTGCATGAGTTGAACTGCTGCAATAAATGAAGCGTTCCAAAATATTAATTAGGACACACCTGTAGCTAAAATAAACCGTATAACCAAAAATATAACACTTGTATGAAGCAGTGCTATTCGACACCTACGTCGTGGACTTACTGTAACCGAATTTCCTCAAGCAGTCTAATTAATCTGAAACAAATTAGCGCCTCTTCCCAAATGTATGCCTCCCCCTTTTCTTTCGAAACTAAAAACGGTAACTCTATCTGCCATTGTAGACTTTTTTGTTCACGCATGAGCATTAAATAATTGACTGTCGGTCATTTGAGCCTCAAACAGCCACAACTTAACAAATCGGCATTCCAGTTGCCTCTATGCTCATTTTCTAGTAAAATATTTTACACTTAATTTTACCTTATTGGGGCAGAATTTGTGATCCAGCTCAAATTTTGAATCTCACTGTTGCCAGCGCGGATTTTAAAACTGCTCTCTGACCTTCAATCCTTCATCTTATTTGAATTTTTTATACACTCATGCTAATTAAAAAAGTCAAGTTTATATAGTATATAATGTATTCTTAATATTAATGAATAGTGAACTGCTTCAGTATTTTAACACCCAGGGCCCTTGAGTCAACCTTCCAGGGGGTCGCCGCCGTTAACCGAGCTCTAACTTTGCCCTCGCAGGCGCCCCTGTTTCCGCAGGTCATCCCGCTATGTTGTCCGTGGCCCCGCCTCCAGCCGGGGTCCCGCTACCCATGGCCGGCCCCCCGGCCCCACCCCCGCCGCCGGGTCCGCCGCCGCCGATGGCGGTGCCCCCGCCCATGCCCCCTCCGCTGCCCACTGGCGGGGGACCTCCCGGGGGACCGCCTGGGATGCAGCAGCAGCCCTCGGGGTTGGCGGCCGCGCTGGCTGGGGCCAAGCTTCGGAAGGTTCAAAGGGTGAGCGTCCTTTGTTGACCTTCTGGTTCTAAGCAAAAATAATTACACACATTGTGTATTTAAATTGAAGACTAGCTTTAGAAATATCGCCAGTGCTAATGCTAGCCGTCAATTTAAAATTTCATTGACATGCTAATGGGAAATTTGCATCAAGTAATGAACAGAAGAAATGTTTTTTTTGTAATGCAATTTCATGCAGAATGAAAAATGATTAATCGATAGAATCGATTCTAAAAATATTCGATGGTGACAGGCCGAGACCGAGACGCACACTGCAGGAACAGCTGGTATTCATTTTTGTTGTTGATGTTGTTTTATTTAGTGCAGTTTTTTGAATATACTATTCATTTAGTTTTCTACTCATTATTTGGAGACAACACTTGCCCAAAGTGACTGAAAGGGTTGTAAAATCCAGGCCTGAGCATTAAAGCCTCTGTGATTGTGTGTGCTTTCGGGGAGGCATAAAAGGAAAGTCAACAAAACATTTACTTGTGTGCTTTAGGACGAGAGCAGTCCGCCAGGATCAAGCGGCAAAAGTGACTCCAACCGATCTAGCGGTGGTAGTGGAGGTGGTGGAGAGGGTCTGATGCAGGAGATGAATGCCTTATTAGCTCGCAGGTAAAACGAGAGATTTACTCATCTGCCTGATTATTAATATGTCAAGGAGATTAAATGTACAAAAAAAAAAAAAAAAAAGAGAGACTCACTCTTGTTGACATAAATGAACTAGACATTCGTCTTCCGATCCGCTCAGTCTAGTCTACAGTTGACAACGTGCACCAATTCCACAACCGATAATGTAATATGGAACACTATTAGCATTTTTACACTTCCCACTTTTTTGATAAATGGGCTTTCTTCTAAAGTTAATTGCACATTTGTCAAATAATATTTTTTTTGATACCCTGTATTTTTAAATGTCATGTTTCATTTCTCTTAGACGGAAAGCTTCTGAGAAACCTGATGAAGTAAGTCCTTATAATGCAAGATTAGGTTTGCTGTTAACGCCTGAAGGCAATAATTACCGGTCAACCGTCTATATTTTCTCTCTCACCTACAGGACGACTCCGGTAGTCGCGGTTCTGGTCAGAACTCAACAGGTATTTCATGTCATTCGTGAAGCTTCACAGTTTGGACTTCTTCCCTTTAAAGGGCAGCACTGTCGCTCCGTGCAATGGAAAGTGGAAACAGTGGCACCAAAATGTAACCCTCACTTTGCTTTTTGTTAGATGCTGTGAAGAAGCCATGGGAGCGATCCAATTCTGCAGAGAAGTCCTCACTGGTGTCAAGGTGTGAACAAAAAAAAAAGTCTGCACTCACGTGAGAGCTGATTTGATTTGTTTCTTGTCTTGTGTTGTGTTGTAGAGTGAGACCGATTGGCAGCACTAGTGAATCAGACACCGAATTTGACAGGATGAAACAGGTTAGTTTTATTCTTCTGCAAGCGCGTCTCTCTTTTGCGTTGATTTAAACCGCTTATCACTCCTACCGCCTACCACTCCTCGAGTGGTAATAAAAAGAATCACTGATTTAAATGTTCAAATTGTGCATAATGTTCTAGTGGCTTCAACCTTTTTAAAATCCAGAACAGTGCATAGTTGTGTTAAGTTCATTTTGTCCTCTTATTGATTTATAGATTTTGACTGATTCATTTATATCAGACAATATCATTTTCGGTTGTTGTCATGTCAGGTGACAATACAACCTAAAACCATATTGTCTGATATAATTGAATCGGTCAAAATATTGTTTAACTATAGTTGAGTTGTATTTAGCTTAGAGCTGCATGAAATTTTTTTTAAACTTTTTAGAAGAGTTTGTTTTCAGATTCTATTTTTTTTTTTCGTTTCCTACATTTGAATGCGTCAGTGTTGTTGTGTTTTGTTTTGTTTTTAAATAGTTGAGCTTCAGAATTTAATAAAGTGGACACCTACGAACATGTGGTTTAGCACCCACAGATTTGCCTATTTGCATTTATTTTTTTCAATATTTCAAATTTGGGGTCGTTAGGGTTTATTTTTGTTCACTAGCTTTTCATGCAAAGCATATTGAATATGTCTCAACTGTTTTTTTTTTTTTGGGGGGGGGGTGTTTGTTTGTTTTTTTAAATAATTTTGGGGTTTTAATTCCCCCAAAACACATTCATTGTGGGATCCTTTGGTTGGGATTAACTCCAAATTTGTTTTTGTTTTTTTTCGTAGGAGATTTTGGATGAAGTTGTACGCGAGTTGCATAAAGTGAAGGATGAGATCATTCATGGTAAGCTGCTTTAAATCTCCGGGTGACATCCTTATCTTGCCATTGTGCAAACAATGCATTGATAAGTAGCTTTGTTTGTGCGTTAGTCTCTAACGGGTGTCTGTAAATGATTTTCACTCTCACAACTCACAAATCAGTATTATCTTGTCTGTTGATAGCTTTTTGTTGGCGATCAGGATGAGCTCTTCAAAGATGACTTTTAAAACGGTCAAACTAGTAACAAGGTCAAAAAAATCTCATTTTGTCCATATGTCAAATACATATGACATAACATTGAAGAAAAAACATACACGTAACATGGACTAGTCACTAGTTTTAAGGTAAAAAAATAATCAGATTAACAAACCATATTCAACACATTAAGGAAGTTTTTCGACTTTGTTACATCCTACCACCGACATTTCCATGACTGTCAGTGGCGACCTAAGATGTTGAACTTTTTCATTGTTTTACGTCAGCCATCAGACAAGAAATAGGTCGGATCAGCACATCCTAATCTCAGTTGAGCTACGCTTGGGAGGAGAGCAGGAGGAGTTAAAGAAAGACGACGAGGAGGACAAGGACGACGTCGGATGGACACAGGCGGACCAGGAAAGAGATCCCCTCCCCACCCCCCACAATGTTCTCTCAATGTTTCTGTGAAGTTGCGTCGCAGAGACGTTGTGCCAACATTTGAGTCTGCCGGACAGCAAATTGGACGTAAAAAGAGCGTGACGAACTCGAGAAGATGAACTGTCGTGCTGAGTTCGGTATTGTCGTTGTGCGTGCGCCTCTCGACTCAGACTGCCCAGTGTTGCCACGTTTTCTTCTGTTCCGTCTTCAAAGGAAAATATTTTTGGTTTTCTAAGTTTGTACTGTTGTATTATTTAAAAACCTGTGCTGATGTTGTTGACGCTGAGTATTTCAGAAGGACAAATGGAAACTTGCACACCATCTGTGTCAGCCTTTTATACTTCTCTGTTCATTTGATCCCAAACAGTTTGTTTAAAACAAGCACAAAGTTGGCAAAATAGTGCCCAGCTGATGTTTTGATTGACATGTTTATACTGGTGTTGTGCGTCCAACCTTTTCTTCCCGCGGACAAGTAGCCACTGAAAATCCACTTTCTCCACACACCAACTGAGCGAACATCATCTTAGTAAAAGTCCATCAGGGGTGAGAAACCAACAGCCGGACGAACATGCACGTTGTTGTGTACCGTTTCCTGTATTTTGACAAGTCATTAAATTTCATTACCATTCTCCGCCCATAAAATAAAATAGAAATAAGAATTTGCAATTTCATGTGTCAAATGTCAAGAAGTGGGACAAAATCTGGAGGACAATTTGGTCTTCTTTGGTGCCTTGGAACAAGGCCAAAGCGAGCCTTAAATGGCTGCTTCCAACAAAAATGGCAGACTTCTTATCTGTCCCGGCGTGTCTTCAGAATTTTTCAGAGTTGACTCAAGATGCACATGCCTACCAAATTTCATGTTGCTAAGGGAAACTGGCTTCCGGTACCGTATTATGTACGAGTCCAGTTTTTACTGAAATGGCCTCAGAAAAGTTCCCAATCCCTGGTAAGCGCTCAGTGGTGTTTGAAAAAAAAATGTCAATGACCTATCAGTGTGGTAGTTTTTCCTCCCTCCTATGTTTGTGGCCCTCCCCAATTCTGCATGAACCCCTGCTCTCTATCAATTAATTTATTTGGTTTCATAAAGAAAAAAAAGATGGTGCGTTTATAACTGGTTTGTTTCCATGATGAATCCCATTCTCTGTGTACGAGATGATGCTGATAATGGTAGCAAAGTGGGGATGTATAATAAAAAAAAAAAAAAACGACTGAAGGTCATTTCTGTGGCAATATGCAAAGTGAACGCAGAAGAATTTCCACAAATGGAATTATTGATCAATGTTATGGTAGCTCAAAGTGTCTTTGCAGGAGTTTGGATTGTTGCACTCGCATTGTCTGCTCTCAGCGACGTTCTCGTTAAATAAATAATAAATAAAAAGCTGGACGTCAAAATTCATTCACACACTCCTGTGTATGGCATTTCTGTAACACATAAATACATACGTGTTTGCTTTTCAAATATCATGCTTCGTTCGCTCTCGATCCTTCTCTCTCTTTGCCATTAACACTGTGCATTGAGATGGGACTGCGGTCGGGCCAGTCCTGCTCCTGCGACCCAATCCCACAGTAAACCGTAAAATCGATGGATGCTAATTAATGATTCTCCCTATCTCTAGTTTGGGCAAGGTAATAAGTAAAAGGAATTATAAGAAAAACACCAAAGACAACTTTTTTTTATCAGTATCTTCTTATAAAGATGTGAATATTTTATTGTACAATTTAAATAGAAACAATAACATCACATAATCTAAATAAGTATAGTAGTATACAGCAGGCCCGCAGCAACGATCAAGCAAAGCGTTTTGATCGCTGCTGCACAATCCAGTAGCCATCATATGAAACGTTTAGGGACTCTGAACTCAGCTTCTCTCTCTTCTCATGCTTTCATTGGCGACCAATCCAGTCTCTGAACTTGTAGATGAGGTAAGTAAAGTTCAGAGTGGTCATGGAAACAGAGTAACATGGGTGAAACTTCCCATTAATTAAAAAAGAAAAGCCTAAATAACAGGTTGCTAATTGTCCTCGCGCTTGAATTTCAGTGCTCGTATTCTACTGTGTCATTGAACGCATCATTTCAGACCCTTCCACCATTACGTCACAAGTACGTATGGCACCTCTGAGTAAACAAACTTGTCGACTGACAAAGGCGAAGCTATTTAGAAACGGGGTGACTGTCTGGAAACCGACGACTTTAGCCTTCTTTTCAAACACCATAGTTTCAATGTGTTAATTTTCAGTAGAAAACAAGATGTGTAGACAGAACGCTGACTGCAATGTACATTTTAATTGATGAACTGATGCAAAACTAGACATGGTGAAACGTCATCATTAACGGACTGCTGAATAAACTTATGATTGTACTGCTTGGATCAATGGCACAGATGTGCTTTTTGTTTTACCCTGAAATGGATAGCGCGCTGGAGAGCTGATGTTAACCAGTAGGCCAGCCATTGGTTTGATAAATTCCTTCACGACATTTTATACATCTATATGAGAAAAAAGTATGTCATTGTAACGACGCCAAACGGGCTTATCTTCTCTGTCAAACTATTTACAGTTACAATTATCAATTCCATTAAAGTTGTGCTGGATTAACTTTGCATTTTTTTAAGTATATCTGGCAGCACAACCCTAAACAAGTTGTTGTCGTTTTAAGTTCAAGTCAGTGTTAGCCATTTGTTTTCTGCCAGCCAAAAGTACCTTGGTGCCTATTGTTTGCCAACAATGAAAAGATCTAGGAAGGCAAAAGTCCTCACATCACACTGGGAGGCAGAGAAAGGAACCACACAACAGTAATGATGAAAAAAAAAATACCATGAAAATGTAGACCTTACAAAAAATATTATTAATTGTAGTCGCAAATGGCATGGCAGGCCATCCCACTCTCTCAAGTGGGAATTGGTGCACGGTGAAAGAAGGAAATGTTTGCGTTCTTTTCTACTATGTTCGACCACTATGGAAGAGACTAAAAATGTGAGTATCCAGCGTTGAGAGCGAACGTCACACGGACTGCGGAGTGAAATTCACATGGTGGCGTCGTGGTGGTGGCCCTTCCTGGGACGGGTGGCGCGTCAACTCTACTCTTGCTTGCTCAGCTTGTACTCACGCTTAATTCGGGCATATGGGCCGATGCTGTCGTCGAACACAAAGTCCCACAACACGCGCATCCACGACGTGTGCTGAGGCAGGGAGTCGTAATACTCGGCCGCGATCTGCTTCACCTGGAGATGCAAACGAGAGAGAGTTAGGACAACAGAAGTGAAAGCGTAGATGTGAAGCTGTGTTAGTTTCTTGCACAAATTTAGGAATATTCCTGCTGAAGTGAATTAGAATGCCATTAATCCGTTCCAGCATCCACTCCAGAACAACAACACAAAATTGCATTTTCTGGGTTCATCAGAACCCGTTGTCGTCTCATCTCAACTGTACTCATAAAGCACTTTAAAACTAGACAAGGGTGGAGGAGCGAGACCATTTAAAGATTTGAAAGCAAACAATAGGATCTCTAAAATGGACGCTCAGAGTAGAAGTTATGTGCTCCCTCTTATGAGTAACAATCAAGTGGCGAGCAGCAGCATTTTGGAGCAACTGGAGACACTTAATGGAGGATTGTCTGGCTCCAAAATAAAGTACATTAAAATAAAACGTGACCTAACCAGGGGATATTTCATGGACCTTAATTATTCACCATCAGTATGAAGGATGCGGGAGGTTCTAATGCTGCTCCGCAGTAAATTTTAAAATTGGACAAATCTTATTGACAAACGCAATTGAGAATGGTCGCCTGGAAGTTTCACTACACTGCAGGCATCTTATTTTCTCAACGACTGTGATGACATGCAAATGCACATGGAAACAGACACGAATGCTTTGTTCTAGAGCAGGATGTGGCAAGTGGATTTTGAATACGTTTAACTGAGGCAGTCAGTGCATGGTTTAGTATAGTTCCTCTCACATTTTCCCATGTATGACTTTGGTGGTGGTTTATAAATATTACGGGAAAAAAAAAAAGACAGAAAGTGTCTGTGGTCGAACAGGTTTTGTGACAGACAATTAGTTTCATTGTGGAGGCGAGCTCTTGACAGGCAGCACACATCCTTTTTGTGCTGCAGAAGCATGCGAGTGGTATTGGTTAATCAGTTACCCGCTTTGACGTTTCATCTGATAAACACCTTTTTGTTTAGTTTAGACCAAGACAGGCCACACCTAAGTCCCAGTACCAGTCACATGGTCGAACCTGCAAAGTCCAACGGCACGGTTGGATGGTTTGAAAGGACAAACTAAAGTTTGTGGTTGCATTTGAAATGCAAAAGGTTCCCATAAGAATTCTATTTCAACACGAGCACAACTTAAGAATTTTGAAAATCAGATGATTTTTTTCTGTGTGTTGAGGAAAATAAAATGCCTTTTTGGTCCTGTATTTTCCATAAGAGCGCCTCTAGAAAAATCTAGCCCAACAAAACACCTTCAAATTAGAGCAGGTGTGGGCAAACTACGGCCTGGGGGCCACATGCGGCCCGCCAAACTAGAAAAAAATTAAATGAATAAACCTTGTTAAAGTTTTATTATCTAAATATTGTGGTTTTTCAAAGACATTGTTGGAATGCTTTTGTTCATTTTTATTTCAAATTAAATGTATTTTTTTTTTCTCCGATGAGGTGAGGTTCCCAAAACACTCCATCCATCTGCTCCTGGTCCGGCCCCTCTGTCAAATTTTAGAACCCATTGTGGCCCGCCAATCAAAAAGTTTGCCCAGCCCTGAATTAGAGTCAAACAGCACAACATTATTTCTCAACATTCTTCTGTTTCATCTTTACTCAGGGAACCAGTTTCTCCAATATGTTGGCAAATTTCAGATAAAAATATTCACCAACTGCTCGAACAAGCTAAAATTACAACGTTTCAGATGCTTGTCCTAAAAACTCAACTTTAGTTATCTATACATCAGAAGACTTTGAGATTTGGGGAAAAAAAACTACCAACTCACATCTGCCCACATGTAAAGACAAGTTAGAGTGTTTTTATTCACAGCCTAGTCTCACACTGAGATTTTACTAGATGCAAGACAACAACTAGATTTTTTTAACGCAATGCAAATTTTCCCCATCATGCTGAGTCACGTTTTTGCCGGTGTTTCCCCTTCGTGCACACAGCTCTCATGATTGTTTGCAGTTTCCTTCTTCCAGATTTGTTCGAGCTCACCGATTGGTTGTCGTTTGTGCTGCGTCATCGCAAAGACTGAATGACTTGTGATAATATCAAACAGGTTTGATATTGTCATAAGGCCAAGACTAAAAAAAAAGATGAGCATCTTACACTTACACAAGATAAGTGCAGGCTGTGACATCAGTAAAACTCTCAAACTTCCCATTTGACCGGGGCGTTTAAAGTGCTCATTCGACATTTTCCGGAAAATTCCACAAAGACGGCAGCCACTCGTCACGTCGCTAATATGACTATTAATAAAAAAAAAATTTTTTTAAACGATAGCCTCACCTGAGGTAGCTTACTGCCAGGTATGCTCGGGAAGTCGTGGTGCTCCATGTGATAGCCAACATTGAAGGTGATCAAGTTGAGCGATCCATAGTACGAGTACGTCTCGTGGCCCTTCATGAACATGTAATGCTCGGCTATGAAATGCCCAGAGATGGGGTGCAGTCCCATACACAAGATGGATCCGGCGATGAGGTAAACCACCGGCTTGAGCCCCCACAGATAGAAGATGACGGCGTCCGCCGCCAGCTGGACGACAAAGTTTTGGATCTCCAGCTTACAAACGGGTTTGGGGTTGACCAGCAGCGGGCGGAGGGTGTAGAAGAACGGCTGCAGGAAGAGCCACAACAACTTCCTGGTCGGCGTGCAGAAGAACCAGCCCTCTAAGTCCGTGGGAATGTCCACGTCCAGCTTCTCCCCACCCAGGTAGCGGTGGTGGTCGATGTGGTACTTCTTGAAGGAGGCCGAGTACGGCACGCCGATGGGTAGGTTGGCCCACATGGCGAACCAGCGGTTCCACTTGGCCAGCTTGTTGCCAAAGGCCACGTTGTGTGAAATGTCGTGAATGGCCAGCGTCAACGAGTGGTTGACGCAGCCGCCAAAGGCGTAGGCCCAGAACAAGATCCACTTCCACGGGAGGTCGCGCACCAGGTAGCAGGCTAGGAGCTGAGACAGCACCATGCCCGAGACCACCCACTTCAGGTGGGGGTCTGGACCCATCAGGGACTTGATCTCTGGGTACTTGGCTAGGGTCGAACACAGAAGAGATCATTCAATGGAGCAAAGCTAAAGCCATCATGGTCATTCATAGTTAAAAAGTCAAAATGTGCCCTGCGACTAGTCCAGGTGTGGTTTCCTTCACCTGAATTCACTTGGGATATATTCCAACACCCCGTGACCCGGAACTGGATAAGCAGGATAAAAAAACTTTTACATGCATCATTTGGGAACTAAAAATGAATGTAATAATTTTGTGTATACAAACTAACTGATCGGCCGATTTCCGTAGAAAAGTATGTGAGCCGCTTCTTGCCGACCACAAATAAACGATTAGCCGTGGTTCGTATTACTACCAACTTGACATCTGTCTGCATATGACGACATCCAGCTTTTGGGTAATAAAGGTATGAAAAATTGCGTAGAATGTTTTGTTTTTTTTAAATATGAATCTTCAATTAATCAACAAAATAATTGACGGACAAATTGATTATTAATGTAATCATGAGAGAAGATCAAAAACTGCAAACTGGCATGTGTAAATGTCGGCTTATGTACGATGAGAATACCGACATTTTATCACTCGCATCATTTCTACCTAGCAGTAAAAGTTCATTTCACCTCTGTATGTTCCAGTTTGACTCTTTCCATCGTTAGATAACCAAACTATCCTCAATGGTACCACTTTGCAAGAGCAAGAAAAAAAAAATGGAACATGCTGTGTGGAGGCAGTGCTTCTTCTCATGGGAGGAAGCTGCTAACAATTTGTTTTGTTTTTTTTTAATTGGCGAAGGTGCTGCTTTGCTGAGGAACCGTAACTACAACCAGAGAGGCAAGCTTGGGTTTGAGCTCGTTCACGTTGATTGGAAAGCCAATATTTGGAAGGGTTTGCGAGTGTTTGGGCTTTTCATTCACTTTTTTGTTTTTGCGTTCTAAAAATCTCCAACTGTATCCTTTAAATATCCTCACTTGCCTGAGCCTAAGATTGCCAAAAATGCTTTAAATGTAAATCTTAATGCAAAACTTGCATTTGTACATGTTACTGTGTGTGACAGGCCAGTAAACTCACCTGACCTAAACCCCAGAGAGGATTCAAGGGCTATTGTCAAGAGGAAGATAGGTGACACCAGACGCAACAATGCGGAATACCTGTAAGCCGCAATGAAGGCAACCTGGGCTTCGACAAAACCTGAGCAAGCGCCACAGGCGTTTTGCCGTCATGCCACACCACATTGATGCAGTAATTCACACAAAAGGAGGTCCAACAAAAGGATTGAAGACATGGAAATGAGCATGAATTTCACAAGTGTGATATTTCTGTTGAAAATATTGGATTGGAGATAGATAGATAGATAGAGATATATAATTTTTTTATTGACTTTTTTTAACCCAGACAAAAGGCTTGAACATTAAACAAAAACCTGAATGGCAATTCCTAGATGTAGCGTGATTTCATGGCGTTTCTGTCCAAGATCTGCCTTTGACTTGACCGATCCTTCTTTATAAAGTTAATATTTAACTCATTTGCCCTCTTTCCAACTATTGTTCATTTTAAGCGATGGTGAATAAAATGAATGTTACACTGTATCCACAACCTAGATGAGAATGTATTCACTTGAAGAAAGGTCATGATGTGATATCACCACTAATGGCCTTGTTTGTTTGTTCTGTTATACAGCCGTGTTGCTAAATGTTACGTGTGTTTGCTTCATGTGTGATATCCCACTCATATAGGGCAGGTGAAGTTAAATGAATAACCAGACATCATAAAAACACGTATTTGACTTCTACGAGTTTAGCTCACTTAGGGTGTATCTATATTCGGTGTATCAGATGGGGGAGACAGCTGTTCATTAACAGCAGATGATTCACTGCGAACACGCTTTGTTGAAATAAAAGACAATTTTCCTATCGGTCAGCATTCAAAAATGTGACCGACCTTCTTTCACAACCTTCTGTATTTCCCGCTCCACGGGGCAGAGAATAATTCTAAATACAGTCCATTCATATTTAATAGCTTTGAGGTGTCAAGCAACCGATTGTGTTCTTTCACACCTGTGGAAACGCTGCCCAAACAACAATACAAAAGGATTCTGTTGATGTTTTTCTGGCCTCTACATTTCGGAAAAAAAAGTCTAACAAAAACAATATTGGGTGATGAACATTGGTAAATGTTACCTTGACACTGGGTAGTGTCACTTTGCCGGTGTTAAGATTAACACCCTATGGTGTTCAATTAACACTCGCAGTGTATAAAACAGGTCCTCAGTTTACAACAGAATTACGTTCCTCTGGTAGCAACGAAAGTTGAGTTTTGTACAAAAGTCGGAACATGCCAGAGTCGGTCACAAACCTGCGCCAACACAATCACACACCACTTGCAGATCTCCAGGTTGCATGGTGCGTTATGGGTAAGGGACTTTCCTCGGCAAGCAACTTTTCCTTTAGAAATATTGTGAAGCAACGTACATTTATTTTTTTATTTTTTTTTTACACGAATGTACCAGCCTCTGAATTCCATTAAAGCAGATAAGCATGGCACAAAGTGTACCTGCCGTTTTGTCACATGAGCATTAAAGCCTTTTGGACAATGTACTGTCATACAAAACCGCTTGTGGCTTGGTACCCCCTATTTTTTTCACCTCTAGTCTCACACATGCGCAGACGAGATCTGCGAGTGGCAATTATAGTCAAATTTACAGTACATATTTGAAAAAATATATAATAAAAAAAAAAAATTAAAAATCAATGGAAAAACAGTAGTATCTTATTTGTGTGCAGTGTCACAACGTATTATTACACCACTATGCAAATTAGGACTAAGTGCTGTCCAGTGATTTTTTTTAAACTAATTAATCACAAAAAATTCCATGATTAATCGCAATTAATCACATTCAACTACAATTTTTTGCGAAGCTTGTCACAGACATTTACTTGAATAATGTCTTGGAATTGATGCAAAATCATGAAATATGAAGTATATTGAATTCAAAGATTGTTCTGATAGCTTTCTTTGATTCTTGAATACGATACAAATGGAGACATCTTTGCAGGCATTTTTCTTCGAGACAGTTCTCCGAACTGCCCACAAGCGCCACACTCCAGCAATGTCGATTTGCAAGGCCCAGTGGTAACTTCAACACGGTATTTCAGAGACTTGCTAAAAATGTACAGCTAATATGGCGCAATATTTGCAAAGTATGCAAATTATTTTTGAAGTAAATCAAACTGAGTTAATTGAGTGAAAATATTTAACTGAGTTAAACATTTTTGGATAAATCACCTGAGTTAACGCTTTAATTTTGACAGCCCTAATACACATGCATATACATATACACTACATCACAGAAGAGATTGTGTTGGGTTTTTTTTTTTTTTTTTTTTTTGGAGGTTAACGGTCCTGTCGGTGATACTTTAAAGGAGGGCTTCCCAAATATATATAGTCGGGACACCTAAATGCCATTTTTATTGGATTGCCGTCTGTCACAGTTTTATGGATCCTCATTAGTAATTGATATATTTATATACAATGCATATATTTATCAAATTGTGAAATTGAATAACAACCTGAAGTGTTCCCGGTGGTCGCTCACATTACACTCTGATTAGGAATTGCTGGGCTAATGTATCATTGCAAAACGAAATACATTTTAGTTAAGGAAGCAAAGACTAATCTAATTTGGTCTTAAGAAAAAAATAATTTTCTCAAACATGATATCACTGGTGAGAAGGGACATTTTAATATCCTGTTGTGTTAATAAACTCATGATAGCAGTGTCGTTGACACAGTTAGCACATTCGTCATGCTGGACACTCTTGTGACCTGTGGTCATTTGATAGTCATAACATGCCGTCTTCTCACGCACTACATTATGCGCGTGCATGTGCATGTGTTTGTCAAGAGCAGACATAGGGGGAAATAATAGAGTATGTGCCTTGTTACCAAGCAAGCCCAGAGGCATTATCACAGCTGCAATATGCTGCCATTGTGCAACTCAGGTGAACAGATGGGGTCAAGCTCATGAGGGAGTTTTTTTAACAAAGCAAAAAAAAAAATGCAAACAGTCACCTGACAAGTGTTGTTTTAAAATGACAATCAGTATGGATAAAAATACTAACATGCTTGCTAAAAAAATGTGTGGAGGGTTTTTATGTCTGTCAGTCCATGTCCATGAAGGTGAATGATTCTATCTCTCACATAAATATTTCCTTTTCAAATGCATCATTCTTCTTTCCGGTGTGGATGGGGGGGCGGCTTGGTAAAAGCCCCTGTTCGTGAGCTTTTTCGAATGTCAAATATGTGCCTCGGCTCAATAAAGGTTAGGTAAAGAGTGACTTCATACAGGTATCCTGGTGGCGTTCCCTTTTCTTTTTTGCATCTATTAAGGAGTGATGACTGGTTGAGTAAGAGCTAGGAAACTGGTTTAACCGGCTCAGAGCACTTGTTTCAAAGTTAGCACATTTTTCATTTTTAATTGTTTTTAACTGCTAAACCAAAGGAGCTCGCGTGCCATTCTTGGCCGCGTTATGTCTTACTCACCCAGTATCTCTTTCCTCCTGGCCGTGTGTGGCTGGTCGTTATAGACCCATTCGAAGTCACCTCTTCCACCTGTCTTGTCCATGTCGTCCTCCGCGGCAGAGTGAATGGAACCGAGGGGAGTAAAATAGTGGAGTGGAGCGAGGAAGTGGAGTGGCTGGCCTAGCCGGCACCGCTCCAACTAGTAGTGGAAGTGAAGCACTTCCCACACTCACACACAGATACACACAGAGACCACGCCCACAAGTAGCACGCCGCGATTCAGCAGGTGTGTCAGCTCAGCTCCCCCCAACTTCCTCTCCTCTCGTCTCCTCGCCCTGGTTGTTGTACTTGCCGCTGCACCTGCTCCAAAGCGTCTGTAACTTTACACTTGTTTTAGGGCGTATTAAAGGACATCTTTATCTTTAAACAAGTGCCTCGAAAAAATATGAACTTGACTTTTTTTTTAATAAAGGAAATAGCAGAGGTGAGCATTCGTCAGTGTTGTTGTCCGTCTGTGAGTTCTCAGTCAGCCAAAGCAAGAACGGATTTACACGTAGCACGTCACACGCAGGTGCATCACACCTGACACGCAGAAAAAATAATATAAAAATAATAATAAAAACACCGTTGTATACTTTTCAGTCCCACGGACCTCAATGACATGTGTCCCATGTTGTTTTTAATTGTTTGCTAATGTGTTTACTTTACTGCTTGTGGCGCGCAATTATGTTCTCAACGCTGATTGGCTGTCACCTACGAGGGACGGACTGGAGTAAATTATTTTTGTATATTGAAGACATTTGGGTTTCTTGTCAAAAGATGAATATGACAACCCATATTATTCAGGGTGGAAACTCACATTAAGAAATAATGAATTTACATCAAATCATGTCAGCCACAATTATTAGCACCAATGATGTTAATACTATTTGCAACCTCCTTTTGCCAACAAAACACTCCTTTTATATTTTTTCACAATGGGAGAAAACAGAAAGAGGTAACTTTGACTATTCATCTTTGCATAATCTCTATAAATCATGCAATGACCTGGGACCTCTACTCTTTAGCCTCCTCTACAGGTTTTCAATGGGATTGAGTTTTGGCAACTTCTATGGAAGGAGTTAAAGATTTTGTGTCAAGTCAACCGTGTTTACAATTTTCAGTATTAAGATCTTTTCCTTTCTGAATTGGTGGACTGTGAGAGTATGTAAATAGTTTGTGTATTTTTAATCATGTTTTTATACACTATTTGTATCAATGATAATTACACACACACTCACAGACACGCACATCATTGCTTCAGCACACATGCGCACAACTGACACACCCACACGCTTGTTAAGTTTCACTTTCCATAAGTTTCGTTTTTCTCTGAATAAAGTCCAGAGGGATGGGCGAAGAAGTCAGAGAGAGTGCGGGAGATTGAACAGGCAAGACGCCTACTTCACCTCCTGTCTCCTTCTCCCATCCGCGATGGAGAAAAGACAAAACCTTCCCTGGTTATTCCTCTGGTTCTCTGCATTTAATTCAGTTTAATGAAGGCGTCAGGACCTTTTTAAACCTGACATGGACGAAAAACGCAAAATAGTCTCGGAGGGGCAAAACAGAGAAAGCAACATAACAGTAAAAAAAACTGTCATTTTGTTTCCACGTTATTTAATTAAGGGGGTGTAGTAGTTCAAACTAGATCAAGAAAAGTGTAAATTTTTCATTTTGTGGGGTTATTTCCACTTCATTTTATATAAAGCATTTATTGTTCAAATCTGGAAAAAAAATAAATGTATTTTTTTACATCCTACAGTATCATAAACGAATGATCAAACTGCAAAATTCAAAACTTCCCAATCAGTGAAGAAAATTTGCGCAAGACATAAGTAAAGAAAACGACCCCCCCTCACCCATTTTTGGGTGGATGAATCAATTATGCCATACAAACAGGAATGCTTATCTACCCAAAATTCTAACAAACCACGGCATATTGTATATTATGTACAGTGCATCAGGGATGTATTAATTTTCATATTTTACACATTTGTTGTTACAGATTTTTCAAAGATTTTTGCATTTTTCCTTCAAACATCGATCTGTGATCTAAATCACGCGAGACTTGCTAAAGTGGAACAGAGTGGCGACGAGAGTACACGTTGTTGCTGAGTTGTCGGAGAGAGAGGAGGCCGGGGACTACACAGAGGAGAAGTCGCGGTGAACTAAATAAAGCTTTCGAAGGTGGAGGGGGGGTAAAAGAACGGAATAACAAGTCATGGCTTCGGGGGACACCCTGTACATCGAGGCGGACGGCTCGGAAATGCCCGCCGAAATCGTGGAGCTGCACGAAATCGAAGTGGAGACCATCGAAACAACTGTTGTCGGGGATGACGACGAGCACCAGCCCATGATCGCCTTACAAACGCTTGTCGCGGACGACCCGCACTCGATCCTCCCGCACCAAGAGGTGATTCTTGTGCAGACCCGGGAGGAGGTCGTGGGCGAGGACGACTCAGAACTGCACACGGACGACGGCTACCAGGACCAAATCCTCATCCCGGTGCCCGCTGTGGAAGAGGACTACATTGAACAGACGCTGGTCACAGTCGCGGGAAGAAGCTCGTCAACGGGTCGGATGAAGAGGGCTGGAAGTGGAAAGAAATCGGGCAAAAGGAGCTATCTAGGCAGCGCGGACATGGGTAGGAAATGGGAACAAAAGCAAGTGCAGATAAAGACATTGGAAGGAGAGTTCTCCGTTACTATGTGGGCTTCGGGTAAGTTTGGAGTGAATTCCTGTAACGGCTTTGTTCTCGATGTGTGTGTGTCGTCGTTACGAGGCCTCCACTGAGGCCTTGTACTCTGACAAAAGTTAACGCGCGTTTTATGATTCCAAAACACTGCTTGGAATATAAATGTAGTGTTTTTGTTTTTATGGGAAGCCATGTTTTCTGTGCCGATGGGCGCCGCCATATTTCCCCGGTCGAGAAAGTATGGCGGCCCGAAAAAATGGCGTTTATTTGACCCACGAAGATGGCGGCTAGTACTGCTCTGCTGGTTCCGCTAGCGAGTAGCTAGGCCTGTATGGCGCACTTCACAACGGTGGTGGTGGTGCCTTCAAGGACCCTCGGTTTTTTAAGACTTTTCAACCCTTACTGTTTGTTACGTCAAACACCGGTAGATTATCGAAGCGCCCTCTTTATGACAGGAACGCAATCGTCGAAACCAACATTATTCTTAAATTCAGGGCGTTTTTTTATTACTTTAGCGTCGCATTTCGCCATGTAATTTGAGTTAAATTGGCTAATACAGGACATGACAGGAACGCAATCGTCGAAACCAACATTATTCTTAAATTCAGGGCGTTTTTTGATTACTTTAGCGTCGCATTTCGCCATGTAATTTGAGTTAAATTGGCTAATACAGGACATGTTTTAAATGTGTCATAAGACGTTTAAATTGTTTTCCAGAGCGTTGTCTCATCGTGGTTAGCGTTCACCAGGTATGCATCTTCCACAAATTAAAGCAGTGTTCCGACCTTTTACGATGTCAATGAACACATGCTGCATTCGTTGAAGGTGGGAAATCGGAATTATCCCACTTACATCGTCCCAGGTTCAACTCCAAAGCGTTCGAGGCGAATGTAAACAACAAAGATGGCTGATTCCGATCAATTGATTGTTGTTCTGGTTCATCACAACACATTTTGACCTCCAGAAAACATTCTTCCTAATTTTCTTAGTTTATATAAATAAAGGAATATCCTATGTTCCAAGCATTTCATTCATTTCACCAAATAACATTATACAGGAGAATACGACATACCTTCACGCAGTCAGGACAAGTCACGTGTTACATGGAGTTATTTCGCATTACTAAATTGATGTAATAATGAATAACTAAAACTAAATATGTTTAGAATCTTTCAAATTGTTTTGCTATTCAGGGTCAGTGCTTCCACGAGGATCGCCATTGTCAAACCAAAATAAACCAGTTTCAAATCAGTTTCTCTAATCGGCTGAATTATTGGCACCGTTAATCAGTCTATTCCTGGTATTTGAACAGTGCTGTTGATCACACTGTGCCAAATTTGACATCATGAGATGACGACCAGCGCAGTAGGTGCACCCTAATTAAAAAAAAAAACGGTTCCGTCACTGTGTGTTTTGGTTGGCTTGCAGAGCGGGACTTGTTTTCATGCCAACGTTACAGCTAGCCTATAGAAAAGGCCCCTAAGTCATTCATTCTGGGGAAGAATTTTTCATCTCTGTAAATTAGTTGCCGTGAATATTTATTACTTAGACGTTCATACGTTTGTTATTCGAGCGGGCCAGGTCACGTAATTGTACTTGGGCAGCTGCGTCAGGTGTTGTGGAAAGGGAAAAGTAATCATTTCCGCTTCCGTTAGCTGTATGCTTTGTTCATTTAACAAGGCTTTTGACATTTGTAAGTGTAGTCATTGGATTATTGGTATTTATCCTAGGTTTGGGTTGTTTTACCAATCTGTATTATCTTGAGGTGAGAAACCTCAATCACCACCCCAAAAATAAAGGGAACACTGAAACACATCTTAGATATTAATTAATGAGTTTTTCCAGTTTAAAATCTTTCTTTATTACGTAGTGGACTGTGTTGAGGACAAAATGATTAAGTCATGGGAATCAAACATCCTCATGCTATGGAGGTCTAAATTCATATGAAAATCAGATCACAGGCTAATCCGACTTCTGTGGCAATCCTTAAAGATGAGTCAAAAGGAGCCTCGTGGATCAGAGTCTATTGTGGCTTTGTGGGATGGAACAGACATAATGTTCCAGACATGCTCAATTGCCTTTCATTTGCTCCCATTGCCTGATCAATTTACACAACCGCGGGTAAATCTTATTCACAATCAATCTTGCTTCCTAACTGAACAGGCTGCTATCTCACACATGTGAGTGACTTGGCATTATGTGTTGTTCTGGTGTTCCATTTTTTTTTTTCATCAGGTAATTTCCTTTAAAAAAAATCATTCCCCCTCCTGATATATTTGCTGTGCATTTTGTCATTCAAGTCCTTGTTGGAGAATAGCAAGTTGTGGCAAAAGTGCTGGACATGCATTTAGAGGTTTTGAGAAGGTCAAACTCAGTTCACATTTAAAAATTGTTGTGCATTTTAGCTTCATCCTGAAATTCCACCCAAAACACAATATCCACCAGGAAGTTCAAACAAATATAGCTCTCATATGCACTTGACTACATTAGACCAATAGAAGGTGATTTTGATCAAGGTTATCCCCCCGCCCGCCATCTGATAGTATACAACTGTTTTACTTTGTTATGGGGTCCATTTGTCTTTATTGGTATTTGTTGAATTCCGACTGTGATTTAGATGACAAGAAGGACATTGACCATGAAGAGCAAATCACGGGTGAAAACTCTCCTCCTGACTATTCAGAGTACATGACGGGGAAGAAGCTGCCTCCAGGGGGCATCCCAGGCATCGACCTCTCGGACCCCAAACAGTTGGCAGAGTTCGCAAGGTATGTATGCATGCTTTCAGAATAGACTGGGAGAATTAAGCACGGTTCATGTTCATATTTCATTTTTAACTTCCAGAATGAAGCCAAAGAAAGTGAAAGAAGACGACGCACCGCGGACGATAGCCTGTCCACACAAAGTGAGCAATAAACTGTTTACTTTGACTGGACACTGGAATGTGCAGACATCCAAATTGCACGCAAATAATTAACGCCACATATGTGTCAACAGGTACCGTATTTTTACGGCCATAAGACGCGCTGTATCAAAGGGCACAACACCAATTGAGGGTGCTATTTCCGTATTTAATACTCATACTGGGCGCGCCACAGTATGAGCACTACGATAGCATGCACGAGCTAGTTCACCAGTACTCACGCGAATAAGGGATCGCTGCCGGAGGTATCCCCTCAGATAAATGAGTGATGTCATGGCAACATAAGGGCTCGCTGCCAGTAGCATCGGCTCAGAACAATGAGAGAAGTCATGGCAACACGTCTAATCAACGTCAGGGGAAGGACTTAACTGGTCACCACACTCCTTAGTCACAGTTTCAAATCAAAACCAAAAGAACTCAGCATACAAGCAAACAATGAAACAAACAAATAAGATTAACACAAAACATGTATCCCTCATGTCATTTGTATCCCCAAAAGAAATAAAAATAACACAAAAAGATTATAGCAATGGCTTCTTGGGAGCCACTCAGCCTCAGCCAATCACATGGCTGTTTAGAGAGATGTGAGATCTGTGCTTTGGGCAGTGTTTTTATTTTTTTATATTTTTACAGTCTTTTGTCTAAACCTGTGACGTTTCTTGCTTGCAATAACATGAATGATAAGACAAACTATGCCATTGTGGACAGCTGCCCTTTTGTCCAGCTTTCTCCTACACCATCACCCCAACACCGTATTCACATGTTGTATTTGTCAGTCAATTCGAAGCATAGATGTCTCAGACTTTGGCCAGCAGGGTGTGCTAACATGCACTCCGAATACCCCAATGGGAAAAAGGGTCGATGGTCGAGAGAGATGCTCAGTCCATATAATAGGCGTGTCGCATTACAAGGCGCCTCGTTTGTTTTGGGGAAGATTTGGGACTTTAAAATGCGCCCTATGGTCCCGAAAATACGGTAAGTTAGGAATAATACATAAATACTTGGAACCTTCACATTGGCTCCACTGGCCACTGTCTTTTTTTACTGATGGACACGCCTACATTGTTGCATATTTAAAAAAAATAATTAATTGACAATACTTTTGCTGTTGTTTACTTGTTTGGCGACTTTTAGAAGAAAGTAGTAATACAAGTATAGGATGCTACAAATTGTGAAATCTGGTTTCCAACGGGTATCCCAATGTGTGTTGTGCTCAGGGCTGCACCAAGATGTTCAGGGACAATTCGGCAATGAGGAAGCACTTGCACACCCACGGGCCTCGAGTGCACGTCTGCGCCGAATGCGGCAAAGCCTTCGTGGAGAGCTCCAAACTGAAAAGACATCAACTTGTACACACGGGAGAGAAACCTTTCCAGGTGGGCCTCTTCATTTGTAGCGTTTACCATACCAGTGCTTCTCAGAGTGGGGTCTGGACCTGCCAGCCATAGCTCGTGTGCGCAAAAGAATTTGTCAAATTTGGTTGCATCATTTTTTGTTGTTTAGGCAGAACAAGGCTTATTTAATTTAAGCTCGTTTCCTCTTGTAAACAGCGTTTCCTGGCACTGAGATGGCCAAAGCACTACTTTCATATTAGACAAGGCTTTGGGTTAATTCCAGACTTGGGAATTGCAAAGGTGGGGAAACCACCGACAAAATAAATCTTTGTTTTGTTCCTGTGGCATTTTGGGGTACATGGTAGTTCTGTTTGATTGGCATGAGGATTACGTTTAATTAGCTGGAGGTATGAAGGGGGTCTTTGGAAAAGTTGGACCTCAAAAATTTGAGAACACCTGCTCTAAATAAATGTGCATAATCCAAATTTATTTGTGCTATTTCCTGTTTCCAGTGCACGTTTGAGGGTTGCGGCAAGAGATTTTCTCTGGACTTTAATTTGCGCACACACGTGCGTATCCACACGGGGGACCGCCCCTACGTGTGCCCCTTTGACGGCTGCAACAAGAAATTTGCCCAGTCCACCAACCTCAAGTCTCACATCCTCACACACGCCAAAGCAAAGAACAATCAGTGAACGGATCCCACGCTGACATATGAGCGTACTCCTTGACAGACAATTGTCCCGTACGGCCTGCTTGCTTGTGAGATAAAAGATTGACGTTAGGATCATTCTCCAACACAGACTTTGTTCGTATACGTGGAGATGGGAACACAGACGCTCGAGGCCTTCCGACTCTGGCGCAACTCAAATTGAACTCTTTCTACTTGATTCTTTTATTTATATCTGAACAGAGTTAGAATAAAATGTTTTACATTAAAAGTCAAATATTTGCAACGCTCCTCAGCAAGCAGTGACCCTTTTTCAATTTTCTACTCCTCCCAAGTGTGCATATTGTACACTGATTGACATTAGCGCTGTTGCTCTTGTTCAGTTTTATTTTCCCTTGTGCGAGTGTCTTGGAAAAAGGAATTTAATTTTCATTTTGTATCATGCAATATCAGTCATGTTGTAGATAACGTGTTTATGCATAGAGTTCGCTGATTAAAATGTTTTTTCCCCTTATTGTCTCATTTCACCATCTTTTGCCCAAATGCATGTGCTGGTTGTTGGAAAATTAATCCAGTCAGCGATGAATGCTGTTTATTTGTTAACAGCAATGAACAAAAACGACTGCACAGCAGCTCTTGTTTCATTTGCATTTCCTTCAGCACTGCAAGCAATTGGTACAGACCAACTATGACATCACACCACAAGACAGCGGCAATTGATTTTCAAATATGGGATTGACACTTTAAAAACTATAAACATTTTAATATATTTTTCTAGTGTATTTGGTTGATTTATGACCGTAGACCAAATCCGGCCCGCCGAACTTGAAAAAATCAAATTAATAAACCTTGTTAATGTTTTATTTTCTAAATATTGTGTTTTTTCAAAGACATATATTATATAATAAATAATATATATATATTTCAAATTAAATGTATATTTTATCTCCAATGAGGTGAGGTTACCTCCATCTCCATCCATCTGCTCCTGGTCCGACCCCTCTGTCAAATTTTAGAACCCATTGTGAAAATGTTTGCACACCCCTGCCGTAGACCGTGAGAGCCCACTTATGTATGTGTGAATAATTACGTATGCATTGTAAGTACACTTCAAATTAAGGGCTGCACGATGTATGAAACTTCAATCATGCTCATGATTTTGGCTACCACGATTAAATTAACCTCAATGTAGGTGATATTTCAAATCTAATCGAGCACTTTTCCAACCTACCGGTGGCTAGCCAAGCACTATAAGAGTGAACGCATTGTTAAGGCATCTTGTTAAATCATGGCATGTTTGAGAGCTGCTTTTTGGATTCAGGGAAAGTGATGTTAAAGAAGACAATAGCACATTCGTTCAGTAAGCCCTTAGTACATTTTAAAGTATTGGGTACATTTTTTAATCGTTTATTCTTAAATTAGAATTTATTAAAAGTTACATTTTGCACTGAAAACTGTTAAAAAGTCGTGGAGTAAAAATGCAGACATTTTACCCAACATGATGAATAATCATGTAAGGGGTACAATATTACTCAAAAATCGTTTTGGGCATAATAGGAGCATTTGCTCAGTCAAAAATGTTGGCAGGAAAACGTGGGATCGTTACAAGTGAGCGTAAAGCAGGAACAAACTAAATCCCTGTATAATTCATAAGTATTTTGATGAGAGCCTAAAATTGAAATATGAAAAAATCAGTTGAGTTTGATTAATAAACAAAATAATCAATTACTTTTTCCATTTTTTTGAAGGACAAATGATACATGGATTGTATAAGCCAAGTGCAGTGGAGCTCATGAAAAAAATACAAACCCCGTTTCACAATTTAAAAAAAAATAACCTTCATTCTTACACATTAATCCTTTAAAACCTCCCTGAAGACCTGAATGAGTCAAGGAATCACACACAGCGTTGACAGACGACCACAATGACTACACGTCGTCTCAGTGTTTGGTACCTGTCCTTGAGACTAGAGCCTGATTGACTTTAGTGAGCTATAACGGCAGTCAGAAGTGCAGGGTAGTTTGGTGTTCCCCAGCCTGTCACCGGGTCCCACGACGGGGCAGCACAAAATCCTTGACCTTGTACCTGCTCATCAAGGCAGGCCAGGTGACAACCTTCAGTCACCTGGAGACACAACGGGACACAAACCACTGCTATAAATCTTTACACACACGTCTCATACTCCCTTATTGTAACCTAATTTACATGGGCTGAGTTGCCAAAATAAATAGAGAACAAAAATGTGTCTTATTTAGAAGGTAGAACAGCTTGGAGGAGCAGAATATAGACTGACATCAAACATAGCCTGTCCCTTGAGCTTGTAGAGGCGAGGGTTGAGGAAGCCCAGGACGGGAAGGCCCTTCTTCAGACGTTTGTCGTTGATCAGAGAAAACATCCCACCAACCACCGGGGTTGACGCCTGTTATGACATGAAAACATATTAGTACATTTACAGGCAACACTGTTATCATTATTCCCATAATGACCGTGTAGGACCTGAGAGAGGATCTCGCTCACATCGCAACCTCAGTTCTAGTGCATGCTAAAAATATTTGATGAAGTTAAATGTAAGGGCTGTCAAATTGAAAGCACAACCCTTTTAATGACTAATTTATTTTGCAGAAGTGGTCCTTTGAGATTTAACCCAACCTGGACTGTACATCAGTGGTTTGCAAACTGAAATTACCTTGTATCCTTAATTATAAAAAAAAAAGTGCATACATACAATCAATGTGACAATAAAACAACCAGAATTAACACATTAGTCCAACGACCTTAGCTTTGGGCCAATCCAAAGCCTTCATGTAATTGTGATGTATCAACACATAAATCTGATATTCCTGCATTAAGTTTTTCTTTTTTCTTCTTCGTCTGATCAGGTCTTTTATTACAGCTATAAATTATTTTTTTCTTAAAAACATAAAGTAAGTTTTTCCAATATAATCTTATTTTCTAGAGAATAATTCTGTGTTATCTTAGAATAAAAAGTGTAATCTACATGAAGATTGTTGTATTTTTTTAATTCCCCGCCTTCTTCCTTGTTAAATTTTTACTTTAATATCATGACATTTCAATTTTATTTTCTTGAAAAAATAACTTCTCATAAAACGTCTCAAACGAATGGGCATTTAAATAAAAAAATATATGGCATGAGTGAGTACACATGGTAGTAACTTTTGATTTGAGTTAGGATAGTGAGAGTGTCCTTGGAATAAATTCTCGGGCCTCAAAAAGTTTGAGAACCTCACCTACGATAAAAAAATACATAAATAACAACCAATCTGAAAATGTTACCGATGTCCCAGACACCCAAGGAATGGGTATTCTATTGGCAACCACCCAGTAATTATCTGACAAAGCCGCCATGTCCGGATAGGCCCTTCCGCTGACGTTGAAGTACGACTTCGGGGGAAGGGTCGCTACGCTCTTCAGGTATCCGGCCACAGCGCTGGCCTGTGGGAATGGATGCACTTGATTAACGATGATGCTTTAACATCATAGTTGTGGTGCTTGATTCAATTAGAAGAACAACGTTGACGTTATATTCCTACCTGGTAGTCGGGCATCTTGAAGACGTTACTGAAGCCTCCCCCGCTAATGTAATCTGTTACTTCATAAGTCACCTTGAAAGGATTCTTGAACGAAGTTCCACCGACTGTGGTCACGTATGGGCTGGAAACGAGATTTTATTTTGTGACTATCACAAACTTGATTGCAGGGTTCAGATTTGTTACCTTGAGGCAGGAAAACTGGGCCTGAAGGAATTTTGTTCTTTAGCCATGTGCCAGCAGCCGGCCCCGCTATCACCTGAATGCAAAAACAGTCTGATTTAAAAAAAAAAAAAAAAAAGAAAAAAAACTCAAGTTAGCACACACAATAATTGACAGAAACCAACAAAATAACTCAAACTAAAATTGAAAAATTTTTTTAAGGCAATAAAATAAAAGAACAAAAATAAAAATATATATTAATAAAAAAACTAACCAAATCTACATTTTACATTTAGACATAAATAACTAAATATAATTACAGTGAACATATTCATCTATTAAAATCATACATGAGGTTTCGTGATTTATTTCTTGTTGTGTCATGACAGCATATCAGCAAAACAATTGCAAAAGGTCCACACCAAGGGATTTTAACATAACATATATAATCTATAGTTTGTTGAAAATCATTTTTTGATCAAAAGCTCAAGAAACCTCTTTGGCAGAAATAATCAAATGTATCCTTGTAGTCTTACTGTCATTTAATCAGCTATCCAATTTCATAGCAGTGTTCCTTCCCATGACTGACCAGAAGCAAAAAGCAAGGAGAGGCCCCTGACACCGGCCTTCATGAACTCGGTGTTGATGCGCTGCATGTAGGCAGTAGACAGACTGTCCTCGTCGTCGCCGTAGCTGATGGTGTGCACCCAAGGCAGGTCAGACATATTGCTGAGCAGGACCACCCACTGGAGGAACGGCTCCTGGGACTCGTGACGACCTGGAACACAAACAAGATGATCCTGTGCGTGAATTGGAGGCATGAACAATTTTTGGCTGTGTGTACATTCCAGACTGTAATTGTGATTAATGTCAGAACAAAGGTATCAAGATAGATACGCGTGATACTGTATGTATTCGACCAAAGGTCTTCACCGTGGACGAGCTGGACTAATGAATGAATGTCTAATGAAGATAAGCGGAAAATAGATAGATAGATACAACAATAGTGGGTGAAACACACACAATCCAAGAGCTATGCACGCATAAATACCTAAATCTGGTAAAAGTATATAATTCGAAATTAAGTGCAGATGTTGTTTAGCAATGCTACAATGACCATACATCACTATGCTAGTTCAGCAACTTTGCTTACAGACCTGGATTTGTGAAGACCCACGTGGGGATGTTGGCCCCTGTGCTCATGATGTATTCCACATCCAGACTGGCCTCCAAACCGGCCTTTCCAGTACCCTGTTTCCCCACAACCCGGTCCACCTTGGAAAGATGCTGGAAGCCGCCGCCATAAATGCTCATGAACTCCGCCAGATCCGCAGGGCTGTAGTACTGCTCCAAGAACTACAACAGAAACAACAAAATGATGCAGAAAAAGTGCTTTATAAAATATCCCGACTGGATTTTTGGGGTTTTTGATTAAAGGGCTAGAAATTAAAACATGTTTTTTAATCCAATTGACAAAATAACTGCCAAATTAAACCATCATTTAAATAATTGGTACTTATTCCCACTCTATACATAGCAACATTTTCATAGTGAGGGTTGCACCTGAGCTACAGCCTGGCTGTTGTTCTGAGCTGATCCCACATCAGCTGCAGTCAGATTGTAACGGGCCCGTAAAACTGCAGGAGTCACTCCAAAGTGAAAGGCTTTGCTCCTCTGCATTTTCTTCAAGTTGGACAAGGCCGAGTCAGGCTTGTGTCCTCTAGGAGGGAAACGGTGAACACCTCCCACTGTCATAAAAGAAGATCAAAATCCAACTTCAATAACTCATGGAAGTAGGTGGCCATGTCTGATGGAGCAAGTGAAGCGCACCAAAGTCAAGGTGTTGTGCAACATCATCGGGAACAGAGTAGGGAGCTGAAGACCTCACGATGGACTGACCGTCTCGGACATAACGCTGGAACCTGCTGCCTGGGAGCACAACCTCCGCAACCCTTGTTGCACAAGACAGGAACAAAATCAATGATAGAGAATAAAATTGTACATTTGTGAATATTTTCGGACAACAAGAAAAAACAAAATCATAGTACAGACTTAAATTATCTGCACCAATATTAGTATTGGTTTCAGTTTCCCTCCGAGGACCCAAAGACTGAGTTGAATAGCTCATACATCACTTTTGTGAGCTACATTGAAGTTCTGCCTGACATGTATTTTGGTGGTTTGAACTTGCATTTTTTCAGCATATTTTCCTTGAAATTATTGCAACGATAATGAGCAGGGTTCTCAACTGAAGAGGTTCCAATGGAACTATATAAAAATAGTGGGAACATAAGTGGCCAATTGTTCATTATGTAACCATTTAAAGAAAATGCAAACAATTGTTAGATTTATTCCTTTTAATTAACATGACGGGCCAGAAACACAAAATGTAAATAGTTCTCTATATAATTTAACTTTCACCAGCAATGCTCAAAATCTGGAAGAATAAAATGAAGTATTGACCTGGATGTCAGTATTTAACACACAACCTAAAGTCACCGTAAGTACAAAAAATAAATAAATCAAACAGTGACATAAATGTGAACGTAAAATATGACAAACATTCAACAACTGGTAACTCAAACATACATATATGTAAAGGATTAACATCCTTCTAACGTCATGAATCTGATTAATCAATGAATTAAAATATAAATAAATTAAATCATGGATCTGCAGATTAAAAGCCTGATCACGACACCCTTAGATATGAGAAAGACTTTCTTAAAGAGATGCGCTTACTCCACAGTCAAGGTGCAGTGTAAGAAGTCCCGAGTATGAACTGTCAAGCAGTTTGTGACGCCATGACTCTGCAGCCAACTGCGCACCACCTTTTGGGACGAGTCGGACGGACGCACCAGGGAGGCCACCTCCTCAAGTTGGAGGTATTTACCTGCGGAGGGAGATCTGCGTCAACACAGGCTTTGTAAAGCGCTTTGGGCACCAGATGGGGTAGATAAAAGCACCACATAAGTGCATTCCATTTACCATTTTGGAATAAGGCTATGACATAATATGTGGGTGGGTAAAGCAGTGTGAAAACTTTCAGAATCCAATGTAGGAGTAAATATAAAAGTGTGTGAATGTTTTTTTTTTTTTATATTTTACACCCAAAGTCATCTGGGAAAGGTCCCAACTCACCCAAGATCCTAATGAGAACAAGTCCATTGCAAAATAGCTGGCTTGGTACATTTGTACTTACTAAAAGAGGAATTGAAAGAGCGAAGTGAGACTCTCCTTATCTTAACAAATGAAAGCTGTTTTTGAACTTTGCAATGAGGAAGTGATTGGCGGAGTAAATACGGTTGGTTGGTTGCTGGATAAATATTGTTGGCATTTTATCAGGGCAAGTACGCCAAAATTTTGAGCTTTGTTTTCCTACCATACTGAGGCGAGTCAGGATCAGACACCACATTGAGGGTCTCCTCCAGCAAGTCAACGTTCTGCTGAGTGAGTGCAAAGGTCAGTTGCAGCTCTTCGGTTGGCCTGAGCCGACCAACACGAGTCCAATCCCTGGGCACCCTGAAGGCAGCAAAAGATGAAAAAACAATTACAGTCAACCCCTGCCGATTTAGGGAAATGTAGATTGCACTGGCCACCAGCTGATTGCCGCCGTGACTTGACAGCAGCGCTATTTAAGATTCCAGTAGCGGTCCTTGTAGGGTGGATGGCATATGAAATTAACGTGAAATTAACAGCTGTTCAATGTAATATGGAGTAAGTGCCCACATAAAGATAGAATCATTTGTGATTTATTCATCTGTTTTAAAATCTGAGTATGAGACAAAACCAAGATTAACTAGCTAAAGGGAAGCGAAGCAATTCATATTTTTACAGGCTGTGAAATGCTGTAAAATGAGTTTGAAATGCTATATTTTGGAAGAATTGTTTGTGGTATATAACATACTCATAGTATTAATCTATGCAATTCCAAACCTTTTGGAGGGGGTGGAGGGGGCATATTTCACAACTTTTTGCTATACATTTGTCATGAGAGCTCAATTGTCAAAAAATTTTGTTTTAGACAATGGACACAAAAAGTTGATGTTATGATTGGAAAAGTGAATTACTCACAGGACATTTTGGTCATATTCCAGGTATCCACTCCACACCAATGGGCTGAATAACAAGGGGATGACCACTGCCAACCTGTTGGGAGAGATGGGAAATACAATATAATATAATATAATATAATATAATATAATATAGGGTACAAGGGTCCTTGGGGTTAATTATTTCGACGTGGTTTCACAATTCCGAATGAGCGAAAGACTAGTTTAAGCGGCGTAACAATGTTGTTGCTCAGTTATCGCCTCACTTAATAATACCTTAAAAGCGTTTTTATAAAAATATTTACTGTAATTATAACTTTTACAAATTTCCACTGGCATAAATTGGCTCAGTAATCAGTTTGTGGACTCACTGTTTTTCCTTTGATGCTTTAATATTTCAGTTTAATTTTAGATCAACTGAACCCAGCATCAAGGACTGGGTGACCTTAACACACCCCAGACTCAGTGCGTCCACCTCCAACGCCTCGGTTGAGATTGATCAATAAACAAGATGTTGAGATTTATACGCTAGACGTTATATTTTTTTATACCGTTATTGTGACTTTCACTATTACGTTCATGTAGCACGAATAGCAATGAACATATTACGACCTACATACAAGATTGTGTAACATTTGTATTGTAGCAAAGGAACCTCGTCGTAGACAAAGAAACCCGTATAGTTTGGGCTGGAGTTTTTCATATTTTTCATACGTCAACTAGTTAGCAATGAACTCACTGGGTTAGCTAGCGGCTAACAACCCGACGGGATGTAGGTCATATCTCGGGGGGTAAAAACACTTCAAAACAACATATACTAGTCTATAACTCGAATTACGTCATAGCCGCCAATTCGACTATTACGATAACGAAGAGAGTGAATAAATTCGAAATAAACTTACAGCGTGTCCATTTTGCCCTTCGCGTTGTGTGTATTTGTATAAGTGCGCAACTAAGCGTTCAATCGCAGACAGTCGGTTGGAGGTGCAGTGATCACGTGAGGACACTCACGTGACCAGCGACCCACGAGGAGTCTCACTCACCAGCCATTTCAATAGGTACATCTAACGTTTGACTTAAGGAGTAGAATTGCTCCCGAATGCTCCTGGTTGGGTTTTGCGTCCCTCCTATAGATTGCAATATTTTTTTGCCCCCAATTCATTTAACATGTTTTTAAATGCATAGTTACGTACTTTAAAATGGCAGCGTCTTTAGCGAAGCACGTCTGCGACGCGAGAACTTACTTGTAACATTTTTTGTTTTATTGCTGCTTTGATAAAAGTGTTAAAATAATCTCGAATACTGTGCTAAATAAATGAACTCCACCTTGATAAACCGCGTGACATTTTCGTCAATCTCCGCGTGTCACACGGATGCAACGCGGCTGATCTAACAAGTAACGCATGTAATCGGGTAATCGGAAAAGATCACGTCCCATGCAAACAGGTGACCAGAGATCTTCAATCCGTATGATTTCAATCACAATGATAAAAAATGCACGAGTCCCCTCCCCATAAAATGTAACGGTGCAGATTCCCGTAAGTACGCCATCTCGTGGCCGATTGTGACAAAACTTGCATTTACTCGGCTGGTTTTATGACGCCTGGGTTGCAATTAGCAACCACGCAGCATCGCATTTATAAAAAAAATACAAATGTCGATCATTTTAATATTTTCTCATAACGGTGAATAATCATTTAACAGGTCAGAACGATAAAAAACAAACATCAACATGCAACACTTCTAGAACAAGTGCATACATTTACAAATAATCACTTAAAAAATAATCGTAGAAAGTCAAAACGTCCCATAATAATTAGTCTTCCATAAAGTCAAGACTCAATTTGATGAACAAAAAAAAAACCCAGTGAAATCGTCTACAGTGAACACATTTATTGTTCTTTTCGATTAATAAAGCCCATAAAAATATTTGCCCCTTCTTGTACACAATTTACATGTTTAGATCACAGGTGTCAAATCCACGTTCAGAAAGTAAAAACTCTGCCACAGTTTAACTTTAGCCACAGTTGCTTCGAATCCCAAGGAGCATTTTGACCTGCCGGTTGGATAGAAGCACCTGTGGCTAAAGCCAAACTGTGGCATATTTTCTGGACCGGGAGTTGACACCTCTGGTTTAGATTTGCTTCAGTCATTGTCCGAGAAGTAAAAATCCTCTTCTTCCTCACTGTCAGACGTGGTAGCTTTATCTGGAAACGTCTCCCAAATGACAAAGGAATTGTTTCCTGGGGAGAAAAAAAGTGGGTATGGACACTTTTTATTCTTTAAGTCTGAAAGAAAGAATCATTTCCTAAAGCTATTAACTCATTTTATGTGTACCATCTTGTTTTGTGTATATAAATGATTTTACTTCATATCATTTAATGAGTTGGTAATATGCTATAAACTTAGATTTTCATTCGTGTTTAAGGGGAAGTCAACCCCCCAAAAATGTTGGCAATAAAATGTTCTATACGTCTTTGCTAATTTAAATACGGCATTCTGATTTAATATTGTTGTTTGTAGAATGAGTTAAGAAGCAAAATCCACCCGGTTTTAGCCATCTCGTAGGGCGGCCATTTTGTCACTTCTGTCAACTGAAAAAGACATCACAGTAGCACAGGTGGCAGGTAACGACCAATCATGGCTCACCTGTTTTATGAAGCTGAGTCCTGAGCAACTGTGACGTCATTTTCAGTCAACAGAAGTGGCCAAAATGGCTACCTTCTGCAATGGCTAAAAACGGACCAATTTTACTGCCAACTCATCTTCCGCAAATGCAAAATTAATCATAATGCTATGTTTCAACAAGCTCACCTGCATAGAACATATAAAAATATTGGGAGTTGTCTTCCCCTTCAAAAGAAATGGATTAAAAAGGTAATTGAACAGCTTCATAAATTTAAATGCGATGTTCCACCCAACATGCAAATATCATAACAACATTGTACGTTTATTTTTCTTTATATTCATTATTATTTGCTTGATAAATAAAGTAGAATTGACCCCGCCCGGGAACCCTGTAAATGACACCGACCTGTTATTTCAAATGGTCTCATTCTTCGTTTGACTGATGGTACTAAGTCCTGAGACAGATCAGAAAAGAAAGTATTAAATAAGCTGCGTCTGAAAAAAATGACTGACAAAGAAGTAGCAGAATGCAATTAGTACCTTCGTTGGAACTTTTTTGTGGCCGTTGACCTGATTTTG